>NC_084463.1:167838868-168441368 GCF_027409185.1 Cynocephalus volans
CTAAAGTCAGCCTCACTGGGCTTCTGAGTGGAGTCCCAAAAGAAAACAAGTTTGCCCAACAGGCCTGCCAGCTTCCCGTCTGCACGCCCCTGGGCGCAGGCATCCCACTTCTGACACCAAGCTCCCTTGGCTGTAACTAACAGAACCCAAAGTGAGGTGAGCCAAATAACTGTTTCCATAAAAATAAATACATAAGGATGTACTCTATTCTGAGCACTTTGGACTGAGCATTAAGCCAGTTTGAAGACTTAAAAAGGGTGTGCCAGTGGTCCTGGCCCCAGAGAAGGGCCTCTTGGTCCCAATCCTCAGCCCTCTCGTAGCTAGGTGGACAGGCACATTCTGGCCCAGGAGCTGGAGTCCTGCTCCTGCAAATCAACTGTGGGAGCCCACCAGTGGGGTCACAGTAGGCAGGGGAGCAGACAGTCTGCCCTGTGTGCCCCATGGGGGCATGGGGTGCCAGCAGGTGGTGCAGGCAAGGTGGAGGCACCTGAGGGATGAACCGTGAGAAGTGGCCCAGACTGAGCTCACTCTGTGGGGAGCTTTTCTGGCTCGGTCCACACCTTTGGCTGCAGGTGGAAGCCCTGAGCCCCCGCCCTTCAGCTGTAAGACAGACCAACTCCTGGTGTCATGAGGCCTCAGAGCATGGAGAAGAGGGTGGGTCCCCACATGGTGCAGTGGCCCTGCTTGTCCCCCTTGCAGTGAGCTCACCACAGGGGAGGCCCAGCTTCACAGACAGCTGTGCCTCCTGGTCCTGCCACCCCCTCCCTGTGGCATAGTGGCCACTCCCTCTGCCCCCACCCCAGGTCGCCAAGTCTGGTGCCTTCCCACCCATGTCCCTGGCTTGTCCCCACCATCGACTCGAGTTGTGGTGTGACTTGGCAAGGGGTGAGGTCAGCAGAGAGCCAGGGAGAGGATGGCCATGGCAGGAGGAGGGAGAACCAGAGGAGACCTCGAGCAGAGCTGCCTGCTGAGGAAAGGAGTGGCCTTGGGAGCCGGGTCCACACTGGCAGCCACACGCCCAGGGGCTGTTTGGGAGCTCGTCCTTGGGGCAGCTGCTGGGCCAACGCTTTCACGGACTATCTTACTATGCCCCCAAAACCCCCTCAGAGCTCCACAGCCATCTACAGATGTATTAGTTCCCTATTGCTGCTGTGACACATTACCACAAACTTAGTAGCTTAAAACACAAATTATCTACCTTACAGTCTGGAGCTCAGAACTGCGGAGGTCTTGCTGAAGCAAGTCTCACTGGGCTGAGACCAAGGAGTCAGCAGGGCCACACCCGTTTCCTTGCCCTTTCCAGCCAAGAGAGGTGCCTGCATCCCGTGGCTTGTGGCCCCGTCCTCCACCCTCACGGCCAGGCCAAGGCTCTCTCCCGCTCCATCCCTCTGGCTCTCCCTATACTGCCTGCTTCTTCCACTCTTAGGGACTCCTGCCATTACATTGGGCCCACACGCTCTCTCCACCTCAAGGCCGGCTGATCAGTAACCTCCATCCCCTTTGCTGTGTCAGGTGATATAACTCCAGGGATCAAGATGTGGACATCTCCAAGGTGAAGGGCATCACTGTACCTACCACAGTGTGCCCTCTGGCCCCCAGAGTGTCATATCCATCCCACATGTAAAATGCATGCTTCCCATCCCAAGGTCCCCAAAAGTCTCAGGCTGTTAGTGGCTTCAAGTCAAATCCCAAACCTCATCATCTAAATCAGGCATGGGAGACTCTCTGTGTGGTCCACCCTGGGGCAAAATTCCCCTCCACCTGTGGACCAGTGAAAATAGAAAACAAGTTATCTGCTTCCAAAATAAACAGCAGGACAGACACAGAATGCCAGTCACAGACATTCCTCTTTGAAAGGGAGAACATGGAAGGGGTGCGTGTCTCCAGCCGCATGAAGTCCAGGCTCTGCCGGGCAGCGGCACCAGGCACCCAGCCAGGCCCAGAACCGACTGCTGTAGCTCCCATCCGTGCCCTCTGCACTCACAGCCCAGCCCCGGGCCATCCCTTCTGCTTCGGGACACACAGCCAGCATTTGCAGCCGAGCAGTCCAGCAGTCTGTGTCGTGCCTATGCAGTGCAGGGCCCAGCTGCCTTTCACGTCATCCACTCTCGTCCGTCTCAATCCAACTGCTGGTGTTTCTGATGATACAAGACTCTCGAGAAGGCTGTGGGTCTCCTGTGCTTATCCCAGGGGTTCATGCCGTCAGACACTGTAACCTAAGGACCGTCTTTCCTCTGCTTTTGGCTTCTGCTTGGAAAGCCCCCATGCTTTGCCTCTGCTCAGCCTCCTGAGCGACAAACAATCTAACCTTCCTCCTTTCTGACATGTGAGCAGAAGACTGTGCAGCTGTTCTCTAGAACAGCTTCTTCTAGAAGCTCTAGAACCTGCAACTTCTCTAGAGCACACTTTCCTGACAGCAAATCTCCTAATTTTAGTCTTTTGCAATTGGGACAGGCTGAGAATTTCCCAGTCATCAAGTGCTCACTCCCTTTCGCTCAGTTTCTCTTTTTCATCCCACACATCCCCACAAGCAGCGGCGGGAAGCCGGGCTACACCTTCAACGCTCTGCGTGACAGCTCCTCAGCTGCATGTCCAAGTTGACAGTTCGCAAGTCCTGCTTCCCACAGGGCTACAGGACAGGAAGCGTAAAGCTGTCTGCCGTGGCACGCACAGAACGGGGTCTCCAGTGCCACGTCCTGCCCTGAGCCCCGTCAGCAGCGCCCCACACTTCACTTTCTCTAGCAGTCTGCTGTTTTAAGTATTCTCAGCAGTGAACTGGGATTTCTATGTCCCTTCCTTTACTTCTGAGCCCTCACGAGCAGAGCCGTTGACACCTAGACTTCTACCAACCATGTGCTTATAGAAATCTAATTTTTCTTTCATGTCCCTCAAAATTTTTCCAGTCCCTGCCCACTGCCCAATTCCCAAGCACTTCCACATTTCTGGGTATTTGTTACAGCAGCACCTCACTCCTGGGACCAAAGTCTACATTCACTGCCTGTTGCTGCAGTTACCACAAACTTAGTGGCTGAAGACAAACAGGTTTGTTATAGTTCTAGAAGTCAGAAATCCAAGATGGGTCTCACATACTAAAATCGAGGTGTAAAGTCAGCAGGGCTGGTTCTTCCCAAAAGCGCAGGGGTAGGGGGAACGGCACTCGCTGGTGCACAGCCCCCCATGCCTGTGGCTGGGCTGAGCCCTTCGCATGCTGCCATCTCTCCGTCCCGTCCTAGGCTCCTCCTCCACGGGCACGGACCCTCAGGTGACACTGGGCCCTCCCGGTCATCCAGAGAGTCTCCCCGTCTCAACGTCACTGATTAGGAACCCAAATTCCACTTACAACTTTAACTCGCCTTCACTCTACATGGTAACAGTCACGGGGCCTAGGGATCGACACAGACCTCTCTGGGGAAGCACTGTTCTGTCAGGACAGTACAAACTGGGTGACCAAGGCTCGAGGGTGGAGGGGGAGCAAACCACCATCCTGGCAGAGCTGGGCCTCAGCTCCTCCTGGAGCCACATGTCCACATGCACACGCACACACGCTCACACGTACACACATACTCTATCACAGGCTCCACCTAGCAGCTCCAACTAGAAATCCCAGCGTCCTCCTAGCGCCTCCAGACCCCACAATGGCCAGCCGCAGAGCCCCAGCTTCTCCCTGCGGCAGCCTGGCGAGGCTCCTGGACACACGGAACCCAGGCTTTGTGGCTGGCCTGCTCACTGCGGCCTCCGCTCAGCTGCTCACACCCCCCAGGCCTGGCCCAAGAGGACAGTCCTGCGAGGCCCACACCCCAGCCTGCTCCTGCCTCCCCTCCCCTGCAGGTCCTCCATGGCCCAGGCTGCCACACAAGGGAGGCAGGAGAAAGGCACCCATCTCCAGGGACTGAGTCAATGTGCTAAGACTGGTTCCAGGTCCCGGGAATTTCAAAACTGCCCCCAGTTGACCCACTGTGCAGCCAGGGATCAAGGAGACAGTGTGGGCACTTCGTGGAGAGGCGGGGGACAAGCTGTCAGCAGGGAGACAGGAGGAGAGGCTGTCACTGGCAACAAGCAGAGTGGTTGCTGGAAACATCTGAAGAGAGGGCAGGTGGGACTGGCCTTGGTGGCTGCGATGGGCTGGGAGGACCCCAGGGAAGGACATAGGGTTGGGAAGGGCCACTGGCCTCCAGCTGGGCCCCCACAGGCTGGTGATGGTTCTGGAAAGGAACCACAGGCACACTGTACCAAGTTTGAGGGCCAGGTGAGTGCCAGGACCCGGGTGAGCCCCACTATTTAAGGGGGGGGACAGAGTATTGAAGGAGAAAACCATCCCCATGTCACCAGGTGCAGTGGGCAGGCCATCAGGGCCCAGACCCGCAGTTCTGAGGTCTGTGCCAACCAGGCCTTGCCCCCCCCACACACACCCCAAGCCCCCTCTTGCTTCTTCTCAGACCACTCAGGTATTGAACAAGTGCCCGGCTTCTTCCCCAAGCCCCACCACCACCACTTCTGACACACTCACTCACCTCTCCCAAGCTGAGGCCGGCACTGGACTGGCCGGGAACCACTCAGAGAAGATATCGCCAGCAACTCCAGCCGCACCCAAGGGTCCCTGTCATCTGCACAGGGAGGGGTACAGAAGGCGGTGGTGTGGTGGAGGGTCCCAGGGACAAGCGGTGAATGTGGTGATAGCAGGTGGAGCCTGTGTTGCCCTTCACAGGGAGGAGGGAGGTGCTCCGGTGCCCACCCCACTCTCTGTGTGCCTTGGGACCACCTGCGGCCACCTCAGCATGTGTTTGCACTGGGAGCACAGCATGGCCTACCTTGGCTTCACACCCTCTGTGGGGGACATCACTGAGACGCTGAGGACACACACAAGGCTCTGACCTGAGAGAATTCTTTTTATTACGACTGAACAGATGACATAAAAGAAGCAATCTCTGCCTTCTGCCGACAGCTGCATCTCCACGCAGGGCCACAGCCCATCCTGGCACGCCTGGTGGCTGTGCACGCAGGCCCTCCTTGGGCATGTGGGGGCAGCAAGAAGGGGTAACAGGAGCAAGCAGCAGGCACAGGCCCCCCCCCACCCCGACCCTGAGCTGCCAACAGCCAACCTCTGGGCAAGGCCAAGGGAGGGGTCGCTGGAAAGGCAAGCCCCACCCCCAAAACAGGACCCCAAGTTTGCAAATCAAGCCCTCCTCGAAGGGAGAACAGTCTCCCACCGGGTGTTTCTTTTACAACAGCAGAGCCCCCAGAGGAGGGCGAGGGGGAGCAGGGGCACTCGGAAGACCAAAGGAAGGAGAACCCCACGGAAGAAAACTCAAAACGTCAGTCCGATAAATGTTTGCTGAATGAGTGAGTGGACCCGAAGGCTCTTCCCTGCGATTGGCACACGCCCATCCAACCCAGAAGCCAGAGAACGCGGCCCAGCCCTGCAGCATCTGCAGGGCCCACACTCAGCACAGCCCAGGGCCTCCCTCAGACCTTGCTGGCGAGCGTGGCAGGCACGTGTGCGCACACACGCGGACACACGGAGAGAACACACACGATTGTCTCTTTGCACATGTGCACCCCTGTCCGGCCCTGGGGGCTCATCTCTCCTTCACGTGGTTCTGTGCCCCTGGGCCCCCGCTGCTGGCCCCGTCCCCGCTGCCCCCACTGCGGCCCCCGCCAGCACCACTGCACAGCACCTCGGTGAGGTCGTCCATGACGGCGGTCTCTTTGGGGTCGAGCAGGTTGAACTCCCTGGCGAAGAGGATGAAGTGGATGTAGAGAGTGTTCAAGTGTCCGTGCAGCTCAAGGGCCAGGGTCTCCTTGAAGTGGGACCAGTAGATGTGGCCCAGCACGTGGAACAGGTACCTGCAGATCTTCTTCACCAAGGACTCAAAAGAGCTGGGGAATTCTCTGCCTGGGGGAGACCACACTGTCACAGGCAGGCAGGCACCCTCGACCCTGAACCAGGCACTCTCTGCAGGACCAACCCAGACAGTCTCACACCTGCCACCCACAGCCCTCACTGGGCCACCCTCAGGGCCTGCGAGCCCAAGCAGGACAGCCTCTGCCCCCAGCAGGCACCTGAGTGGCCTCCCTGCGAGCTTGGTGCCCATGGCTGAACCTGCCTGGGGGGGTCCCCATGGACACTCCAGGGCTCTCTGCACAGCTGGGACTGATGGGGAGGAGGAGAACAAATGAAGGGCGCCTCCCTCGGCAACTCGGGATCAGCCCCAAGCACCCAGGCCCTGCCCTGGCCTGACCCCTGCTGCTGCGCATCACCCACAGCCACCTGCATGGCACACTGTCGCGGGAGGACCCTGCTGGGGCTCCCGTGTCACTGCACAGCCCAGTCCTGTGTGCCGAGCACCCGCCCTGGTGACGGCACCCACCCAGGGCTGGGGAGGGTGCGGGCTGAGAGACGTACCGTACTTGGTGGGGAAGACGTCCTCGTCAGTCACCAGCTTCTGCACGGAGCTCATGACGAAGTCAACATACTGCGGGGCCGTGCACTTCACCTTCCTCCCCCGCTCATCGTGCCAGCAGTACTGTCTGCGGGGACAGGGCCGCGTCAAGGAGCCACCCCGCCACTCGTCCAGCGCCCCCCATGGCAGTTAGAAGTGGTCACCGGAGGCACATCAGCCACCTCTCAACACATGTGGGAAAACAGAGGGGTGATCTCCATTTCCTCTACTTCTGCATGGCCTCAAGCTTCGTTCTTTTAAAATAGCACTTACTGTTGCTACGCTGTTTCTAAAAAGCTCTGAAGACCCCTGTCTCTTCCTGGGAGGGAGCACCACAACCAGTCGCCAGACTTCAGCCCTTTGCTAGTGCCCTGCTCCTACTGGAAGCCACAGCCCTCTCCCTAGGCCCAGTGAGGAGGACTGGCCTGGCCAGGATAGGGACTTGGCCCCTGGACACCCCTTTCACCCACTCCAAGGCCCCCACCTGCCCCTGTGCAGGGGCAGCCAGTCCTTATGTAATACCAACAGTCCCTGATTGGGCCAGAGCATCTCAGGGAGGAGGATACCTGCTGAAGCCCAGCCACGGAAACAAACGTGTCTTCCAGCTCATGCAATATAAACACACAAACCCGTGAGCACCCACCGGTTGGCCCGTACCACCCTAGCTGTGGGCAGCCTCCCCTCCATGCCTGTCTTCCCCTACAGGTCGCCCCTGCGGGCCAGAACCAGGGGGGACAGGGCTGGGCGGGTAGTACTGCACACTCCCCCGACGTGGTGGGAGGGTTTACACCTGGGAAAGCGACCAATACTGCAAATCAGGGGGTGGGGGGCGGTTTACTCTCCAGCTCACTTGGGGCTGGGATGGGAGCCATGTGTGGGTCTGCTCAGCAACTTGGGGCTGCCCCCCGACACAGGGCAGTCTCTACCACCCCCATGGCCACAACCACAGGCACCTCTGCCACAGCCAGACCGATGGGCAGCTTCTGGGCACTGAGACTCACACAGATTCCTCCTCTGCCCAGTGCCCCCTCCCACCCTCCTCATTTAGCTGGTTTTATGAGTGCTCTCAGAACCAGCTTAGACTCATGCCCCTTTGGCCCCCCCAGCCCTGGGCAGGGTGGCAAGACAACCAGGAATGAGCCTGTCGCTCCTCTGCTGGGGGCCTCTCTTCTCTGGGCCAGATTCAAGCACCGTACCCTGGTTTCTGGAACTCACCCCCACCTGGGGCTGGGGTCACAGGGGAACCACCAGAGCTACCAGAAGGTCACAGGGAAGCACAAGGGAGCCAGGGCAGCACCAGCTTATGCAAAGGGCCCGCAAGCATCATTCCCTCATCCCCATGGAGATGGGGACTCAGCCCTACATGCCAGGTGCACAAGCGGCACCCAAGCCTTGGGCACCTCCCTTCTCCAAGAGAGATGGCACAGCCAGGCCACTGCCCAGAGGCCCAGGGACAACCCTCTCTCAGCACCTGTACCTCCAGAACAGGTGCTCCTCTCTGCCGCCCCTCAGGCACTGTCCTCACCACAGAGCAGCCCTGCCTGCCTGCAGCCACGGGCCAAGAAGAGCCTTCCCGCCAGGATGGGCGTGGGCCCTCAGAGCAGCGGCTCCACACGGGCAGCATGGAAGCCCCAGCACCTTCCCGGCCTCCCTCCCTCACAAACTGGCCCCCGGGGGTGGGGCAGGGCGAGGCTCGTGTCCACAGTGAGGTGGTCCAGACAGGACGAGGCCCAATGCTGCCCACCAGGAGCAGACAGGGCCCACGGCTCCAGCGACTCTGCCCACACCTGAGTGCTGATGTGTGATGCACCCGGCCACAGGCGCTGATGTCAGAAAAAGGGGCTGAGGCGAGAAACCGTAAAACACTTTTCCACAATTTAAGGCTCTGAGAGAACAGCTAAGGGACACTGGACTGTCTCATCTGCTCTGAAAGGCAGAAGACTATGCTTCCATGTTTTTCTTGTTTCCGTTTTACTTTTAAACGTCGTACAATAAAACTGGCTTTGGTGATGAGCACTTCGATGAGTCACACCCACGTGCAGATTCGTGAGGCCAGGGCCACAGTCAGAACATGGGACAACTCATCCTGCCCCAAGGCCCACCGGCCTGTTCCCCAGCATCCACAGAAACGAGTGCCAGGTGAAGGATGCCCACGGCTCGAGTCCTCCTGAGATGGCTCCTCTCACCAACATGAGGCCTTAGGACGTGCCCTGCCGTGAGGAGTGCATCAGGGTCTGCTCCTATTGCTGCAGAGACACTGTCCCCGTGTGGATGGAACCCACAATGTTCATCCACTCACCTGCTAAAGGACACTGGGTTGCTTCCAATCTGGGAATTACAGATCAGGCTGCCATAAACACTCCTGTGTAGGACTTTATGTGGACGGGGCTTTGCTTCTCTAGGGTGGACACGCGGAGGACACTGCTTGGTCTCGCAGTGGGTGTGTGCTTCCTTTCATGAGAAACCACCAAGCCACTGTCCAGCGCGGCTGCACCCTCTGCCTCCCGCCAGCAGTACTGCGGTCGCTCCACATGCTCACCAGCACCTGGTGCTCTGACAGTTGTGCTGACAGGTGTGCAGCGCTCCCTCCTCGTGGCTTCCATGTGTATTTCCCTAAATGCTAAGAATGTCAGCATCCTCTCACGTGCCCATCTGCCACCCTCATATCCTCTTTGGAGGACTGTCTGTTCCCGTTTGGACTGTTTTCTCACTGATGAGTTTTGAGGGTTCTTTGTATATTCTGGATACTTGTCCCTTGTGGGATATGTGATCTGCAAATACTTTCTTCCAGTCCATAGTCTGTCTCGTCTGTCTCATAACAGAGTCTTTCTCAGAGCAGAAGTTCTAAAACGCGATGAAGTCTGACTTACTGATTCTTTCTCAGCACTGAATTGCACACACCTTTGGTGTCAAATCCAAGAACTCTCTGAAGGTTTCATCCTATGTTTTACATTTTTTGCAAAATGTGTGAGGTTTAGGTCAATGTTTGTTTTGTTTATTTTGTTTTGCACAGAGATGACCAGTTTTCACAACAGCACTTTCCAAGGAATTTATCCTTTCCTCATTGAATTTCTTTTGCATCTCTATCAAAAATCAGGAGGCCACGTCTGGGAGGGTCTATTTCTAAATTCTCTGTTCTATTATCTGTGCGTCTGCTCCTCCACTCACATCACACTGCCTTCATTACTGCAGTTTTATACTTAACCTTAAAATCGTGGGACTCCTCCAACTTTATTTTTTTCAGAATTGCTGTCGCTATTCTATGTGAACTTTAGAATTAGCTGATCTACATCTACAAAACCTCTGCTAGGATTCTGACTGAGACTGAATTACGTCAACAGATCAGTCTGGAGAGGATTTACGTGTTAGCAGGCTGAGCCTTCCAGTGAATGAGTGTGGTGTGTCTGCTGACGTAGGCTTCCTCTGGTTTTCCACATCAGCATTCTGTAGTTTCCAGGGTACAGAATTTGTGAACATTTTGTTGCGTTTATTCATTTTGTCGGGGGCTGTTGTAAATGGTATCGTTTCATTGATTTCGGTTTCCAACTGTATCCTGTTAGTACAGTAGTCCCCCTTACCCTCAATTTCACTTTCCATGGTTTTAGTTACCTGTGGACAACCGCAATGCAAAACTATTAACTGGAAAATTCCATAAACAAGTAATTCCTATGTTTTAACTGACTTCCCCTTCTGCATAGCGTGGTGAGGTCCCGCTCCGTCACACCCAGCTTGTCCAGCACATCCACACTGTCTACACCACTGCCCATCCCACTTAGCAGCCATCTGTGTTATCAGATCTGGGATGGCAGTGCCTGTGTGCTGGTCACCCTTATTTTACTCAGTAACAACCCCAAAGCATAAGAACAGCGATGCTAGCAACTCAGACATGCCAGAGAAGCCGGAAGCACTTCCTGCGGTGAAAAGGTGAAAGTTCTCAGTAAGGAAAAAAAAACAGTCGGCCGCTGAAGGTGCTGGGACACGCAGTAAGAAAGCGTCTTCCTGCTGTGAAACTGCAGAACAAGAGACCCTCCTGCTGGTTCTGCTGCGGCACCTCAGGCACAGAAGTCACGGCCCTAGAATGGTGGGCGCCTGGCCAGGACAGCAGGGACACTGAACACAGGGCCGGGCCAACACCAACACCTTTGACCGGCGGTGCCAGGAATCCACTGGGGCTCTCAGGACACGTCCCCTCAGATAAGGGGACAGCGGTACACAGAACTGTGACTGACTTTTCTGTGCCAAATGTATCCACTTACTCATTTTTCCTGCTAGAGCCCTTGAGATTCTCGCAGTTGTGTTTTGTGCAAACAGGGACAGTCGTGTTCTTTCATTCCTTTCCTTCACCTTCCTGCATGGCCTGTCCTGGATGAGTTCTGATACTTTGTAGTTTCCAAAGAATTGGTCCACTTAACCTAAGCTACAGAACTTATGTGCATAGAGAGGTTTCCGTGGCCATGTTTCCTCATCATCCTTTTAATATCTGCTGGGTTCACAGTGAGTGACACCCCTCTTTCATTTCTTATGCTGATTACTCATATCTTCTTTTTACCTCTGTATCTTGCTAAAGGTCTATCAATTTTAATGATCTTTTCAAGTAACCATTTTTGTTTTGTTGATTTCCCCTAATGTCTTCAGAAACCATTTTAGTTATTTCTGCTCTTATTATTTTTCTTCTGCTTGATTTGGGTTTATTTTGATCTTTTTCTAGTTTCTTAAGATGGAAGCTTAAATTACTGATTTGAGTTCCTTCCTTCTTTTCTAAAGTTAAGTATTTAATCCTACAAATTTCCCTCTAAGCATGCTTTAGATGCACCCCACACATTCTGATATGTTGTATTTTCATTTGTGTTCAGTTTTAAAGAGTTTCTAATTTCCCCAGAGACTTACTCTCTGACCCATGGACTATAGAGAAGTGCATTAACTCCCACCTGTTTGGAGATTTTCCTGTTCTTCTGTTACTGATTTCTAGTCTAACTCCATTATAGTCACATAACTTACATCGTATAGTTTCGATTCTTTAAAGTCTGTCGCAAGGCCTGGCAGTCAGCTCAGTTGGTTAGAGTGTGGTGCTGATGACACCAAGGTCCAGGGTTTAATCCCTGTACCAGCCAGCCACAAAAATAAAAATAAAAATTGTCATGGGCTCTCCTGTGAGCCAGGATATGATCAGTTTTAGTGACTATTTCCTGTAAACTTGAGAAGAATGTGTACTCTGCCACTGAGGGCGAAATGTCTATAAATGTCAATTCACAAGGTGACAGTGATGTTCAGTTCTGTCTACTAGTTTTACCTACCACTGGGCGGGGGGGGGGGATCTCCAGCTGTTACATGACTTCTGTCTGCCTCTCCTCACAGTCCTGTTGGCTTGCTCTGTGTAAAAGCTGCTGTTCGGTGCACACACATTTGGGATCATTATCTCTTCCTGACAGTCTTTTTCACTGGTAATTTTCCTTGCCCTGAGTTTCCCATGGTGTTAATATGGCCATTTTCAGCTTTCTTCTAATGTTTCCTTAGCATTTCTTTTTCTACCCTTTTACTCTTAACCCACCTGCATCATTACATTTAAAGTGACACTATACACCAAATTTGTGTCCTCCCAAATTCACGTTGAAATCCTCACCCCCCAAGATGACACTGTCTGGAGGTGGGGCCTTTGGGAAGTGAAGAGGTCATGAGGGTGGAGCCTCGTGAGCAGGGTTGGTGCCCTCATAAGAGCAGTCAGCTGATAAAAGGCCACACTTACAAGCCTGTCTCACCATCGGGGTGTTTATGACACTCACACTCACGCAGTTACTGAGCTGCCGGGGCTAGGGCACCCCTGTTTTGTTTCATACTTCTTCCCTCTCTTTTTCATTCCTTGCACTTCCTCTTTCCTGCTTTCCTCCAGGCTCCACATCCAGTGTTTTTGGCACTCCACTTTAGTGTGATCTGACTACCTCCTTGCACAACTTCCTCAGAGGCTGCCCAGCTTGGGATCCACATATTCCACTTCCACTGGATGCAGAACTGCCACACCTGGACAGGCCCCACCCCGCGGCAGCCCTCAGCATCCCATCTGCACGCGCGGCTCCACCCCACGTGGTCCGAGACCCGCCGTGCTCACTGCTCCTGCCCCCCTGCGCCCCGGCGTGTAAAGTGCCCAGCCGACGCTTCTGGGCAGGTGCTGGCCAGAACTCAGTTCCCCTCGTCTGAGGACACCTTCCTTTCACCTGAGCTCCTGAAGGACGTGTTTGCTGGATGTGGAGTTTGGGGGTGAGTGTTCTTTTCTTCTGGCACTTTATGATGCTATGGCACTAGCTCCCAGCCCCCCAGGTCCTGACCAGAGCCGTGGCCACTCAGATCAGTGTCCTGGCTACTGCCAAGGCTCTTTCTCTGCTTCTGATCACCACGCATCTGTGCACATTTCTTCAGGTTACTCCTATTTGGGGTTCACTCAGCTTCTAGAATCTGTAGGTTTGTGGCTGGGGCAAGTTTTCAGCCACCATCTCTGCAAATGTGTTTTCAGTCCCAATTTCCTCCTCCCCCTCTGGGGTCTTGGGATTGCCTCACAGGCACCCTCAGGACAGAGATGTGCCCACACCTAGGCCTCAGCCTTCACAGGACCCCACAGATGTGCTGGCTTTGGGGACAGCAAGTGGCCCTGTAGACCCCCACAGACCTCTCTGTTTCTCTCAAACTGGTATGAGTGCGTGTCTCCCCCTTGGTCTCAAATGATTCCTAGGAAGGCATTATACACGAAATTAACTCACACACACCTACAACAACCTCGTAAAGTGGGCTACAGATGAGAAGAGCCAAAGGGGGAGGCTAAGTGACCCCAGCTCTCCAGGTGCCACATGGAGAGCAATGTGTGACCAACACCAAAGCCAACGCTCTCCAAGGCACCATTACTGAAACAAACCCAATACCGAAGGACAAGTAGGAGTGGAGCACTGGGGACTACAAGGGCCATGACCTGCCTACCTGCTCCACGGGGCACCTTGGACAACACTGAGCCAGCAAGCCCACTCCTGAGCCGTGCGGGACACGCCACTCTCCAGCACTGCCCTCACCACCCTTAGGACCCGTCGCTCGTCCTGCTCCTAGACACCAGCTCCACTGCACGTCAAGCTTGCTCCCGGAGAGCCGCACAGCACTGCCCCACCTCCTCAGGCTGTGCCTGGCTATAACACCTCATCTTCCTGGTGGATGATGAGTGGAGAGACAGATGTCATCTGCACTTGACCCACATCACCCAGAACCAAGCTGTGACCCCTCATGGCCGTTACCCACCAAGGCCACAAAAGCAGGCCCAGCAAGGCTGACACCCAGGGGGACACCTGCCCGCTGTCCATGCTGACACCTCTGATGGGTTCCCGGGAGCAGAGCTCAGCTTTGTCAGGGGACCACTTCTCCTTATGCCAGGAGAGACCAAGTCTGTGGTCACGACAATGCTCAGGAAGGTATACACAGGTGTATGTGTGCACACAGTCATATCTGCCCCTGATCTGATGACAAGGAGACATCAGAGAGGGATCTTCCATCCCTCCTCAGCACACCCACCTCAGGCTGCACCCTGCCCTATGGCCAACCTTGGACACTCCCACCATTAACTTAGAGCCAGTGGCAACCCATGCCACCCAACAGCTCTCACACCACACAAAACAAGAGAGGTGCCTCGGCACCCCTCAGGAACACCCACTCCCTAAGGAAACAAAAGTGCTTGGGCTTCCAGAACAGAACTGCAGGAACCAGGCTGTCAGGAGTTACTGAGGTGGCATCACAGCCCCCACAAAATGAGCCAAGACAGAGGGTAGCCAGTGGCCGCCCACCCCAGCTCTCGCCATCCCCTCCCCAAGGCACACCCAGAGCCCTGAGGGGAGCCGGTACAGAGCACGTCCCCTGCACAGGCCTCCATCCTCTCGGAGACCCAGCCTGGGCACACCCTCTGGAAACAGCCCTACCCCAAGACTGTAGCCTGTCAGCCTCCGCCACCCTAGCGGGCACCGTGAGGCCAGGTGACAGTGGAGTCTGAGAAGACGAGGGCCAGGCAGTGGGGGCCGTGACATCACAGCCCACCCCTGCAGCTACTCACATGTTACACACGGCCATCGTCTGGCACGTCTCCCCCGTGCAGAACTCTGAGATTGTGCTATACTGCAGGTTGATATGGTGGAAAAACGTCGTTGCTGGAAGAGTAGAAAGAGCCAGATGTGAGAACCCCGGGGCTGGGCTGCCCACCCCCTCTGCTGCCACCCACCCCTGGCCCACACGCACTGTTGCTAGCCAGCCACTCGTTGAGGTCAATCTCCCGGGGCAGCACCACCAGCTCCTTGAATTCAAAGTCAGTGATCCTAGACTTGGTGTGCTCTGGCTCCAAGTACATCTTCTTCTCCTCTGCAGCAGGCTTCTTGCCATTGGGCTTCGCTTTAGACTTCCTGCCGAGAGAGAAGGGACAGTGTGGTCACCGCATTCCCAGCCACACCCAGACCACACCAGGTTTCGAGGGTGGCCCTGCCCGTGGGGTCTCACAGCAAATACAGGCACATGGAGGGGGCCACCCAAGACCGTCAAGGGAATCCTGTCCCCTCTGCCAGTGCCTAGGGGGACACCAAGGGCATCGTGCACAGTGCCCTGCCCTCCCCCCCACCATCAGGGGCTACAGCCTAACCTGCCAAGCTATCCTGTCAGTGGGAGCCCAGGACAACGCAGAGACATTGGGCCCCTGGCTGGCTTGAGCCTAGAGCCCAGGACATATGGGTGGTGGCCACACTAGGACAACAGCCCATCCTCCCCCACCCCCATGGGACTGCAACCCTGCAGCCATCTTGGCCTGGTCTCAGGCCTGCACTCCCAAAGCAGGACCACCAGGTAAGACAGTAGGATGGGCACTGCTGAGGACTCTTGAGGTCCAGAGCGTGAGCCCCAACCAAGAAGCTGTTCTCCTAATAGCCTCTGGGCAGAGGACCACCATGTGGCAGGCCTGTCCTGCGGCCCCCACACTCAGTGCTCACGCACACCATCCCAAGCTGAGGCTCATCCCACCCCCGCAGTCATCACACAGGTTATCAAAGAGCAGGAAAGGGGTTAACACCCTCTTGTCACCACCAGGCCTCAGCACAGCTCCATGAGGTTCGCCCTGCGACAGACAGAGGCACGGAAACCTGGCTATCCTCCACAGAGACACAGAAACTGCCCCTCTCCTCACTGAACTTTCCTCTTATTTTAGAAAATAGTTTTTTCATTAAAAATATGCTGCTCTGTTAACATACAGCGGGCTTGTCATGGCTATTTTTAAATGGATGAATAAGAGTAAATAGCAACAGCTTAAGACCCACAAAACCGGAGGAAGCTCTGTGGCCCCAAGACAACGAGGGCAGGTGGACCTCCCAGTCACCGTGCCCAAGGGCTGTGGCCTCTCCAACTCCTCCATGAACAAGCAACTACATAGGCAAATGAGAGGGAACGTCTCCCTGCAGAGGAAAGCTGACCAAGTGTCCCGTGGGCCTGGGAACACCTGGCCGGAGCTCTCAGAGGACAACCAGGCACCGAGGGGCTCATCTGATAAAATCACTGTCTCTGTCACACACAAAGCCTGAGGCAGACACATACGTGCCAAGGGTCAAAGCAGTTAGAAGCATCCATGGTGAGTCCTCCAGGAGGGTCCAGTCATGCAAAGGCCCCGTGGGTCCTTGGACGTGGCCACAGCCAGCAGCCATGGCCCTTCACAGCAATGGCCACCCAGTGTCAAGGGCTGGGATGCTTGGGAGCCTCCCGCTGACCTCTGGGGCTCACAGGGACGCTGGCGAGGGCCGAACTGCCGTCCTCCAGCACCCGCACAGGATTCTCTCTGACATTTTATGCTCTAGAACTGGGCTTCTGGGGGAGAAGTTTGATGAACTGAAGGCGAATATTCCTAATAGCACAGATTAGTCTCTTGTTCTTATTTGAACAATCGAATTCTTTAATGGTAAACATGATTTTTTAAAAAGCTGTAAATCAGTATTATCGTGAAAGTCTTATTGACCAGAAAAGGCCATCTCTGGTTATAAACTCTCAAGGAGGTGCCATGGCTGTGGTCAGATCCCTCCTGCTACTGGACAGGGGAAACCAAGGGCCGGCACACAATTCACCCCCCGCCCTCCCCCCAAGGAGCACAGTGTCCACTCAGAGGGCTGGAGGCTGTTCAGGGAAGTGCACACACCAGCTCCCAAGAGAAGGATGAGGCCAGGCCAAGAGGCGCTTGCCTGAGCAGGGTCTGCATGGGTTCCAGGAGGGGCTCCACCCTGCTCCATGGGGGCAGGGGGCAGCAGGGCTCAGCTCTGCCACAGAAGCACAGCTGGCGCTAAGGGCATGGTCCTCCTGCACAGAGGGAGGTCAGGCCAAGGCCGGGCTTGGGCCCCAGAGCACCCCTCCAGGTCTCAGTGCCCTGGAAGGAAAGGGGAAGCAAACCCCACTCCTGGCTGCTTTCGAGCCTGTCACTGACCCAGCTGCCCAGATGAGAGAGCACTGCAAGCTTTGTGCAGGGCACTGGCCAGGTCACGAGCTGGGCACCACCTCCTGGCCAACCAGAGGACACAGGGCAGCGAGGCAGCCTGGCCTGTGCTCTGCTTGTGCCTGTCCTCTACCAGTCCTGGGAAGGCCTAGGGCTGGGGAGGTCGTCGCAGCTCACTGACCTTGTCCTTGTTTTTTTCCTTTCTTCTGTTTTGAAAAGTTGCTAATGGTTTATTTAAGAGAAAGAGGAAGGAAAAATGCTCCCTGAACGCCAGGGAAATGCTTTCCTTTCAGCTTCTCACAGCAGATCTTCGCCTTAAAAGGCGACTCGTGTGCTCAGCCTCCAGGGCAGTGTCAGGAATGGCCAGAACCAGGCAGGGACAAGGCAGGGCCACCCAGCCCTGGGGCTCTCAACGCGGAAACTCTGGGAACACAGAGCCTGGAGTCTGCAGGCCAGGGGGCAGTGGGAACAGGAAGGGGAGCCTGGCTGGCCCCCACACCTCCTGGCCTGAGCTCTTCCCACAGGCTCCCAAGCTCCACCTGAGCCAAGCACACGCACCGGGCTCGGCCTCCCCACCTGGAGGGGCAGTTGCAGTAGGGACCTTTTGTCACCTGGTGACATACAGGTGGTGGTTACACAGATGACCATGCAGAGCTGGCAGTAGGAAACAGCACATCATGGCTCTGAGGTTTCATGCTGGGCCCGCTTGGGGAGGCTGCCCTGTCACCGGTGTCCTGCCCTTACACCAGCATGTCCGTTTCCAGCAGAGCCCGTGAGCCCTGCAGGGATGAAGCCACCTTCCATCTCTGGTTCTCAGAGAGGACCAGCATAGGGCAGCACCTGGAGAACCTGGGCTCCCTATGAGATGGGCCTTGCGGGCTCTGGGCTGCCAGCAGAGGGCAACAGTGGCAGACACACCAGGCCCCTGCCTCATCCTCCCCCCTCCTCCCCTCTACACTTGCCCTTCTAGAACAAACAGGCAGGTGTTCATGATTCCAGGGCCTTCTCTCAGTCCCACGGGGTAGGACAAGGGGCAGGTGGAGGGACACACATGCCCTGGCCTCTGCTCTAGGAGGACCTGGGCAGCATCCAGCTGCACTTGAGTCTCCCCAACACCAAGTTTCCCGCTTCCCAGGAAGAGAGGCTCTCCCGGTTGAGGCTGAGACTTTTCTGAGCAGAAGTTGCCCTGACCAGCCTCAGCTCCAGCCCGAGGCCAGGGAGAGCTGAGTGGCACCTCAAAACAGGACACTGCTGTGCTGCCCATCCCCACCGCTCATGGCCACTCTCCCGGCAGGGAGACAAGAACTCTGTGCCCTCCGCAGGCTCACAGGCTCCGAAGCAGGCTCTGTCCTGCCAAGGCCCAGAAGTTCACCCCAGCCATGGCCTCAGTGGCCAGGCTGCCCCATGACCAGGTGTGCACACCTCTCCTGAGACCAGAGGATCAACCACGTCCTTCTCCCAGCTCTCTGCGCACTGGGGGCTGCAACCCCCACAGGTGCAGCAGGATGCACAAGTCCTGGGACTGTGGGTGCAAGGCTTTGGCTGCAGGCAGGAAAGAGGCTGCACTGAAGGGACCAGGCAGTGGAGCCCAGGCTGAGCCACCCACAGGGCTGCTGTGCCTCCTGGGAGGAAGAGTGCATGCAGAGAGACTCCGAACAAAGGCCCACGTGCTGCTCCCACATGACAGGTGGGCTGTGAGGCCAAGCCCCGTTTGGCAGGCACATCCACAAGGAGGTGCCAGGAGCGGGGAGAAAGGCAGTGGGGCACCTTTCTGGGGACCAGGACGCTGAGCAGGCAGTCCTGGCCCTGCCCTCCTGCCCCAAGTTCCATTCCAGAGCCCAGCCCTGCCTTCCCAAGCTTCTGACAGTCACAGATGCTGAGACAGCTAAGGCTCTCCTGGGAGAAGGGCACGGGCAGACAGGCGAGGCACAGGTGTCGATGCCAGTGGGTCTACCCAAAGTCAAGGCTCGTAGGGGACATAAGGCTTTCCCAGTGACAACCAAGGCACAGAGCTCAGAAGAAGTCTGTTACCCCAACAGCAAGGGCAAAGACATGCCCGGGAGAGCTTGCTGCTGCCTGCACGGTGTTCTCACAGCATCCTAACACCCCTTCCTACTGTAGAGCCTCCAAGGCCGAAGGGTGGGAAGACACCCACAGGACCCCATCCAATCCCTCAGCACTGCCTGTTCCACCCACGGGCTTCAGACGGCCAGGAGCTGGGGAGAGGGACGCATGAGTTTTTCTCTTCTTAGTCTAACTGTCTGGCCCCTCCAGACAGGTCAGCACCCCAGACAAAGTGCACTTCCACCAGCCTATTATGTCTTCTGCAAAGCAAGAGACCCATTTAGATAGAGAAAGCCAAGATGGCAGGAGAAAGGTGCACAGACACCCTAGACCCAAGCATCCATGCAAGTCAGGTGCCGCAGGCTAGCCTAGAATTTCCACCACGATGCATCCACTCTGCTCACAGCACATGTACTTTCCACCTCTACCTGTCAGGGAAGCTGCTCCTTTAACACCTGGCTGAAAGGTCCCCTTCCCCAGAGATCTCCCCTAAGGTTAGCCTCTGCCTCTTGGTCCTCCCACAGTGCATGGCCAGGACTTCTTTAACCCAGGCCGCTCTGGTGGGCCCCTGGAGCTCGGGTCAGCGTCTGGCTCTCTCCCACCACATGTACATACCTACACACACACACACACACACACACACACACACACGCCCATGCACACACACACACACGCCCATGCACACACTTGCAAGCACATTCTTCTGTACACCACTGATGTCGTCACTGTTCCCGATTTTAACCAAGTTCCACCAACTCACCCACACCTTCCAAAACCTCACACCTTCACATTAAAGAAGGAGAACTTTGGCAGGCTAATCAGGTGACACTGTTTCTACTTGCAATTCACTGCAAAGTCCTTGCTGTTGTGATGCACGGAGGACTGTGCTGTGGGACAATCCTACAGAAGAGAAAGATGGAGCCGGAGGTGCCAGAGACACTCAGGGGCACAGAGACACATGCATGCCAACACCAGCAGCAGGCTGGGCTCACCTCAACCCTCACCAGGAGCCCTGCTTATGTGCTCACAATTAAAAGTAGTATTGGAAAAGTAAGAGCTGTTTATTTTTGTTTCAAAATTCACAACCCACTATATGACATGCAAGCACACTGAAGGAAAATGTATTTGACTCCAAGACATGACACACTCTGAGTGACAACATGGGAGGGCTCCCTGAATCCAAGTCACAGCTGAGTAGTGCAACCCGCCAGGGAGCCCCGCCGCCAGGTGAGCTGTGCTGCCCCTTGGCAAGGGTTAGGCCCACCTGCAGCTCACCAAGTATGTCCCTGCCCCCGGTCCCCACGCACACACACTGGCACGCTAATGCACATGTACACACATACACACAACAGGCTAGGCAGTGTGGGGAAGGGCACCCCCCCAGCAGGTCAGAGAAGGAGCAGGTGAGGAAAACCGTCAGGAACGGCTTTTCAGGCAATACCCGCTTCAGCAGCCAGCCTGCAGCCAGGCTCACGGGTGCCCCATGCTACTTCTCTGGAGGAGGACACTTGAAGACAGGCTCTGGATCAGCCCTGCCTCAGACACCAAAGGCCCTGCCCGAGGGACAAACAGCCACCAGCCACAACAACAGGCCAGACGCCGGCTGGTGGCGTGGGGCACCCACCATCCAGCAGGCCCCAAGGGGCAAGGCAGGATGCCTGTGCAGGCAGATGCAGTGAGCCCAGAGAGGTGAAGACAGTCGCCCAGACCCACCCATTAGGCCATGCTCTCCTCCTGTGGTTCGAGGAGATGGTCCCCCCGAGAGCGCAGTAGAAGTGAAAGTGGTCAAGGAAAACCTCACTCGGCAAACAAAGTTCCAGACCAAACCCAGCTGGCCAGGCCAGTGCAGACGAAACTGCAGTCCCCAGCGGACCCAGCCCAAGGCAGCATCAACAGCCCCCCACACTGACCCCCTGGGCATGGACAGGTCAGACAACCCCTCATCATCCCCCGTGTGCAGGCAGCAGGTGTTACCTGAGCACGCTGCTGACTGTCTGAAGCACCATTCTGCAGCGGAGTCCAGTTTTGGGGGACTGGCTGAGCAGAGCTCGGTCTACATGAAGACCGCACTGATCTCCAAGCATGATGTCGAGGAGGGAGGAGTGGGGAGGTAGAGTGGGGGCTGTGGCACACTGCTCCCCTCCCGCTGGAAATGCCTGCCTCCCTCCACTGCCCTCCACCCTGCCCCTGGCCAGTAGGGACACCAGGAGACAAATAGCTGTTCCCCACAGAGGCAGAGGCGGCAAGGCTGGTTAAATAAGGGAGTGTCTGAACTGGCCTTTTCAAAGTGGCATGGGCTGGTGGGGGCGTGGCCACGGTCTGCAGTAAGGCCGGAAGGGAGGGGACAGGGCTGTCCCTAGCCTGCGGTTAGGACCCCACAGAGCAGTCCTGCCGCACCCACAGGAAAAGCCCTTCTGGGAGCAGGTAGCAGCTCTGCCAACAAGCTCCCAAGCTATGGGCCCCACCCCCTCCCCCACCCAGCCCAGCAGAGCCAAGAAACCAGGAGGCAGAGCCCTCCAGCGAGAACGCTGGGGCTGGGGACAGACAGGCCAGTTCTATGCACCTGCAGGGTATGGATACAGGCTGATGGCACTTGAGGTGGGTCTCCAACTGGACAGCCTTGGAAAGACAGAGCTGCCTGGCTTCTGGGGCAGCGAAGAGCACTGGGCCAGAGCCGGGCATAGGCTCGTCCTGCAGCGGTGGGCCTGCCAGCCAGGGCTGCAGACAGCACAGAGCCTGACACAACAGATGTGTCTGGCACCTTCTCACAGGGGCACAAGAGCCACGTAGCTGTGGCCTTCTTTATGGCTGGTGGGCAGTCACCATGGCCTGTATGGGAGGTGCATCTCCTGTGCTTCCTGTTGATCGAGAGCGCCTCTGCTTGCATAAAGCCTGGCAGGTGAGGATGGGGGTCCCACAGCACTGGGTGTGTGTGGGGTGTACTGAGCCATCAGGAAAGCAGCAGCTGGAGGCAGGGGAGGCTCGCAGTCCCAGCGACACCACGTGCCACAAGCACTACGTTCAGTCTCACAGCTGTGCACAAGCGCTAACAGGAAGTGGCACAAACTGACCCAGCTCACACACTCTACAGGACCAACAGCAAGCAGAGAAAGATTCCCCTGGCTGGCTCCCTGGCCTCAATTTCCCCACCAGGCCAGCCCTACGGCAACAAGAGCAGGGCAGAACTCATGTCTGCCGAACACTCGGGCTGGGAGTCTAGGAAGGTGGGAACAGACTAGACACATGTGCCCACACATTCGGGAGGCTTGCCCTGCCCTGGCAGCAGTGTCCCCATAGCCCTGAGGCACCTCAGGAGCTCAGGTACTGCACTCATGACTACCTGCCTGCCATGACCTGATCACCAACAGCGGGGAGACAGGAGCCAGTGGGATGCTCAAGTGGCAAAGAAGGACCAATGGGGAGGGCCACGCTCCAGGCCAGAGGAGGCTCAGCAAGTCCCAGGGTCAAGACAGGGCGGGGATGGAGAAGGCCACAGCTGCAGCAGCCTGGAGAAGGAAGTCTGCTGCCTTGGCAAGCAGGGGCTAGAAGGGAGGTGTTTTAGGCACACTCCGGCTGCCAGAGAACAGAAGCTGCAGGCCAGGTGAGGGGGAGATGCTGGGGATGGCGGACAGTCGGGACAAGGCACGGGGTAGCACGTGGGATGAGGGAGGGAGGAGGCATCCAGAGCTGCGGCTCCGAGCAAGGTGAGGGGTGCGCAGGGTCCCTGAAGCCTAAGGCATGGCCCGGCAGGTCTCACGAGAACCATAGCAGCTCTGCGGCTTGTGTGACCATCCTGGTACACACAGGTGCTGCCTGGTGTCCACGTGCACGTATATGTGCACTAGAGAAAGTGCATAGGCACAGGTATCCCTGCTGGGGGAGGGAGGTGCTGGGGCAGCTGGAAGCCTGGAACAGATGACCCACAGTGGGCCCGCCTGGGAAGAGCTGCACACCTGGCAAGGGCTCTGCAGTCTCCAGGTGGGGCTGCTGCACAGGGTCTGTGGCAGGCAGGTGCTGGTGTGGCCTGGCCCTACCACCCTGGTATAGGAACAGCCAAAGCACCTCCCTCAGGGCAATGCCAGGCCCTGAGGAGCAGAGAGCACAGCAGCAGGGCAGACACAGAGAAGGCTGGACACAGTCAGGATGGGGCAAGACACCACAACCACGTTTGCTGAGTGAGGTTACATTATTCTCAATAAGCTTTCAATTTTAGAACAGGTCAGATTTACAGAAAAGCTGAGAAGATAGTGCAGAATCCACAGAGACCCCACACCCAGTCCACTACTTTTAACTTCTTATATCAGTATGGTGCAATTATTATCACTGATGAGTCAATACTGACACATTAAAGTCCACATTTGATCCAGATTTCCTTAGTTTTCCCTAATGTCCTTTTTCTGACCCCATCCAGGATCCCACATGATATCAGTTGGTCTATCTCCTTGGGCTCCTCTTGGCTGTGACGGTTTCTTAGGCTCTCCTTGCTTTTGATGACCTGGGATGGTTCTGAGGAGGACTGGCAGGTGCTTTGCACGATGCCCCTCCGTTGGGATTTGTCTGGGGTCTTCTCACGGTCAGCCTGGGGTTGTGGGTGTTTGCGAGGAGGACTGCAGACTGCAGAGGAATGTGTTTTCTCATCATGTCCCGTCAGGGTCCATGTCATCAGCACGACTCACCACTGCTGACGCTGACCCCGAGCACTGTCAGGATTCCCCATGAAGTCTTTCCCCTGTCCACGCTTGCTCTCTGGAGGGAAGCTACTTTGCACAGCCCACACATGAGGGGTGTGGAGCTATGACCCACCTCCTTGGCGACAGCATATCTACATAATTTGGAATTCTTCTGCACAAGAGATCTGCTCTTCTCCATTTATTAATTTATTCAATCTCTTATTTGTATCACTATGGAATCACAGTTACTTACATTACACTTCGAGTAACAATGCAATACTACTTTATTTTGTTAATCAAATTGGTCCAGCTTTGGCCAGGGAGCTCCTCCACTGGCTCCCAGGTCCGGCTGACCTGCCCCCAGCCTTGCACGTGTATGTCTGGGCACCTCCTCACTTTCTGGCATGACAGGACCCTCCAGGCTCATCCTGTACACTCCCTGCCCATGTGCCAAGATCAGCTGCTTCTCCAGGGAGCCCTGGGTCCTTTTCCGGAGAATATCAGAAGCTGAGATCTGGGTGCTGGGTGTACTTGTGGCTGCTGGGGTGTCACAGCTTCTCGGCCCCACAGCTGGCAGCACAGAGACATGCGTATCTACACACATCTACATGCAAACACCTGTATCCACATTCGGCTAAGCACAAGCTCCTCCTGATGATCACTCCGGCCTCCCCGCTGCTTGTCTGCGACCTCCCCTCTAACACTCAGACACCTGAAAGAAAGCGACAGAAGAGGGCACACAAGAGCCATGAGGGTGCAAACAACCCAGCCCAGAACGGCCCAGAACCCTCCCAGAGGCTCAGGAAACTCGGTTCACCTGAAAGTGAGCAGGAAAAAGTTTCATGGTTGAGTCCAGTGAAGATAAAAAAGAATAAAGAGAGCAACACCCACACTAACAAGTAAAACACTCCAGAAAGACACACACAAAAGAGATGAAAACAGTAACCCAATAACTTAAAGTGACGTAAGAAAACAAGGTGACTTAAGTAAAGATTTGAAAAAAGAAGCAAAAGAACGCAAAATAAGAATCAGAAATGGGAGGATAAACCATTTCTGAAATGAGGCTAACTAGGAAGAACACACAAACCAACACAATGTAGAAGTACAAGATGGAAAGGAAGGATTTTTTTTTTTTTTTTTTAAGTAAAAGAAGAATAAAGAGAGCTCCACTTCTGCCCATAATGGAGGAGCTGACACTGGACTCGACCCCCATCATCAACAAATGCAAAACTGTGTAGGATGCACACAGTGACCGGCCTCAGAGGACGGGCAACACGCATCCCGGGACTGAAGTGCGGGGAACCAGCTGGGACGGAGCCGCACAGGAAGGGACTCTGGAAATATGAACAGGGATCCAATCAGCCAAGTCCCCAGCTGAGGGCGTGTGGGACCACGCTCCAGGGAGCATGAGCTGAATGAAGGTGCTCGTGGACGTTCCGCGCAGCAGGAGGCAGAGGGTCCCAGCACCCAGACCAGAAAGACTTTGGGCTTTCAACAGAGTCACCACAAAGGCCACCCCATGAGGGCAGGGCTACAGGAGGCCAGAATAAGTGTTTCTCTAGACATGCCCTAACAGAGCTTGAAAACAGGCCTAAAAGGATCTACAGAACCAACAGCAAATTAACTGCCTTCCAGGACAAAACACAACACCCTAAGGGAGGTCAACAGAATGGAGGTTTTCAAGAAAAATTGATAAATATCCCAGCTAGACTAAACAAAAGAGTGGAGACGATGGGGAAGGGATATAACCTGCAATATCAGAAATGAAAGGTGACATTAGTACAGAGCCCACCAGCATCAAAAGGTAACGAGGGACCATAATGAACAATGTAATGCCAGCCGAAAACGTAGATGAGACAGACGAGCGCTCTCACAAACACAAGTTACAAAAACTGACAAAGAAAGTAGAAAACGTGAATTTACAACTAAAAGCCCGCCTACAAGGAAATGCCAGGTGTAGGGTGATGTATGGGTGAATTCTACCAAACAGAGAAGAAATCACACCAATCTTACACATACTTTCAGAAAACAGAGGAGGAGGACCAGCCTAACTCTGCTGTCAAAATAAAGACATGACAAGAAAAGAAAATTTTAAGGCCAATAACTTTCATGAAGATAGATACAGAACTCCATAAGGAAACACTGACAAACTGGATTCAGCAACATATCAAAAGGATGACACACCATCACCAAGAGAGGTTCCTCCGGAACACAAACTCAGCCAACATCTGAAAAGCAGTCTACGTAATTCCCCACAGTAATGAAATAAAGGGGAAAAATATGACTATCTCTATTAGATGCAGAAACAATACATGGCAAAATATTCATGCACACTCTCAGCAAACCAGGAGTGGAAGGGAATGTTCTTGGCTGATAAAGGGCATCTACAAAAAAATCTAAAGCTGACATCAAATGTTCAGTTGAAAAACCAAACATGTTCTCCCAAGGTCAGGAACAAGGAAAGGACTCCCACCACTTCTATTCAGCACTGTACGGTGGTCTTGGCCACTGCAGTGAGGCAAGAAAAAGATATAAAAAGGCATAGATACTGGACAGGAAAGGGTAGTCTTTCTTGGCAGGTAACACGGTTAAGTAGACAGAACAGTGTAAGGGAACTGCAGCCTGTCTGCCAGAGCCAGTAAGTAAACTTAGCAACACCACACAAAACAAGGTCAATACAAAAGCTAATTTTAACTCTATATAACAGCAACAAAGAGGAAATACAATTTATGAAGCTGCTATTTACAAAAGAATTTTCTTAATTTAGAAAGATTTTAAGAAAAAGTGTACAAAACTTCTTACCGTGGTATCAGACTAGAAGATTCAATATTGTTAAGATTTTTATTTTCCCAATTCGACACAGATTCAGCACAATCCTATCAAAATCCCAGCACTTTTTTAGAAACTAACGAGAGAATTTTGAAATGCATACGGAAATGCAGAGGACTTGCAGTAACAAACCATCCCTGCAAAAGAAGAGCCAAGGTAGAGGACTCACACTGACTCAAGACTCACCTTAAAGATGCAGTATCCAAAACACTGTGCTGCTGATACCAGTATAAACAGATGAATAGAACAAAGTTCAGAAATAGACCTACACTTACGTGGTCAACTACTTCAACAAAGGTGTGAATCAATTCAATGGGAAAGGAACGTGTTTTTATAATCAGTGCTGAGAAAACCAAATATCCGTATGGGGGAAAAACCCTCAACCCCTACCCTCAAACCCAGAGGGACTGGAGACCAGACCACAAAAGCAGCACTGCAGTGCTTCTGCAGCAAAGCACAGGACAGTGTCTCTGCCAGGCTCGAGTAAGTAAGGTTTTCTTAGGACATAAAGAGCACTAACCAAAAAGAAAAAATTAGTGAGACATATTTCTTCGAAATTTAAAAACACACACACACACTTCTATTCAAAATACTGTTAAGAAAAGTGAACAGGCAAGCAAGCCACAGACAGCATAGATCTGACAAAAAGTCTTCTGTCTGCACTACATACAGCAGTCCCACAATTCAATAATAGAAAAGACAACCCAATTTTTTATGTATTTATTTTTTGGCAGCTGGCCAGTGTGGGGATCCTAACCCTCAACCTTGGTGTTACAACACCGTGCTCTGACCAACCAAGCCAACTGGCCGGCCCCACCCAATTTTTAAGAAGGGCAGAAGGCTCAGACAGGCACTTTACAAAGAGACATCTGACTGGCGGCAATGCGAGAGGGAGTGCTTGGCTCCGCTGGTTACTAGGCAATGACAGTCAGATCCACGGCCACCACTCCAGACCCACCACAGTGGCTGAAGCTAAACAGACTGAGAACCCAACCGCCAGTGAGGAGGCAGAGCACCAGGGCCTGACACACCACTGGTGGGCGTAGAAAACGGCACAATTTGGGTTGGCCAGTTAGCTCAGTTGTTCAGAGCATGGCCTTACAACGCCAAGGTCATGGGTTCAGATCCCCATACCAGCCAGCTGGCAAAAAACTAAAAATAAATAAATTAATTTTTTTTTTTAAAAAAAGGAAATGACACACAACTAGGTTGGAAATAGTTGGCAGTTTCTTACAGAGTTAAATACGCATCTAAGAACCAATAACTCCACGGCAAAGTACTTACCCAAGAGAAACAAAAACACACATCCACATAAAGAGTCATACAAGAATATCCACAGCAGCCTTATCCACAACAGCCAAAAACTGGAAACAACCCAAAAGCCCATGAACAGAAGAATGGCTACCCAAATCACGACATACCCACACAACAGACTACTCAGCAGGCAAAAGCTCACCACCAATGAAATGCAACGCAGGACAAAACACCACAGACATCAGGGCCACCCCTGGGCCGGGGGCACTGGAAAACGGGCCCAAAAGTCAGACGGAGTAGCGGGGACTGAAGGCCGGCTGCAAGCTCGGCCTCGTCCACTGGGACAGAAGAGAGCTAAGCGACGTCAGAGCTGGGCTCCTGTGCTGGCCTGCAGGAGCTGGAAAGAAGAAAGCCCAGGGCTGGCGGATGCTTTCACCACTTAAGTTTTAATCTCCTTCCATTCAACTACTCCACGACCCTGGGATAGAGCAGTTATGCAAACCACTGACTTTCTCCACAGTTTACTGACTGTGCTTCCCCTTTTCAGAAATATGTTCTTAAAATGGTCTAAAATAAAATGAGACTATAGAAATGTAACAAGCCCCCAGGATCTTCTTTCTAGGAGTATATTTATTCATCAAATGGTCCTGCCAGCCTGGCTGTCCCCTCCCCTAAGACACTTTAAAGCTACATGAAGTGAAAAATATTCTCTGATTTGAATCCTTGATATCTTGATGGCCAAAAGATTAAGCTTTCAAGAATTATCGTTTTAATGGATCAAAGACCTAAATGTAAGAGCTGAAACTATAAAAGTCTTAGAAGAAAATGTAGGTGTAAATCTTCATGACTTTGGCCACAAATATGACCCCAAAAGTGCAAGCAGCCAAAGAAAAAATAAATTGGACTTTATCAAAATTAAAACCTTTTGTACTTCAGAGGACACCATCTTTCAAGAAAGTGAGAAGACAAAACACAGAATGAGAAAAAACATTTGCAAATCATATATCTGATAAGGGTTTAGTGTCCAGAATATACAAAGAACTCTCACAGCATAAAAGAAAAAAGGCAAATAACCCTATTAAAAATGGACAAAAGATTTAAATAGGTATTTCTCCAGAGAAGACATACAAATGGCCACATAAACACATGAAAAGATGTTTGACATCATTATTCATCAGAGAAGTGCAAATAAAAATCACAACAGGATACACTTCACACCCACTAGAATGGCTTTAATGGAAAAACAAAAACAAAAAACTCAAAGTAACAAGCGTTGGTGGAGATGTGGAGAGACTGGAACCCTCGTGCGTCACTGGTGGGGAGTAAGATGGTGCAGCCACTGTGGAAAGCAGTTTGGCATTTCCTCAGAAGCTGAACATCCAGTTACCAGATGACCCGGCAATTCCATTACTGGGTGTACACCAGAGGACTGACAACATATGTCCTCACAAAAACTTGTACATGAGTGTTAACAGCAACAATATTCATAATAGTAAAAATGCGGGAACAACCTAAGTCTCCATCAACTGCTGAATGTGTAAACAAAATGTGGCAGATCCGTGCAATGGATCACAGCTGCTCCTCAACCTACGATGGGATTATGTCCTAATAAACCCATTATAAACTGAAAATACCGTAAGCAGAGAAAGCATTGAATATACCTGACCTACTGAACACCTAACCTGCCTTAAACATGCTCAGCTGGGCAAAATCATGTGGCAACACAGTGCACTGCAGAGCACCGGTTGTCGACCTTCCTGACTATGTGGCAGCTGGGGGCTGCCGTAATGTACCATATTTTGCTAGCCTGAGAAAGGATCAAAATTCAAAATTTGAAGTGCAGTTTCTACTGGATGAATTTTGCACCATCATAAAGTCGAAAAATCATAAGTCAAACCATCATGAGTTGGGGATTGTGTTACTCAGCCGTAAAAAGGAGTGAAATACTGATTCATACTACAACAGGGATGAACCTTAAAAACATTAAGCTCAGTGAAAGAAGTCAGACACAGAAGATCACATATTGTACGATCCAATCCCATTTAAGTAAAATGTCCAGGACAGGCAAGTCGGTGGAGTCAGAAAGTAGATTTGTAGTCTCCAGAAGATCAGGGGAGGGAGCAAACTGGGAACGACTGTTAACAAGTACAAGGTTTCATTTTGGGGTGATGGAAATGTTGTGGAATTAGGTTGGGGAGATGGTCACACAATGTTGCAAATACACTAAAAACCACTGAATTGTACACTTTAAACCTATGAATTGTATGCTATGTGAATTTTATCTAAATAAAAAAAGGAATTATGATTTTTGCTTTGGAATTAAATAAAATTCTTTTAGCAACCCCCTAAAAAACAAAAACAAAACAAAACACAAAAACACCACAGACATAGCCTCTGATGAAAACAAACCTGCCTCCTAGGAGGGGTGGTGGCAGGGAAGGTGCATGGTGAATTTTCTGGGGTCGGGTGTGGCTCCAGGGGTGCTCACGTTCACCAAACTCATCTAACCAGACATTCAAGATCTGTGCACTTCAGTATTTGTCAAATATATGCCAAACTAGAAGTTTTTAAAAAGGAAGAAACAGGGCTGGCCCGTGGCTCACTTGGGAGAGTGTGGTGCTGACTGACACCAAGGCCACGGGTTCGGATCCTGTATAGGGATGGCCGGTTAGCTCACTTGGGAGAGTGTGGTGCTGACGACACCAAGGCCACGGGTTCGGATCCTATATAGGGATGGCCGGTTAGCTCACTTGGGAGAGTGTGGTGCTGATCCCCTCACTGGTCATCTTTAAAAAAAAAAAAAAAAGGAAGAAAGAAAGCAAGCATGTGAAAGTGGTAGATAAAATTAAAAAGAAAAAAAAAAGACTTGAAACTACCTATTGAAAAGGCACATGTCAAACCAAAACAACCCATTCTGGCGAAATTACTGGACTCAGGACAATGAAAAAGTCCTTTGACAAAAAGACTAGTTTACATATGAGGGAAAGAAGTTATATTTTCATTAGACTTGGGTAATGATGCTTTACACAAGAAGGCTATTTATTTTGAACCGCATGTCTGCCCCCTCCCAAATTCGTATGTTGGAGCTATAACCCCCGATGTGATGGTATCTGAAGATAGAGCCTCATTAGATGAGGTCACAGGGTGAGGCCCTCATGATGGGACTATCATCCTCACACGAGGAAGATTCTAGGCTGTGGTCAAGAGTAGCTGGTAACAACACAGAAAGACAAGCAGATATTACACACTGCCTACTAGACAAACACCACCAACAATGGGATCATCTTGCTTCCAAATAAAAAGAACCTGAATATGATCAAATGTCTAGATCTAGCTGCCAATTTACAGGAAACACAGAGGAACATACAAACAACATCATAAGAATGCAATTAGCAAAATCCAGACACTGGGAAATATCACAGGAAAAGCAACCTGGTTTCATCAACAAAATAACTGGAAGTGTAAGAAAATAGCAAGTGATTCATTTTGAAGAACAGCTTAATAAAAGTTGGTTAACTAGCTTGCAGATGTGGCAATCCCAGAAAGTACACTCTCCCAAAAATGACTTCTCAAGATGGCACCGATCATCAGCCCTTTGTTCTTTTTTTTCTTGGTTCTTCTCCTTCCTCAGGACATTTGGCAGGCCTTTTTTGTGGGCTTGTCCTGAGCCTACACCTTTCCATCAGACAAGAAAATGCCTTACAAGGAAATAACAAAACTTAGGCGAGGTCTGGGAAGACTGTGCACCCCATAGTACCCAGCCAGTGAGGAACTGGGGGAGGGACTTGTGCACTAGGGAATAAAATGCTTGCTGTAAACTTTTTGGGTGTGCCTGACCATCAGACACCCAATCTTGCAAGACCGCCATTAAAGTCTCCCTTCGCTGTACCTCGTGTCTCTGTCTCCATTCTTTGGAATTGAACAGGTGAGGGCATTTTTCACAGAAGGAAGAAAATAAACATGAATGGGCAGGGATGCGTGGACAAGAGACCTGACCAAACAGGCCTACAGTCCAGTCACAGCAGTGAGCAAGGCCGATGTCTGGCCAGAAGTCACACTAAGTCACTGAAGAAATTGTCACTAGCAGGGGGCCTGGATTTCTGCACTGTTTTTGCAACTTCTTGTGAGTTTATAATTATTTCAAAATATAAAGTTCAAAAAGACAGAATGACAAAACCTGCCAACCCTGCAATGTGTGAACCTCACTTGAATCCACATCCAAACACACTAAAAACAAGCTGTGAGAAACTGGAGAAACACAAACACAACGAGATGCTTGACGTTATTAAGAGAACACTACTTTTGGAATGATCGTGAGCCATCTTAGCTTTAAGAAAAAGAACCCCTGTCCCTTAGAGACATACAGAAATATTTACAGATGGAATGACACACATCCAGAATTTGCTTCAAGATAACTTGGGTGATGGGGGTGAAGTGACAATTGTGTCGGGTGTGAGCTTGAACATACAGCTTCAAGCAAGCACACCCACCAAAAGCATCCACTCTCACTTACAACACACTCTTTTAAAATCAGGGCCTATCAGAGAAACAGAGCACAGAATTTCTTTAGGGAGAAGCTTCCCCTTGAATCCACACATCTGACCATATCTGGTCAGCAACTTCCCTTCAGTTCTCTTGGGTTCTCTCTACGCAGCCAGAGCTACCTAGGCTTGGTGATTTACATTCAAGCCCTGAGACACACACCTGGCCAGCAACAATGAAAGCACTGTGATGTGGGACATAATGTAAACATGTGATCTGTCCTCAATGACTGAGGTAGGAGCGCAGCTCTTCCAGATTCACAAAGCTCTCATGTGTGTATGGAATGTACACATTGCTCCGCCCCAGGGGGGCACAGCTACCCCTGTCACACCACCCCCATTCACACCGTCCCTGAGTGGCTCACCCATGTGTCCTTCTCTGCGGGTGCCCATGGCCAGCTCTCAGGAGAAGAGAGCTGACAGTCATCCTGTGGAATCCCACCCAGTGACCCTATGCAGAATCCATACCAGTCACTCCTCCTCCCGCCTGAGAAACCAGGCAGCTGGGAACAGCAAAGGCAAAATTCAAACCCAGGAGAGCTGGCCCAGAGAGTCCCTGTGACCTCACAACACTCCTCCTGTCTGTGCTACTGCACACACAGCACCTGGTGGCTAAGAAGGCTGACCAGATGCTTCCTCTGGATGGAAAACCAAACCCTGGCAGCGTGTTTAACCCGTTCACAACCACCCCCGCTTGAAGCTTCCGGCAAGGACCGCTGAGGAGGGTCACTAGCCCTCAGGCTTGCTGTCCATACTGACAGGAACCACTGTTGGCCAGCCCTCACTGCCCTCTCTTCTCCAGGGCTTCTGCTGGGGTGGGGTTGGGGTGCAGAGGAGGGCTCTGTGGACACGCACACAGGGCACGCAGGCAGGTTACTCACTTCCCGATCCAGCAAGCAAATGGTATGCTCCACAGCACTGATGCAACTGGCACTCCCAACAAAACCCAAGCAATGAGAACATTCCAAAGTATGTGTCTATTTTTTAAAAAAAGTCTAAGTTATAATGACTACTTATAACTGTAACAGTTCCTTTAAAATTACATGAAATTGCCGGGCAGGGAAGCTGTGCTTAACTGTTCTGACCCCTTACTTGAGACGCACATCATTTTCTGCAGCAGTGAGAGGCTCGCCCTGCACCTTCTGCACTCCCCGACCGTCTGCTACCACAGCTGCTGAGGGTCTTCCCTGTCCTGCTCAGACAGCCCCAGTCCTCTGTGTGTCCCAAGGAAGTACTGGAGAGACGTGCTCCCTCCCATCGGGGGTCTCCGCAGGGTCCTGCCCTCAAGGCAGCACCACCCAGCACTGCACGCAGCGCAGTGGCCCATGTGGGAGCACTAGCTCCAGGCAGTTGGATCACTTGAGGGACAGCTGGAGACACAGCCAGGATCTTGGCGGGACAATTGCAAGGAGCAAGGTGCGTGCAGCTGCATCCGACTGACCTGGACCTGCCACATGAGGAGCACACAGAAATAGGGCCCTCTGTGTGCCAGGAGCTAGCTTTCCTCTGCAGTCCCCATCACTTCCACACCTTAAAGAAAGCAAAACACCGTACGGTTTGGGAAACAAAAGCAATGGCAAAACCGAGAAGTCCTCAAAACAACACTTCCAGTGGAGATGCCCACTCCCAAGCAAGATGCAGCAGCATGAACCGGATTTCACCTCCCATGACAAACTACTAGACAAAATATGTGACGTGACGGTTTTCAGGGCACTGGGTGGACATCAAGCAATAGAGGACAGCGATCCCCGTGAAACAGGGACAAGCAAGGGCCCCCACCTACCCAGCCCCTGCCCAATGGTATCTGCACAGTAAGGGGCCCACGCAGTCTAGCAGGCTCCTGGGTCGAGGAGACAAGCTGGGGGTCAGGGGAGGGCACAGCAGCCAGAGATCCCGGGGTCCTGGGAGCATCCGAGTGGAGCAAGCTGCTGAGTGCCCGAGTTCTTGGCTGAGCAAGCCCAGGCACGCATGTCAGAGACTGCAAACAGCACCTCCCCCACGAGCCAGAAAGGAAAACCCAAAACTCGCAGACATCAGGCAAGGGCTGGCTCAAAAAGGTTCTGCATCAGTAGTGAGAAAACCCTGCCGCCTACATGAACCACCACCACGATCCCACCAAAGAACAAAGGCAGAAGCTGAAAGTGATGAACTCCCCAAAAGGAGCTTAAGTGAGTCCAAGAAAGTAAGCTCAAGAGTATCTGTATTCAGGGCCAGCCCGTGGCTCACTTGGGAGACTGTGGTGCAAACACCACAGCCACGAGTTCGGATCCCTATATAGGGGTGGCCAGCTAGCTCACGTGGGAGAGCATGGTGCTGACAACACCAAGTCAAGGGTTAAGATCCCCTTACCAGTCATCTTTCGAGAAAAAAAAAAAAGTATCTGTATTCATACAAAAAAGCGCAGCACAAAACAAAGCAGAGTCCACAAAGTCCTGCACATAATCAAAATTACCAAGCAAATGTTCAAGGAAGAAGGAAAACACAGTCCATCAGTAGGAGTCAAGTCCGTCAACAGAAAATGTCCCATAAATGGCGAGAATCAGCAGACAATGACATTTAAAACCTCATTTTAATGGTATTTCATCTGTCCCAAAAGCTGGTGGAAGCACTGGACATGTTCCAGAGATGAGAAAGATTTTTCTAAGACCCACCTTGAACTTCTAGACATAGGAACTAAAATACCTAAGATAAAAAATACTCTGCACAGGAATAATGCAGATTGAACCCTGCAAAAGCAAAAATTAGTGAACTTGAAGATGCAGCCACAGAAGTTTTCCAAAGTGAAAAGCAGAAGAAAAAAGACTAAAAAAATGAACAGACTGTCAGTGAGCTCAAGCTGCCTAATGAGGACACTTGGAGGACACGCCACAGGCTGGTAGAACCGCTCTTAAAATACGCATCAGCTAAATGACTTGTATCTAAAGTATACAATGACCTCTTACAACTCAGTAACAAGACAAATAACCCAATAAAAACTGTACAAAAGATTGAACAGATACTTCACCAAAGACAACATGATTAGCAAAATAAGCACATGAAAATACGCTCAACATTAGCCATTAGTAAAATGCCAAATAAACCACAGTGAGATACAACAAACCTATCAGAATGGCTAAGGTTAAAGAGACGAATCTCGCCACATGCTGACAGAGATGCAGAGAAACGGGATACTCAGCACTGCTGGTGGGAATGCAAAGTGGTACAATCACTTCAGAAGGCAACTTGGCCGTTTCTTAAAATATTAAGCATGCGCCTGTGTGCCTGTCACGTGACTCAGGCACTGCTAGCTATTTAATAAAGAAAACAGAGAGCACATGTTTATACAAAATGTCCATAGCAGCTAGATCCATAAGAGTCAAAAAATGGAAACAACCCATAAGCCCATCAGCAGGTAAATGAACAGACTGTGTTCTGCCGGCACCACAAAACACTACTCAGCCACAAACAGAACCACCTACAGACGCATGCAGCAACACGGACCAATCTCACGGCCATCACACTGAGTGAAAAACAAGTCCACACTTGGCCTTGGGCCAGAGCACGCAGAGCACAACGGTTTACCCAGGAGTACCTGGGGCGCCGCTCTGAGCAGGCTGCCCTCTGTGCTCACCATGCACAGCCCGACCCAGGGTCGGCAAGTCCACAGTCCCAGCACTTGGCAAGTGTCAACTCTGCTGGGCCATGGGAAGAGGCAATAGGGGAAGGGCCCAGGAACTGGTGAGGCCTGAGGGGTGAGGGGCTCAGGCGGCAAGAAAGAGGATGGGTCTGTGCACAGCAGAAAAGTCGAGAGTGCAGAAGAAAGCTGGGGAGGAACCTTTAAATTCCCGTCCAGATGGAGAGCAGTGTGGGGCAGGGCCGAGGTGAGGCAGTGAGGCTGAGGTCTGCATGGTGTCCGAGGCTCACGGAAATCACCTGGCAGGATTTAAGCAGGAAAACCAAGATCACACTGGCCTAGAGTGGTGTGCAGAAGGCACTGGAGGGTGGGTGGCAGCTTGGAGGTGGTGAATGGAGAGGCAGACGGATCCAGAGAGCCCCAGACAGGAGCCAGACACAGGCACAGAGCTCAGCTATCAGGGCTGCAGCCAGGCCCCTGACCCCCTACCAGGATGTCCTAGATGACCACACCGTGCAGATGTTGTCACCTAAGCCATCTCCATGCAGAAGCATCAAACCCTCACCTAGGCCCTGCCCCACCCTGGAGATGGCACCAGACCACCCCCTTCCTCAGGCTCAACACTCAGCTCCCCAGGTGACCACACACACACAGCCAGCAGTCATCAGACATGAGGAGCAGAGAAGAAGCACTGCAAAGGCCCAGAGGAGCCTGTAAAGCACTGCCATCAGCACACAGCTCCACCCTGAACAGGACCCCAACCCAGGGGCCAGACACCCCTCCTGCACACTCACACGCTGATGTCTGCAAGTGGCCTACAGTCTGAGGGCAACTTCACAACTGCCACAAGCTCCTGGAGGCCAGCTCCAGCCCATCAGGAGAGCACAGACCGTATGATAAAGCAGCATCTCGGTGCCCTGTGGCCAGCAATGCAAAGTGATGCACTCTCCAGAAGCACCCTGGAGAGTCCAACAAGCTGCCCTTTGTTTCCACCAACCAGCCCTGTGGCTCCTGGTCTGCACTGGAAGGAGCAGGGCCAGGACACCCTGGTCAGGGACTCACCTGGTCAGGGTGTAGGGACTGCCCCTCACAAGCCGCATGCCTGGAGAGAACATTCTCAGGAGGAAGTCCAGAATGACCAGCTACAATCTTCTGCTCAGCAAAAGGAAGCCCTGCTCGTTTGGCCTTTCTGGCCTGCACAGCTCTCTCTCTCCCTCCTTCCCGAGTTCCCAAGAGCCCCATAACCTGAAGCCTGCAAGAAACAAAGCACCTCCCCAAGCAGAGAGGCCAGAAAGAGGGGCCGCTCTGCCCGCCCACTGCCCCGGGGCAGGGAGCTCCTGGAGGGAGGAGCAGCAGCCCGGCTTGGGAATCTGGCTTCACCTGGCCCGTCCCTGGAGCCTGGGAGCCTGAAGGGGCAGGACTGTCCAGGTGGGGGAAGTCTTCCTTCTGCTGCCTCCACAGCACCCACACCCTTTCTCTGCAGCCCATGGTGACTTACAGCTGACAAGTGGGCAGTCTACGGGCTGTGCTCTTCCAGCCAAGGAGAAGGTCAGCCCCTGGAGACAAGAAAGTCTGGGCTCCAGAAGGGCAGTTTAGTGGGCTCCCATGGCCTCCTCCATGGAATGGCTGCCAACAGCACCTGCATGCTGGGGCACTGGGGGACCCCCAGACTGCAGCTCCTGGCACCTGCCCTCTCCAGCTGCACACCCTCCCCCACCCCCGTGCTCCAACTGTTACACAAACAGCACTGATAACACTGGGGGACAAAAGGCAATTCCGTGGGTGAATTCCACCAAGCAGCCCCCTTTAGAGGCAACTCAACTGAGAACCAGAGGTGGAGGCAGCCAGGGTTGCCTGCTAGCTCAGCAGAGTCCAAGGCAACCGTGATGGTGCACTCTTGGGACTCCCAGAAGACCCCAGATCATGGGCTTCACACCACCTAGGTTAAGAGGCATCTGCTGCACACAGCTCCTGGGCAAGACCAGATAGACTGCACTTCCCAGACAGACACCAACCCCAACCGCAACCAGGGCTAATGAGGTGGGATGGAGCCCCTCTGTGGACCTGCCCTGAACCAGAAACTGCAGCAGACATCTGGCGTCACTGTCCCATCTCCCCAGCTCATAGAGGGAATGAGCTGAGCTGCACCAGGCTCCACCTGCATGCTGTCTTCTCCTGGGAGTGCCCTAACTTAACTGATCCAGGAGATGTGGGCTGCTGCCAGAACCCGTCTCTCCTCTCCTAGCTTCACATCTTCCAGTCTTGCTAACTCCAATAAAAGAAGTCGGACACCGACCCCGTGAGAGCTAGCTCCAGACATACCAAAAGGGGGCGCATGTGGGAAAGTAGAAGATCAACCCAGGAAGGCAAGCCCAAAACCACAATGATCTACATGTAAAATAAGCCGCCAAAGTACAGCCCACACCAGAAGAAAACAGATGAGCTTCATCAAAAGTAAAGCGTGTGCACTTCGAAAGACACCACTAAGAAAACAAACAGACGAGCCACAGACTAGAAGAAAATATTCGCATATCATACAGCTGACCAGGGATTTATGTCACAGTAAAGGAAGAACTCTCAAAACCCAACAATACGAAGACAAACAACGAGTTTTAAAAACGGGTGAAGGATTTTTAGTAGACAATTCCCCAAAGTTAAGGAATGGCTACAGAGCGCATGAGAAGATGCTGACCTCACTGGTCAGCAGGGAAATGTGCATTAGAACCACAGCACGAGCCACCCATGCCCACTGGGATGGTCAGACTCAAAAAGACAATAGTAACAAGGGCCAGAGAGGACCTAGGCAAACTGGAGCCCTCAAATGTTGCAGCGGGGGACAGACAAAGCTGCCTCAGAAGAAAAGGTCCAGCATTTCCGAATCCAAACATTCATTTTGTGTGGGACCCAGCAATTCCACTCTGTTTCAAGATACCAGACACATGCGGAGGTAAAGGCAGCTTTATTCATGATCCTCCAATGCTGGAAACAGCCTAAATGACCATCAACAGAGAACAGATAAGCAGATCACACCTCATCTTTAAAAGAGACACTTCTCAGCAATAAAAACAAAGCACTGGGGCCTGCCCGTGGCTCACTTGGGAGAGCGTGGTGCTGACAACACCAAGTCAAGAGTTAAGATCCCTTTATCGGGTCATCTTTAAAAAAAACAACCAACGCACTGATACACACACCCACACCGCCACCACGATAAATCTGAAAAGCATCATGCTAAGTGAAAGCCAGACACAAAAAACAGATACTCGTTCCATTTACACAGAATGCTAACGAAAACAGAATGACAGTGCTAGAAGCTACTGGGGGTTGCTGCAACACGGGGGTGTCACCTGGGGACAGTTCTGCATCACTACCGTGGTTGCACGGCTACATACATTTGTCAAAACACAGACAGCAAAGTGTGTGCTTTAAAGTGGTGAACTTTTGCTGAATGTAAATTTTACCTCTATAAAGCTGACACCCCCCCCCCCCCCGCACACATACAACACCACACTCCAACGAGAAGGCAGGAACTCCAGCCACACGCACACCATGGGTCAATCTCACAGCCGCCATGGTGAGCAAAAGAACTCACATGAGAGACAGCAACTACTGCAAGATTCTGTTCACGTGAGTCCCAAAAAAAGGCAACACAAGGCACAGGTCTGGGCAGAAGGGTTCCGAGGGCCCAGCTGCCGCCAGTGTCGTAGTTCTGGGACATGGTGTTCATGTGTGTCCACCTATGGGACTGCAGACACGAGCACTTGGAACCACATACACTCCCTGTGTTTCCCACAGCACCTAACATTCCAACGGGTAAAGAAGAAAGAGATGACAACTGTTTGAGACATTTAATGTTATGCTGGATGGTGGTTACAGTGTGTCTATTACGTTTTCTCAAGAGCTTGCTTGTGTGAGCTGTTTCACCGTGACTAAGAGCTTTGCTGCAAGGAACTGCAAGGGCCCAGTGCTGCTACTAGAAGGGCAAGTGTCCTCCATGCCCAAAAGGCTGTGCCACTCTGCCCCTCCCTCCTCAGGCCAGGGGCACCTGGGGACCTGCCCCTGCCCAGAGCTCCCATCACACCTGCTGCGGGAGCCACGTCCAGACACGCCAGCCGTTGCTGTGCCAGGCACATGCCCTGGAGTGTGGGAAGTCACCATTCCCACTGACGGGAACTTCCCAGGAACGAACCTAAGCAAAGCTGCTTCTGTTATCACGGACAGTCAGGAGCGCCCAGCATTGCAGCCGCCAACACCCACGTGAGGTCTCCACACTGACCTCACAGACAGGGAAAACTAGAGATGCCATGAAAATGAAAACCAGGCTGGCGTCCTGGAGAGAGCACTTGGGACACACTCGTCCGTCGGCAATGTAGCTCCACAGGGAAACATGGTCTAACCGTGAAGGGACTTCATTCAGACAGAGAGAGCCAGTCCCCACATCCCGAACTCCCCTTGCACAGCAGCAGAGGCCACTTCCACACCTCCCCTGTGTGGCTCCAGACCCTTCGTGCCTGACGCCCCCAGGAGGAAACAGATGCCTGTGGCATGAAAGGGAGCTCATTTCTACACACTTGGCCAGTGCAGTCCCACCTCCCAGAGCTCAACTGTCCCCTATGCAGACCAGGCTCTCAGCAGCCTCATCACAAGCCAGCGTGCACTTGCCCAGGAAGCAAGTCAGCTCCCATCCACGGGAGGCACTGTCTCCTGCCCCCCTGCACCCCAGGCAGCAGAGAAAAGAACAAGAAGTAATGGGCCCTGAAAGCCACCACTGCTCCCAGCAAGCTAGCCCACACCACTTCACACCACTCAGGAACATCCGAAAGACAACCCTGCTTCCCTCAAACACTGACCCGAAGAAGGCAGGAACAGTGACGACTCCTCCTACTGGAGAGGCTTCCCTTCCACAGCTAAACTGCAGGCGCCAGTGTCCGACTGGGAGCCAAACCGGTAGCGGCAATGCAGGCATGGAGAAAGGAGCCTCAGACAAAACCCCTTCCCCAGCACACACATACTGCAGGAAGTCCAGGAAGACCTTCCACAGAGGAAGCAGGGAAGACAGGCAGGGCCAGGCAGAAGAGAGCCACCAGAACGTCGGGGAGAAGGAGCAGGCTGCACCCCACAGCAGGGCAAGGGGGCAGGATTTTAGTACAAAAGCAAAGGCAGAGAAATGTACCACCACACCACCAAAACCATCCCATCTCAAGTTCAAGTCAAGCCAAACTCCAAACAATTAAACAGCGGCTACTGGAGCCTGTCTAGTCATCCCACCTGGACACATTCCCCACTGACCACAGGAAGGCAGGGTGTCCTGGGCCCTCTGGCACCTCTTCCCTCCTGATGCCCCACCACTTGGGCCCAGCAAGGTGGCCGGCTGGGTGGAGGAGGGCTCATTTCCATGCTGAGAGATGTCTGACCCAACAGCAGCACCCCATGCACTGGGGAGTCAGAGAATGAGTTCCCACGCTCACCTGCACACAAGCCCATCCTAGGGGCCACAGACTTGGGGGTTAAAGCAAACCACTGCTCACTGTCCCCTGTGGACTCACAGGGCTTAGAAAAGCCACACTCACTCACAGCGGGCACAGGTGATACCCTGCCTTTCTGCCACTCTGCCCTCTCACCCCAGCTTCACCAAGCCAAGCAGGCATTGAGCGCAGGTGGCCAGCATCCAGGCTGCCTATGGAACGGCCACAGTGGGCCCTCCCAAGCTGCCCCACCCTTACCCACTGAGCTGGTATAAAAACCTTGGCTTGCAAAATTTAGCCCAGACTCAGTCTCACAGGAGGAGGCTCAGAGCTCCACACAGGAAGGCGGCCACAGCATGTGAGAACCCAGCTCTCAACGGAGCAGATCTGGTCACAGGCTGACCGCCTACCCCACTGAGAACTCCTGGACTCTGCGGCCCCTCCAGTCCTGGTCCACGTTACATGCCTGACACGAGGTGCTGCCACAGCCACCTTATTTGCAGGTACTCAAACAAAAACACTGGAAATCAATGGGGTTTTGTTTGTTTTTTTCATTTTTCAAAAAAAGGTGAAATCCGGTGAGAAAAGGCCTTTCATCAGAGAAATGCCAGAAAGAAACAGAAGAGTGTTGTCACACTTTGGGGTCTGCAGAGACGGACATAACCCCCAAGAAAGGCATGGATGGTGCGGAATGTTCCTACCCACAGCTCCCCAGCCGAGGGTCGGCCTATGTGCTCCCCTCACAGCCCTGCAAATCACCTCTCCAGGAACACCAGCTGCCCCAGGTCTGGGGGAGAACACAGAACACCAGCTGCCCCAGGTCTGGGGGAGAACACAGGGCCCCTCTTGAGGCCTTGACCCCTAGTGAACGTAACAAGTGCCGAGCTGCAGGGCAGCCTCCTGCACACGTGCACACATGCTCACAGTATATCCCGTCACAGCCAAGACATACATGGGCCCCAACATTAACAAAGGTGAATCAAAAATCACTGAACAGATGCCCCTGACTTGAGACCTTCAACAGAAACCACCCTGCTGGGCACAGTCCTCATACTGCTGTGGACGGTGGGCAAGGGCAGCCCCCAGGCCTGATTCAGGTCTCTGTCCCTGGTGGTTTTGTAAAGGGGAAAAAGAGGGCAGCCACGGCAGGCCAGGTGGCAGGTCGCATGGAAGAGACAAAGGGGCCCTGGCCCTCCACCAGCTGTCCTGGGTGAGAGGCCACCTGTAATGGGAAATGCTGTTTTGGTCTGTGAAGTGGGACGGCAGGCGTCAGATGTGGGAGTAGCCTACATTCCAAGAGTGACAGAAAGTGAGAGGCAGAACCAGAGTGGGGGGCCGTGGCCATACCTCAGATTCCTCAGGGGCAGCCCACACGCTCAGCACAAAGCGCCTGTGCAGACAAAGGGTCCCAACAGCAGTGATGTCTGCTGTCCCACCACGGGACAACGCCTGGCCTTGCGCCCCGTGGCCTCATGCATGGCACGTGGCCACCGGCGGCTGTAGCCTCAGTCTTCAGCCAGTGGGCTCCCTCTTGGGCCCACAATGCCAGGAGCCCCATCTCGCTCTGGCAACTTGAGGCCCCATGGTATCCGCACACACACGTCACCTTGGAGCCCTGGCCCTTGCCCTTGCCCTGTCCTCAGCCCCCCAGCCCCCTATCGCTTCTGCAAGTCTCTGCCCAATATCACCTAGGAGGCTCCTTCCCCTTGTCCTGATGGGGACAGAGGGCAGGGTCAGTGCTGGTAGTGTATGCAAATAAGAACATCTGCAAATCTTTAAGAACGAAATGACACCCACCCAGATAAGCAACAAAGGGAGAGGAAAAAACCATCCGTAAGAGGGGAAAAACTACCACTGGTAAACAAACATAAGAAAAGAAGATGGATTTCCCCAATTTGGAAGCAACTGAAGACAAGATGTGGCTGTCACCTTTCTCCAGGGACAGGCAGTGCACAGCACTCCCCCCAAGGCTGCCCCACAGGACATTCTGAAATGCAGAACATGAGGACCTTTGACCAGAAACCCTCCTTCTAGGAGTTTATCACAAACATTCAACCAGAAATACTAATTAGTGAGGACTATGAAGGAAGCGTCACTTATGCAAACAACAGGCTGAAGACTGCCTACACACCTCCCAGCTTGCTCAACCAGCATGTCACCACACAAGGGCCTCAAAGGCAAGGAAGAGCTGGACACGCCACATAGCCTTGAGCACAGGGCTGGACTGGGACAACTGGAAGGAGAGCCCTGCAATCACCTGACCTTCTTTACCTGTTTATGAATTATTGGAATTTTCCATATGAAAATACATCATCACCATAATCAGAAGATAAAAACTATTTCCTAGTTTCCAAATTTTCAGTGTTCTTGTTTCTATAATTGAAAAAAAAATTACTACCTATGTAACATAGATTTTTAAAAATCCTATATAGCAAAACATATGGCAGTTTCCTAAAAGTTAAACATACACTCACCATACCACACAACAGTTCCCCTCCCATTTACCTGAGAGAAATGACAACCTGTGTCCACCTGAGACTTGTCAGCAAGTGATCAAACACCGGACAGCCCAACGTCCACATCAGGGGAATGGAGACAGCGTCATGGCATCCACACAATGGCTGTGCCCGGCAACCAGGAGGAGCCAGCCACTGCCACACACAACGGCGCACGCCACACACGAGCCGAGCAGCCAGACACAGAACACACACAGAGCGCATCCTAGAGCAGAAGAGCCACTGCCAGGGGTGGGGCGGGTGAGGAGGTCACAAGGGACCTCGTCAGAGGGACAGAAATGTTGCAGGTGCTGCTCGCACAAACCTGCACATTTGTCAGAACTCAATAAATTGTACACTTGAAGCTGGAGAATTTTACAGCACGTCAATACCTTAATACAGCTGATTATAAACACATGCATGCATGTACTTTTCCAATTCAATCTCAAAACTGCTGTGACAAGAGGACCAGGCCCATCAGGTGAGCTCACGGGGGTTTGTACGTCACCTGTCCAGATGACTGATGTTATCAGAACTCGTTTCACAATGGAATAAAGGATCACGGGTGAGTTTCCTCCACTTTCCATGTTTCCCCTCAAAATTTCCTTTAAAAATAAGCCTTCCATGTGTAACAAGGAAAGAGGAAAGACACTGGTGGAGTGACAGGAGCACATGAGCCTGCCTCCTGGACAGCTGCCAACTGGCATGTCTACTCAAATCAAACAGACACCATTGGACGTGGCTTTTCTAAAAACTGAAATCAGGGCACAATCCACCAGGAAAATTTTAAATGTAAGGAAAGGCTCTTGTCAAGACGTGTGACGGATACAACCCCCCTGAAATAAGCCCTATAGGACTCTCAGTATTTTCCAGGAGGGCTCTCAACAGTGGCTGGGAAAGTCTCGTGTCTGGTTTTTCACTGCCAGGGCTGTCGGGCCTCCCTCTGCCCACATCCTCAGGCCCCTTCATGCCTCTGTGCACAGAACCTCCTCTGACACACCCTGAAAGTGGCTCACGGGAAGTAGCTCCCTTCTTCAGAACTTGCACACTAGAAAATATTGTTATTCTACCCTCACACGACTGATGGATTGGCTGGTACTGAAGTCTACATTGGAAATCCTTTTCTGACAGTATTCTGGAGACAATTTTTTAGTTTCCAGGTTGGAATTTGTATTCTGATCCTTGGTGTTTTGGAGATGACCTGGTTTTTTGTTTTTTATTTTTCTTTCTGGAAGCTTTTAGAATACTTTCTTTATGCCTGGTGTTCTGAAATATCACAATTGTGTTTCCTGATGTGGGTCTTTTCACTCATTGTGTTCGACACTGGGTGAGCCTATTCAATCTGAAAACTCATTTCCTGTGATTCTGGAAAACTGCTGAGTTCCTTTAATAACTTCCTCCCTTCTGTTTCCTGTCCTTTCTGGAACTCCGCTCTGGTTGTGGAGCCTTCTGCCCTGATGCTCCGAGTTCTTATCTTTGCACTGCTAGGTTCCATATCCAACTTTCTGCTCTACTTGCTTGGAAATGTGCCCATCTTTCTCTTCTCTTCCTTTCATTGGATTTTTCACTTGCTATCCAGTTTTTAACTTCCAGGCACTGTTTGCAATGCTACAGATGTTCTTCTTTGTGGCAGTCTGTACTTACATTTCATGGCTGCTACACAGTCTCTAAGACTCTGAGGAGACTAACGATAGCTCTGCTTCAGTTTGTCTCCTCCTTCTCTTTTTGTTCCGGTCTTTGTCTTTCACGTTCAGGCCTTCCTCAAAACATCTGGGGATCCCGGGCCCGCCCACATCACACGTGGGCATTGAGAGCTTGTTGACAGCTGTGTGCCCGGGTGGGCTGCACAGGACAGGACCTGGCTCACAACAGGGAGTATGGGAGGGCCTGCTCCCTACTGTCAGCTCTGGAGGTCTTTTCTCTTGGCTGGTCAGACTCCCACTCTCCATCTGGAGGGCAGACGGCAGGGCACAGGTCCTGAGGACCACATGTGGAAGAGGCTGTGGGTGTACAACGTCTTCAGTGCTTCCTCTGCATGAAGGCACCCCTGGCGGCATTGTAGATGATGCTCTAGATACACTCTCCAGAGACTAAACCCCCAGACTCGGGTCAGACAGGAAGGAGGTGGGGGTGTCTAGCTGTTTTTTAAATGCACCTCCAGACCTCCAACTAGCTCTGCTGCCTTCAGCCCCCTGCTGGTCCAGACCTGGGCTTTCTTGAGTCTGCATTTGAGGACGCCATCGCCAGCTCTCCAACTTCCAACACATGCCTGGTGTCATTTCCTCTCTATTCCTTGGTGCTTCTGCCTGTCCAGAATTGCCTTAGCTCTTACCTCGGGGTCGGGGAGGGAGCAGGCTCAGTGCAGAAGTTCAGTCCCCTCTCTCCAGCCAGAAGCTCCATTCATGAGCTCTGTGAGCGGGGTTTCAGCGAGGCAGAAAGAACTTAGGGATCTGGGTGCAGGCAGACGGCCCCACTCCCCTTCCATCCCGGGCCTCTGAGCTTCTCTTTCCCAGCAGCCCCACACACTCAACCCACAACCATGTCTCTACCCGCACAACAGATAGATCAGCCAGGCTGCCACCCCACATCCAGAGCCCTCACATGAGCACACAGAGCCCAGACAGGTGTCTGCTGGAGTCAGCAGGACTTCCCATCCCAGCTCAGGTGGACTTAGGGGCCCCCAGAGGAAACCTGCCCTGCACTACCCAGACAGCAAACAGTCCCCAGAGAGAGCCCCCAGACTCCATCCCTGCCCCCTGGCTGGCCCAACACCACCAAGTGCCAGCCAAGTCAAGAAGCCATAGTAGTGACCCAGACCCAAAGGTTGGTGAATCCCACCCTATCCCAGGCCACAGCCACACCCCAAGTACTGGCCCACGGCTGCTAATTCAGTGCTTTGTCCTTGCACATGCATGCAGGATATAGCAAACTCAGGACATGAGGGCCATGAGGCACACACATGTCGCTCAGAGGAGGGAGAGACTCTGACAAGCTGGGACACATGCCCGCCTGGCCTTCGCAGGACACCCCACCCACAGCCCCACCCGGGGCGAAATGATGGACTCCAGAGCAGGCTTGTGTGGTTCAGAAAGCTCCTGCTTGTCTGTCTGTGGTGGACTGCTGCAGGGAGTCCCTGACCCTGGCAGCATCCTGGCCCCAGGCCCCCAGGGCATCGTGCTAGAGTGGGCAGTGGTGGACATAACCTTCAACAGGGTTGCCATCCTCACAGGGGACATTGAAAAGGACAGTCGGCCCTCCACATCTGTGAGTTCCACATCCACAGATTCAACAACATTCAGGAAAAAACTACATCTATACTGAACATGTACAGACTTTTTTTCCTCATTATCCCCTAAACAATACAGTGTAACAACTATTTACATAGCATTTACTTTGTATTAAGCACTATAAAATAACCTAAAAATGACTGAAAGCCTAAAGCAGGATATCATAGGTTATACACAAATACTATTCCATTTTATACCAAGGACTTGAGTAGGGGAGCCCTGGAACCAATCCCCCAGAGACACCGAGGGACAACTATAAATACTTAACTCAAAGTCAAACATGGGGCAAAATTCAGACCTCCAGGATAGACACCAAACACCAACACCCACCATGAGCTGGGCAGGGAGCCAGGGACGGACACATCTGCTCTCCAGAGCTCAGTGGAGAGCCAAACAGGCACCAGCGGACAGTTCCCGAGGGCCATCCCTGAAACCCCCAAAACAAAAACTCATGGAGGGAAGAGGGCGTAAAATAAACGAGGCCAGAAGTGGTCCAACTAAGACAATGTAACACCGTTTTTCACCTGCCAAACTGTCAGAAATGGAAACACTGATGCCACCTGGCACTGGCACAAGTGGACATACATGCATACGCTATGCACTGCATAGTCCTGGCCATCCTGCACCAGGCCTCTGGTGAGTTCCAGCCACACGGAGCCTTCCCACGTGGGGGGGTAAGTGATTCCACATAGAGGGGGTTGCTCCACGCAGTCAGGCTCCAGAATGGGCCACCTCAGTGCTGCAGATGACATCTGCAAGCTCTTCATCAGGGCCACTGCTGGCCCAGCAAGCAGAGGCAGGATGCCTCGCGGTCGGCAGCGCCCCCTGGTGGACACAGACTCAGAGTGCTGGTCCTCATCCCACAGTCCTTCCCATGGCGGTCTGAGTGGTTCCCCATGGGTGGCACTGGCCAGCCCATGTGCTCTGCGCCCACACTCCTCCCTGGCTGCCCAGGCACTGGAGACAGCGGGCGGCCTCCTGCATCGCTCCTTGATTCTTGATTCTTGATGACCTCCTTAATTCTCACTCCTCTGTGATACCCGAGTCCACAAGGGAAGATGCCATGGACACCAGGCAAAGAGCAGGGGGTGCCCAAGGGAGCCAGCGTGCGTGGACAGGGGTGGGCCCTGCCGCATCTCCCTGGCCAGACAGGTGCTCTCCCAACAATCGTAGCACCTGCCAGCACCAGGATCTCCTACCCCAGAGCCTGACTCTGCAAAGCGCTGTCTTCTCTCACTGGCTCCACCTCCTCGCCTTCCACCCATCCCTCCCACACCCACTATGCCACAAAACAGCTCTTGCTGAAGCCACCCTCAGCCCCTTCTTAAACCCAATCCCATAAGCGCAGGGGCACATACTGCAACTGAGCCTGCAGGCTTCCCCATGGCCATGCCCCCTCCCAACCTCCTTCCACCTCCAGGTGGGCAGCTGGGCACTTGAGACACACTGTCTGACGCTGTTCTAGTAGGAGCAGGAGAAGAGGCCAGAGAAGTTTTCACAGCGACAAGAGGAGGGGCAGCAAACGCATTCCAAAGCACTCTCCAGAGTGCAAAATGACACTTTCACAAAGACTTGCTAGCGACGCGCTCCACATGCCTTGGAGAAACGGAGAAATGATGACTCCCCTGTTCTCTGGAAGCTCTGAGAGTAACTGATAAGATCTCCCACTGAAATGGAATGAGAACCCTACCCGGCCAACCCTTCCCAACTTACCTCAAACAGGACACAGAGGCCTCTGGCCTCACTGCACCAAGAGAGGCCCAGAGGCTGCACTCTGCTGCCCCTTCAGCAGGGCCAAGAGGACAAGGAGCTGCTGCCACGGCTGCAGAAGGGCGTGGCCCTAGAGCTCGGGTCACCTGTAAAGCAGCCAACCTGTAGCTCCGGACAGCTCCAAACAGCCCCACACAGCCCACCGAGAACCAGAAAGACTCTCATTTAGACAAAAGTTTTGCTCATGTATTAAATTCAACAGTCTTGATGATGGAGGATCATACCTGCAAAATGATTTGAGGGCCTTGTTTTCTCAAACATCTCAGCTCAGAATCATCACCACAACCCCAGAGTCATGCTGCGTCTCCCATGAGCTCAGGACAGTGACAGGCAAGCAGTAGTGGGCCTGTCCAGAGGTTGTAGGAGGCAACTCCATGATAAGCTCCAGAGGAAGGAACAGTGAAAAGCCCACATGCTGGTGCCCTGAACACCCAGGACCCCAACCCCGACCCTGGGATGAGGCTGTGCTCGGTAAACACCCCTCGTAATAGCATGAGGGCCCTAGTCTCTGCTGCAACCTGACCAGAGGCACGGCACAGCCTGCCTTGGCTGCCTTCTCAAGAAGAGGCGCCCAGTGCATGTACGCCACGCATGCACACACATGGCCCACATGCACATACACATGACCCACACAGCACCACGCACACTCATGGCCCATATACATGCACAGCACACAATACCACACACACAGAGCACACAGCACGCTCAGTACAGCTGTGAGACCAGTATGGAAATCCAGAGCACTCTGCTGATAGGCTACCCCCAAATCTCTATCCCCTCCTTTAAAAGCACAAATTCCTCTTTTGTCAGGAAACAACCCTCAGTTAGAAAGCCTGGATTTTGCCATATTTTAAGGGGATCTCCTTTTCACTTTATTTTTCTCCTGCTTTTTTATTTCACAATGTGACTGCACTACTCTAGAAATGTGTTTCTTAACCTACAAGCTAGACCCATTAACATGGTTGTGAAATTGGTGTAGTGGGTCAGACCAACATTTTTTTAGTGAACGAGCACAGAACAGAAATGGTCAGTACACAGCAGGTATGACGTGTCAGTCTGTTCTGGTTACACACAGATACACAGAGAGTGTTCTAGGTCACGTTATAAAATGAATTTCCTACTATGGGTCTTGATCACAAGTTTTCGAAAGACCATTCTGGAACAAGGGGTTGCTGCATCGGGCCCTTCACTTGGGTCCCTCTGCATGGAGCACAGAGCCCGCTCAAGCCCACTGCTAAGAGGAGCTCCCGCAGCATCTCTACTGGGAATCTACCTGCACATCCACAGGAGCACAAGCAAACCACACATTTTGGAAACAACTAAACAACGTCTCTGATGAAGCGTGTATTCCAACTGGAGAGAGCTGTGGCATTCCCAAAAAGATACAATCGCTGGACTAACAAAAACAAAACCATGCTTAAAAACAGAACCAACGGAATAGCCTTCCGAGGGCAAGGCGGCCAGTGTGTCCAACAAGCCAAGTGTTTTCAAAGCTAGCCACGATTCTCAGAACTGCTGCGCAGGTTCTGCACCAGACAACGCTCTCCGACACTCCACCTGACTTGTAAAAGTGCTTCCAAAATATATTCTTTCAGAGCCGGTACCCCAGCAACCCAAATGCCAGGGGTGCACTTCCCAAGCTCGCAGCCCCACCCAGGGAGTGTTGTGTAAGACTGAAGACTCTTGGTGGGGACGGTGCAGCTCAGATACCATCCCAGGACCAGGCACCTTCTCCTGCATCCTGGTTCCCTCCAAGCTGGGAATCGGCAGGCACAACACTCTCCTCCTGTTTGGTGGCCTCAACCCAGCCTTGAGTCTGGGAACTGCCGCTTTGAGCACAGGCCAGTGCTTGCAATGCCCCTTCCTGAGGCAGCTGCTCTTTCAGTCCCCAGCTCCTGGCTCCATGGTTCTGAATTCCTTCTGATAAGCAGAGCTGGACTCTAACCTGGGATGACCCTGCCGGAGCACTTTCCCCAACACAGAGACAATGCAGAGAACGGAGACAGCCAACCTCAGCACTGTTTCTGTCTCTTGCTGAAGACAACAGAATAGGGACCTCCAGAGCCAAGAGACTAAAAGAGCTATTCTAGCCTCCCTCCACCAAAAAATAAACAAACAAAACCCAGGAAAACACATTTCACTCTAAAAGAGATCAAGAGAAAAGGGTGGTGGTCAAGTCCAATACAAAGTTACTAAAAAACATGAGAGAGTGCACATGTATAAGGGTTAGAACACCCCATATAACACAAAAGCCAGAAAGGATCTGCCCATAAAGATAAAAACTGGAACTTACGACTTCAAAACTGTCCAAAAAGTTAGGAAAATAACAGAAACCCTGAAGAAACATCATAAATCAGAATTAGAAAAACTTGGAAAGAACCACAAAAGGAACCATGTCCCAGCAGCAGTGGTACATCCTCCTGAAAGACCCCTTGTGAGGGACTGTAAAACACTCTGGGGTGACCAAGCACCCTCAGAGATGTGAGGACATCCCAGAACATGAAGAACCTGCCCCACTCCCCAAAACTGTTTTCATGGGGGTGCTGTGGGGGTGGTGTTCGTATTACCGTGCCAAGTCTTGGTGTGAATGTGGAATGGAGTAAGCGGGGAAGTACGTTGGTGTAGTGAAGAACCCACGTTCTGGCACGGTGGGATGTGAATACAGGATAAAAAAGCCCTGGGCCTGAACACGAACAGAGGGGGAGGGTGAATCCCAGAGCCTGCGTCCCTCCATGCACACTCTGCTCACTGAAGAGGCCTGGCCAAAATGGCTGCCCCTCAGAGACGCACACCCCTGCACCCGGAGTGTGGTCTCTGAAACCACTTCCCACAGCAAGACACCAGGACTCCTTGGAGAAAAGGTGGATCCCAGGTCTAGAGCAGCAAGCATACAGGACAGCCCTGGAGAACACTGTCACCACAGAGAGCAGCAAAGCTGTCCAAGACCAACCAGGGCAAGAAACAAGGCCCAGGGGCCAGAGACGGCCCAGTGTGGCCACTGGCAAGGGTGACGGCCATGATGGACACAAAGACCAACACTGGTTAATCCATGACTCTTAAAGATCTTTACTTTGTGTGAGTGTGTATTTCTCTATTTATTTTACCCCCTAATGGTTGCTTTTAGAAAACAATACGGAGTCAATTCCTTCATCCTGAGAGCTGGTAAACAGAGGGAAAGAATCAAGCATTCATCTTAAATTTCTTGGGGTAACCAAACTGCTAACAAGAGGAAGTTTCTCTTTGTAGTTTTCTAGTTAATAAGGAAGGAAAGAGAATGTCACAGCATCGTTTGGCAGAATCTAACAAATTCATGGATCTAGACAATGAGCAATGCCAGACGGCGCCCCAAGAAGAGGGGCAGCCAGGTGTCACACGCCTCCTGAGGAAGCAGGCCACACGCCACATGTGGCCTCAGTCTTGCCAAGGCACCAGTGGACGGTAAGTACAGGACAAGAGAAAGACATAAATGACACAGTCCACACACAACCTGGTTTCTTCCACAAAATACCACAAGGAAAGACAGAACGAGGAGGGAACCTACAGCTGTCTCAACCAACTGGAATCTATGTAATTTACTTGAATCTCAATCCAAACAAATTGTTAGAAGGATAGAGGGATGGAGGGTGGGGGGAAAGATTTAAAAAGTGAGTGAGAGAAAGGGAGGTGTGGAGGGAGGGAGGAGAGAAAAGCATGTGAGAAGGTGAGAGAGAGGCAGGGCAGACATTTATGGAGCCTTTATGGGAAAATGTGAATAACAGAACATTGACGATATTAAAGGATTTTTACTGTCATCCACAATACCCTTGGCACGGCCCCCCCCCAAGTTCACAACGATCTGTAGTAAGAAGCTTGGAAGATGCCCTCGGCAATGGCCCGGGCCCTGTGTCCTGCTGCCATGGAGAGAAGCCGGGCAGGCACAGCAGTGGAGGGGGAGGAGGCACAGGGAGGCCGAACTTCAGAGCCCGGCTCCACTCTGCCCAGAACACCTTGTCGCAGGTGCTCCCCACGCCCAGCCGCCTCCCGTCACTATCCATGAGCACTAGTCTCAGAGATGGGGCCACTATTGCTCCCTGCCTCCCACCTGCCTCCTCACAAGGACAAGCCCCTCCTAGCTTCCATCACCAACCTCCAGATGCCACAGGATGCCACATAGGGCATGGTTAAGTCACAGACCGGCTGTGTCCCCCATATTTCCCAAAACCACAGCCAGACAGCATGTTTCCTGATGGGTGTATGTAGATGGTGCCAAATCTAGAAGAAACACCTCTGCCTCTGCAACAACATGTGCACACCCAAGCAGACAAGGCCCAGCTGACAAAGCTGGCGACCAGGGAGGGAAGACGTGGTGGCCACAGTGGGCGTCAGAGCGCTCTGGGTCAGACCAGCCTGAGGCATGGCCTCCCAGTGGGCAGCTCACAGGGAAGCTTGTCTGCAGCTGGCAGGGCCCACCTGAGTATCCAGAGCAGCGGGTCTGGGTGGGGCCTGAGAACATGCATTTCTGCCACGTTCCCAGGCGACACCACAGCTGGTGCCCACACTGCACCTAGGGGCTGCTGCCTTATAGCACCGGGTACAGACCTGACCCCTGAGCCTCGGTTCCTGTGCTGCCCAGTCCTCAGCAGCACAGAGCCCAACACACAGCACATCCCCATAAAGGGCAGTAGTGGGGTACTCACCAGCCCTGGCAGCTGAACCAGCGAGTACCACACACCTGTCCTAAGATGGGGTCCCAAGGGCTCAGGGCAGAGGGGTGCATGGAGGTGTGAGTGGGTCCCTGGGGCTGGGGATGAGGAGGGAGGACAGGACAGGTCAGGAATGAGACACCACTCCCCCACCTGGGTAAAGAAGGAATCAGGAAAAGATAAGCCCAGGATGAGCCTTGTTTCCTTTCCATACCAGCCCCTGACATGTGGGCACTGGAGCTGCAGCACAGAGGGTAAGAGCCCAAGACTCCCAGCCGCACTGCCGCCATGTCACTCTGGATTTACACCTCAGAAGGTGAAGGGCACACACCTGCTCTCTTCCCGTCACCCAGAAAGGAGAGAACAAGACACAAGCAAATGAACACAGGGGTCCACTCTGACTGCAGGTGCATGGGCCCACGGGAAGGCTGCGGGCTCTGAGAAGGAAGGTTTCTGGCCAGGACAGAGAGGTATGTAATGGTGGACATGTGCTGAATGGAGCTACCTCCAGTCGTTGCCACCACCAGAACCTGGCACGGTCCCTCACGCCACCTTGTGTGAACAGAGACTGGGCCATGTTAAAGGAGGGCCCAGGAGGAGGAGGTACCACTGGAGCTGTCCTTCCATCAGTCTCCCTCTCGCCAGTGTCCTGACCACAGGGCAGTGTCCAGTCAGTGGGCACAAGCAGCACTGCAGGGGAGGGCCCAAGGTCCTGAGCTGCTCGCCAGGCTGCTAACAGGGCGAGAACCTCACCCACCATACCTGCTACAGCCGCAGGTCCTTGTGCAAGGAGGTTGCCTTAAGGCCCCTGGACTCTAGTCACTCCAGGAAACCTCTGCAGTGGGCTGGTTTCCCCAAAAGCCATTTCCACAGCTCCTTACTCTCATTCACGAGGGATGCACAAAGAAGGCAACCTCAGGACACTCTCGCTAAAGCCAGACCCGGGCACATGCTTTAGTCCAGCTACTGGAGGCCTGCCTGGGCTCCCCTGACACCTGCTGGGGCCCCTCCCAGACAGATGGACAGACAGCCCTGTCCCGCCAGACACCCCAGGCCCTGGACAAGCTGCAGGCACATGAAAAGCCCCTCTGCCTCTTTGGGATGCTAGCCAGAAGCTGGGCAAAAGCAGCAGAGAGGGCACTGATGTCCCCTGTCGGGGGGCTCTCCAAATCCACTGAGCACACACCTGCTGGATGCCTGCCCCAGGCCAGCCCCATGAGATCCTAGGACACAGAACCCAAGAACAAACTGCCCTTGCCTCCCAGGGGAAGACCAGCAAGTGGAGCCAATGGAATGGGACACCAGGCATCACAAGCAAACACTACAGTGGACAGAAACCCAGCACTGTGCAGGACAGCAGCGCAGGGCTGCAATGTGAGCCTGCGTCACCTTTGGGCAGTAGCCTCTGGCCACCCCAGCAGAGGAGCAGGAAAGACAGACTGTGGCGCTGACTAGAGATGCAGGACATGGGACAGAGGGATAAGCCACTAAGTGGAAACCAGCGGGAGTTCTGGAAACCTGTGAGGCTTATTTGGTTGTCAGTATGCTGGGGGGCACCAGGAGGATTAGCATGGACGCCAGGGGTGCATGTACATAACAGAATGGATTCTTGTAAGTAGTTACACCAAAACCAGGTGTTCAGGACAAAGCTGTGTTGGAAAAGGAAGCTCAAATGGAACAGTGTCCAGAAATCACCACCAGACTGGACTCTCTCTTAGCATGTGAGATCTCAGGATTAGTCAAGGGGAGAGGAGTTTTAAGGCAACCGTTCAGTAATGCAAAAGCGAGCGCCACGGCTGCAAATGAGAGGCAAAGGAGGCTCCTTCTAGACAGCTTAAAACTAAACACTATTGAATCAGAGAAATGAAATATGTGGGTCTTACTGACTTCCATTAACAAAGGCTGCTTTAAAAACCACTCAATAAGGGCCGACCCCGTAGCTCACTCGGGAGAGTGCGGCGCTGGGAGTGCAGCAGCACTCCAGCCACGGGTTTGAATCCTATATAGGGATGGCCGGTGCGCTCACTGGCTGAGCGCACGAGGGTTGCAATCCCCTTACCGGTCACAAAAAAAAAAAAAAAACCGCTCAATAAGAAATCCAGGTTGTGACAACCCTGTCATGAATGTATTTATTTGGGAACCACCTATTGTCTTGGCACCTCCTCCACCGCTGACCCTGCTCAGCCCCCAAACTTCTCCCGGCCTCTCCTTCTTCCTTCTCCCTCCATCCCATGCACTTTTCCCATTGTGAGGGCAGGGCCTGGTCTCCACAGTCTCGGGACTGGCATGTGAACACACCCCTAAGTGAGTAAGCTGCCCATGCCCCCAAGCCACCTCCAGGGCAGTGCTCACCAAGGAGGTGACCAGCGGGCTGGCCAGCAGGACTGAGAGCTGGCCGCCTCCTCCCTTCCCCCACTCCCACAGCCCCTGCCTGTGCGGCAATTTCCATGCAGGTCCCGTCCCCTCTAGCCACCCACAACGTACGCTGACACCACAGCCTCCTCACCTCTGCTTTTCGTCTTCCTCTACCTCTTACCCAAGTGGCTCCAAGCCCCTTCACAGGCTTGTGTTCAATAGGCTGGAAGCATCTGGCTCCTTCGTTCTGTATCTAGTGCAGTTGCTCCCAAGCACTTTCATATTGAAATACTCTATCCTATGCTGGGGCGAAGGAGCAGGCCACTCTCAAACTGCTAAGGAAAAAAGCGTGTGCACATGTGTGCATGTGTGTGCAGAGAGCATGATAAACCAAACGTGATAAAAACATTAACATTTAGGGAATCTGGGTGATGGTATACAGAAGCTATTTAAGCTAATTTTGCAACATCTAACTTTGAAATTATTTCAAACTCTTTTTAAAAAGTAAACATTAGAAACAGCTGAGGCTGCATGTACATAACAAGAGTGGATTTTCATAAGAAGTTATACCAAAACCAGGTGTTCAGAACAAGTTTTATTTACCCCAACAGATCTAAAATATTACTTTTTCAACATGCAATCCATAAATAAAATACTAAAACGACACATCATTTTTTTCAAAGCCCAGTTTATTCTGCATTCAGCTCTCCAGCACTCAACAGCCAGATGTGGCCAGAGGCTGTATTGAACGGCAGTTCTAGAAGCTTCCACACTGAGACCTACACTCTACCTGGCTCAGCTATTCTTATGGTGTGAGGTATGGGTCAAGATTTAATACATATATCCCTGTGACCATGCAGCTGGCCCCACGCGACTCACTAATGAGACTGGCAGTCTGTGCCATCTTTTCTTTCTTTTCATCTTCATCCGTCTCACCAGAGGCTTTCACTTTACTGCTGTTTTCAAAAAATCTGGCTCTGGCCGTGGTGCTCTGCTGAGGACCTGCTTTCTGTCTTGTCAGCCTCCACCCCTCCCTCACTGCCCTCTGCCATCCTCCAGGCACCAGCAGTGGCTCGCCTGCCAGTCACAGCCACCCTTTGCTCCCGGCATGCCACTGCAGGCTCAGAATCACTCTCTGGTCTATCTGCATCCCACAAGTCCTGATATGTGACATTTTTGTTATCTTTCAGCTAAAAATATCTTCTAATTTCCAATACAAATTTTTCTTTGTCCCACTGGTTACTAAGAGCTGTGCTTCCTAATTTCTAAAAGACTTATTTCTTTGATTTCTAGTTTAATTCCACTTTGGCCAAGAACATGCTCTGGATTAATTCGGTTCACTCAAATCTGTTGAGGTTCAGGTCCATTTCTGTGAATGGTCATGAGTGTGTACGGAGGGCGTGTGGCCTGAGGGTTGTGGGTCCACCTCTCTCTGAAGCAGGTCGGATGTGTGCGCCCTGCTCTCAAGCCCTCATACCCACTTCAGAGCACAGCTATGCCAAGCTGCTGTGACAAAGACCCCCCTCCCCAAGCACTGATCCTCTCCCTGGCATTACTGCAGGGCAGAGTGGTGGGCTCAGCTCCCCAACATCTTTTTGGGGCCTAGGCCAGTAGGGCAGCTCTGCATCCTCCCCAGGGCCTGTCTGGGAACCCTACAAAGGCGGGAAGAAAAGGAAGGGCCAGGACATCTTTTAGACAACAACTGAGAAGCTCCATCCACCCCCATTCATTATCTTGGTCCTGAGGCTCCTAGCCATAGGGAGGCTGTGCCCAAGAAGTCCGCATCGGATCTTGAAGATACACAGGAGCCAGGCAGGCAGACGGGGCTCTGCAGGTCAAGGACATAGCACGGGCACAGAGCTGGTGTCTCAGCAGAAGAGGGGACATCCAAGGCCAGGCCAGGCTGCAGCACGACTGCAGGACATGGAGCAGAACTAGAGGCAGATGGGATTTGGACTCCATCCCACAGGCGACAGGGGTTTTTTAAGCAGGAGAATGACATGGTCAATCCTCTCTGCTGCACTATGGAGGACCTGCATCAAGGACACATCTCCTCTATCCCCAAGTGTCTACGTCGATAACAGCCTGCAGCCACAGGGCCTGATCAGCCCAGGAAACTGTAGGCCTGCCCAGAGGGTCCAGCATAGCCATGATCCTGACAGGCCTCTGGGTCAGGCTCTGCACCCAGGACCACAGGGCATGCAGGCAGGCAGGACACAGCTGCCCCGGCAGCAGGCTCCAGGCCCAGGGCTCACAGATCCAGGGCATACATGCCAAGACCCTCCCAGAGGGTTTGGTCCTCACCACAGAGCCCTACAAATACCATTTCAGGGGATATTTTATTTTTGTTATCCTAGACTCCTGGGGAAGAAATGACCAACAGAAAACTGCAGTGCTGCGTGTAAACTGTACCTGGCAGACATGCCAGCCCTGGGATGGGGAAGGGTGGCCCAGTAATTACCACTGCTCTCCCGTCCAAGTAACCAGCAGAAGGTACTTACAGGATGGCTGGGGACAGCTGCAGGTGCTGGGCCCTGGTCCCACCTCTGAACCACCAGCTAAAACAAAGCATCAGAAGAGAGGGAAGACCACGGCCACCTGACCCAGAAGGGCACTAGGCTAGGGTCTTTCAGAGGGAGTCCAGGAGGAACATGGTGGCAGCGCCAGGGTGCAGCACGGGGGTGGAGGCGCAGCTCCTACACCATACCCCCTACCCCATTTGTCTGGTCCCCAGCCTCACAACAGTCTGAGCCCCACATCTCCAGTGCCCACAGGGCTGACAAACTCCGTGAAAGCTCACAAGGAGCCCAATGTCTCCCCTCCCTGTTGTGCCAGCGCAGGGCCAGGGCACTTGGAGACACCAGCCACAAGGCCTCTGCAACCACACCTGCTCCTAGGACTGCAGCCACCACTGTAATTACAAGAACAGGCACCACCCACCAATTAGGGACTAATGTCCCCACACAACACGTAGAATGACGGAGGCTCAAGGCTCGCAGACCTGACACACCAGCCCCAGGTCACACTGCTCATGGCAGACAGGAACTAAAGCCCACTCCATAGGACAGCAAAGGTGGACCTCTAACCATGACATGCTGGATCTCAGTTAACCCCATCCCAGCCTGTCCTTGCTGTGAAGACCGAGCAGGAAGGGTGCTGCACACCAAGGGCAGACAGGAGGTGGGTGGGTGTAACAGTAGAACCCCCACCCCCCGGGCCTCTGCTTGCACGCATTCCACCATCCACCTGCAAAAATGACTATACGCACACAGCCAAGCCACTCAACCCATGGTGCAGGGATGCAGTCAAGGTCTCTGTCTGGCAATTAAACTGGAACTGACAATGGCCCTAGAGCAGGGAGGAGCCTGCTGGAGGGGGGGCCATGGGCCCCAGCATGGCACAGACCAGCCCCAGCCCCTTCTCAGTCCATGCTGTACACATCTGGATGAGATGGGTCTCCCACCCCATCATTGCTGATGTAGCACACGGACAACCACTGCAGGGCATGGCAGGCCCCAGTCCTCCTACAGAAGGCTCCAGGCTTGGCCCCAGTGGTCTAGGCCTAGAATCCAGCCCAGAGGCTGGGCAGGACCTTGGACCCAGACCAACCAGCCAGACATCAGCCTTTCTGGACCCTTGTGTGAGTGGTACATGAGCTACACAAAAGTTTCAAAGGACACCCAGGGCCCCAAGTCCCAGCTCCATCATCAGGGCAGCGGGGACTACACCCAGCAGGGCCTTGCCCATGGAGCCATCTTGGGAGACAGAGGACACCTTGCTGGCGAAGTCAGGGACCTGCTGTGTTCTTGGTGACAGTTCAGACCTCGGGACCAGCTAACCACGAAGGCTGCTACCTGAAACCTCAGCGTCCAGTGAGAAGGAAGGGAACAAGGGAGAGGAGCAGGGCCCCCCAAGAGGAGCTCAGCCACACTCCAAACCCCACCACCTCCCTCGCTCTTTGCAGAGTCGTTCCTGCAAAGAAAAAGAGCAAAAGCATCTGTGGGGCTACAACCACGCACCCTCCACGAGCAGCTGCTTGGGTCTGCCTGGGAGGAAGTGCACAGCAGTAAGCAGCGCGAGGTCACAGCAGGACAGCTTTCATTTCCACATAAATTACGAATGCCCAGGACCCTCAGCAGAATTCAGCATGGCCCAGCACTTCTCCAGCCAAAAAGGTAGAAGGCCTTCCCAGCAAGAACGACAGAATGTACTTGAAAATAAAGATTTTTGTTACAAAGCGTTTCTAAACCTGCTGCTGACGGTGGCCATCTCCAGCCGCGCAGCACTGTGCAAGCAGCATTCCCAAGACACAACATGTGGGGCACACAAGTCCCTGTACAACTCCACGCAGGGCTCACCTCAGAGTTCCCTGCTTCCAGGGGTCAAGGTGCAGCCAGCGGGCCAGGGGGAGACCCACCCAGTGCCCGCTCCCTGCCCTGGGAATACCACAGGCTCTGACCATATCATGCACAGCAGAGGCTACATGTAGGTCAGAGACACGAAGCCCATCAAAACAGAGGCATTCGCTGACACTCTACCAAGGCTGTCCACTGAGCTTCCAAGAGGACCCCAGACTTCACCCAGGGCTTCCCAAACTCACCTGGTCATCTCAGAGGACAGGTGTTCCTTCAGAGTCACTGTGAGAAGCACTGCTCTGGGCCCTCCGTGTTGCCCTGAATCCCTGCCTTCTCCACACTCTCCCCAGCCTCAGTGACAAACATGCCTGACGAGCACCAGGCATTGGATGGGCTCCCAAGTTCAGTGGTATCAAGTGCCAGCATGACTGAATTTCTTCCTGGCGGAGGAGCTAAACGGTGCACAGTCCCAACAACTCATGGTGGGGTTGGAGGACCAAGTCATTAAATAAAATAAGAAATGATAGAAAGAGCCCCTGAAGCACCAGTCAGGAAGGAGAATGGTAGGGCACAGGGGCCAAGCAGATGCCCTGGGGCTCCACACCCAAGCCACCCTGGTGGCCCGGCCACCACTCCCTGGTCCCCTGGACCACACATCCTCCCCACACTGTAACCCCAGATAGGAGAGCGGTGGAGACAACCCTTGGGCTCTAGCACACCCGCCCCCCCCAATAGTTTCTCTCTCAGCTTTCACCTGTCTTTTTAAGAACGAGCTCTAAAATCTTAATACCCTTAAAATACAGAAAACTCATGCCAGTCATGAGAAAACTAGACCAACTCAAGATAAAGCAAAGACCAAGCACATGATTCACAAAGGAAAAACCAGCACGGTCCCCAGCACATGGGAACATTGACCCACAAGCCCTCCCAAAAAGAAATGTGGACTAAACCAAAGTGCCATTCTTTGCCTGTCAGTGTGGCAAAGATTTCCTCAACAGTGACACAGCAGCTGGCCATGAGGTGTGAAGCCAGGAACACAGTCCAGCCTTCCAGATGTACAGCCATGGAATCACCAACGCGGGCCCCCTGCTCTGCACACAAGGATTCCAAAAGCACCACACAGTCTGGAAACATCCTAAATCTCCAATTACAGAGGAGAAAGTAAGGTAGGACAGCCATTGAAGATAACCTATTCCAAGACTGTTTGCGGGCTTGGGAAAGTCTATACTGCATGACAAGTTTTAATTTAAAGTATAAAGTAAAAAGCATGTATAAATAAGTAAAGTATAGAATAACTGTTTCTGCTGCCCGAGTCACAGAATGTGCCGCATTCAAGTCCTGCCTCCGCAGCCCCCATGGACACCACCTCCCTGATGCAAGGCCCGGGCGGCCCCTGGAGGCACAGGCTCTGGGACTAGGCCGCTCCCCCTCACCCGGCCTCCCTCAGCTATCCCAGAACATCAGGCTAACGTAAGCAGGGAGACAGCCTGAATAGGTGGACAGCACCTTGGAACAAAAGCAGTCACTGCTGAGAGGCATGTTTCCTTCAGACGCTTCTAGTCAATGAGCAGCTGGGACCGGGTGTTAAGCACCAGGTCCCCCCACCTCCTGGACGGACTCTTCCCTGGGCCGCTTCTCGTCGACTCCCCAGCTCCAGGGACAGCAGTCAAGCCAAAGGGCACTTCAGAAGCCAGAGCCCACCCATAGAGCTGGGCCATGCCGAGGGCCTTTGCAAGTGGGACAGGAAAGAACGGGCTGTGAGCAGGAGGGAGTGCTGCTGCAGAGGACACTGTGTCTCAGGATGCAGCAGAGCCTCCATCCCACTGTGTGTTTCTCGGATGCCCCTGATTCTCACTCAACCACCTGCTTGGCAAGAGTCACAGCACCAGGCAAACGCTCTGGCCCTGCTCACAGGTCTAACCTCAGTCACAGGCCAGTGTCCCCCGGCCCGCTCAACCACCTGCCCAGAGAAGGAAACAGCGCTTTCTGAAACAAGCACTGTGAAACCTGGTTGGCTTTTCACAAACTGCCTAAAACCCGGACGCTACTTCCACGCTGCAGCGTAGTGGCAGTGGCTGCTTCCGCCGGCCGGTGGGGCTGGGCCTGCCTTCCTTGTCCCAAGGGTGGAAAACAAGGAAGGAGACAGCCTTACGTGCTGATGGTGACAACAGCCAAGCAGCTGGGGGAAGGGGTCGTCCAGGCTCAGAGAAAAGCTAGTATCAGATCATAAACACGCCCTCACTGCTCCCCTGAGAAGATGCCAAGAGAAATCAGCCCGGGAGGAAGGGCGGCACCTGTGCATCCCCAGGGCAGGGTCAGGTGCACAGGAACTGCTCCCCCAACAGAAGGGCCAGCTAACTATGTGCCCATGAGGCGGGGCTGGGGAGCACTGGTCACCCAGGACCAGTCACTTCCCTGGTCCCAGTGGCCACATGGCCCACTCTAAAGTGAGGCATCTCCTTTCAGAGGCCACCCACAGACAGGGCATGGCCTCCCCTCACAGGCCTTACCACAGGGCCTGGCACCACTAGTCATATGCCTGATCCCACGAAGCCAGGACACACAGCCCACCAGCGTAAGGAGGGAGGGAGGGAGGGAGGGAGGGAGGGAGGACAGGGGTTAGGAGAGGCTAGCAGCACAGGAGGAGGGGCAAGTTCCGCCCAGAAATCAGGAGGAGACAGAAAGGGCATGGCCTCTGGGGTGGCCAGTAAGGACCTCCTGAAGGGGGCAGGGAGCCTGGCACCCCCATGGAACTGTGCAGAGCAAGGGCCAAGCAGGCCCGAAAGTGGGTCTGTCTGCAGAGAGCCTGGGAGGCCAGGCTGAGGGCAGAAGAGTGCACCCCGCGGGAAGTGGTGGGAGGTCGCAGGTGGTGCTGTCCCCAGCAAGAGTGTGACAGGCAGAGCTCTCTGTGGGAGGCGTGCGGGCAAAATGGGCCAACAGGGGAGGGCAGAGCAACAGGTGCTATCCAGTCCCCAAAAGAGGCAGACCACTGCACTCGGGGAGGAGACGGTCCTTTTAAAACACTTGACTAAGAAATAATTGTGTTGATAAAAAAAGCAAACCCCAGGGAACAATGGGGCTGGGGCTGGGGCGGAGCAGACTGCCACCCTCTCTGCTCAACACAGCCACTCAGGGCTTCCCCTCCCTGGTGCCAGAAACAGGCTCTGGACGAGGTCGCCAAAGACCTCGTCTGATTACAAAGACACTATCCTTCAAACACTCATTGCCCATACCAGTCCCCTCCCCCTCCAGGTCTCGGCTAAATGGCATCTCCCCAGGAGGCCTCCCAGAGCCCCTGCTGGCATGGCTCCCGGCCGCCACACCCCATGCCGCCTTCCTCTTGCCTCCTCGTCAGCAGGGGGAAGCTGCCTGAGGTCGGCCCCCTCATCTCTGCTTAGGACGGTTCCCGCACACAGTGGGCACCCATGCTCACAGGCCTCCAGCAGGCAGTGAACTCAACCCAAGTTCTCTGGCTCACACTCTACCCCATGACACCACCACTCATGACAAACAGCTTTGTTACACACGGCACCAGAAGAGCAGGTTGCAGAGCAGCCAGCAGGCGTGCTGAAGGAAAAACCCACAACACCCTCCCCCGCAGAGGACCCAACCAGACGAGCCTCGCTCACAAGAGCAACTTTCAGCCCACGCCCAGGCTAATTTTACGCTCCTAGGCTCACTCCCAGGCCCAGCCCCAGGCTCAGGCATCTGGGTCCTCAGGGCCACCTGGCACCATCAGGCCTTTCCACAGACTAGGCAAAAGTAGCAGCAAAGCAGGAGCTGGTAATTTCAGCAGGTGCGGACACTGTGGGCCAAACCTCAAGATGACAGCCCTGCAAGGCTCCTGAGGCTGCGTCCCTGTGGGGGCAGAATCTGCAAGTCTGTGGCCTGCCCAGCCACCAAGGCTGAAGGGAAGTGGTGACCCTGAAAGGAAGACCGAAAGAAAAGTCTCCCAACCCTGAAAGGTCATGAGCAAAAGGGAAAGGGCACGGGCCACCTCTCCTGCTTTCCAACCTTCCCACCTGTATGCTTTTTGGGGGAGAAGCTGCATACCTTTGCAGGGCTCCCTGCCTTCCTGCCACACCAAAATGCTCAATTAACACTGACCAAAAGTGCCACCACCACCCAACACAGCAGCAACATTCCAACCAAACAGACCAAAACATGTGAAGTCGTACTAACTACTCCACATCCACACGCACCGCAGGGAGGAGCTGAGGGGAAGAGCCCAGCCCAGGCCACTGTGCAGCCAGCAAAGGAATCCTCCAAAGGGGAGGGACCAGCAGACAGTAACAGGGACGTGGTGGCCACAGTCCAAGTCCACAGGCGATGAGCAAAGAAGTCGACAACAGATCACCGCAGCCGGGGATGCCCTGCCAACCCCCTCCTCCTCCTTTCTTTGAGCCCCCACATCTTATTTTTGTTTCAGTTGCTGTCACTTCCGTGTTCCCAGGCGCTGTCCTGCAGAGCTGCCCTGAACACCAGTGGGTGTGCCCAGCCATGAGAAGTCCTATGCAGAGAGAAAGGCAAACATGATGACGGTGAAGACCAGGCAGTGCGCCCACCAGGACAGGCGGGGCAGCCTGCACCTCCCTCCATATGGCCGGACACTGGCTGGAGGCACAGCACACAGAGGTCACCATCAACAAACAGAGACCATTGCCCTGCAGAGCCCCACCAGCAAGCACCCTGTCTCCCTGACAGAAGCAGCGGAGGGACTGCCCTGGGAGCCTGGCATCTGCCAACCTGCGCTGGCCCCATGCCGGGTGCCACCGAGGCCCAGGAGAGCAGCTCCCTGAGGCTGAGCCCCACGCCGCGCCTTACAAGCAGTCCGCCACACTCATAGGTAGGGCCTTGTGTGTTCCCAGGCTCCCATGACCGCTGCAAGGACAACGCAGGAAGCGCTGTCATACGGAAGCATCAGTGAGGCATCCCACTGAGGTGGTCCCCAACACCCACCTCCCCACACCAGATGACCGCAGCAGAAGCCCGCTGCCTCCCGAGATGGGCTCTGACAGCCGCCCACAACCATGCTGTCCCACACATGTCCCTCCCGAGCCCTGCTAGCTCTTGGTAACAAGGTCTGGCAGGCAGCTCCCAGTGCAGGCCGCTTTTCCAGGACCCGGTGAAGCAGCCTTGGTGAGCGAGTACAGGGCACGACACCAGAAGGCTGGAAGTGGGAGCCGCCCAGGAGGGTGAACAGCAGCCCTCACAGCTGTGCCGCTACAACAAGCCCACAGGGGTCACACGGCCCTGCCTACCGCCTGCTCGCCAGCTGCCTGCCGCAGCAGGGCCTGTCTGCAGCTTCGGCCCCAGCCCCAGCACACAGCAGGCACAAACTCCGTCAGGAACCTGGAGCCACCAGCTGAGGAAGAGGTCCAGCTGTTGTGAGAGGCGGTGTTCACAACAGCACTAGCCGTGATCGCCAAAGTGGACACAACCCAAACGTTCCCCTGCTGGCGAAAGTGTGCACACACTTGCACGTCTCCACACAGCAAGACCTCACGCAGCAATGCAAGGATGGACACATGAGACAACATAGATGAACTTTAAAAACACCACACTACATGAACCAGTCACAAAAGATCACATATGGAGATTCCGTTTATACAAAATACCCAGACCCAGCAAATCCATAGACAGAAAGCAGATCAGTAGCTGCCTCTGGCCAGGTGGGACAGGCAGTGACTGTAAATAGACATGCAGTTTCTTTGGGGAGATGGCAACGTCCTAAAGTTAAACTATGGTGATGGTGACGCAGCCTGTAATTTTACTAAAAGTTACTTAATTGTACACTTAAAACAAGTAAACTTTATGGTATGTAAATTATACCTCAATGAGGCTGTTAAAAAAAATCTAGAGACTCCAACTCATTCAGTGTGGGTGTCCTCACAACCAGCCTCAGCTATCAGCCACAGGTAGCACCCTCTCACGAGGCAGAGAAAGGCACCAACACCCACTCAGACCTTCGCAGGGACACAGGCACGCAGGACACTATCTCCGTCCATGCAGAAGACTCCTGATGGCAGCCCACACAGGCCAGAAAGCCCCACAGCCAGGTAGCAAACGCTTGTCAGCTGACCCAGAGAAACCATCTCAGCTGGCCAGTTAGCTGAGTTGCTTAGAGCGTGGCACTGGTGACACCAAGGTCACAGGTTCAGATCCTGAGACCAGCCAGCCGCCAGAAAAAAAAAGAGAGAGAGACTGTCTCCAACTTCAATGTACTCGGCATTCAGTGACCAGCACTGGAGTTTTACCTCCTCTTGCCAGAGCCAGAAAGCCCCACAGTACACCTCACCCCATCTAACTGCTGCCTGGAGAGTAACAGGACAGCACTGCCATCAGAAAGGGAGCACAGAGCGCCCCGGGGCAGGTGCCCAAGATCTGTGCCAGTCCCACCCTGGCTGGGCCCCAGCTGCAGAGGCTACTTCCAGGGGCGGAGGGCAGTCCTGTCCCAGTAAACTTCACCCTGTCACACCCCACCCCCCAGGGCCAGTGGGAGGGCCAGTTTGCTCCCATCAGTCAGAAGGAGGAGGAAGTGTGTTTCCTCTTCTGCATTCCCAGATACTCAGAAGATTCTGGATTGTGCTTTCTGTTGTGTAAAATTTAAACAACACTCATATCTTTTGCTAACGAATGCCTGTCATTGCCAGTTAAGGATAAGACAAAAGTCTGCCCTAAGCCAGCAAACACTGTGTGGTTGAGTACTTCCCTTTCCCAGACTGTGGAATCTTAAGTAGCTCCTGCAGCTTCTCCTTTCCAGTGGCAAGGTATGACACCCTGTCACCAGCTGTCCAGAGTGGAATAGTGTTTGACTGTACAAGAAGTGGTAACCCTTTTCAAGTTATGAATTACTCTTTCTGAAAGAGAGAGAGAAAGAAAAAGAGAAAGACTTTTAAGTTAACTCTACAGCTACTTTGCCAGCTTGCTCAAAGCAACGCCAAGCAGAGGAAACGTACAGGAAGAGAAGGCCCAGAGCCACGCCTTGCAAACCTTCTCCAGAAAAGTCCCAGCAAGACTCATCACCAAGTCCCAACGTGTAGGGCTTTGTTCTGGCTTTCCTGAGCAGGTCTCCCCGTAGGGCCTCTCTTCCTCATGAGCAGCTGGGAGTGCTGAAGATAAGGCTGCTAAACTGCTCTGCAGCTGGGGCCCTCAGCTCCTCCCCAGCAAAGGGAAGACATGGTTTTCCCCTTGCCCGTCTATATTCCACTCTCCTGTTCCTAACAGTGACTGGAGAGAAGGCAGTGAGCTCTGTTTGCTGCTACTGTCCAGTTCATGCTTCAAGTCCATACTTTGTCACCTGAGATGAACTAATTTAAAGAAACCTTTCCTTAATAAAAAAAAAAAAAAAGAAGAAAGAAACTTTCAACACAAGAGAACTGTATTCCAAACCAACTACCTGGTTGACACTGAATGGTTTGAATAAAAATATCAACAAATAATCAATAATAACACATTTCCCCAATTCTTCCAGGGAGAAACCTAGTTAAAGAATTAATGGCCAACAAAAGCCCAGCACTAAGCACACGCCAGCCGCTCAGGCAGGAGCAGGCTTCTTCACGCACTATGGCTGCCACCCCCACCCCACAGTGGGGCAGACCAGGGCTCTCTGCAGCTCACTCACTCCACAGCTTTTACATCTTCATATCTTTATAGCAGATGTTCAACAAACATGTGAAATAAGCCAAGGGAAGGAGGAACAGAGGAACACCTGGGCCCTCTCAGCTGCACCATGCTAGGATACCAGCTTGAAAACAAGCTCTCGAGGAAGAATGGTACTCGACAACTGAAATCACTACTTTAAAAAGAAAAGAAAAGGAGGTTCATATTCAGGGACTGTTAAAGAACTCACGATTCAGAACGTCCAATGTGCAACTGCTTTTCTAAACACACACACACAAAGACAACCGCACTTCATCTTAATCTCTCTTTAAAAATCTCCGTTGTCCTTTTCGAACTGCACGTTTTTACATCCAGGCAGCAACAGATGCTCCTTCCCCTCCCAGGTCCCTCAGAAGCAGCGGCTCCAAGAGGCTCACAGGCTTTCCTCTCGCACCTGGACTGGCCCCCGGCCTGGGCCCATAACATGAGAGCTCCCCTGTCTCTCCCGGAGGACTGCCTGGTTACCAAAGTCCTGACAAGTGTCATAAGTACCAGTCCCTCGGAATCCTAACCGCGATTAACTTCTGGATAGTCACAACGACGACAGTAAAGTCCGTAAGGCACAAACCTCAGTCAGTTTTAAAAGCCTAGCTGCGGGTCAATTTCCAGGCACCGTGTACCTGCCACGTGCAGACACCAGTAGGTAACCACCACACACACGAAACACAACCGGCTGCCTCCTGAGCTGCTTCGGCTGGTCCTCCGGACACGAAGCCCCGTGAATTCAACTCATCCACTCAAGAATCTGCTTCTCTGAAACCGGCTCACCAGGAGGCCAGGTTGCCGCCAACGCAGTCCCTCCGGATGAGCGCAGAAAGCCAGCGCGCGCCCTGAGCTGTCGGAGACCGCCGGGGCTCAGACGAGACGCCTCCCGCCCCGCCACCTCCACCTCGGCCTACCCCGCCACGAGTCTGCGCTGCCAGCAGCAGAGTCTCCGCCTCACGGGTGAAGCGGCCACCAGAGGCACGCAGCCGGCGAGCGGCGCGGCTGGGAGGGCGGCGCCGCCTCTCCAGGAGCCAGAGGGGCGCCCGTCGCACCGCACCGCACCCGCCCTGCCCGCCGCGCACGCCCTGCACGCCCTGCCCGCACTCCGTCCGCACCGCACCCGCCCTGCCCGCAGCCGGCCCGTCGCACCGCACCGCACCCGCCCTGTCCGCACTCCGGCCCGCCGCACCGCACCCGCCGGCCGCCCGCGCTCTCCCGCGCCCTCCGGGATCGCGCCCGCGCTGCCCGCAGCCGGGTCCCTCCGCCGCAACCCCCGCAGTTCGAGGCGGGGATGGGTCTCGCCTGCCCGCCGGCCCCGACAAAGCGCAGCTCCCGGTCGCGCCGCCCGCGTCGTCTACCGCACGGCCGAGCTCGGGGCGGACCAGCGCCGGCGCCGCCGTCCTGCCCCTGGGGAGGAGAAAGTTTCCGAGGCGCTGGGGCCCGGGGCTTCCTCCAGGGCACCGCACGACGGCCGCCCGCTCCCCGCTTCCCGCTCTCCGGCCGGCTGCCCACGGCGCGGAGGGGCGGCCGCAGCTCGCGGGGCCGGACGCCCGGGCCCTCCCCGCCCGCCGCCGCCGCCCGCCCGCCCGGGAGAGCCGCGCACCGCCGGCCCGGCGCCCTGCCTCCTGAGGAGCCGCTCTCCGCCGGCGTCGCGGTCGCCCCTTCCGGGCGGCGGCGCAGCTCCCCCGCCCGAGCCCGCAGACACGGCGGCCGCCCGCCCGCCGCCCCGGCCCGCCGCCGCCGCCGCCGCCGCCGACTCACCCCATGAGCCAGTCCATGGCTGCGCGGGGCCCGCCGCCGCCTCGCTCGGCCTCGACCCGGCGGCGGCCGGAAGTAAACACGCGCCCGCCCGCCGCCACCGGAAGTGACGCGCCCGCGCCGCCCGCCGGGACGCGTAGTCCCAGCGGCCCCCGCGGCCGCGCCCTCCGCCTGCAGCCGTGCCCCCTACGCCCGGCTCTGTGCTCCCCGCTCCGGACCTTGCCCCGCCCCCCGCTGCTTTCTTGCACCCCGGCTGTTCCCCCTCCCCGTCCCTTACCCCTCTGTCACCTCACACTCCATCTGCTCTCCGTGCAGGGACTGTCCTGCGACTACACCAGCTGTCCCCTTGCACCACAGACTATCCCCTCGCTGATTCTCCCCTCCTGCCTCGGGTTCTCCGAGGGCTAAACAGCCTGTCTCCCCACCCGCTACACACACACACTTATGTTGTCCCCTGGAGCCCCTGGCTCTCCCCTCAGATCTTGGACTGTCCCCTTGCTCTACAGGCTGTACCTCTTGGCTTCTGGCTGTCCCCCACCCCCATCTCTAACTCTCCTCTCAGGCCCCTGGCTCTCCCCATCTGTCCCAGCATCTGCCCTACTAGCCGCACCATCCCAAGGCCTTGCCCACAGCAGGTCCTCAGTGCCTACCTGTCACAGGGCAGGATTCCCTGTCCTCCTTCCCCAGAGATGCTTGAGGAGAGGGGAACCAGAGCAGAGGGAGTTCAGCAGCCTCACCCATGGGGACATCCTGCAGTGGGGTGACATAGCCATGAGCATCAAACAGATGACAGCCTCAGGGCCAGCACAGCCCACTGTCCAATCCTCAACCAGAGGAAAGCAGCCTCTTCCCACTCTCAGAGGATCCCCTCCAACCCTCCCCTGTCCCCCAGATCCCCTCCGACCACCAGCCTTCTCTCCAGGTTGGGGAAATCTCCAGTATCAGGTGGGGCTGTCAGTTGCCACCAACAAACAGAAAGGCCAAGGTGCAAAGAACTTACTGAGTAGCATTGCCCAGGGAGCTGGAGAGCTTCTGAGATATGCATCTGGGGACACATCCTGTCACAGAGGCCCCCATTCTGAGCTCCTCCTCTCCTGCTTCCCCCAGTGGAGACCAGCAGTGAAACCTTTCCATCCCTGCCCTCCTTGCAGCAGCATGAGGCGGGAGACATGGCTGTGTCAGTGAGGTAAAAACTGAAGTCTGCCGGGAGTTACACCTCGGGAGAAGAGGTGTCTGGACTTGGACTGCTTTTGCGTGGGCATGACACCTGGAGGCCCGGAGCTATCGTGGGACCACCTCAGTGGGCGGCATTGCCTGAAAACAAAGCAGAGAGGAAGACGTGGGACGTGGATGGCTTCAAAGAGCAGCAGCCCTGGGCTGCCTTCGTCCAGAGTTCTGGATGTGTGAGCGATGCAGCCCCCGTGGGAATTTCTGCTGGTCACAGCTGAGCCCCTTCCTCCCTGATATGTGAGCCCCAGGCCCGCTGCCACCACTGGGTACCAGACACCAATACCCTGAAGGCTAGTGCTGGAAATGCTGCCACTGGAAAGGTTGCTGCGGCGGCTAGCATGGATGCTGTGCAGTCCCCACTTCCAGGTCAAAGCTGGGCAGGTGCTGTCGGGGGAAGCTGAGGGCGTTCACCTATACCTCAAGCTGCCCAAGAGGCTGGCGGCTTCCGGAGTGAGATGCAGACCCAGTCCCCTGAGGAGGGGATTCCCAGGAAGTTAGGACACGTGAGGAAGGTGAAGAGTAAAACTGTCCAGCACAGCCCACCCTGTCGTGCTGCTTTGCACTAACAAACACCGTTCTTCCCGCACCTGTGCACCACTGCTGCCCACCATAATGCAACTCACCCCTCGTTCTTGAAACTGTGCTCACCCCTCCCCAAAGGCCAGGGTGCTGGGAGACTGTCACTCCTCTGCAGCCTCCTTGTCTGTGAACTCACAGGGCAGTGCTGCAGACTTGACCACCAGCAGCCACCTGAGATAACATGGCAAGGAAAGAAGAGGAAAGTGCACTTGATAGATGTCATCTGAGGAGGGGAGAAAGTACAGACTCATGCTAGGGTCTTCGTTTCCACAGGTGCCCACGTGGCCGTGATGGGTGACTGTCCTTGTCCTCGCCCAAGTTCACATTGCATTTAGCTGACCGCTCATCTGGTTACATCTCTTCACCTAACAGTGACCCAACCTGTCGTTCCTGTGGAATATGACGGGGTCCTGCCTGCTTTGGGCTGCTACAGTCTGCTGTTACCTGTCCCCTGGACATGGCTGTCTCAGGAGGTGCTTCGGGCAGTCCCCCAGGTTCCACCCCCATCCCTTCCTGCCCTGTTGTGTACCAGGAATCCTACACCCCCTCAGTAGTCTCTTCCAGTTGCTAGCTGGGTGACTTGGACAAGTTGATTAATGTCCCTGTGCCTCAGTGTCCTTTTTGGTGTAATAGGAATAACGACATTATCAAACTTGTCATAAGAAATGGTTAACACAGCCTTTGGTGTAGGTCAAAGGTGGGAATCAGGGCGGTAGGACCAGGCATGTTGCGGGTGTGGTCTGCCTGCTCCTGCAACCTACCTGTACCCAAGACTCACCCTTTCCCCTTGATAACAGCAAGCTGCTGGGCACACCGCACTTGATGGCTTTGCAGTGCCTGGTACAGAACGGGAAGTTCAGATGGCACGTTATGTGACACCCCATGTAAAGGCTGATCTGGAGCCCAGTGGCAAGCCACACTCGCATCTCAAAGAACCATTTATTTCTTGAGAGGGTATGGCTTTGCTCCCAGACCTAGAGCCCTCCTATCTCGTTCTTCTGTGAGAGCTTGCCACAGTCTCCAGGTGGCATCACGTTGAGCACCACTGGGTGTGCTGAGTCCCAAGCGACAGGTGTTAGAACTGCTTGTGCTGTAGCCTTGGCTACAGCTTTTTCCCAGTCTGTGGCACATTCAAAGCTCATTTACTCTTGGGCCTCTTGCTAATCAGGTAACTGCACACTCAATGAGCACTTCTCAGAGACCAGAAGTCACCTGCCCCTGTCTATATCCACCTCCTTCTTCTGCTGCCTCCTCTTCTCTTCCTTTCCCTCCCCCACTCTTTCCTTCCTCCACTTCTTATTGGAATGCTGAGCAATACGACCAGATCAAAGAACTCTTTTACCAAGCTTCCATGTAGGCAGAGTGGCCAATGAGATGTAAGTGGGAGTTGTTGGCTTCCAGAAAAACTTTTTGTCCTTCCTCCCCTCCCCCAGTCCTGGCCCAGTCTCCTGCGTCCTGACAATAATAGGAAAATGGTGGCTGGAGCTCTTGCAGCCCACCTGGAGCACGAGGCAGGTAATGATGGCAGAGAAGACAGAAAAAGGTTCCTGCTGAAATGCTGGAACCTCCACAGCAGTTCTGAACTTGTTACTTCTGTACTTATTGTAGCTGAAAATATCTTCAGGAGACAACAGGTACAAAAAAAATAAAACTTCATTAAATCTTTGTTCTTTCCAATTTCTGTCACTTGAAGCCAAAGGAAGTTGTCTGATTGAAATGCCCATCAGAAGGTGTACCTTTTCCTAGTGGGAAGGCACTCGAGGTGTAACAACTCACCCTTTACTTTGCAGGAGATGTCTTAATATTGCCTGACCACTGGATCCCCAAAATGTCACCATCTAGGTGACAAGTTCCTAAATTGTCATGAGAGATATCCCTTTGGCAAACACGTGTTATTTTAGCACCTAGAATATCCAGGGCCTATCAACGTGACACCATCCATGTAATGGAATGGCGTGACACCCTGAGGCCCACTGAGACTGTCACAATCTAGGTGGACTAAACACAGCAGTGTATCAGAGTTGACGCAACCCTGAGGCCAGATGGCGGAGCATACCGCTGCTCCCTCTGGATGAAAGCACACTGCTTCCAGTGTTCTCTGTTTATCAGGACGGGGGTTACCTGATCAACAGCTGGGTAATAACTGTTGACCTGCTGCAGGAAGGACACCACATCTGGCAGAGCAGCTGCAGTCAAATTGCCACGTCTTTCAACTCATGATAACCCACTGTCAGTCACCGTCTCTCTTCTGCACAGACAAGAAATATGAAACTGGAATGACTGAGGTATCTCTCCTCTGCATCTTTCCAGTCTAGGACGGTGGCACCCATCCCTGTGCATCTCTGGAGATGAAGTTTTGCTTTTGGTTTCCTATTTGGCAGGGACGTGGAATCACAGAGTTTTCCACTAACCCTTTCTTTCCATCAGTTCATTCATTCGACAAAACGCATTGGGTGCCAACTGTGCACTAGGCACTTATGAGGTGCCTGAAGAACGCAGCAGACAAAACAGACCGAACCCACCCTTGCGGAGCTGCAGACTGGCAGGAGAAGACAGCCAGTGAAAACGGTCATGAAACATCCCACGCATTAGAAAGTGAGAAAGAAAGAGCCACTGAGAGGAACAAGGAATGCTGGGTGTCATGCGTTGATGTGTGTCCCCAAAACAGACATGTTGACGTCCTAAGCCCCAGTTCCTCAGAATGTGACCTTATTTGGAAATACAGTCATTGTAGATGTAATTAGTTGAGATGAGGTCTTGGTGAAGCAGGGCGGACCCCTAATCAAATATGACTGTGTCCTTATAAAAAGGGGAAATTTGGACACAGATATGCACAGAGGGAAGAGGATGCAAAAAGACACAGGGAGAAGACAGCCACGGAGAAAGTAGCTCGTCCCCTCACAGCCCTCCGAAGGAACCAGCCCTGAGCACACTGAAGATTTGGGAATTCCAGCCTCCACAACTGAGAGACAACACATTTCTTTCTGTTGCTTCAAGCTACTCACTTGGTGGTTCTCTGTGGCGGCAGCCCAAGGAACTAATACAGGCTCGGACCCTCAACCTCACCTTTTTCACCAGGAACCTTCCTTCTGCCCAGCTTTCGAGGGACCCCTGGGCCTGCCATGCCAGCCAGCAGCTCCTGAGCTGGGAAATGGGGGGCACTTCAAAGCAGGGCCTGCAGGAATCCCCCAAGGCAGCTGTTCTCCTTTGTGGGGTGGAGGGCTGAGGCTTCCAGAATTCAGAGGATCAGATGGCAGGTTTTAGGGGAGAAAGCCGACTGCTCATCGCTGCTGGCTCTGGAACACAGGCCTAGCTCTACAGAGGACCCCCTCTCTCACTGACTGGCCTGACCCCATCTGTCCTTCCCCTGACAGCCAGTGGGGTCACAGCCAGTCTGTCGGTGCATGACATCCCTTCCTTGTCCCTGGCTGCCCTGCTGGGAGGCCTTGGCACGGGGCGGGCCTCGTGACACATTCTCTTGCACTCCAAGGCCAGAGAACAATGGCTCCCTCTCACCTCATGAGCTGGGTCTTGTGCTGGAGACAGCCCCAACTGAGGCCACAGGAGCGACAGCTGCTGGTGCCTGCACCCAAGGGGCAACCTTTACTTCATCTCTAGAAGCCTGGGGGGAAGCCAGTCAGTGACCTGGGAACTGCAATAGCCGGTGGACCCCTCTCTCCTGCCTTCCCCCTCCCAAGATATGCTCTTGTGAGCCTTCATCCAACACCTGGGCACTGTCCCGCAGACCATGCTGGACCGGCACACTCCTTCACTTAATCCTCCCGCCCACCAGGCCATGTCTGTCCCATGAGGAGACCAAGGTTCCTAGAGGGATAGGGATTTATCCAAGGTCACTCAGAGAGTAGGTGAGGAGCTGAGATCCAGAACCATCTGCTCCCGAGCCCACGATCTTCCCCCTGTGTCCTGTCTCCCAGAGGGGCTCTCCTCCCTGGGTCTTGAAAAGACAGTCAGGGTGGTCACCCATGAGAGCAGACTGGGGAGTGGGCCTTCCTGTCCAGCAGCAGAAGAGCTGAGCTGTCTCATCTGTCCCTCCCCCCAACCTCCCCACAGAGCAGGAAAGCCCCTTTCGTGGTGCATTTGGCTTAGCTCTCTGCAGGGGCACTGGGGCTCCTGGGGCAACCAGAGCTCAGGAGATAAGGATGCTCGTCATCAGTATCACCTGGGATCACTTCTGGGTACTTACCATGGGCCAGGTGCCAGGCTAACACTTCAGGTGCACACCCGTGCCAGCCTCACGGCACCCTCTAGGTGGGTGCCCCCAGCATACCTCCCCAGGTGTGGCCAAGGTTGCACCGCTGGGAGGTGTGGGGTGAGAGCTGCTTCCAAGTGCTGTGCTGCCTCAGCTCTGGTGGAAGCAGAGGCCACACCTGGGACTGCCCTGCCCTGTTCACGCCGGGCCCTCCCAGCTACTTCCTCCTCCAGAACCTGCAGGTGACTGCAGCAATCCCCATCAAAGTTCCCGCCAGCCTAAGCCCACTGAGAACCAGTGAGGTGGCAGCTGGCGCCTCTGCCGCCACAAGAATGCCTTGTCCATTTAACTGAGGGCTGCTGTCCTCAGGAGGGGACGCTGGCACCTAAAGAAGTGGCACCCACTAAGTTCATGGCCTCCTGTGTTTTCTTTGTCACGAAGACTACCCATTGTGCTCGAGTTCTGACGCTGTGCCCCCCACAGCCCTATCACCGAGACTTATCACCAAACACAGCTGTCACCTCAGGGCTGTGTTTGTAGACTTAAAACTTCGGTTTAGAAAAACCAGAATTGAGTTTTTGGCAAGGGGTTGTATTAGTGTCCCGGAGCTGTTGTAACAAATGACCACAAACTGGGTGGCTTAAAACAACAGAATGTGGCTCTCTCACGGTCCTGCAGGCTAGAAGTCCCAGACCAAGTTGTCACAGGATGCAGGGGAGGGTCACCCCTCACCTCTTCCCACCATCTGGTGGCTCCTGAAGTTGCTGGGCGTGTCTCAGCTTGTGGCCACATCACTGCAGTCTCTGCCTCTGTCCCCACACAGCCTTCTCCACTGTGTGTCTCTGTACAGACTTCCTGTAAAGACACCAGTTGTTGGACCAGGGCCCACTCTTCTCCAGTGTGACCTCATCTTAACTTGATCACGTCTGCAAAGACCCTCGTTCCAAATAAGGTCATATTCACAGGGACTGTGGGTTAGGATGTCAGCTTACCTTTTGGAGACACACAAGTCAACATACGACTGCTTCACCTGAGGTTGAGATGGGACTCCCCAAATCCCCAGAGTTTCAGCTATTGGTTTGCCCAGCATTGTTGATGTAAGCGGGACTGTTAGCTAAATGCTGGTTTCCTAGCCTTGGCGAGTGCTCCAAGACTCTTCTAGGAGGCAACCCCTGAGGCAGAGCTCATCAGCCCTCAGTGCTTTGGTATCCCACTTACTAATCTTCTATAACCCCCATCCTCTCCCAGCTGGGACCACCTCCTTCAGCGAAGGAGAGGAGGGAACCTACACCCACCTGCAGGGCCCTAAAAGCACATGGGTGGTTTTCTCCCACACAGAAGGGAACAGTTTCCATGTCAGTGCCACCTCAGCTTGCAGGCCCTGCGTGGTAAAATGAGTGCAGGAGGGAAAGGTCCTCAAGACCCATGGCCCTCAACACACAGACGCCCGTGGGGGTCATAGGGCCGGAAGGTGAGTGGGTGAGCAGGCTGAGGGTGGGGGCCCACGTGTCCCATCCGCAAAGGTGGCCAAGATCAAGATGGTTTGCTGCAAATTTTCGCTGCTCAGGAGCCCCAGCCCAGGATCACCAGATCTGCCCGTTTCTCAAAAGAAGTTGAACATGCAGAACTTTATGTAACATTTATATAATTTACAATGTCCTCCAGCTTCTGGCCACCAGCTCTAGGCTCAGGCCTTCTCTCACCGCCCCCAGCATCAGCTGCAGAGCACAGCCTTAATGCCCATGTGCTCCAGTGAAAAGGACAGACACCTGGACTCCAGCCCAGGACTGGAGCTCTGGTGAAAGGGTAGTTTTTTTGTTTTTTTTTTTAATTTTTTTTTGTCGTTTTTTCGTGACCGGCACTCAGCCAGTGAGTGCACCAGTCATTCTTATATAGGATCCGAACCCGGGGCAGGAGCGTTGCCGCGCTCCCAGCGCAGCACTCTACCAAGTGCGCCACGGGCTCGGCCCGAAAGGGTAGTTTTTGAACTTAGCCGTGAGTCTCAAAGAAGGTGCAAAATTCAAGGAGGCACTCACTTCAGGGTCACGGTGGTGCCCTAAGCATCTCTCTTGCCTAGCCTGGGCCCTGGTCTTGGGACTCTTACCCATCATGGACCAGAGTCCAGCCAGAGAGAGCAGAGCTGGAAGGTGGGCAAGGGGGCCCTCGCAGAGTCCTGGCATGACCTGGCTGGTTTACCCAGGCAAACCCAGGAAGGACTCAAAGTCCCGACTCCCAGGAGGAACAGCCAGGCACCCCCTCCCCGCCAATTGCTATTCACTCTCCCCTCCCCCAGGAATCCTGCCAAAGCCTTGCAATCCTTGCAAACCACGGGTGAGTATAGGACAGGTAGAGTCCACTCAACCTGTTCCCTGAAGGACACCGCTGCACAGGGTCTTCAGCAGGCCACACCACGAAGCAAAGTGGTCACTGACCTGCTGGGTTAGAAATTGCCCTGTTGGTCCCCACCAATGCCCCCTCCTGCCATTCCTACCTAGAGGTCAGCCCCAGTCCTCCCTGTGTGTGGTGCCAGCCTCCTAGAGAATGGCCCTCTCTGAAGCATGGACCTGCTAGATTGCTCTCCTGCCCCTCCCCAGCTCTGTGCACTGCTGCACTTCATGTGCCCAGGATGGACACCCCATCCATAAATGCCTCCTGTGGCCTGAACTAGGAGACCCTCACATTGTAGGGTCTGCACGCACTGCTCCTTCTGTCCTCAAGAACTCCTGCTCATCCCTCAAGACCTCTCTCCAATGCCCCTTCCTCTGGGCAGCCTTCCTGCAGCCCCTCCCTTCTTCTGAGTAGTGCATCTCTTGCACACACCTGTCACAGGAGCCACCAGCCTCACAGTGACCCCCAAGGCTTCTTTTCCACTGCATTGGAGGCCATGGGTGTGAGGGATCTGTCTCGTGTATATCCTCAGCACCAGGGGGCTCCAATGCATACTAGTTACTGGAAAAAATCCATACAAAATTCCCCCCTTTCATTTTACAGATGAGTGACTGAGGCCCTGGAAGGGGAGGGACTTGCCCGAGGTCGTGCAGTGAGGAATGGGTGAGGCCAGGGCTGGACCCAGGCTCCCTGACTCGTGGTCAGGAGGAGGCTCGTGAGATGGCTGGGCACTGGAGGGCCAGCTCTGCTCTCCTGGAGGCCTGGGGGAGCCAGTGCTGAGTACTCTCCTGCAGCCGAAAGCCTGGAGCCAGATCAGGGTGTTTGGGAGGCTGTGCTGGTGGGGCCTGTGTCCCGGGGAAGGGCGCGTGTGGAGATGAGAAAGAGTGGGCTGGGAGTGGTGGGTTGGGGGGAGCCAGAGAAGCAGGGCCAGGGCCCGGTGAAGATGCCCCCCACCTCCTGTTCTGGCTGCAGCTTGGCTTTGCTAGGATGGCTGGGCCTCCCCATCAAAGACTGCAGCAGGGCCATCAAGGGCCACCATCAGCTCTCTCCAGTTGGCTGGGGTCCCAGGGAGAGATGAGAGGAGGGTGAGCAAGGTGGTGGGGGCCACAAGGCCTCACTTCCTTTCACCTGCTCCCTCCAGGGGCTCTCCCAGGACTCTCCCCATCACCCCGTCCCCTGTCAGGTGGCTGGCCAGCTGAAGGTCATGGCTTTGGACTCCGGCCACCCCAAACCGCCTACTGTCAGGGCTTGAGCCACTGCATTCCCAAGGCTCCCTCCCTCCCCCTCCGGGCTGGCTGGGGCAAGACAGGCTGAGGGTCCCTAGGCCATGGACCCTGGCAGGTGGCAGCGGAAGTTGCAGGCCCCAGAGGGAGCAGGAGGCCTGGCCCTTCTCCTGGCCAGCTGGGGTTCATGCCTCGTGTCCCCCACCCAGTGTGTGGGGACCACTAGATTACAGATCTTCAAATGCAGCAACACGTTCACTCCCATGGGGCAGGGAATGTGAGTGAGGCCCGGCCTGTGGTGGCGGAGGCCAGCAAGGAGCAGGGAGCAACTTCCTGAGCAGCCAGCGGAGAGGCACCTTCTCAGGGAAGAGGACCCAGCCTGCAGGGAGAGTGGGTGGGGTAAGGGCAGAGGCCCGGGGGTCTGGAGGCGGCTGGTGTAACCGACCAGGTGAGAGGAGGTGGGGGAGGGTGAGTGGAGAACGACACCAGGGTGACTACTCACTTGAGGGGGCAGGGGGAGTTTGTGAGCGAGTGTGCAACGGGGGTGACTTGGAGGTGTTAGGATGAGACACCAGCTAACACAACTTGGCATGTCCAGGTCTGAAGTTCAGGGAGGAAAGCTGGCAGGAGACGGCGCCTGGGCAGCTGGCGGTGGGTGTGGCTGACCTAGAGCAGGTGCAGGCTGTGGGCACGGTCGAGGCTGCAGGCCGGCCAAGGGGTGGGCTCCGGGGAGTGGGTCTGGAGAGCCGAACCCCCAGACCACGTCCTGCTCCGCGGCCCTGCGTGCAGGGCCGGGACAGGGGCCGGCTGCAGCCGCGGCGGGCGCGCCAGCAGATGGTGCTGCCGGGCAGCTCTCCGTCCTCGGGGCCGGGGCGCGCGGGCTGGGGGTGGCCGGCGAGCCCAGGTCGGAGTCGGAGGCGGGAGAGGAGCGCACGCTGCGGGGTCGCGCCCCGCGTCCGCCCTCCGCTCCGCCGACGCCTCTACCCAGGGGTGGGGCAGGGGCGCGCAGAGGGCGGGCGCCGACGGGCGCGAGGTCATCGCGGGCGGCGCGGCGAGGCCGCCCCACCGCACCCAGCCTCCGGCCCTCGGAGCCCGGTGCCGGCTGAAGGGGAGACCCCCGGCGCAGGAACGTCACGGGGGCGCTTCCGGGGAAGGGCAGACGCCGGCCTCTCCCGTGCCAACCACCGAGGCTCTGGACACCCTTGCACCCGGGGTGCAGGATGTCACCGCCCTAAATCCTGCCCTCTGGAGTTGCCGCTTAGGGTTGATGTCAGCTGCGCCCGGGCCGGCCCCGTGTCACCAGCCCTGCCTCCCTTGCCCGCGCCTGACCCGCCGCAGCCGGGGCGCGCGCAGCAGAGACGGCCAGGCCGCTGCTGCGGGGCCGGGAGGCTCAGGCAGGGGTCCCGGGGCTCGCTCTTCCACCTCTGGGCCCCTGTGGGCGCTCGGTCCTGTGGGTGCCTAGTCTGGGCTTATGTCCAAAGACCCCCCAGGTAAGTGGGCAAGAGGTGAGAGAACGACCCGAGCAAGCAGAACGTGGGCGCCAGGGTCTGTCCCCCGCCCCCCGGCTGCAGTGTGTCCTGGGACAGGCCGGCGACATCTCTGAGCCACAGTTCCCGCCTGTGACCTGGGGGCGGGGGCCGGGCTCCGCTCTCCCGCGTGTCCAGGGCGCGGCGGACCCCCCGCCCGGGCTGCAGCGCCCGCCCGCGCCCACCCGGCCCGCGCCCCTCCCCCGCTTCTATTTCAAGCTCTCCGGGGCTATTTATAGCTGCAGCAGCCAGTTGCGTCAGGCCGAGTCTGGCTTCGGCCGGCCTGGATGCCAGCGGTGCCACTCCCCTGCTCCCGGCCTGGACAGTCACCTGCCCCCGAGTCCTGGGCGGAGGCCCCAGGTGCGCGCGGGCGGCGCCTCCACGGAGCTCCTCTCCCGCCGGCCGCTCCCTCACCAAAGCCCCCCGCCTTCTCTCTCTACTCCATTTCAGCCCCCGTGCCCCTTCCCTCTCTGAGAACATCCCCGCCTCCCAGCCGCTCCCGAGGTTCCCCAGGAGGGGGACACTGGGAGGTTCTGAAGCAAGACAGGTCCTTGCCCAGTTTGGAAAGGCGGGAGGGAGGTCGCCCAGGCACCCGCCTAGTTTTTGGCAAGGCCTGCCCTGCATCACCTGGCTTCGTGGCCTGGGGGGAAGAGGGGCGGAGCAGTGGCAGGGGAAAGGGCACGGTATGTTCCCCAGCCTCACCAGGACACCACTCTGGGCTCTGGAAAGCCGCCCGTGTGGCCACCTCGCTCCTTCCTGCCTGAGAAAGACCAGCTCTGGTTCCCGTCCTCAGGGGACCACTGCCTTCATGTGGCATATCATCACGTCCTCAGGGCCTGGCCTCCCCTTCCACAGATGACCATACATGTTGAGGCCCCCAACCCTGGGGGCCAGAAGTGCACCCTGGGACTGTGGTCTGCCTACTAGTCTAGACCCTCCGCCTTCTGCCACAAAGGATGAGATCTCTGCAGGGTTGGCTCCCTGAGCCCAGGCTGACCAGGAGGGTCACCGCATTCCCCAAGTGCTCCCCTAGCTACACGAGGCACTTGCTGCAAAGCTCTCTGGGCATCGGGCCCCCACTCACCTGCCTTAGCCCCTGTGCTCTTCCTGGGAGACTGGGACACCCAGCACCCCGTTCCCGTTGTTCAGATCCCGCAGAGGCTCCATGGCTTCTCCTTAAGGGCAAACCCCCCACCTCCTAGGATGGAGCACTTTTCTGCAGAGCAGCCGACACTCCCCCACCCCCCCTGCCATTCAGAGCCATGTAAAGAGTGCACCCATTCCCACGGGACCTTGCCTGGGCCACAGGCTAACCTTCCACATGGCTCCAGTCCTGTGCAATCCTAACTCTGCACTTCCCCGCACTCTGTGGCCCTTTCTCTCAATAACTCCCTCTCTCTACACAGGCCCCCAGCCTCTCCAAACACAACCTGGCCTTCAGAGGCCAAACCCCTCCCTCCTCCTGGAAGCCTTCCTGAGAACCCTCTTCTCCCGCTCTGGGGCCCTTCAGAAGTGCCTCGATAAATCCATCCACACAAGCACAGTCTGAATTGGAAGGGGCCTGAGGGTCCACTGAGGCCAGCCCCTCCAGGACACTTCCCAGGACTGCTCAGCGTGGCAGAGGAGCAGTGCCTGGGAGATTGGGGAACCAGGTTCAGCCCCAGCTCTACCCCTGACTCTGAGGAACGTTGGACAAGCCCAGTCCTCTCTCCGGGCCTGGCAGAGTTGAACTGGGTCTATATGGTGGTGTCCAGCTCCAAGACTTAGTTTGTGGCTTATTCATTGGACATTCACTGGGTGCCTTGTATATGCAAGGACTGGGTGCCTGTCTGCAGTCCAGTGGGTGAACAGAGGTAAACACCAGCTTTTTTTTTATTATTATTATAATTGATTATACGTATTTTGGGGATTCAATGCTGACATATGTTGATCAAATCAATATTACTAGTATGTATACTGTTACAAATTGTACTTATTCTTTATGCCCCTTGTCTAATCTCTCCCCACCCCCCACCCCCCTCTAATTACCTTAGATTTTTTTCTCTCCCTCTGAAAGAGTAATAGTTACTCTTTGATTTGTTGCCTAGATGATCTGTCCAATGCTGAGAGGTGTGATCAGGTCCCCCAATGTTATCATAGAGCAGATGCTTCTTCTGTCACTCTGGAATGGGCTTTGTGGAAAGGGACATCCTGTTCTTTCCTTTGGTCCCTGCTGGTGACTCTCCTTGTGTCAATGCACTCCAGTGGCTGGCGGACCATCTGCGTGGTGGTTGTGACATCTAGCTGCTTTTGCGGCAGCCGTGGTTACTGTCGTGGCTGTGGTCGGCCACCCACATGGAGGTGATGTTTTTGGCGTGCTCCTTGGCGCTAGTGGTGTGCCTGGTTGTGGGGGGGAGTCTGGTCCCCGGATCCATGCCCCAGCCCGGTAAGCACCAGCTTTAACATAAAGCAGACTGACTAGAGTGCACTACTTCAGTGTAACACTGTCGTCTACCACCCTCTCTCCCGTTTACCCATCCATCCACCCATCCAACCTCCTGTCTGCCCATCTACCCATCCGTTTGCTCTTCCCCCGACCCATTCCCCCACCCATCCCCCCACCCAACCGTCCAAGGCTCATCAAGTGCCCAGAGCTCTTGGTGAGGGCTAGGGAGACGCAGAGGTGGAAGCAGGGGGTCATGCCTTTAGGGGACCCTGTGTAGCAGGGGTATCAGACAGTGTAGTAGCTGAGAGGAGTTAGAGACCAGCCCAGCCATGTTCAACGCTGGCATCACTACCTACTTGGTGCAGCTCTTGGTCACCTTGACTTCTAGGAGCATGGTTGACTTGGTAAATGGCACGCCCTCCACTTGGGGTCTTACGCTGCCCCCAGGGTCCTGAGGCCTTATGTGCCCCTCTGGTCACCCTAGTGGAGGCCCTTCCACCCACCTCCTGCAGCCGCAGGTGTTCCTATGCGTTAGTGGGCGGAGGGAGCTCCTCGCAGCTGCAGGAGAGACCATCAGCTTTTTTCCAGTCCTCAGTTTTATTGACTCCTAGGGGCTGCCAGAGCTAGAAATAGATGTTCTTGAGCTAAAAATAGCCTTGCTGGAGCACCAGACCATGCTCCTAGCTTTGCTCTTTTTGAGGACTCTTAAGGATGCAGGATTTCAAGACCCTCCCTCCTCCTGAAGCCCCCAAAGAGGGGCTGGCCTAGCCCCCCTTTCCTCTCTTCTCTTGCTTCCTCTTTCTCTTCTCCCATCTTCTGAAATACACACACACACAGAGATATAGGGGTCTGCCCAGTGTCACTGGTCTGAACTACCTGTTCGCTTGGAAAGCAGGAGGGGTCCCTGGGATAAGTAGGACAAACCTGGAAGGAGCTGCACTAGCTGGAGGACTGGGGCTGAGGACACATCTGTTGGGGAACCTGCCTGGAAATTCCCAGAAACTAGCCAGAGTCCTGCCTGGCACATAGTGAGCGCTCAGTGCATAGGAACATTTGTTGTAGTAATAACCAAGCAAACGTTGCTACAGTGACCCAGGAGAGCCACAGCTAAAATCTGTCCTGTGGGGACAGTGCAGGGAGCTCACCACCACCTGGCTGTCATCGTGCACCAGGGGACCAGCCTCAGCCACGGGCCCACTCACACTCACCCTGCGGGTCTGTGGCCCACGACACCCCGCAGCAGCTGGGCTGCGCTGACAGCTGCGGGGAGAGGAACCACCTGGCTGGGACAAGGAGGAGACACAGCAGCACTTTCCACCTGGGTGCTTTTGGTCCTTGTGGCATGGACACACATCACTTAAGTCATCTAACATCTAAACAGCTGGCTGTGGACACTATATGGGGCACTTCAGAAGTTCGTGGCAAATGGAATGAAAAAACAACACGGATCTTTCCATGAACTTTCTGAAGACCTCCCACATGAGTAGGTCCCCACTGGTGCTGCAGCGGCGTCCTCTGGTTTGCACACACAGCAAGTGTCCAGATGTCACAGTGCGGTTGTGCAGGTGAAGGGAGTCCATGGGTAGGCTTGAGATTTTATTTTATATAGTTTCATGTTATTTCAACTTTTACTAGCACGTAACAACAAAAAAAGGGTGTTTTACATTCTAGGGGTGCAGCTGAGGACCCCCTCCCCAACGCCTGGCATAACGCATCAGGCTCCTGGCCTCAGGCAGCCTCCAGGACTGTCCCCCCATCCGCTCTCCCCACCTGCCCACCACCAGCCTCTCCCCTACCCCTGCCCCCACCCCAGCCCCTCTCCCACACCTCTGCCCCCACCCCAGCCCCTCTCACACACCCCTGCCCCCACCCAAGCCCCTCTCACACACCTCTGCCCCTATCCAGCCTCTCTCCCCCCACCTGCCCCCACCACCTGCCTGTCTCCCCCCACCCCAACCTCTCCACCACCCCCGCCCCCACCCACCACCAACCTGAAGAAAGAGGCAGCGGGGAAGCGTGGGGAAAACATCCATCCAGGATTTATTACAACACATTGTTTCCAAATACAAAAGGAGGGAACAGGACTAGGAGGGAAAGTGCGGCCCCACTGGGGGAGGGGTTCTGAGGCGGCGCAGGTGGGGAAATGGGGTGGGTTTTCGACGCCCAGTCCACACAGACTGGGAGCCTTGGGTGGGGGGACCTGCCCCTCTCTCCGCTGGACTTTCCAGCAAATAATAGGAGGGGACCGGGTCCATTCTGGGGCGAACCCCGATGCTGGGCAATGGCCAGGTGGGAGAGGTGGGAGGCACCGAGCAGCCTAAAGAGGGCTCCGAGGCCCAGCCCCCTCCATACCTGGACAGGGTAGAAAGCGGCCAGAGAGGGGCTCTTGCCTGCTCTCCCAGCACACAGGAGGAGGCAGCGACCAAGACAGGCCCTTCTCCCCATCTCAGCCACTCACTTTGGGATGACCAGTGCCCCGAGAACGAGGCCGAAAGGCCCCCCATGCCCCAGGACAGAGCCACCAGCGAGCAATGCTAGCAGCCCTGGAGACAAGGGGAGGGAGGGACGGGGGAGGGAGGAGGGGCCGTGGGACCCGCCTCCAGAGTACTGGGGCCCAACCAGTGGCCCCAGACCACTGTCTCCCGGACAGCACGGGTGGGGGCGAGGAGGGAGGGAGCCAGTGTGTCCTCCACACCCAGGGTCAACTCAGAAACCCAACGTGACAGACAGGTGGCAAATTTACATAATTAATAATAATAATAATTAACCAATAATAATAAATACTTAAACCGCTAATCCATAGATTGCAAATACAACAATGATAGCTTATTTTCTTGGGGAACAGGGGTGGTGGGGACAGAGGGAACAGGAACAGGACTTTTGCTTAGAGGAGGGATGACAGGGACACGGGGCTGTGTCAAAAGAACAGTAAATGGAAGGGACAGCCAGGGGCAACCTGTGGGGTGGGCAGGAGCCTCCCCGCCCTGCTCCAGGACCAGTTCTGCCTGGGCCACCCATCCTGCCAAGCCCCTGGCCTCTGCGCAAGCTAACTGCCCCCCACTTCTAGACTCTGGGACACCAGAGAGACAGGGGACATTTACTCCTACCCCGAAAAGCCTTGTGCTCCAATGACCCAAGAGGGTGTGGGACAGGGGGAGTTGGGGCTTTTCTCCTGCCCTCACCCCCAGGCTGGCCCACCTGAGCCAAAAAGCCACCTGGGGGTGGGGGTTGGCAGGTCACCCTGAAGATGCTGGGAGAGCACCCTGGGAAAATGGTGTACAGGGACAGACAAGGGGGACAACTCCAGCGTCTACTCAAGTCAGGGGTCTTTCTCTGCCTTGAGATGGCTCTCCCAAAGCTGAAGAACCCACCCCCTGGAAGCATGAGGGTTCAGCGGGGGCTCACCTCCCTTTGCAAGGGAGCAGCTGCTCACGGAGGCCCCAGCAACCTGCAGATATGCGCCTGAATTCGAAGACCTTCCCGGGGGCTGGGGCTGGATGGGGGAAAGAGGCCAGAACAAGACCGTACATCCTGCATCCTCCTCCTCATACTGGGCCCAGAGCTCCCCTCTGCCCAGTGGAGCCAGCACTGGCTAGCCGGGCTCCTCCGGCTGATACCCCCAGACGCCAGGCCCTGTCCTCCTGGTGCGCTTCTGCCCACCCAGCAGGGGGCTCTGTAGAGCACCAGCCCAGGAGACAGGAGAGGAGAGGGAACCCAGGCTTCAGCGGGGGCGGGGCGCATTTTCACCCCATCCCTGCCCTGGGGTCCACCTGAAGGACACTCCCCAGCCCCTCTGGAACTCCTTGCCCTCTTGGGCCCGATGCCTGTCGACACCCACCAGGGAACGGCTCTGGGGTGATGGGCGGTGAGGGTGCCCTGCATGCCACCAAGGTTTGGGGCCTTGAGTGGCTGGGGGCTGGCAGCGCCGCCTTGGGGGCACACCAGCTCCTGGGGCCACCTTCCCGCCCCCAACCTATGGCTTTGGTGCAGAGCCCAAGAAAGGCGCCCAGCAGAAGGAAGAGGGGAAAGGAGGCGGACCGGGAGAGAAGGGAGGCTCTGCGGCTCAGTTTGTGGCAAAGTTGTGTTTTGTTTTGTTTTGTTTCTCTCTTTTCCCCTTTATCTTATGTAAAAAGTGCACGAAAGCTCGGCAGCCTCTTTGCAAGGGTCAGCAGTGTTTCCTGGGGGTCGGGGAAAGCAGGGAGGGGCCCCGGGCCTGGCACCCCAGCTCGCGCCTGGAGGTGGCCTCATATTGCTTAGAAACGTGTGTTTCCGTTTAAACACCAGACAGTCTACACAGAGCTGGGGACCGCCCCGCGCTGTCGCCAAATCATTGCCAGAATGAACAGCTCAAATAAATAAAAAACCGAAATGTTTACTCCTCGATCAAAGTCGCAGCGAAACCGTTTACCTTTCTCCGCAGCCTACGCGACACACACTCCCGGCGGGTCCGGGCCGCCGCCGTCAGGACACCTCGATGACCTCCACGCTGCCGGAGAAGGTGGCCTGCTTGCCCAGGGCGGCCAGCTCGTCGCCGCGCGCGCGCCCCTCGGCCATGCCGCCCTCGAACTCCATCTGGCAGCTGCGGCGCTTGAACTGCGTCTCGGGGCCCGGCTCCTCCGGCCAGCCCGTCCGCGCGTCCCGGGGCTCGGCGCGCGCCGCCTCCCGCCGCCGCAGGCCGCCGCCGCAGGCCGCCAACCGCGCGCCGCCCGGCCCCTGCGCGCCCTCGGGGCTGCGGCACCAGGGCCCGTCGGGCGACGGCGCGCCCGGGGAGTCGAGCGGCGGCGCCCAGGCCCCGGGGCCGGGCAGCCCGGGCGCCGACAGGGCGGAGAGGCCGTGCCGCGGAGTCTGCCGGGCCGCGTCCCCGAAGTGCGGGCCGAGGCCGTGCGCGGCGGGCGAGCGCGCGGGGGAGCCGGCCGGGGCCCGGGGCCGCCGGCGGGGGCGCGGGCGTCCTTCGGGCGCCGCCTCCGGGCTGTCGGGGCCGGGCGAGGGCAGGCCCAGCGCGGCCGCCGACGGGCTGTCCAGCTTGCAGAGCTTCGGGGCCTCCCCGGGGTCGGGCGGCCGGCTGGGGGCGTAGGCGGACTTGATGTCCAGCGAGAAGGAGCGTTTGAGGCGGTTGGTGTCCTGGAGGCGGTCGGAGGACAGGTGCAGGCCGCGCAGGCCCTGCTGCAGCGCGCTGGTGGCCGGCGCCGGGGCCGCGGCGGGCGCGGGGGGCTCCGCGCCGGCACTCGGACTCGGGCCGCCCTCCCTGGCTGCGGCGGCCGCTGCGCTCCCGGCGGCAGCGCCCTCTGAGGTAGGTGGTGGCAGCCGCGGCAGGGGGGACCCTTCGGCGGGGCCCGGGAGGGGCTCGGGTGTCCCCGCGTCGCCCTGCAGCGCGGCCAGCAGCTTCAGGCTGCGCTCGTACTCCAGCAGCTGGCCCAGGAAGTTGAAGTTGGGCGAGATGGACGGGCGCCGGTCCTTCACGAACCTGCGGTGAGAGGAGCCTCGGTGCAGGCAGGCACTTCCCGCCAGGCCGGGCTGCCCACCTGACCGCCCTGCACCTGCGGCCCGTCCTTGGGCTCGCACACTGGTGGGTGCTGGGGTGGGCTCCGGCCTCCCCCTCCCTGGCCAGGGCAGTGCAGCCGAGGGGCCCTGAAGGGCAGTCTTGGTGCACGGGGTGGGAAGGGAGGGATGGGGGACGGGTGAGTGGCCGTACGCTGTTGAGTTCCAGGTGCCCGGCCAGCAGGGAAGCAGGGGTACCTGTAGGCGTCGTCCGAGGACATGCCCATGGTCTTCATGATGTAGGCAATGGCAATGGTGGCGGAGCGGGAGATGCCGGCCAGACAGTGGACAATGACTTGGCAGCTGGACAGTTTGGCTTTATCTGGGGGCAGGTGGGCCGTGGGGACCAGGTGAGGGCTGAGACTGCACAGCCCTTCCCTACCCCAGGTAGGTGCTCCACTCTTCCTACTGCCAACAGCCCAAGCTACTTCTCAGGGACCCCCCCCATGGCCGAGGGGGCCTCCCCTCCTGGCCAGGTCTGGCTTCCTCCGGCAGGCCCCGCCCTAGCCTCACCGATGAACTCGATGGACTTGTCCAGCCAGGGCAGCAGCTTTTCACAGTAGTTGTCATTGATGGGGATGCGCATGAACCGGCTCTCGCAGATGAAGTCCGGCTTGGGGCAGGAGCTGCTGGCATTGAGCACGTAGCTTATTCCATTTTGGGTCATCAGATCCTGGAGGGATGGGAGGGCAGGCTGGAAGGCAGTGGCAGAGAAAAGAGCAGCCCCCTGGGGCAGGGGAAAGGGGGCTTCCTCCCTGCAGCCTGGAGGCCTAGCTCCTGGAACCCCAGAATTTGTCCTGGATCCCAAGGTGCCTGAGGGGCTGGGCCCACTGGGTCCTCCTTCCATCTCCACCGTGGAGCCCAAAGGCCCTGTGCTGGGGGTTGGGGGACGGCTGCTCTCCTCTGCAAGCCCCACCCACAGCCTGCGGTGGGCCCCAGGAGTTTTACGGTTGCCTGGGTGGTGACTTTTACCCTTTTCCCTGGTCACCATTTTTAAAACACGGGATTCTTTCAGAGCTGGCTAGGGGCCCAGTGACATCACCAGTTTGGCATGCTGGCTCTGCCGCGGGAGGGGCAGGGAGCCTGCTTCCCCACCCAGCCCCACCGGGCCCCTCCCCCAATCCCTGTTCTGTCCTGCAGGGGTGGGGGCCTTGGGTCCTCCCATGCCCCCAACCCATGCTTATCCCACCCCTGGCCCATCCATCGCCCTCTCCCATCAGCCTCGGCTCCTATCCCCCCCCACCCCCCACCCATGTGGGAGCTGCTCATTGAGCTCCCACCTCTTTCCCTCATCAGCCAAAGCCCCCGGACATGCACACACCTTGTTCAGGACATCCTTCTGAGAGCCCAGGTAGAGATGAGGCAGGATGCGGGTCAGGCCCACACTGGGAACGGGCAGGCAGGGCTGGGACAGGCTCATGGGTAGCAGGGCCACGGGCTTGCCCTCACAGAGACCAGGGAAGCAGGAGGAGAAGGTGGCGAAGCCCCCTGCAGGAGGAGGCACATCAGGCGGGCTGGCCAGCTGGGGCAGGGGAGGATGCCAGGGTACCCCATCTACCATCGCGCTCAACTACCCCCAGCCCACACTCGAGCAGGGTGGCCAGCGAGCCTGTGGCCTGAGCACCTGGCCCTGAGCTGGAGGGCCGCTCTCACCACGCTGGGGCGCGTGCTGCTGCGCATCTACAGCCTGCGGCTACGCCCACATTCCTCCTCATGCTAATTAGGGGCTGGCCCCACTGAGGAAGCGCTGTGATGCCAATAAATGTGGGGTGGAGGTGGCCAGCCAGCACAGAACTTGGAGGTCCCAGGTGGGGCTGGCTTAGAGGCCATAGGGGTTGGGGTGTCACCTGTTGGGGGTGTGGATCACACAACCTGGGGAGGAGAGGCCCTGATCAGCCCTTCCATACCAGTGGCTTGGGGCCAGGCTGGGCCCCTCCTGCCTCCCCCCTGCGCTGATGCAATCCCTCCCTGCCTCCACTTGGCTGGGAGCCCCAGGCCCAGGCTCGGGTGCCAGGACTGGGAGGCAAGGGCTTCCAAGGGGGCCTTCCCCCTCCCCTGGGCATGACATCACCCACTGGAATTGGCACGGTCCACAGGGGCATTTGTGGTTTGGCTACAGCTCTACTCCACCCAGCAGGAGAGGACAGAAGAGCAGAGGATCCCTGGGCACTGGGAGCACGCAGGACAGGCAGTGGGCACATGCAGCACAGCAGCACACGTGGTTGCCGCGTGCCCTGCCACCCTCCATACACATCCTAGTCCTGGCCACAGGTTGCTGGAAGGGGCCCTCCACCAGCTGGAGAGACCTGAGTGCAAGACCCTGGAATGTGTGACTCAGGGCCATGGGCAGAACACATCACGCCCCTGGCCTCAGTGTCCTCATCCTGCCTGCCACACAGCATTGTTTTGAGGCTCAGAGAAGACAATGACCCTGAAGACATACAGAGAGAATGGGCCTGGCCACCCCTGACCTGGCTGGGGAGACCACTGACTTGGCCACTAGCTCTGGGTAGGACGCGAGGTGAGAACTACTTGGCAGCACCTGGGGCTGACCACGCTTCTGGGGACGCAAGCCCCCAAGGCATGTGGGCGCGTTTCTGGCTTTAGTTGACCCATCCAGCCCAGGAAACGTCTAGGCTAAGGCCTACCCTATCCCACCTGGGAAAGCAGGGAAGTGAAGGTGGAGTCTCAGGCCCCGGGACCCCCAGTGCTCTCTTCTGCCCTGGTCTGCAGAGGAGGCTGGTGCCAGGGATCTGGATGATTCCCAAAGACAGAGAAGTCTGGTAACCTCCACCTTCATCCCTGGCCCAGCTCGGTGATCAGTTTGTGCAAACCCCCGGCCAGAATGCCTGCTGTGCAGGCCCCCTGTGTCCCCAAAGAAGGCTTGACTTTGGGGGACTGTAGAGAGGGAGGAACCTTCAGGTTGGGGTAGTCGAGGCACTAGAATTGGAGGAGAAGCAGGTGACTGTTGGCACCAAGCATGCCACTGTTCCCAAGGCAGTGCCAGAAGACCCCTGGGTGTTCCTGCTGGAGGACAGCCCCCCCGAAGGGCAGGTCTACAAGATCTCTTCTGCAGCATACGCCTCCCTTCCCCCTCCAGACCAGTCTCTAAGGGATTTTGTTCCTTACTTTCAGCCCTCTGTAGGGCCTGCCCAAAGGGGGCGCGGGGACGCGGGGAGAGTTCCACCAGAACTTCCCCCCAGACCCTCCCAAAGGAGTGAAGGTGGGAAAGTCCCAAGACAGGTGCAGAGACCGGACAGCCTTTGCAGCAATTCCGCAGGGAAGCTTCCTGGGACTGCCCGTGCAGAGCCGGGTAGTGTGGGTGCCCCGTACCATGGATGCCAGGCCTGGCAGGGACTGAGGCTCCAGGGATTTCAAGAACTCCCCAGGCACTGGGGGTGGGAGACAAGGGGCCCTGGGGCTGATGAGTGACCCTCTGTAGGTCACTGGACTCCTCGGGACCCAGGAGGCACCCCTACACCTTGGCACCCCGAAGGGCACCTTCCTTTGGGAGGACTTCCCCGCCTCCACTACCCCTGCTCGCTCTGCTTCGGTTGTCACCCACAGCGCGCCTGCCACTCACAATGAAATCCCAGACACGCGCGCCCTCCGCGCCGCCTGGCAGACCCCGCGGCCCCTCGCCCCCTCCGCGCCCCGGAAGGGTCCCCACGCACCCTCGGCGCAGGGGCCGCTCCCGCCGCTGTCACGCGCCAGGGTCCGGGGCCCACGCATGTGTCGGGGGCGCCTCGGCCGGGCCGCGGGGCTGCGAGGGCGCGCCCGTCCCCCGCCGGTGACACTCCCAGCCCGCAGCGCCGCCACGTAAAGGGCCAGGCCCTCGCCCAGCGCGCCCCACCCCGCCGGACGTCACGAGCGGCGCAGCGGGGCTGGGGAGGGAGGGTAGGGGGTCCCCGCCACCCTCCCGCTTCCCGCAAGCTCGCTCCGCCATGCAGACGGGTCCCCTGCCCTCCAGCGGCGCCTTGCCACGAAGGGTCTGGTCCTCGCCCCCAGCAAATTGACCAGGGAGCCAGCAATCCCCTCTGCTGTGTGACCCCAGGAAGTCACTCGTCCCTTATGGTGGGGGGCAACCCTCTACTCCATTCAACATCTTCCTTCCTATTCTGGCTGATTATTCGGAGCAGAGCCACCCGGAACAGGGGCTGTGACCACCGCAGGGGTGGGGGCTTGTGGTGTCCCCATGAGCCTACTTCATACTATGGGGGTCACAGCTTCTTCCCGGCCTGGCCTTTGGAGAAATGGGGACAAATGCTCAAACCTGCAGTTGGACGTCAAGGGCGGGAAGAGCAGGAGGAGGCTCAGAGGGCCCAGAAAGCCAGGTGGGGCAGCTGGGTTCCAGTTGAGCCCTGCTGGGGAATCCCAGGCCAGGTCTGCCCCACTGGTGCTGGGTGAGGAGCCCCCAGGAAGATGGGCCCTTTGAGGCTCTGGGCTTTCCCTGGAGAAGCCTGGGGTTAAGGAGGGTCCTGCTCTGGGACCCTCTTCTCAGACTCCCAGAAGGGTCTCATGGCTCCCATTCCTGACTAGGGCAGTAAGCTGTGCCATGGGAGGGATCCTGTGACACCCAGGACACCTGTACAAAGCCCAGAACTGCTGTCCTCTTTCCCCTTCCCTCCTTACCCTCTCATCCCCCAAAACTGAACCTAGGGGGTGAGGGCTGGATCAGACAATCTGCAATCCTGTGGGTCTGGTTACAGGAGTTCACACATACGCACACAAATCCTCAATTTCACCCAGACATGCTTGGATCCCTACAGACACCAGGGTTGGGAGACACACACGTATGCACACACAGATGGATGCTGCCCACCAGGCTCCCAGAGCCATGCAGACACACAGACACCCTCTGACCACGGCCACCTGAAGTGCGGGTGCTCAACTCACACCCAGATACGCTGCACGGGGAGAGGGCAGCACACGCTCCTGTACATGGTGCTTGGGCACAGGATGCTGAACCATCCCCAACCCTCAGGGCTGGGCTCAGACGGCTCCATCACTGTGTGGTGGGGGTGGCAAGGCCATCTTCAGCCCACCACACTCCACCCATCTGCCATGGGCCCCCGGTGGCACTGAGGCCAGGTGTCAGAAGCATCCACAGATCTCAGACCCAGCCGGGGAGGGTGCGCATTCCTGGGACAGGCCGGCACCGGGAGTGGGAGCCGGGCCACCTCCAGGAGGTGGATTCTACCGAAGCGCTCTCAGCCACTGTCCATGGGAGGAAGGAGTCAGCTGTGAACCAGGCGTGCTGGAGTGTGAGTGTGTATGGGGGCGCTCCCCAGCCGTCCTGTTTGGGGGCCAGCTGGCCAGGCGGCTTTGGGGGCATGAGTTGCCCTGGCGGTCCCTCTGCTGGCCCCCAGGCAGCAGCCAGGATCGATGGGGCTGTTGCTAGGCTGGTTAGGGTTAGTTCAGCTGGTGCCTTCAGGGGCATCTCCCTGGCGTGGGACCAGTTCCGGTTCAGACTGAGGTTTCCAGGGGTGGGGACTCTGCCCCCTCCCTCTGACAGAGAGCTCCCACATGGGGAGGAGGGACTCCCAGCAGAGCCTTTGCCTGATCCCTCACCCCCCTCCCCACCGTGAGCCGTAATTTGGGGTTTCCTACCGTCCACCTCTTCACCTGCCAGTGGTGGGGGTGGGCCCATGTTGGAGGGGGTCCTGAAGTGTGGGGCCCCCCAAGAGCTCCAGAGGTACTGGGACCCCTCTTCCCCAGCCATGTGGACACCAAGGGAGGGGCAGCCCACCTGTGAGGATGGCCACACTGTCAAAGCAACCATCCAGCTTGCTGAGCAGGATGGAGAGGAAGCTGTCCGCAGCCAGCACGCTGGCGTCCCGGGTGCTCTGGTCATAGACCACCACGTCCTGCGGCTCCGTGGCCTCCACCTGGGGGCAGGGAGAGCAGAGGTCAGGGTGCTGCCATTACCCACTGCTGCTGGCCCAGGGCAGAGCAGGGGGTCAAAGGACAATGGGAGGGAGGGGCTGCTGTGACCTTGCCCACCTCATGCCTCATCTCTTCTCCACCTGCCAGGTGCACAGATATGCTCACACCTGGACAGGTGTAGATGCCCACAGCCACACAAGCCGGCATCAGATCAGGCAGAGGGAAGGGCACGGGCATGTGTGGGCGTCGACTGTGGGCCAGCCCGCATGGAGGAGAGACAGGTGACTGTGATGGGGTCCTAGGGACACAGAGTGGCAAGAGCACACGGGCGTGGCCTGGGCTGGCTCCCAGGGTTGCCAAGGCAAAGGGAAACCCATTCTCAGCGTTCCTGGGAGGCGTATTTCGGGGATTTCAGAAGCGGGTGCCTTTGGGCCTGGGCCATCTTTGGAGCTGACCACTGAGCCATCGTGCCTCTCCTTCCAGCCCCATTTCCTCCCCGCCCCCGATGGAGAACTGAGGGCTGCAGCAGAAGCCCCTCCCCCCCAACGCTCATTCAGGAGGTGGCAGCTGGAAGCAGGGGTTCCTCCTGCCCTTCTCCCCCACCCAGAGGGCCCGGGCTCGGGGCCAGATGTTGAGCGGCTTTTGCTCAGACACAGCTCATGCCCCCGCCCCCCAAGCACACTCAGCTCTTAAGCCAGCTGAGCCACCAACCCCGGGACAGATGATGTCACCAGCAGCCAATGGGATCGCATTCTGGCCGGGAGTCCTCGCTGGAGGTGATTAATCACTGGATTTCCCTCATTGGAGGCCGCAGGGAGCTCCCGACAAGCGGCCATCCCACCTGGGTCCTCTTATGTCCCAGCTCTGAGCAGGGCAGGGCAGTGACACAGACCCCTCCTAAAGCCTCTGGGCTGCCTGCCTGTCACCCCACCCCCACTGAAGGCGGTGGTAGGAGGTGCCACCTTCACGGGTCACTGGCCCAGCAGGTCCCTCCCAGTAGCTGGACTTGATGGTCCTGGAGGAATGAGCTGTCCCTCCCAGAAGGACATTGCTGGCGGCCACAGAGAGAATTCTAGGTCCCTGAAGATGGGGGGAGAGCTGGGGGTTGGGGACATGGATTGCTCAGTATGGGCCCCCAGCCACCCCTCCCATCCTTGCAGCAGTCAGAGTGGTCAGACCAGCAGCCCTGTCCCAGTGCATGCCCGGCTGGCTGCCCCTCTTCTGCACTACCCTCTGTGCATTTGCATCATGCTCAGCTACTCGCCCTCCTGTGCTGGGCTTGGACACATAGCCCTGTATGTGCATGGGAAGACAAAGGGCAGTCCCCCGACCTCCCTGCAGGGCTGAGCGAGGACCCAGACAGGGTCAGAGTCTCCAGGAGTGTGGGCAGGCACTGCACAGAGGCTGGGGAGGTGGTGCATTTGCGTACTGGTAACAGGGAAGCCTGGGGCTGCCCATGATCCTAGGGAGGCTGAGGAGTTCAGCTGCTGCCCCTGGAAGGGATGGGAGCCCGGGGGGAGGGGGCTGATCCAGGGGCCTGGATGGGGCAGGACAGGGGTACCTGGCTGCGCGCGGCCGGCTGGATGAGCTCAGCGATGGTCACCTTGCCCTGCTGCAGCCGCCGTTTCACCAGCTTGGAGCAGCAGATGTTGACAGAGCTGAGCACGTGCCAGCTGTTGTACTCCACGAAGGAGCGGCTGTCGATGACCAGCGGCCCCCGGGGCCCGCCCCGCAGCAGGCTGGCCAGCTTCTTGGCATCCATCACCTTCCTTGGGAGTCGGTCCCCAGCCATGGCAGGATAGTGGGCAGTGGGGCGGGTGACCCCTGAAGTGAGGAGGAACTTGTCCGATGGCCCAGGGTGTGGCCTCCAATTCAGAGTGACCTAGCACATGGCGCCAGACCTGCGGGGAGAGGTGGACGGTCAGCAGCCTGCAAGGCCCCTATGGTGGGCACCCAACAGCTCCGCAGGTGGGGCCAGTGCTGGGATCCAAGGGCACCATAACTCAGAACGCCTGAGGCTGACCTGTGCCGAAGGGCCCTTCCTCTCTCTGGATGGATGAAGGCCTCATTAAGTTGAGAATCCACAGGACGGCCCCTGTCCAGCCCCTGTCTATGGTGCCAGCCTCTCCGTGGGAAACAACAGGGCAGAGGAGGGTCTCAGGGCCCGTCCGGGGGCAGGATGAGGCTCAAGGGTGCTTGCTCCGGGGGCCCTGGGGTTCCTGGACACTTGTGAGCTCCAGATCACTTCATCCCATCCCTGGGGTGCAGATCCCCCACTCCTGCCTCTGCATCTTCCCAACCCCCAGGACCCCCAGCAAGGCCCCTTCTTTCCCTCACTGCCAAGCCCTCTGCCCTCCTCTCAGCTAGCTCTCCTCAGATCTGCCCCTCTTTTCCTTGGCACAACCCAGGGAAAGCCCAATCCCAGAGCCTCATCACCTGGGGCAGCTCTGTAAACCGATAATCTGGACCCTGGTGGGTGGCGGGGCTCGAGGCAGCCTTCGCTAGCTAATGGGCTCCCAGAGGCCATGGACAGGCAGGCCAGGGTGCTGTATGGGCTCGGGTGTGGAGTGGGGGCTCCTTTGCTATTGCCATGGTCCCAGTTCCGCAAGTGAAGTTTAGCGCATCTGCCTGCCTGCTGCACAAAGGTTCTGGGGCCAGTGGCCAGCTCCTGTTGGGGTGCGGCACACCCTCACAAGGTGGGGGTGGGGCACAGCGGAGGCCTGAGGTCTGGAGAACCTTCAGGGGTGGGTAGATCCCAGGATGGGTGGGGTGGGGCAGTCCTAGGATGAGGTCAGTGTTTCTGGGACCCTCAGCATGGCCTCCAAAAGCCCTCAGGCTGAGGGGTGCATGGATAGAGTAGGAGGTGGCTAGGGATCTGGGGACTCTGGGAGCCCATTCTTATGGGTTTGGCAACAAGTCTCTGCCACACTCCCCACCTGTCAGGCCCCATCTCCCTGCCATCTGCCAGGATTGGCCTTTCTCCAGGCCCACCCAAGCCTCACAGCCCCCCAAGAAGCACACAGTGTCAGGATGACAAGTTTACTTTAAATATGAGGAAACTGAGACTCAGGGAAGGGGTGGGGCCAACCCAAAGTCACATACAAGGACATGAGACAGTACTCAGGGCTCCTGGGGAGCCCCTGCAAGGCCCATCTCCCCTGCACCCCCACGACTGCCTTTCAATCGGGGTCTTCATTCCACCACATCCCCACCCAGCTCAGGGGAGGGGAGAGGGTGGAGGACAGGTGTTCCCCCAGGGCCTATGGAGAAGGGACCACAGCGGGAAAGCCCCTCAGGAAGCCACATGGGGCACCTGGGAGCCCAGTGAGGAACCCTGAAGACACTTGGTGCATCACAACCTGCGACGCTGGGGACAGCAGTAGCAGCTCCCAGGGTGGTGGGACAGGTCCCAGCACTCTCCCTGCCTGGGAGTCCTGGCCCAAGCTCCTCCAGAGACATTGCACTCACCCCTGCCTGGCTCTTCCAGCCTCAGCCAAGAGGCATCTGTGCTGTTCCCACCACCTGTCCTACCGTCCAGGGTTCCTGGGGCCCGTGAAGCACTTGCCCTTAGATGGGCAGCCCAAGACTGATCCTCCAAAACAGACACCAGGAACTGTGGCAGCAGGTCTCCAGACCTGCACTGAGTCTCTTCCACTGTGGGGGCAAGGCCTGGGGGCGAAGCTTGGCCAGCTGTCCCTCACAAGGGAAACACGCAGTGGTCCAACAGCAAAAGGGCCTGCCTGCAGAGGAGGGCCCCTGCCTGCAGAGGGGGGTCCCTGGACTGCTGAGGGGGTGGTCCCTGGATGGCTTAGGGGGATCCCGCGCCTGCCAAAGGGGGTCCCTGCCTGCAGAGGGGGGTCCCTGCCCTGCTGAGGGGCCTTTCTGCCTGCAGAGGGGGGTCCCTGGCCTGCCAAAAAGAGTCCCTGCCTGCAGAGCGAGGACCTTGCCTGCTGAGGGGGTCCTCAGTTCAAATCCTGTACTGTTTGGGTAAGTTTTTCCTGAGTTGTAACCTGAATCTTGCACAAGGTGGTGGCTGCCATGACCACCAGGTCCCCTGGGCCCGGGGAAGGGCAGCTCTCGGTGCTCCCGCACTCTGCTGCAGCAACCCTGGGCAGAGCCTCCGCCCTTGACAGTGGGACCAATAGCCCAGCACAGCTGCCCAGGACCCTGAGGGCCATGGTAGGCAGGGACATGGGACCAGGGGTCCTGTGCAGAGCCCCTTGACTCTGCCACCCTAAAGCCTCAGTGTCCACTTAAGTTAGGTGGGGGTGGATTATCTCTCACCTGAAACAACAGAAGGAAAGAGAACTCACAGCGTGGGGAGGAGGGAAGGGGCTGGGAGAGCCCCTCACCCTCCCTGCAGCTGGGCCTGGCACTCAGACTGCCCCAAGAGAAGCCGGGGTGGGGAGGGGAGGCCTGAGATCCAGAGAGAAGGGGGGTGAGGGCAAATCGGGCTGCAGGGCCCTGGGCAGGGGCTGGAGGGGTGGGCAGATGGGCTCCCAGACCTTGTACCTGGTCCTGCCCTGCCCTAAGGAACCCTTCCAGCTGGAGCCCGGCCCTATTAACCATTATAGTATTGTTATTTGCAGCCGAGGGGGACTCATTAGCAAGTTAGCACCTCCACCATCTCCATGGCAACCGCAGAGGTGCCAGGCAACCGCTGCTCCTGCCGCCGCAGCAGCAGCAGCCGAGAGCAGGCTCCTCTGCAGAGCCGGCAGGTCACCCCTCCTTGCTTGCTCATTCCCACCCCCTGGCAGGTGCCCAGTTGCTGGGGCCTGCGACGACCCCCAGCCACCCCAATCCAGGCCAAAGCCCCGGCGGGGTGGAGACCTCTGGCCCCTCCCCCATTCCCACCCTACCTGGTCCTAGCCTTCCTCCTGCTCCCGTTCCCCACTGCACACAGCTACGCTCACCGCAGCCCACTCGCTCCCCACCCCTCGGAAAGCCTTCTCTGCACTGCAAAGGTCTGGCCAACGCCCCCTCCTGTGGAACGAGAAAGCCCTCCTGCAGGAAACCTCTGCACTGCGATGGATCAGGTCCCAGAGCGGGGCCAAGCAGGTCGGGGGTGGGGAGTGGGGACACTTAGGACAGCCTTGAGCAGATCGGCGGGGCTCGAACAGGCAGGTGGGGGTGGATATTGCCGGGTCCTGAGCCTCTGCTTTCACTGACCCACACGCCAAGCCCTCCCAGCTCAGGTTCAGCCCGGGCCGAGCCCGGGGAACCAACATGGAAGAACACCTATCGCCCTGCTATTCCAGAGCCTAGGGTGGGTAGGAGGGGGGCTGGGCTGGAGACCGGTCACCCCAAGCACAGCCCCATAGACCCTCATCAAAGGGCTTCGAGCCCAGGAGACAGCACTTTCCAAGTCCAAAGTCAGAAGGAGGCTCCTCCCAGGTCACGCCCCTGTGAGGAGCCCACAGGCAGCCCCCTTCCCCAGGGCCAGGTGCACTGCCCAGCACAGCCTGGCTCCCGCGCCCGCACACACGTCGCTCTCTGTGCCTGCCGGAACACGCCCCTTTGCACACTGACTCCACATACGGGGCTGGCGCTCACTCATTACCCACAATCCACCTTGCCCCCGTGTGTAACCACTCACAAGCAAACGTGTGTGCACTTCCATGTGGCAGTGGACGCACACACTCACGTGCACACTCGCACACACATCCTCACCCTCCCCATGCCGAATCCCCCAAGAATCCCAGGACACCAGCTACAGACCTCCTCGTACACTTGGACTCCCACACTCAGGGCCTCCACACACTACATCCATGTCCCTGAGCACACGTGTGACCAGGACCAGCCTTCTGAGAGCATCCCCACCGAGCTCCCCTCTGCTCAGCATCTAGTGGCGGGGAGCTCACTACCTCCAGGGATGGCTGTCACAACTGTCAGCCACTCGCAGTGGTGTCCCTAGCCCCTGCTCACATCAAGGCAGGCCCCCGGAAAAGAGCTGGCAGCGGAGGGACCCAGGATGCTGAGGTCACCTAGGTGCACCCACGGGGGCAGAAACTGCCACACTAAGGGGACCAGGAGAGAGACTGGTAGGTGGAGACCCCTGGGAGGCAGGGGCAGGGTGCTCACCCGGGTCAGCGCCTCTCACCCTCCAAAGCCAGGCTCCCCCAAATGCTCTCACCCCTGCTCCACTCAGCTCCCTGGGGTGAGTGGGCAGGACCCATGCCGCCTTCACTCTGCCTCACCTGGACCAATGGCAATGCCGAGCAAAGCCCCAGCCCGGAGAAGCTGTGAACCCAGGAGTTAGGGGTCGGGGGGAGGCCCTCTCAGTCCCCAGGAATGGGGTCTAGGCTGAGCCTGGGGCAGAAGTCGCTGGCACGTGGACCAAAAAAAGTGAAGTCTCAGGACCTGACAATATCAGCGTTTCCTCATCTCCTCTGTTCCCACCTGGCCTGCTCATCTACAAGGCTTCTGCTGGCCACTGTCCTGAGCGGTCCAGGCAGGGGTGGCCTCAGCCCATGCTGTCCTTGTGGCCAGAGTCTGACTGTCTCTCTCCTGCTGTGGGTTTGGCCCTTCTCCCTGCTTTCTCTATAAGCTGCACATCCAGGTGTCCCCAGACCCTCACGCATCTAGGCACCTGTCGGGTTGAAACTTCTGGGCCCCAATGTCAGCCTCAGCAGCCGCAGAGAGGTGATGCTGGGAGGGGTCCTGGAACACACACTGCCTTTAAACATCTTTATGCATCTCTGTTCCCGGGACTCTGTTCCCGGAGGCAGCCTCTGGGGCCCAGATGCCTCCCCAAGGGCTGAGTGCAGGAGGGGAACAGACCTGCCCAGCAACTCTCCTGAGGCCTCAGGCTGACTGCAGCAGGAGGCATTTCTCTCAGACTTCAGGATGAACTCCCAGCTCCTGGTCACATGACGTGCCTATCCATGGCGGGTGCTCATTAGCTGTCTGAGGAGCAAATGCATGGGGGTACCGCATGCTACATTCATCCGTGGGGCAGCCCTGGGAGCAAGAGGGTCTCAGCATGGTCTGCGCCACAAGGGAGGCGATGGAAAGTGTGGGGACCCTTGGACCTGCACTCAGACCCCCAGGGTTAGGGGCACAGAGCAGGAAGATGCTGCACCCCTGGCCTGCAGCACCCCACCCCCACCGCAAGCAGCACAACAAGAACACTGCAGATGCCACACTACATCCTAACACCCCGTCCTCCACCCCACAGAGTCCCCGATCCCCCATCACTGCAGCACCAAGGCCCCCAACTGCCCCCCAGCAGAAGGCAGCACACCTTTGCAGCAGGGAGTCAGAAGACAAGTTCTCCCATAAGGGACGACCTGCCGGGGGCTGGGCCTGTTGCTGCCCCCTGTCCTCCGGGCCAGGCTATTAGGTGCCCCCCACTCCCCCACCCCTTTCCGCCGGCTCCCCCTCCCCATGGTGGGCAGATAGGCCCAGGGGCCGGTTGCAGGCAGCCCGGCTGTGCCAGCCCCTCCCCCAGCATCGCGGCCGCCTCTGCAGCAGGCGCACGGATGGTCTTTATTCCGCAGAGGCCAGCCGAGCACCCCCAGGTGGGGGGCCGGGCCCCTCCCCACCGGGCACGGATAAGCCCTTCGCTGAGTCTCCCCTGGGCCAAAGGCCGCCGTCCTGCGGCCGCCGCTCCGCATCTCCTCGACCCGCTCAGAGCCAGGGACGACCCTCTCCAATTCTGGCTCCCAACGGGGGTGCCGTAGCGGGGGCGTCTGGGGCTCGCGCAGGGGCTCGGACAGACCCCGCTCATTTCAAGCGACCCTCCAGGGTCCTCGATGCATCCCCCTCCCCCCGTAAGAAGGAATGGCGCGGAGAGCGGCGGCCGGGAGTGGGCTGGGCCGGGGTCCGCCGGGCGCCGCGGGAGGCGGCGACGGGCTTCCCGGCCCGCGGCGTCCTGGAGAGCCGGGGCCGCGTCCTCCTCCCGGCCGCCGCCGACCGCTGCCCCCGCCCCCGGCCCCGGCCCCGGCCCCGGCCCCGCTCACCTCGCTCGCCCCGCGCCCGCTCCCGCTCGCCGCCGGCGCGCACCGGGGACCGCGCCGCGCTCAGGGCGCCCGCTGGGCTGCGCCGCCCATGGGCCCGGCGGGGGTCCGCGCGGCCGGGACACGGGCCGGGGGAGCGCGCGGGCCGCGTCGCCGCCGCCGCCGCCGCCGCCGCCGCCGCCGGGAGCGCTCGCTCGGGCCCGGGCGCGCGCACTGCGGGCGGGCACGCGCGCTCGGGCCGCATCCCAGCCCCGCGGCTCGGCGGGCGCGGCCGGGGCGGCTCCGGAGCGGGCGCGGGCGCGGCTCCGGCGTCCGGGGGGCGGGGGCCGCGGGGCCGGACGGCCGCCGCGCTCGGCCGCGAGTGACAGGCCCGGGGCGGAGGGCGGGGCCGCCGGCGGGGATGAGGTCATGCCGAGCGAAAAAAGCCCCTGACGTCACCCGCAGCCAATCAGCGCGCGCGGCTCGGGGGCAGGTGACGTCAGCCGGAGCCCGGGCTCGGGGGCAGATTAGCGGCGGCGGCCGCGCGGGGCGGGGGGGCCGGGCCTCGCCGCCGCGCCCTCCGCCCTCCGCCCTCTCCGGGACCGGCTCTTAAAGGGGCCGCGCGGCGGCGCGATCCCGTGCCCGAGGCCCCCACCTCCAGGAAGCCCTCCGGGCCCGGGGCTCCGCGGCGCCGGGAGACCTCCCGGGCTCGCCGCACACGGACCTGCTAACCGGGCCCGGGGCGAGGGTCGTCTCCCGCCCGCCGCAGAGCCGCCCCCAGCCCTTGCGGGGCCACGAGCGCGCGCCACGAGCCAGGCCCCGCGAGGCGCTTCACCTGCAGCATCTGCGCTCGGCCCGCACGACCCCTGGAGGTGGGGACCCGGGTCTCCGCTTTCCAGGGCGGGAGGCTGAAGCTCAGAGGTGCGCTGGTTTGCCTCAGGTCGCACATCTCATGACGGGGGACCCCCAGGGCAGCGCTGCCCCCTCCCACTCACGACATCCGGCCCTGACGCCCCAGGGAACGGTCGCCCCACACAGCGCTCACGGCGCCCACCCTGACATCTCCCACGCAGGCTGCTGCCTGTGCGCCCCCAGCCGACCCCTGCGGGAACGCCGCCCCGCGGCCGCGTGGACGCCGCGAGTCCAGAGCGGGCACAACACACAGGTAACGACACCTTGAGCAGGTGCTGGGCCGGAAGCACACCGGAGTGGGCGGGCAGTCCGGAGGCCACCAGGAGGTGCAGGAGGTGACCGGCGGAGGAGGCAGCACTGGCGCAGGAGACCCCATGCAGGAAAGACCTCGGTTGTCGCTGGATGGGTCCGGGGTGCTGGAGCAGGTGGGCGGGGGCAGGCTGGAGAGGGGCACGCAGTCATCCATCCATTGATCCATCAAATAGTTACTGACCGCCTTCTCTGGGCCAGGCTCTGTGTCGGGCGCTGGGGACAAAGCCCTGAGAAAGGGGACAAAGACCCCTGCGCTGGGAGCCTTTGAAGGTACTTATTTTGGGGGTGTATGACTGGACACCCCAGACAACTGGACAGCTCCCTCCTGAAGGCTGCCGGTGGACAGTGGGGGTGGTCCCCCTTCATCCCGGGACCCCTAACCAACATGGGTCTCCAGGGGTACCCTGCGGCTCTGAGAGGGGCTTCAGCCCGCAGGGAGTGCACCCCCTCCTCGGGACGGAGGCAGCTGGGAGGCGGCCCTCAGCCGATGCTGATTGAACGGAGGGTCACAGAAAAGGAGGCGGGCACGACTGACCGGCCCATCCCCTCCTGGGCTGGGGTGGCGCAGGACCCCAGAGGTCAGAGTGTGAATGGCGGTGGCCGGGGTTGGGGGAGGGCAGCGGGCAGCCAGCAGCTCTGGAGGGCTCCCCTCTTTGCCATGCTTGGTCTTCCCAGGCTGTGCCACCTTGAGTCCCAGAGCTTTGCACACAGTAGGCATCGCGTGAGTGCCTGGAGCTCCCCTCCCTCGCTGGTCGGAGTCCAGGCAGCTGTGTGTATGTGGGGTGGGGGCGAGTGTGCTTCTGGCCCGGAGCTAGCACCTAGGAAAGCAAACTGCAGGGGTGAAGAGAGTCCTGGGAGCCCAGGGGTGTTTGGGGTGGGGGCTGGGTTCCGGTCTTTCCCCTTTCCTGCCCCGGGCTGGGCCCTGTAGGAGGAGGGCCCTGCCAAGAAAGGAGCCCAGGCCGGAGGTGCACCCTGAGGCTGAAGGTGCCAGGCTCAGAGGCATAGGCGGGTCAGCGGTGGGGGTGGGGGATGTGGCCTGGCTGGGTTGGGGCTCACTCCGTGCCTGAAATGTGGGGGAGGCTAGGCCTGGGGGGGCAGGAGCATTCAGGCTGAGACTGGGAGAAGGGGAGGTGGCTGGAGGGGCACGTGAGCCCTGCAGGATAGATGGCTGTCACGGGGTGGGGAGGTGTGGATGCCTCGCCTGGCTTGCGCCCCTGCCAGGCCCAGGATGAGCCCAGTGGAGAGAGGAGGCAAAGTGTCCAGGTGGGCTTCTGCAGGAGGGGCTGGGGCGGGCTCCTCTTCTGCCTTGCCAGGTGTCGTCGGCGCCTGCAGGTGGCCTGGGAGTGCCCGTGGCCCTGAGAACCCTGGTTACCCCGGCAGCTTCTAGCTAGGCCTGAGCAGGTGGCAGATGGTGTCCTGAGCCCCTTCTGGAAGCTCCGGGCCACACACAAACAGCTTGGTAGAAGGCCTGGACTGTCCCTGGGGAGGGCAGTGCCTTTGGGCCATGATTCTTTCATAATCCTAATGGTCATTTCTCATGCAAATAAGCACTTAAAACCTTGAGTTCTGCCACTCACCATGGTGGAGGACTGTGGGGGTCGCCACTCTAGAGAGGAGAGTGCACATCCAAGGCCACCGGCTCTGGGCCTAGGTTCTGGCCAGCCCCATGCTAGGTCTGGTCCCTGCCCCTTGGCCGCGCTGTCACACCCTCACCCCCAGCGGGGGTCCGGCCGTCTGGGCGCCTCGCCTGGCGCGGTGCGGCTGAGGTCCACGCCCCGGGAGCGGTCAGCATCTCCTCCCGGCGCGGGTCCGAGCGTCTCGCCGGGTTTCTGCTCTCCGGCGGGGCCTGGCTCGGGCAGTTGCCTCCTTCCGAGACGCGGGCGAGGTGCGAGCCCCGCCGCCCGCTGGGCCCCGCCACCCACAGGTGAGCGGCCGCACCGGCCGGTGCGCAGGTGGGTCCCGCGGGGCCGGCTCGGCGGTCCGCGCGCGCCCTCTGCCGGCCGCAGGGAGGGCGCCCAAGGTCGACGTTTCTGGAGGCACCCTTTCCACGCAAAAACTTCTCTTTCTGATTTTCATGTAATTTTTTCAGCTACTAGTGTACAGGAAACATCCATGCCATTACGTTTCCCCACCTGGCTTTTCTTTTCTTTTTTTAGTCAAGGCATAGTTAACTCAGTAAAATGCTCATCTCAGGTGGTGCAGATTTTTTTAAGAACTTATTTTTTTTGTTGTGGTCAAATACACGTAAGGTAAAACTAGCTGTCTTGACCATCTTTAAGTGCACAGTTCAGCAGCATTAAGCACATTCACACAGTTTGCAGCCATCACCACCATCATCTCCAGAACTTTCTCATCTACCCAAACTGAAACTTTGTCCGCATTAAACACCAGCTCCCATCCCCTCCCCAGCCCCTGCACCCCCCATTCTACTTCCTGCCTCTGTGAATTTGATGACTCTAAGGACCTCATATAAGTGGAGTCACACAGTAGTTGTCCTTTTGTGACTGGCTTATTTCACTAAGAATGACGTTCTCAAGGTTCATCCATGTTGCAGCATGTGTCCCAATTTCATTCTTTTTATGACTCGATAATATTCTGCTGTATGTATGATACATTTGGTGTATTATACGTTTTGTTCATTCATTCATCTGTCCATGGACACGTGGGCTGCTTCCACCTTCTGGCTGTTGTGAATAGCGCTGCCATGCCCGTGGGTGCACATGCATCAGCTTGAGTCCCTGCTTTCAGCTCTTTGGGGTCTATACCCAGAAGTGGAATTGCTGGGTCATACGGTAATTCTATGTTTTACTTTTGAGGAGCCACCAGACTGTTTTCCACAGCGGCTGCACCATTTCACACTCCCACCAACTTTGCCAAAACTGACTTTTTGGAGTGTATGGTTCTGTGAATCTTAACACATGTAGATTCATGTACCATCATGATAATTAGGAAACAGAACAGCTCCATCACCCCCAAAATCTCCCTTGTGATATCTCTTTATAGTCATAGCACCTTCCTCCCACCTTTCCCCAGTGCTATGGGTTAATTGTGTCCCCCAAAAGTTCACATGTTGGAAACTTGACCTCCATTGTAACAGTGTTAAGAGGGTGGGAAATCTAGTTATGGTATTTGAAAGGTGGGGTCTTTGAGACGTGATTGGACCGTGAGGACTATGCCCTTGTGAGCAGATTGATCCATTCATGGAGTAATGAGTTGTCACGGGTGTGGTTCTGATGGCTTCCAAGGAGGGTGAGTGAGCAGGTTAGCTCTGTTGCTCCGCCTCTTTTCCCATGGAACACCCTGCATTGCTGTAGAGAGTCACCGCCCAGAAGAACACCCTCACCAGGTGTGTTCCCTGGACCTTGGACTTCCCAGCCTCCAAACTGTAAGAAATAAATTTGCTTTCTTTATAAATTACCCTGTTTCAGGTACTCTGTTACAAACAACAGAAATGGACTAATACACCCAGCAACTACTGATCTGTTCTCCATCTGTATAGTTTAGCCTTTTTGAGAACACCATGAGAATGGAATCATACAGTGTATAAACTATTGAGATGAAGTGCCTTTGAGATTCATCAGGTTGTTGTGGGTGTCATCAGTTCACCCCTTTTATTGCTGAGTGGTGTTCCATGGCACAGATGGGCCACAGTTTACCCACGCACTTGGTGAAGGACATTTGGGTTGTTTTCAGTTTGGGGAGATTTTGAATGAAGCCACTGAAAATGTTAACATGCAGATTTTTGTGTGAACATAAGTTTTCATTTCTCCAGGGAAGAAACCCAGGAGTGGGATCCCTGGGCCACATGGTAGGTATAGGTTTAACTTTATAAGAAACCACTGAACTGTCTTCCAGAGTGGCCATGCCGTTTGTATATTAACTTTTGCAAAGCACTGTCCCAGTGACCTTGGGCCAGATTTCTCTGAGGTATGTGCCCAAAAGTGGAGTGGCCAGGGTGTAGGATATGCCCACCTTCAGCCTCCCCAGATGTTGCTAACTTGCTGTCAAAGTGGGGATACTAATATACATCCCTACCAGCAGGAATGACAGCTCCAATTTTTAACACCCTTGTGAATACTTGGAATTTTACACATTTAATTGCATTTGCATTGATTGACAGATTAGTTTAGAGGAGAACACTAGAAAGTCTTCTCCCCCAGGCACATTTATTTAGTTTTTAAAATGTCTTCTATATTGCTTTATAATTTTCTCCGGATAAGTCACTTACCAGTCCTGTTAGGGATATCCCTACTTACCTTATAATTTCTGTTGCTATTGTGAAAGGCTTTTAAAAAAATCACAACTTCTAATTTGTTGTTACTTGTGTATAGGCATGACATTGCTTCAGCCTTTCTGATTTCTCTTCTTAGTTTTAACAGCTTGCCTATAGATTCACCTGATTTTCCAGGGAGGTAGTCATACAATCTGTGAATCCCCACTTTTGCGTTTTTCCAAACCTCACATTGTTCATTTCTTTTCCTTGTCATATTGCATTGGCTCAGATCTCTATTATAATGTCAATACACAGGGTGATCGTGGGATCATTCCTACATTCCTTAGAAAGCAGCCAAAGACAAATCTTAATGCAAATGTTTTCTGGAAGGATGCCATCCCAGGGGAAGGGAGAGGGAACACCATCAAGCCAGGGGAGGAGGGGAAGCAAATGCAAGGTGGTTTCTTACCCCACTGGCCACAGCCTTTTAGGAAGTTGCAGCCGGTTGCTTGTCTACATGCCATCTCCTGGGAGGCCTTACGGAGACGTGGCATCTCAGAACAGTCTGCAAGGAGGATGGAGGGAGAACAATTTATCTGCAAGCTCCTTCCTGTCTTCGGCTCTCACGGGTCAAAGTTTGCCTCATGGAGAATTAACCTCCTGCTCCTTTGGTTGTGTTACTGGCCCCTCTGGGCAGCTGCTGGAAAGGCTGGAGCATCTGAGGGTTCAGCAAATTTGGACCAGGGTGCAGGAGCTTCTGGAGGTCCTGTTGCTGCAGACGTAGTGACAGTCAAACCAAAGGCTGACCCCCTCTGAGAAGTAAGGAAAGGGACTGAGGGCCATGTGTGGGGGGGTCACAGGCCGTACTGTGCAATAGATACTCCTTCTGTTACCTGAGCTCTGTTTCCCAAAGTGAGCTAGCTGCTCTGCAGGCCTTGCCCCAAAGCTGTCATCCTGGGATCTCCCTGTGCCACCGCTGGGTGACTTACTTCAGCCATAAAAGTTTGCAGCCCCCTGTTCCTCCCCTTGCCGTGGCCTAAACCTCACCCTTGTGCGAATGCCCCTTCTCCTGAAGGCCATCAAGTGCAGGGGTGCAGACTGGGCGTTAGGAGCGCCAAGGAGGAGTTTGTTTTAAGGCAGCCATGTGCTCCTGGCCCCTCCAGCAGCAGATGCTCAACCTCCGCCAGGCCAGTAAGTGCCCCTCGGGTCTTCCCCTAGCCCCCCATGGCCTGAATTTCTTGGTTGCTTACCCCATCAATGTCATCTCTGGGGACCCTGAGAGCATTTGTTATTCCTGTCCTGGGTTTTGTCAGGCATTGTACAGGCCTTGTCTGGTTTGGGGCTGGGAGATCTATCTTCCTCCAGGACCTTTTTAGGACCCAAATCATCACAGCCCCCCACACGGGGCCTCTGAGTACCCACAAGCAAGGTGGTGGCACCTCCTCCTTGTAGAGGCAGATCCTAACAGCCCATCAGCCGTTCTCTGCAGCCAGTGGGGAGCAGCCGTGGCCTCGGGCTTGAGACAGCCCTGACACATAGGCCATAGGACTTTATCAGCCTTGGGATATCTCCTGGCTTGGCCATACTGGGGTCATTGAAACAGAAATCCAAATAGCAACCCCACAGAATGGATTGGAGTGTGGAGCTGCCTGGGGGATGCCCGGCTGTGGCTGCCAACTTGGAGAGCGTGACTCTATTGCCCCTTGGCCCTCAGACCACCACCACCCTCAGTCTGCTGACCCAGGCATCTGGTCCCCCCCCCTTCCCTCTCTCTGTGGTCCGCGCCCACGGGGTGACCAGTTCCCTGCTTTCTTTCTGTCCTGACCGAGCACACAGAGTTGCTCTGACTGCTGTGACCCGGTCAGCTGCAGGCATGAACCCAAGCAGAGCTGGGCCTGGAACATTCCCAGGCCCCGATGAAGGCGTTTAGGTTCTTACCTGAACACTGAAAGATCAAATATGTCATTAAACACATAGAAACCAGCCCTGTCCTGAGCCAAATTCCTCACACCCTTGTGCGAACTACATAACCTGAGCCCTCGCTGTGGACTCACCTGGTGGAACACGCCTGTCTTGCTGTGTCCGTCTGGAGAACACTGTATGTAAGTCCCCCTGATAAGTGCTGTGGACTGATCACCCTGCTGTTTACTGCTTCTTTCTTTGGAATCCCAACCAGCCCTATTGCTGGAGGATTCGGCGGAAGCCCTGGTGGGAACTTTCCTGCCACCACATGTGGGGTGCCTCCTGCCACGGATCCGGGTGGACAGAACAGCCTCTCTGTCCTCTGCAGAGGGATCACCTTGCCCTCGAGATGGTCCTGGTCATGGCTGTCAGCACAGGGCATGGCTGTGCTTTCTCTCCGGGGCCCGGGGGCTCTCCTGGTCCCCTATCCCATGGGAGAGCTGGCACGACCATGGCTCTCCTCGGCGGCTGGTTTCAGTCCATTCTGCCCGCTCAGCTCCCGTCCATCAGCAGGTAGTGCGGTGGCTCCCGGGGAATTTCTTCACGGTACATTGTTAGCTCGTCGGCATTTCCTTCTGATCCTGCTTTGTGCTGAAGTTTCATTTATTTTTTAAATCATGAATGGGTATTGAATTTTATGAAATGCTTTTTCTACCTCGAGTGGGATGATCATAACTTTTTCCTCTTTTATTCTAGGAGTGTGGTAGATTACATCAATTGGATTTTGAGTGTCAGATCAGTCTTTTGTTTCTTTCATATAACTAGATTTGATTTGATACTTTGCTAGATTGTCACCCTTGTTCGTGAGGAATTTTGGCATGTAAATTGTCTTTCTTGTATGTCTCTGTCTGGTTTTAATGTCAAGAGCATGCTACTCTCATGAAGTAAATTGGGAGGCGTTACGTCTTTTACGTTCTCTGAGTTTGTGAAAGATTTGTTTATCGGTTTCCTATTGCTGCTGGAACAAATTCCCACAAATTTAGTGGCTTAAGATAACACAAGTTTATTACCGTAATGTTCTGAAAGTCAGGAGTGCAAAATAGGTCTTACAGGCTGGGACAAAGTGCTCAGCAGAGCTGTGTTCCTTCCGGAGGCTCGAGGAGAGAATCTTCTGCTTGCCTTTTCCAGCTTCTAGAGGCCCATCCATCTGCTCCTTGACTTCAACCCTCATGCCCCCTCTCATAAAGACCCTTGTGATTTACATTGGACCCACCTGGACAACCCAGGATAGTCCCCCTATTTCAAGGTCATTAACCTTGATCACATCTGCAAAGTCCCTCTTGCCATGTAAGGTTGCATATTCACAGGTTCAAAGGATTAGGATGGGGACATCTTTGGGTGTCCATTATTCTGTCTACCACAATCGATATTATTTCTTCCTTAAATATTTGGAAGAATTTATTCTCAAACTCATCTGGCCTGATGCTTTCTTTGTGGGAAGGTTTTTAATTCCAGATTCAGTTTTTTCAACGACTGTAGGACTGTTCACGCTTTCTATTTCTCCTTGTATCAGTTGTGGTAAAGTTGTGTTTTTCAAGGAACATGTCTCTTTTGTCTAAATTTTCAAATTGTTCACATAAATTTATTCTCAATGCCTAGTTATTATGTTTTTAACGTGTAGGATATGCAGTGATGTGCCATTTTCATTTCTGTTATTCATAGTTTATCTTTTTTGCTATTTTTCTTGGGCAGTATTGCTAGTGGTTTCTAAATTTCATTAATCTCTAAGATGAATAAACACTTGGCTTTGTTAACTTTCTCTATTCTACAACTGATTTCAGTGTGACGGATTTATGTCCCTACCTTTATTTCCTTTCTTCTACTTTATTTGGATTCAATTTGCTTTTCTTTTTTTAGCTTTTTGAGATGGAAATTTAGACAATCACTTTTCAACTATTCTCCTTTTCTAAAATATGTATTTTGGGTTTTCTCTAAGCACGGCTTTAGCATCATCCAACAGGTTTTGATGTCATATTTACATTATAAGGTAGTACAAAATATCTTCTAATTTCTACTGTAATTTCTTATTTGCCTTAGTTATTCAGAAGTCTATGACTTAGGGCTGGCCCCGTGGCTCACTCAGAGAGTGCGGCACTGGTAGCGCTGAGGCCGCGGGTTCGGATCCTATATAGGAATGGCCGGTGCGCTCACTGGCTGAGTGCCGGTCACGAAATAGACAAAAAAAAAAAAAAAGAAGTCTATGACTTAATTTTTAAACACTTGGGGATTTTAAAAAGATATCTTTCTCTTATCGATTGCTAGTTTGATTCCCCTCCTTCGAGGAACTTACCCTGTAAGATTTCAATATATGTCAGTTAGGTCAACCTGGTTAATCCCGATGTTCAGATCATCTGTATCCTTATTGATTTGTTTTATCTTCCTGTTATATGAGTTACTAAGAGAGATTCATTGAAATTCTCAATTATTCGCTTAAATTCCCAATTATAACCAGAAGTATATTTGTGGATTTGTGTATCTCTTGTTTTAGTTTAAAAATTGCTTTCTTCTTCTTTTTTTTTTTTTAAGATGACCGGTAAGGGGATCTGAACCATTGACTTGGTGTTGTCAGCACCACGCTCTCCCAAGTGAGCAAACCGGCCATCCCTGTATAGGATCCGAACCCGTGGCCTCGGTGTTATCAGCACCACACTCTCCCGAGTGAGCCACAGGCCGGCCCAAAAACTTGCTTTCTTCTGTTAGCTTTGGAGTTATGTATTCACATATTCTTTAATGGCTACCCTAGAGGTTATATTTTACATCCTTGACTTATTATAATGCACTATAAATTAGTAATCTCGTGACTTCCTGAACCTTGCACCTGTTTATTTCCACTTACCCCTCTCCTGACTTTTGTGCTGCTGTTTTCACATATTTTACTTTCACAAAGATTAAGAATCATACAGGGTAATAACATACTGTTTTAAGCAGTTCGTTTTCATTTATACCTACCTACATATTTGCTCTTTACTCGTTCTTGAAGTTCCGTGCTTCTCTATGGGGTTACTTTACTTCAGCCCGAAGAACTTCCTTTAGTATTTCAAGTGGGGTGAGTTGTTTGATGATCACTTCTCTTATCTGAAAACAGCTCTTTCACTTGCATTCTGAAAGTTATTTTCACTAGGTATAAAATTTTAGGTTGGCAGGGTTTTTTCCTCTCCTCACCTTAAAATATCATTCCATTATCTTCTGGCTTCCATCATTTAGGTTGAAAAGTCAATCGCCATTTCTCTTGCTGTTCCTCCAAAAGTAATGTGTCTGTTTTCTACTGTTGCTTTTAAGGTTTTCTCTTGCTCTTTGGTGTTTAGAAAGTTTCCTATGGCATGCCAACTCTGTTATGAGTTGGCTGAGCTTTTTGAATCTGCAGACTCATGATTTTTACCAATTTTGAAAAAAATATTATGCCATTATCTCTTTTTTCTTTTTCTTTTTCTTTTAAAAGATGACCAGTAAGGGGGTCTTAACCCTTGCCTTGGTGTTGTCAGCACCACGCTCTCCCAAGTAAGCCACGGGCCGGCCCATTATCTCTTTTTTCTTTAAGACAGGAGAAGAGATGATTTATTGTATGTATTTAAGATGATTTATCTCACTTGGCCACACTGAGGGCAGAACTAGTCCAGAATGCCACGGGTTCAGGACAAGGGACTAATTTGGTATGAACAAGGTGGGTCTCTCAGTGGTGGTCTCGGCAACCAGATGGTGATGGAAGTTCTAGACTCACTGAGAGAAATTCTAGACAGTAGCATGCAGCCCGGTGACTTGTACCAGCATCCCCAGCCTTTGGCATCCTGTATGCTGCTCCTGTGGCCTCCATGGGTGCACGAGCTGGTGGTTTACTTGGACCTTTTGTGCCTGCACATTTGCTTCTTACTGCAGTCGGCTCTCGTGGTGTAGAGGTTTCTAAGCAGAAGGTCCTGAGGCCGTGAGTGCCATGAGCTCTTCAATCTAGCCTCTGTTTCATTATTTCTTGCTTCTCCTTCTGCAAGCCTAGATATGTTTTAAGTGATGTTTCACACGTCTCTTGTGCTCTGTTCCATTCTTTTTATTTATTTTCTCTTTTTTTCATGGCTGGACAGTACAGGGATTCAAACCTGGACCTTGGCGTTGTCAGCACCACACCCTAACTGGCTGAGCTAAGCGGCCAGCCCGTCTATTCACATTGTCTATATTTTTTCTTTCTATGTGTCAGTGAGGACTTTCTACTTATATATTTTTGTGTTCTTTAAACTTCTTGTCTGTTGTTAAGTCTGTCCAATGAGTATTTAATTTAAGGTATTCAGATATCGCATTTCTTGGTATTAGAATGTTCCTTTAAAATTTTATAATACATTCCATTCTCTGTGGAAAAGTCTGTCTTCTCATCCATTTTGTTTATCTTTTTCTTTATTTCCTTTAACATATTGATCACAGTTACTTTAAAGTCCTTGTTGGCTAGCTCCGATGTGCGGGCCATCTGAGAATCTGCTCCTACTGTTAGTCTTCCCCTTGATCGTCGATGTCCTTCCCTTGCCACCCTCCGTGTCTAGTAGTTCACGGCTGTATGTCAGACATGTGTGTAAGACAACGACGGAGGGGCTGTGGCGCCCTCCAGCGGGGAGCACTTGGCCTTTTCTCTCTTATGTGCATAGACTGAGGAGCTGAGCACTTCGATCCCGTTAGAAGCTGGGCTGTGTTGGCTGACCCATCAGCTCAGTTGGTTAGAGCACAGCCTTATAACACCACGGTCAAAGGTTCAGAGCCCAATACCAACCAGCTGCGCCCCAAAAGAAAGTGTACACACGCACACACGCACACACACATGCACGCACGCACACACACATGCACACGCACATGCACACACACGCACGCACACACACACATGCACACGCACGTGCACACACACGCACACATAAACACGCACACACATGCACGCACACACACACACATGCACACGCACACACGCACACACACGCACGCACACGCACACGCACATGCACACACACACACGCACGCACACACACATGCACACGCACGTGCACACACGCACACACAAACACGCACACACACACGCATACACATGCACACGCACATGCACACATGCACACACACGCACGCACACACGCACATGCACACGCACATGCACACACACGCACACACAAACACGCACACACACACACACATGCACATGCACACATGCACGCACACGCACATGCACACACACACATGCACGCACACACACACATGCACACGCACGTGCACACACGCACACACAAACACGCACACACACACACATGCACGCACACACACACATGCACACGCACGTGCACACACACGCACACACAAACACGCGCACACACACATGCACGCACACGCACACGCGCGCACACACACACGCGCACGCACACACGCACACGCGCGCACACACACACACACATCCAGCAAAAAGCTGGGCTGTGTTTAGGCTCACTGCACTTTAGTGACCTGCTCTCACATGTGGCTTTCCTGCACTTTGGTTCAGAACCTGGCCAGTCTCTGTCTTCTCAGCCCTGAAGGGCTTTAGGAGATTCAATTCTTCCCCTTAGATATTTTGTTTCTGTTTTTGCTTTAGTGTCTGGCTGGTATGGGGATCTGAACCCCTGGCCTTGGTGTCATCAGCACCTGCTCTAACCAACTGAGCTAGCTGGCCAGCCCCCTAACCCCAACTTAGGTATTTTAAGCTTAGCTCTTCAGTTTTCTGCTCACTCAACTTCAAAATTTGGAGAATATCTTAAGGTGCAGATTAGCCTGTGCCCGAGGCAGGACCCCGTTCTCCAGAAGGAGTCTGTGTTCCAAGCACCACAAGGCCACACGAGATCTCACTTTGTGGAAGCCCCAGGCCTGGCTTCCTAGCCTTTCTCACAGCCCCAGAAATTAGCAAATGTCCCAGTTTTCTACACCAGCCCCTGTGGCTGCTAAAAGCGCCGCTGGTTTTTATTCTTCCCAGTACAGTCCCTCTTGCTGGGCCAGGCCTGGCGCTCAGCTCACACCAGAATTGGTTGGTTCCCGAAGGAAGAAAACATGGCAATGGTGCTCAGAAGGGCCCTTCCCCTCCGGGATGTTTTTCGTCTGGTCTTCGGTGCTCCCGCTGGTCTCTAATGTCTTTTCTACAGATATATTTTTCCAGTGTTTAAAAACTGTGGTTAAAATACACATAATCTAAAACTTACTGATGTCTTTTAGCCTATGAGTTTTGTAATTAATTTGGTCTTTTCTGGTTGCCACAAGGGAATCGTTGACCTTCCGTGAATGTTACATCCCTTTAGAATGTAGTATTTATATTCTTCTGGTTTTTTACGCATTATCACAAGCCTTCGTATTTAGAGGCTGAGGACATGGCCTCAGAACCAGGCTGCCTGCGTTTCAGCCCCGGCTCTGTGGCTCTCTCCGTGGGACGATAGACAAGGTGTTACTGTTTTGTGGTTGCTCTTGGAAGATGGGATCAACCCTGCACCCAAAAATTGGGTTGGGTGTCTACACTGATGACGTGACACACGCACCGAGGTGGCAGGAAGGGCGTGTACCCTGGCTGGGCAGAGCAGGTGCAATGGTCCAGAGAGGCTGGGGGGAGCACGTGCTCTGGTAGTCACAGTGGCTGGGGCTGGGGCTGGGCTGGGGTTTGAGCGGTTTGAATGTCCCCACCAGTGACGATGGACTTTCTCATGGCTTGCCCAGATGTGGAGTAGAGAGGGGAAGGTGGAGGGACGGGCCGGACATTGTCAGTGGTCCAACGTCAAAAGCGGGGCCAGGAGCTGGCCAGTGAGCTCGCTTGAGTGTGGTGCTGATAACCCCAAGGCTAGGGGTTCAGACCCCAGTCTAGGCCAGCTGCCAAAAATTTTTTTAAAAAAGTGGAGCCAGACTCTTGATTCCGTAGCCCCCTGTGTTTCAGTCTCGCCCCCAATGTTGGGGCTGAGGCGGCATGTGGAGAGCCAGGCCCCCAGGCCCACGCAGAAGACACTTGGGAACTATTTCACTTTGGCCTGGCGGCTGCAGGGAAGTCACTGAGGGCCACAGCGCGTTGGCTGGGCACTCGGGCATGGGTGTGCTCGAGCTCTCCAGCCTGCAGCCACCGGGCCGTCCACACAGTGCTCCGGAGGCAGGTGACCTCGGCAGCCCAGTTCGCAGGTGTGGATGCTGCAGTCCTAGGTGCTCGTAGTTGGTGGGTGTTCGGGGCACAGGGTGGGGGTGGAGAGCACAGAGCGCCCCAGGAGCAAGTGCCGGGAGTGGCCAGGGCTGTGAGCAGGCTGGGGCCGGAGCCCAGGCACCCCAAGGGCGGTGGGGCGTGGAAGGTGGCAGCAGGTGCCCCACAAGATTGGCCTGGCAGCGTTTGGCAGATAGAAGGGAGGCTCTGATGGCAGGACCCTGAGGCTTGCAGGCAGGGCAGTCAGTGGGGGCTCCAAAGAGGCAGAAGGAGCCTCAGCTCTGCTCCCACGGTGGGGACGGCCCCAGCCCAGCTCCCAACCTCGGGACGGATCCCGTCAGTGTTGCTGGGCCAGTGTCCCCACTCACAGCCTGCATTCCCTGCCTCTAATTATTGAATTGGTCCTTCTCTCATGTCCAAGCTGGGCCTTCTCAGGAGGAGTATGAGTCTGGGGACCAAATGCTCGGCCCTCGCCCTGCTCCAGCACTGACCCCTTGGATATCTCCTCCTCCCTGGACAAGCAGAGTCCTATCAGTGTCCTGTCCCTGCACTGGCCGCGAGTCCCAGCGCCGCCGTGCACATTCATCTGGTGTGGGGAGAAAGGTTACAGCTGACGGCGTTGGGTGGGCTTCGGCCCCAAAGCTCAGCCCACCCTCAGCAGACGCGCCCCGTGGGAGCCCGGGGGCAAGGAACTGAGCCGCCTGCCGAGTGCCTTGGGAATCAGAATGTGGACACAGTGCTCAAAGGGACAGTTCAGCAGTGGCAGCTGAGGCCAGAGGTCTACAGAGAGAAACTGAGAGACAGGCCGCGACTGTGACCGGGTGACAGCACCAGCAGGCGGAAGCTGCCGGAGACAGACCCCCAAACTCGACCCCCACACGCCCCTCAGTCCTTCCTGTTCTTGCCCCTCCCCTGCCCCCCACCCCCTCGTCCACTCCTCCCCGCCAACCTCCGACCTTCCATCTCCCGACACCCCAAGTGATCACACTCCCTCCAGGCCTCATCCCCAGAGTCTACAGTGAGGCCCAAGTTTGAGGACGAGGGAGGGAGGGAGGCCGTGCACATGACACCAGAGTTCCCTTGGTGAGCTGGAGACTGCTGCGGTCTCAGTGTGTGTCCCCCCAGAACTCACTGCCGTGGTGTTAGGAGGTGGCCTTTGGGAGGTGATTAGATCATGAGGGTGGAGCCGTGATGAATGGGGCCAGGGCCTTATAGAAGAGGCTGCCTTGGCTCTCACCACACCTGCCGGCACCCCGGTCTCAGGCTTCCACACTCCGGAGCTGTGCGACACATGCTCCTGCTGCTTGTAAGCCGCCCAGTCTAAGGCACTTTGTTATGGCAGCCCAAGGGACCAAGACCATGAGGACACCCAGTGCTTGCTTTTGCCTGGTCAAGGCAAGACCCCGCCCCCAGCCACGTGCCAAGTAGGTGTGGTGGACTCTGTACAGTGACGGATGTGCCAGGCGGTCACTGGAGCTCCTGCCTGCGACAGCAACCACAGGCCTCCAGTCTGGTTCAGGGCGTGTGTGTGTTTCCTGGGGAACAGAGTGGCCATGGGCGTTATTCCAGTGCAGTGTCCCCCACCCCACACCAGACAGAAATAAAGAGATAAATACACCGACACAGCAGTGGGGCGCTGGGCAAATGGCTTTATTCAATGTTGAAAGGACACGGATCTGAGCTCTGAGTGCTGCTGAGTGAGCTGGCCGGGAAGCGCTCATGGCCACCCCTGCATGGCGTCCGCTCTGGAGAAGGTGCCAGCTGGGCAGAGGCTGGCGATGGGCACTGGCTGCAGGTGGCTAGGACACGTCTCTAGATGCTGGAGGTGAGGCCCTGGAAGTCATTCTTCCTGGATGTGAGGGCCCAGAGCAGCTCTTGGCAGGAGGTCAAAGGGAAGCGTTCATGCTTGCCAAGGGGGAGGAGAGCCAAGAGGGCAGCGGGAGGAAGTGCTGGGAAGAGGCAGGTAAAGGCTGGACTGGGGGCCGCCACAGGAGCCACAGCCCCCCTTAGAGCCGCCACAGGAGCCACAGCTCCCTTTGCCACAGCTGGAGCAGGAACAGGCTGGCACACAGCAGCGCACGGGTTTGCAGCAGCAGGTGGGCACACAGCAGCTGGAGCCGCAGCCCCCACAGCCGGAGCCGCAGCCCCCACAGCTGGAGCCGCAGCCTCCGGAACAGCCACAGCAGCCCATGGTTCCGGTGGTTGAGGGTGGAGTGGGTCTGAGGAGCAGGTGGGGACGGAGTGTTCAGGTGTGGAGCCTCCTGGGCCTGGGCCCTTTATACCCCTGCCAGGGTCGGGGGGCGCTGGGCTCGTGGTCATGTCTTGGTTCCTGTTTGTGCCGTTTTTTTCTTTCTCTTGTTTTCCTCCCGATATCAGCCCCTGGCGTAAGGCCTGTGTGCCTTCGGTGACTTCTCGTCTGCTCAGTGGCCCAGCTCTCTTGCTGAGCCCATGTCCTGATTTGAGGGAGGCCCCAACAGTCCAGCTCATCCCCGTTGACCACAGAGCCACGTTTGATTTAAAAAGTCATCTACTATAGCTGTACAAAGGGTACAGAGAACAGTACGTCAAATAACATGGAAAAACGCCCAACCTATGAGAAATCACACAAGCGGCAGCCGCACCCTTCCTGCCTTTCCCCACATTGTTTCTGCCTAGTCCGTGAGTTCCTGGATTTGGAATTCACTGCTCTCATGCAGGTCCTGACACGCCTACTAAATACACATGTTCTTTAGACATATTTTGCATGCTTAAAACTTTACGTAACTGGCATGACACCATCTTTCTCTCCTGCAAATTGCTTTTGAAAACGTTGGTGCTATGTTGAAGAGATTTTCTCCAGGTGATATGTATGCCTCTAGTTTATTCTTTTTTCCTCATCTCTAGAGAGTCACCATTGACTTTTCCATTTACCTGCTGGTGGCCACTCTGTTTCATTTCTTTCAAGCAATGCTGCCACTTTCTTGCTGGAAGCTCCTGGTGCTTACGAGAGTGGCGTGGAGCCGAGCTGCCCGGCCCCGCAGGTCCAGCCTTTACCAGGTTGCCCATCGTCTCCCCAGGGCTGGTCCCAGCAGCTGGTGTCCAACCAGCACTGCAGGAGGATTCCCGTTTCTGCACACCCTCTCCCAGACGGTGGCTGCCCGCCTGAACCCCTCCCGATCTGACCAGATGGAGGGTCCTGTGGCTCGCTGTCCCGTGTGCCTGTTCCCTGCGACGTCATGCGCCTCTCCCTGCGCTCACCTGTCAGCAGAGTCTCGATAATTCCTCTTCAAATCCTTTGCCCACTTAAAATGGAGTTCCTTGTTATTTTCACTGGTGTCTGAAGTTCTTTGAATGATCACGATTCTAATCAACAACAGGCACTGATTACAGATCTCCTTTCCCAGTCTTGGCTTTTCATATGATTTCCCTGGTGATTTCTGGTGGACCAAGCTTTAAAATCTGAACGTTGTAAAATGTGATAATCTTTTCCCTTACAGTTTATAGTTTTGCTTTTTATTCAGAAAATCATTTCCTTTCCCAAGGTCATTAAGATAATCCTCTCTGTATTTTTTTCAATCTAAAAGATTTTTTTTTTTTTTTTTCCTGGCTCAGACTTTACTCGCTCCCAGTGCCATGAGCACAAGAAGCACCACCCGGAGTGTGGGACCCACTGGGCAGGGCTCTGCTCAGCACCAGGCCTCCTGGGCATCCCAGGACAAAGGGCTCTGCGGGGCTCCGCAAAGCCCACCTGGCTTGGGAGCTGCATGGCTAGCACAGGAAAACCAGGATTCACCCACTGCCCACAGGTGCCCTCATGGCCAGCTCAGGCTGTGTCCGCAGGCACAGGAGGGCAGTGTGGTCACTTCCCGCCGGCTCTCTTCTGCACCACTGCAGGCTCTGACAGCGCCTGTTGCTGAAACCGCTCAATGAGCTCCTCCAACTGCACAAATGTCGAACCTACTGTTTGTCCCCTTGGGTCTCTTTAAAAAACAACAACAAAAAAAAGCTTTATTGCGACAAAATCCACATACCGTACAGTTCGTCCGTTTAAAGAGTACAATTTCATGGTTTTTAGCACATCCATAGAATTGTGCAACCGTATCACCATCTCCACCCCAAAAAGGGAACCCCATGCCCATGTCAGTCACCTCGTGTTCCCCCACCTTCCCCCCCACCCCAGTGCCCAGCCACGTCCTGTCTCTAGATTCGCTCACTGCGGACATCTCATGTAAATGGAATCGTGGACTATGAGGTCTTTGGTGACCAGCCCCTGTCACTCGCAGAGCACTTTTGGGGTTTGCCCACGTGGCAAGGCACACCAGCACTCCCTCCTTCCTAGGCCAAGCGATAGCCCGCTGTTTGGACAGTGCCAGTGCACGTGACGTTTGCCTGCTCATCAGCTGAGGACATCTGGGTGGCCTCCACGCTTTGGCTATCACGGGTGGTGGCTGCACACTTGTGTACATGTTTTATGTGGGTTTATGTTTTTGTTTCCCTGGGGCAGATGCCTAGGAACAGAGTTGTTCAACCTGAGGTGACTCTGCAGTGACCTTTTGACAAGCTTTCGGACTGTCCCACATGTCCTAGCTGACCCTTCTCAGTGACCATCTCTTGTCTCTCAGGGCTACATTCTGGACATTTTCTTTGGATTTACCTTCCTGTTCACCTAGTCTCCCTTTGGATACAATCGTTGATGACTAAATTGAGTTTTTCATTTTCAGCAGGTCTGCTTTGCCCTTCCCATGTGCCTGGTCTATCACATGAAACTATCTTGAACGGTTCTGATTTTTGCATCTCAAATATTTCAAGCACATTCTGCTCCTTCCCTGAGATTACTGACATCTGACGCTCCTGGGATTCCAATTCTGCTGACGGCTTTCGGGCTGACTCTCTCCCACAGTGGTTTGTTCTGGTGGTGTCTAATTCTGAACTGTGACCTCAAGGTCACTAGCACTTAAGCTGTGGTAGCCATCCTGTAGGCCTGAGGTGAGGGAGCACTTCCCAAGAGCTTTTCTTATTTCTCACACTGGGGCCACTTCATGTGACCACACAGGGAGTGCCACTCTGCATCCCACGTGAGGGCAGGCCTGAGTTCCTGGGGGGATGTGTCTCCCGAGTATGCAGGCCGAATCAGACAGGTGTCCTTGTCAATGTCTTTACCACAGTCTGGAGTCTTTCTGGCCGCCCTCTCCCTGCAACTGAGGGTTCTACTTGTGCGAGGGGGTCATTCTGACCCTTGCCAGCCTGTGATCTCTGAAATCGTCTTTGGGTTTGGCCAAGACCCCTGGGACACTTCTGCCGGCAGAAGCTGCCGTCCCACTCCGACACTGCTAGTCCACACCCCCCGGATTCTGCTCTCTGTGTCTCGCACTTATTCTGGTGGGAGACATGCGCTGCTCGCCATGGCCACTGGCTGGAGAGGAGCCTGGTGGGGCAGGGAAGAGCTCGGGCTGGCGCAGGTGGCACTTGCCATCAGTTCCTTTGTTGTCTGTCCTCCAGGTCGCAGTGAGAAGGGAGACGTGTTGGGAGGCTGCGGAGAAATGCGGATCGTCCAGACCACTCTCCCACATAGCGTGAGGACATGTCTGTCCCCACGGGAGGCCAAGCGGGCTGCAGAGGTGGCCGTGGAAGACGGTGCCAGCTGAGGCACGGAACAGCGGCCCAGATCCGGCTGTGCTGCCGGGCAGGGTCTGGCAGGAGTCTGGATTCTTCAGAAATGAAGAGAGGGAAGGAAGGTGGCGGTGCTGGCCTCTTGCCCGGCCCTGGACCCGGTCTTGGTCTCTGTAGTCCGGGTGGGTCTTGGTGGTCCCTTAGGGCGATTCCATCCCTGAAAGGCCCGGAAAGCTTCAAGGGTTGTCCTCTGCAAGAGGAAGTAGTTGGGGGTCTCAGACAGCACATGGGGCTACAAAACCCACGGCTTACACGTCTTACTTGTGGCCCATGGACACCGAGTACTGGATATTTCTGGAAAACACAAAATTTTAGAAGCGGTACAAGAAGGGCCGACCTGTGGCTCACTTGGGAGAGCCTGGTGCTGACAACACCCAGTCAAGGGTTAAGGTCCCCTCACCGGTCATCTTTAAAAAAAAGAGAGAGAGAGAGAGAGAAGCGGTACAAGAAGAAATAGAAAAATTGAATAACTAACAACTATTAAAGGAATTGAAATGTTCACTGAAATTCTTCCTGCCTTTCAAAATACCAGACCCATGTGGTTTTACAGGTGAGTTATTTCAAGAAACACATAATCCCTACTGTGTGCAATTTATTCCTAATTCCAGATAATAAAAAAAGAACGAAAGCTGCTTAGCTTGTTTTATGTAGCCTTAGTAGCAAAACTAGATAAGGATAATATGAGGAAAACAGAATAAACCAATGTCTCTTATGAAAATAAGATGAAAAAAATTCTAACTCAGATATTAGCTTACCAAAACGTGCAGAGTATTAAAAATCATATATAAAAATCAAGGAAGGTTTATCCCAAGAATGCAAAACTGGTTCAACATCAGAAAATCCATCAGTAAACCCATTGCATTAATGAACTAAAGGACAAAAGTCCCTTCAACAGGAGCCAAAAAGACAAAGTTCGGCACATGTCTGTGATGATGGCTCTTAGAAGACTAGGACAGGGAGGAAATAGAAGACTTTCTGTACTAGGGGAAGGCTAACAAAAGCTTGCAGCAGAAATGACACTCAGTGAAGAAGTTTTAGAAATATTCTCTTTAAGATTGAGAACAAGACAGGGCTGACCACTGTTGAACACAGGATGGGGGAAGAGAGAAAATCATTATATTCTTGCAGAGAGTATGATAATTTATATTAAATGCCTCACAGAATCAATAGGTAACAAAATAAAATTAATGTTCTTAAGTTTGCCAGATCAACCAACAAAAATAGAGCATTTCTCTTCACTGTAAATAACGTAGAAAATCTAATGGAAAATAATGTATCATTTAAAATATCAACAAAATCTTGTGCATCTGAGAATTAATCTGTAAAGAGTGCCTGAGACTTCTATGGAGGAAATGTAAAAATTGTTTGTAAAAAAAAAGAACCTGGAAGAACTGGATAAATGGAGAAATATACCATGTTCACGGATGGAAAGTCTGAACGTTATAAAAAGAATTTTCCTCATATTAATGCATATATTCAATGGATTTAATTCTAGTTCCAGACGAACTTGATTTTGGAGTTTTTCCCATGATATGAAATTTATGTGTGAAGTTTGTGAATAACTGAGATAATTACAAATAATATGCAGAAGGGGGTCTCTGCCAGATATTAAGGCATAATAAAGTCTCAGCTATTAAAACACCACTAGCAGCATATAAATAAATAGAATAAGACACAGAATAGGAGCCCAGAAAAGATCTATGTATTGGGAACTTTAGTTTTTAATAAATCAGATAGGGAATAGGCCCACTCTATGCAGAAAATTATCATTAGCTACCTACCTCCCACCCTCTGAAATCCAGATGGATTTAAGATCTAAAAGTATTTGTAAAAGTGAAAGAAAAAATATAACAAGAGTAGAAGATAATGTAGAGGTTGTGTTTATTATCCTGGAGTCAGGAAAGGAATTTCTAAATATCCCCAGAGTAAAAACAATAATTAGGGAAATGCTGGGTTTAACCACATCGTAGCTACAGATTTATGTCTGGTGGTCACCACATAAAACCATTAAGAGATGATTGATAAACTGGGAGGATGTATTTGCTATGTTTATAACCACTAAGAGGTTCATGTCTAGGCTGTACTAGGAACTCCTGCAAATCCACAAAAAAGGACAGGAAACCCAGTGGAAAAATGGTCAAAGAATAACAATAGGCCACTCACAAATGGCTAATGAGGACATGAAAGGATCTCCAACCTTGTTCTTAGCCCGAGTAAAGCAAATGAAAACAAACTACTTTATTGTTGAAGAGAGTGGAAACCCTTTCAGTCTGCAGAGCAATCTGTCAGTACCTAGTGACGTTAGTATGTGCTTACCTTTGACATATGCATTCTGCCCCCGGGTACATACCCCAGAGAAACTCTCATACAGACGCTGAGGAACAAGACTATCCATCATGGGGTCTTGTGCGCTAGCACGGAGCCCCCAACAGGGCACTCGATATGGGAAGTGTGGGGTCTGAATCTAGTAGAACATTCTTCAGTGGCCAGAAGTAGTGCACTGTATTTTCATGTAGCAATGCAAATAAATCTCAAAAACACCAGATTTGCTTAAAAAAATGAGAAACAGAGCAAGATTTATAACAGTCACACTGTTAAATACACTGGTAAATACATATTTGTTGTGTCTCTATGCACATATGTAAATAAACCTATGGAAGATGGTTGGAAAGATACGAACAAGGATGGGCACCTATGGGTGGGAGATAATGGGATTGGAGATGATGGCAACAGAGAAAAAGTTTGATAAAAACAATGTCTGTAGGATTCATTAACAGAGTTACAATCTATGCAATTCTCAGCACATATGTGATGCATAAGTATATATATGTGGATGTTTTATAGATGCGTATGTTAATTTTGTAGTATGAAAAAGCTGCAAAGGTAGGCTATGTTCTCAGTATAAAATGTAAAAATCATATTGTCGTGCTCCAGCTAATGTCGGAATCCTGTCGACATCACCATTTGTAGAGCTCTTAATCCTGTTCATGACGCCAATTGTAAAGCTCCACGACCACGCCAGTTGTCGGGCTCTTTTACCTGCCTGTAATCCTGCCAACTGGGCTGATTGTCAAGCTAGGGCTGGGTCTGGAGCTCACAGACCCCTCAAGCCTGTTCACAGACTGGGTCACAAACCCTTCACAGGCCAGGCTGGTCACCAGACCACTTACATGCCAGGCTGGGTCACCAGACCCTTTACAAGCAGGTTTATGAGCTACATAATCGACAAACAGGTCCTCGGAAGCTGTAGGCTGGAGAGCATGGCCGAGGGGAGCTGATGCCCGAGACAGACGCCAGCCAAGGTGGCAGCACCTGGCATGCACACTAAGTCCACCCACACACGCAATTTGCTTACAAAGAATGCCCTGCACCACCCCCAACCAGACCTAAGGCGAGGAGACCCTGATTAAATTATTCTATTTCCCCAACACACATATAAAGAAAAAAAGTGAAAACCCTGCTTTTCTCCTCACCTTGTACGATATGAAAGACGTCGCAACTGTTAACAGGTTGAAGAGATATATCGTGTAATTTGCTTATTTTCACCCACTTTTACCTCATTCTTGAAAGCTGTTGGTCATAGTAAGATGCTATATTGGTCAAAGCTTTTGTTTTTTAACTTCCAACCATTTGTTCCAGTTCCTTTTCTTAGTGTCTGGCTTATTTCTGCTGCAGAGACGGCTCATGCCCTGTGCAGTATCAGCCTTTGCTGAGTCACTTCATGGCCAGCCTTCCTTAATTTCTGTAAATGTTCCATGTGTTCTTTAAGAGAATGTGTGTTCTGTAGTTGGTGTGCAATCCTCTCTCTCAGTGGTTTGGATCAGCTTGTTAATTGTGAGGCTCAAATACTCCAAAGCTGCCCTGGTAATTTTTGTCTATTTGTGTATAAATTAGAGACAGGAATGTTAAAATCTTCCACTATGATCTTGGTTTTGTCTTTTGCACCCTGTAGTTTGTCAAATGTTGCTTTATGTATCTTGAGGCTGTTTTATTGTGTACATACAAATTTTACATGGTTGGTGCGTCCTGGTTTATTGAAATGGTACCCTTTGTCTCTTATAGTTTTGTTTTGGCCTTTATTTCCTGTTTTCTTTTTTTTATCTTTTATAAACAAATTGTGTTAATACTATCTGGTGGTAAAGAAAAAAATCACACATGCATACACACATATACATGAACATACACACAGAAACAGATCTTACAGATTTTTATTTTAAACCCTTAACCATGTACAATAGGTATGATAATGATGTCAGAGGTAGGGTTCGGGGGCTCAACGGCCGGCCTCAACCCACCCCGTCCTCTTACCAGGTTCTTGGCTCCACCACAGGACAGAATTCAAGGGCAGAGTCACAGCGGACAGTGAGAACAGGTTTAATATAACAGATAAGAACTGCAGGTTCCACAGAGAGGGTGCGGCATGCTGCGGAGACTGAGCGGGGCCCACACCAAGTCTAACACAAAAGCAAGTTCAGTACAGACACCGAGTCCAACACAAAGGCAAGAAACACACACTGAAAGCTCAGTACAGAGCGCAGCTGGCTCCAGGGAGTGCGCGGCCGCTGCTCAAAGTAAGTTCGACACAAAGAGAGAGAAACACGCGCTGCAGGGCAGAGTGTAGCCGGGTCCAGGGCAGCGAGCAGCAGCCCTGCCTTCTGCTGGGATTGGCTTCTACAGTTTCTCTATCTAATGAACACTCAGTTAAGGGGAGGCTCCCAGTCACAGAACATTTAGTCTTGCACGTGCTCAGTCGGTCTCTTCCTGGAGCAGGTTCATGGTCAGACCTGGTCACATGCACCAGACATATTCTAGAATGTTCTGTGCTCTCTACTGAGCATGCCCAGCCACAGGACTTGCATAACCCAGCCCCTGTGGTCTCATTTTCCCCAAGTTGGTGCTGAAAATAAGTCTAACTGGCAACAGTCACTTTCCTCCAGGGGAGAGCCCAGAGGAGGGGGCCTGAGACCTCAGGGAGTGGCTGGAAACCCAGAGGCCTGTCCTGAAACCCCAGCCCAGGGACACTGAGCTCCTGTTGTGTCAACAACACAATACTTGCTAGCTTACAAAATGTGGATTCAAACTGTGTTTTTATCAGACGAGCATGTTAAGATTACTCACCTTGATGGCTAATGTTTTTTCCTAATATTCATAGATGAGACAAGATTTCTATTTGCCCAATTTCTAAATATCTCACTTTTTTCTTCTTTTCTGATGAGTCATCTTCCCCACATTTGCATTTTAAAAAATAGCTATTATGTCCTAGAGAAGACAAGGTAGAAAATTTACATATAAAAGGCACAGGGCATAGCTTTCATTATTTGTGGCCTTTATTTCTATTTTGCCTATGATTGTATAGCTTTCTGTGCAGTTATGTCTGTTTTTAACCTTTTAGTATTCTTACATTTTAGATGCAGCTTTTGAATTTTGCATGTAGCTGGATTTTTAAAAAATCTAGTCTAGCAATTTAAGATGACCTGTAAGGGGATCTTAACCCTTGACTTGTTGTCAGCACCACGCTCTCCTAAGTGAGCCATGGGCAGGTCCCTAGTCTAGCAATCTGTATATGTCAACTAGAGCATTTTGTTTACTTGTGTTTAATATAATTACTGAAATATTTGGGTTTAGATCTACCATGTTAATTTGTATTTTCTATTGCATCATCTGATCTGTATTTCTTTTCTCTTTCTTTCTTTTTTATTTTTATTTTTATTTTTATTTCTTTTGGTTAATGACTTTTTCTTATTCTGTTTTCTTCCTGTAATAGTTTGAATGTCATACACAGCTCTTCTAGGTTTCTAAGAAAGACTCCTACTAGGTGTTATGTTGGATCCTCTTTGCCTATTTTCAAGTTTTGTCATTTTCTCTTGAATCCTTTTTATCTCTTCATTTCTTTCTGGCTTTTTAAACTTGTGCTTGTTTGGTCTTGTGCTGTTTCCATTTTAGACTTTTATTTCTGAAATGACTTTTTCTTCCGTCTCTCATTTTCGCTTTAGTGCTGTCACTTCTTCTAGTAGTTTTTCTATTTCTGTTGCTGCCATATGTCTCGTACCATTTATTTCTGTTGTGTATTAGCTTGTTTGGAAACAGTAGGCTGACCTGTTCATCTGTTCTCTGGCATGTCTTGCTTGTGTTTCTTTATTGCCTGCAGGGACTTGACAAGGGCCCTTGCACCCCCTCACCACTGGAGTGAGGACAGCCTCCCCGCTGCAGTGCTGAGTCCAGAATGCCTGCTGTGCTTGTCCAGTGAGTACCTGTGGCCATCTTGAGGTTCTCCTGTTTCCAGGTCTGTCGGATATCCCTTTGCCTCTCTTAGCTTTCTCCTGCACAGACTGATACCATGGAGGACAGTGGCTCTTGGACCTTTGTCCCCATTTGTTGGTACTTTTGGGGTTCACCTGGTTTTGTTGCAAGTTTCAACTGTGAAGTTTTGCTTTTGCTTTCTAGTTGCTTTGTCTGGTTTTACGTGGGGTGCAGGAGCACACAACACTTGGCCACAGTGAACTTGGGCTTCCCCCGCTGCTGCTGCTGCCCTCTCCTGAGTCCCACATTTGAATTTCTGACCGAAAAAGTATCAGGTAACAAACAATATCCACGTTCCCTAGTAAGATGACACCTTTGGCACACTCTTATTCTCTCTCCTAGATGTAGTTGAAATACTCTAAATTGTTATTTCTAGATTATTTTATTTTTTTCTTGCATTGTATCTCTTTTGTCTCAGGAACTCTTCAAAATTAACATTTTTCTTACTGCTTTACCAACAGTTATTGAGATTTTGCTACATGTTTTATTGGAATTCATTGGTCTCCAGTGTTTGCTGCATATTGTAATTTTCTTTCTTTTCATTTAGTGTTTATTTGGCTGGAGAATGTCCTCAGATAACTTTTGTCTTCTCCTCCCCAGAAATGGTGCAATTTCTAGAACGTCGCCTACTTGCCCTGTTCAGAGGGTAGTCTCCGCTTGGCAGCACATCATCATGGGACAGTTTTGCTTTGCTCAGGGTCCCCTACGTGCACCACCTTAATCTTCCCTTTCTCGCTGGCACACCAATCCGTGAATGACGCCACATGTAGTTCTGTAGCTTTCTGGTTACATTTATTTATTAAAAGCCTGTTCAGCTTATAATTCCAATTTTGTATTGAATACAAAACACTGATTTTGTATTGAATCAAAGGAGGGTGAGTGGCTCGGTGGGGAGGGAGATGGGGTCTGCCATTTTACTCCTCCCCTCCTCTGACCTTGGCCTGCTCTGGGATTCTTCCAAGGGTTCCATCCTTGCAAGGACCTGGGAGGAGAATGGGAAGAGGGGAGCCCTGCCTGGTTGGTTGTCAGTGCACAGGACCTCCTGTGGTGGGCACCAAGTGCCGACTCCTCCCTGGGCTGAGCCCTCTCATCCTGCAAGCAGAAAGAGTGAAGACACATGGTGGCCACTGGGAAGACAGAAGTAAATGGCGTGGTTCTCTGTGGGTGTGCCGGGCATTCTGGCAGGGATTTCCCAGCTGAGCTGACAGATCCCAAGCACACATGTGGGGGACTGCGGGTTAGTTCCCATACAGGGAAGGGGCTGCAAAGAAAGATTTGCACCAAAGTATGCAATTGGTTTACTGAGATGGGAGGCTTTATTAAAAGGAAATTTATTTGTTATTTTGCTTTTTTTAAAAAAAACAGATTAAGTTGGAGGCAACAGGAAAGAAGAAAGCCTCTTGGCGAGGTGAGTCATAAGGGACTACAGAGTGACGCAAGAGGACCCAAGGTTCCAACAGTTGAGAAGCTGGTTCAAGCAATCCTCGACTGATCACTCAGAAACATCAGCCTGGCCTTGTGGGGTCAGCCCTTGCATCTCATTCAGCCCAGGGAGAGGCAGGAGGTGATCCACAGCCAAGTCAGGGCCACCGTGGCATTCAGCTGGGCACCTGCTTCTAAGCTGCCTCAGGATGACATGCTCAAGTTTCTCCGTGACACGCTGTCCGTGGAAACATGCTTCTCCAGCATCCAGGAAACACGCTTCTCCTGAGTGAGGAGGAAAAAGACAGGGTGCAGACAGAGAGCTGAGCCATGCAAGGAGATAGTGCATGGATGAAAAGTAGGAAAATGTAGATCCTCAGGGAGGACGTGTGGAAGGAGCTGATTCAGGGAAACCGCAGGAGACACCTGATGGCCTGGGTCCAGAGCCTCAGATCATGCACTGGCAGCACATGGGGACACAGTAGCTGGACTGGGAGCACACGGGGATGCAGCAGCTGGACTGCGAGCAGTGGGGCTTGCAGCGGCTGCACTGGGAGCACACCGGGATGCAGCAGCTGGAGTGGGAGCAGTGGGGCTTGCAGCAGCTGCACTGGAAGCACATGGGGACACAGCAGCTGGACTGGGAGCACACGGGGACACAGCAGCTGGACTGGCAGCACACGGGGACGCAGCAGCTGGACTGCAAGCAGTAGGGTTTGCAGCATCTGGACTGGGAGCACACGGAGACATGGCAGCTGGACTGGGAACACATGGGGACACAGCAGCTGGACTGGGAGCAGCAGGGCTTGCAGCAGCTGGGCACTGAAATTCCCTGGAATTGAAGATTTTGTTTTCAGTAGGTGGTAACTGCAAATTCAGTTTCTTTGGTGGTTATAGGACTGTTCCAGCTATCTATTTCATCTTGAATAAGTTTTGCAAGTTTGTGTTTTTTGAGGAATTAGTCCAACTTTGGATGTCTTCTTCACAATTGTTTTGGCTGTACTAATAGGTCTTTTGAATTTCCATATAAATTTTACAGTCAGTTTGTCAGTTTCTTCAAAAAGGCCTGTTAGTAGTTTTATTGGTAATGCATTGAGTCGTTGGATAAGTTTAGGGAAGACAGTCATATTACCAGCATTAAATCTTCTGAACGAGGAACATGGTATATGTCTCCATTTCCTTAAGTTTTTTTAAATTTTGCTTTGTAATATTTTGCAGCTTTTAGTTTACATCTCTTGCACAACTTTTGTTAAATCTATTCCTGAGTATTTCATTGTTGATGGTATTGTAAGTGGAGTTGTTTCTTTAATTTTTATTGTATACATAATGCAATTGACCTTATTCACTGCAACATTCCTAAAGTCACTCATTCTTTCCAGTAGATATTTTATAGGTTCTTTAGGTTTATCTACATATATAAATATATTGTGTGCACATATAGACAGTTCTGCATCTTTCTGATCTTTATGTCTCTCATTTCTTTTACTTGTCTTATTGCACTGGCTAGATCCTTCCACAATGTTAAATAGAAGCATTAAGAGCAGACATCCAAGTTGTTTTTGATTTTAGAGTGGCCTTTACCACTGAGTGTGATGTTAGCTGCAGAGCTGTAAATGTCCTTATTTTGTTGAAGATGTTATCTCATTTCTAGCTTGCTGAGAGTTTTTATCATAAAGAGTGATTTTTTTCAAGTGCTTCTCCCACATGTAATGAGATTATCATTTGTTTTTCTCCTATATTTTATTAACATAGTGGATTACATTGACTGGTTTTCACGTGTTAAGCCAACCTTGCATTCCTGGAGTAAGCCTTACTTGGTCTTAATGTATTAGCCTTTGTGTATATTGTTGGATTCAACTTGCCAGTGTTTTGCTATGAATTTTTGCATCTATATTCATGAGAGGTATCAAGCTATAGTTAGCTTTTCTTGTCACTGGTTTTGGAATCAGCATAAATAAATATAAATTTTTTTATATTTTGAATTTTTAAAATTTATACTCATATCTTTATGAATTATGTCATGTCTTATTTGCTCTTCTTTTACTGGATTATTAAGGTAGAAGTTTAGATCATTATTTGAGACCTTCCTTTTTTCTACAATAGTAACCAAATGCTATTAATGTCTATGAAATGCTTTAGCTGCATTCCACAAATTTTGATGTGTTTTTGATGTGTTTATTTTTGATCTATTCAAAATACTTACTAGTTTTGTTTATAGCTTCCTCTTCAATCTATAGGTTATTTAGAAATGTGTGTCCCAATGTCCAAGTAATTGGGGATTTTCCGCATAGCTCTCTGTTGTTGATTTTTTAGTTTAATTCCATTGTGGTTAGCGAACATATTTTGTATGATTTCGATTGAGTTGAGTTTTGTTGGGTTTTGCTTTATGACCAGAATATGGCCCTATTTTTGTGAATGTTCCATGTGCACTGGAAAAGCATGTGTCTTCCTACTACTGTAGGGTAGATCATTCTGTCCCTATCCATCGGGTTAGGTAGGTTTATAATGTTCTTTCAGACCTTCTTCGTCCTTACTGATTTTCTCTCTACTTCTTCTATTGCTTACTGAGAGAAAAGTGTTGAGGTTTCCAACTGTATTTGGATTTGTCTTTTTCTCCTTTCATTTCCATAAGTTTTTGCTTCACGTAGATTACAGTTCTATTGTTAGGTGCACACCCATTTAGGATTATGAATTTTCTTCTTGACTTGACTCCTTTCTTACTGTATAGTGTCCCTCTCTGTCCTTGCTAATATTTTTTTTTTTTTTTTTTAAAGATGACTGGTAAGGGGATCTTAACCCTTGACTTGGTGTTGTCAGCACCACGCTCAGCCAGTGAGCTAACCGGCCATCCCTATATGGGATCCGAACCCGTGGCCTTGGTGTTATAAGCACCGCACTCTCCCAAGTGAGCCACAGGCCGGCCCATTTGCTAATATTTCTTGCTCTCAAGTCTAGCTTGTCTGGTAGGAACGCAGCCATTCCGGCTTTCTCTTGGCGTGTGTCAGCATGGGACATCTTTTCCATCCTGTCATTTTTCACCTGTGTATGTGTTAGTATTTACAGTGAGCTTCTTGTAGACACAGAATCAATTGTGGCTTTTTTTTTAAATCCAGTCTGATGATCTGTCTTTTCATTGAGTTGTCTATACATATACATTTAGCGTCATTGTTGACAGAGTTGGATTTAAATCTACCATCTTGTTAGTTGTTTTCTATTTGCTCCATGGTTCTTTGCTCCTTTTTTTCTCAATATATGCCTTTTGTTGTTGTTTAATTAAACATTTTTATTATTCTATTTTTATCTCAGCTCAAGGGAAGGCAGCCACTGGAGGTCACACTTCGTACACAGTATTTATCAAAGTCAGGCCCACCACATATGTGCAGTATCCCCCCGTCCTGTGTCCAGAGCCTGTGTGACAGGACCCCAGAGGGGGCTGAGGGACCCTCTCTGAACTTTTCTGCCCCACCTACCCCACCCCACCCCCACCCCCCAGGAATCTGCTGGACCTTGGCTGTGCACAGTGGCCAACCCAGATCCCTGAGGCACTCACTCAAACCACACAGCGCAGTGTCTCTGCCTGAGTTTATTACCGTAAAGCAAAGGATTGAACAGACTCAGAAAATAAATATCTGCAGCGAGGAAAGCAAGCTTAGGAGGTGAGGAAGCTCAAAGAGTCAGCGGGAGGATGGGGAAGCAGGGGCAGGGTGGGGCCTGCGTGGCCACGCCGACCCCGCTCACTCCCTCCCCAGACGCCGGGGGCTGGAGCGCCGGGCACGGACGGAGGTGTCTTCGCTGGTCCACTGGGGCTCGCAGACAGTGTCCTGGCACAGGCAGCTCTCGATGTGGGTGTAGGTGTAGTTCAGCAAGCCACCATGGGGGCAGCTCAGGAGCACCTCGCGCTGGCTGGTTGTCTCCTCTTTGCAGCAGGAGCATCTGTGGTCCAGGGACTGGGCCTCGGCAGAGTACCTGGGCGAGAAGGGCTGGGAGTGAGCAGCCACGTCTCTGGGGCCTCCCGGCAGCCACGCTGGGCTCCACTGCCCCCCACCAGGGCACACTCGCAGCCTGGGACTCACATGGCAAAAGTCCCGCAGGACCCTGAGCAATAATTCATGGTGACGTTCTTGGTGCAGCCAGCATGAGAAATTTCCCTGATGGTGGGGATGGTGGAGCAGGGAACTCTAGTCTGGTTGCGTGGGGTGCCTGGGCAGAGGGAGGCAGAGGTTCAGGGCTGGGGCCTCCGCTGCTCTGTGGGACCACACCGGCTGTCCCTCGCTGCTTGCTCTCCCCTCCCCACCACCTTCCGGGAGGCAGGCACCAGTCCCCAGCTGCCCTGTGGCTGGGGCTCTGTCCTGCTTCTCCCTGGGAAGGGACTCAGGCTTCCTGGGCACCCCAGGTGATACCCTCAAACTCAGCATCTGGAAGGGAGGGGAGCAGGGCTCCTGGGGCACCAGCCCCCTGTGCCTTCCTCTCCTTGAGGGGACCCTTGGGTAGTCACCCCCTGCCAGGCCGGCCCTGCGAGCCACTGGCTGGCAGACTGCACTCACATGTTCTGCAGCACCCGTTCGACATGAATGTGATGGAGCCCTGGAGGGAAAGAAGAATAAGCCGGGGCCCCCAGGTGCCCCCCCCCAGTGTGTGAGCACCCCCTTCCTGCAGAAGGGCCAGGGCTAAGCCTCCCGGGGCAGCTGCAGACCAGACCAGAGGCCACCATCCCAGCATTGGGGACCCCCCATTCCCAGCAGAGCACGCGCGGCCAGTGCCCCAGATGGCCTACTCACCGGGAGGCAAATGCTGGGGTCGAAGTCGGGGCAGCTGATGTTTGAGACGGATGAGATGAGCTGGTTGTGGATTTTCACACAGCTGAAGAACGTGCAGTTGTTCGTGGGGTCGCTCTTTACGTCCCCAGGCTGTGGGGCAGGGGAGAGTGCTGGTGAGGGCAAGTGGGCAGGCCCGCCCCACAGGCCAACCCAGGACAGACCAGAAACTCCTGGCACCTGTGGTTTCCGGGACAGGAGGGCCGGCCTGTGGGCCCAAAGCCATGGGGCAAAGGACACTGGGCAGGGCCCAGGGACAGACACAAGCCTGTAGTCCATACAACCCAAAAAGGCATAACCACGTTCAAACTGCCAGAACCCGTGCATGTGACCGTATTTGGACAAAGGGTCTTTGCAGGTGTAATTAAGTGAAGGCTCTCAAGATGAGAGCATCCTGGAGTAGACGGGCACTAAATCCAATGACAAGTGTCCTTGTAAGAGACAGAAGAGGAGACACAGACACAGAGGAGAAGCCACGTGAAGATGGAGACAGAGAGTGGAGCAAAGCTGCCATAAGCCCAGGGACGCCTGGAGCCCTGGGAAGCTGGACGATGCAGGAAGGATCCTCCCCGGAGCCTCCACAGGGAGTGTAGCCCCGCCACGCCTGAGTCCTGCACTTCTGGCCTCCAGAACCAGCAGAAGCAGTTTCTGCTATTTTAAGCCACCCAGCTGTGGTTGTTATGGCAGCCCCAGGATACTGGGACACAGCTGTGCCGGGGACTGGGAGAATTCAGCCAGGCAAGCCAGAGTCATTCAGTCCTTGCCATGGGCTCTGGTGGGCACACTACGTCAGGGGCCCAGGGGCCGTGGAGAGCTGGTGCACCTGGAGGACGGCGGGCTCACTGCCGGGCCTGCTGATGATGCAATGTGTCTGCACGCACCTCTTGCAGCACTCGCCAGGGACCTCCAGGAGTTCAAAGCCCTAGGACACAGACACACCCAGGCTGAGCACATGGGGCCACGGGCAGGCTCAGGCCAGGTGGGGAGTTGGGGACGGACACAGATTGTCATTGAAAAAAGGAAAGAAACTGGTAGGACAACACTCCATGGGTACACGTTTAGGGCCTGTGAGCACGTACGGGGCTGCAGGAGGTGTTGCAGGACACGTGGGTGCAGGTGATGACATTGAGCATGGTGCTGCTGTTCACGGCGCTGGTGCAGATGCAGTCCTGGCACTTGGAGGAGTAAACTGGAGAACCGGGCTTCGGGCACAGGGAGAGATGGTGAGGGGCCACCTTCAGCGTGGGGCCCTCCCCAGCACCCAGCCAGCCCAAGAGCCTGCCAGGGACCCCCACACCCCAGCCCCATCCCCTCACCCACCTGCCCTCCCTGCCCAGGCCTTACCTGGTACTCGGCGTTCTCGTGAACACACACGCCCTTAGGCTCTGCGAGAAAGGGACGGAAGGGCCATCAGTCCTGCAGCAGTGGCCCCACCTGTCCCCATGGCTCCCAACAGACAGGGCAGGCACTCGGGGCTGAGGCGGGTGTGTCAGCCCTGCTACTGTCTGTGTCCCCTGAATCCGACACCCCTGGGAGGGAGCTGTTGCACTGCAGCCGCCCCCTCCTGCCGCCACTGCAGGCCCCTCTTACCACACCAGTAGACGGGGCAGCACCTTCCGGACACCATCTTGCTCTTCACCTGGAACCCCAGTGGGCACACAGGGGGCTCCGCCTTGCACAGGCTGGTGTTGCACTCTGAAGGCAGGGCGACACGCAGCCGTGAGGACCGCTGAACATGGCTGGGCTCCCTGGGCCAGCAGCCGCCTGCAACACCCCCTCGGGTGGGCACATCCCAGCCCCCAGCCTCCAGCAGGCCCCCAGCCACTGTTCCCTCACTCGCCGAGGAGGGTGCACGGTCCCCAGGGGCCTGGGCTCAGTCCCTCCCGGGGGGCGGCCTTACTACACAAGGTGATGTTGCAGCAGGGATTGGCTGGATTGGCCTCCGTGGCGAGGTAGGTGCCATCCTCCTCGCACTGGGTGGGGGACTTCTGGTCACAATTCTTGGTCTGGCAGACGATGCCACGTCCGCCCTCCAGGCAGGTGCAGTCCTTGCAGTCGAACTCAAAGCTCTCCCCGAACTGCAGGGAGGAGGAGTTGAGCCGGGAGGAGAGGCGCTGGCCGCCGGCCTCGCCAGGGCTGCACCGTGGCGCGTCTGCAGCTGGCAGCCCGTGGAGGGGCCCCGTGCCAGCCACATGCCTCCCACCTCCGAGCACTTGGGGCAGGTCCTGGCACAGGACAGCGGCTGCCCATTCAGGGCACCAGGTTGCTAACATCACAGAGCCATGACCAGTGCACCAGCCTCTGCCAACACAGGGGCACGTGGCAGGTGCACTGCTGGTGTCTGTTGGGCACGTGCAGCATGGAACAAGGGAGTCAACCCATAGCTGTGACCTCACGCAGGAGACACAGACAGCACTGGTGGCCAAGACGTCACCTCAAGTTTAGGCAGATCATTTTGTGACCATGAGTGGGTGGCGTGGATGGACGGACAGGTGGGTGGGTGGCTAAAGGTCCCTGCTAGCTCAGCTTCCGGGACTTAAAGGGCTCACTTCCCCATCTTCGAGGCTCCCAAGTCCTCCTTTCCATCCCATCCCATTCCCCAGCACCAAGCGGGAGAGCCCACCTCTCGGGGCACATTGTCAGGTCCCACGCAGCCTGGGGAGGAGGAAAAGACAAGTCCTGTTAGCAGAGTCCTGGTGTGGCAGGTGGCCCCCGCCTCTGTGGACCCCGAGGAGGAGGCAGGAAGGAGCCACGTGAGAGGGGGACATACCGCAGGTCTTCACGCACACATCGAAGCCGGGGGCGTAGTTCATGGTGCCCTCAGGACAGAAGCAGCCCTCCACCAGGCCCGTGCTATTCTGCTGGGAGGAACTGGGGGCAGAAGGGCGTCATCAGCTGGGAGTGGGCTTGCAGGACCACCATGCCCAGACAGTGCCACCCAGGTGCATGCCCAGAGGGGCGAGCCCATGTCCTAGCAAACCGTCTTCAAACCCACTTCAAAAAAAAAATGTGACGTACATGGACTTGCAGGTGGATTCCTGTGCAGGGCCACAGGCCTTGTACTCCCTGTGAGATGGGCACGTCACAGCTGCGGGAATCAGAAGGGCCAGGTCAGGAGGACCAGGCCCATGTTGCCCTTGAGTGACAGTGCCCAGCCCCTCGGCAGAGCCTGGAGACCCCCTGGCCCACAGGCCCCCAGCACAGGGGCAGGGACAGGTTACTTACAGCAGGTCCCTTGGGTGTGTTTCCTCCAGTCGATGCAGATGCCCTGCTGTGCACACAGGGCCGCGTAGGTCTGCAGACTGGCACACTCCATGCCCGAGTCGGGCACGAAGCAGCTGTCGAACACGCAGGCATCGTAGTAGCGCTGGGGGGGCACGAGGGCGTGGCACTGGGCGAACAGGCTGTGGGGATGGGTCACGGTCACGCTCCGCCGAGGTGCTCAGCACTGCCGCCCCCACCCTCCCCATCACCTGCACCACCAGACAGTGCCCGAAGCTGACTGTAGCGGGCAGGGCCGGCCTCGGGGAAGGAGGCTGGGCACTGAGGCTCCAGCATGCGGCACTGTGTTGTGGCTCCCAGAGATGGAAGCTGCTCGGCTACGTGGCCACCTGGTGCCAGGATCCCCTCCAGCAGCCCTGGTAGAGGGCCACCCAACTTCTACTCGACGCACACACATTGGGGGACCGGGCACTCCCTCCCTGCGGCCCCCAGCTTTGGGAGAGCCCCCACCACTGCCCTATGTAAGCCCAAACCTGCCTTCCCAGTATGAGCCCTGGGTGCACACCCTGTCCTGGGCCCACTGGTCTACCCCGGGCCTCAAATTCAGCTGACCCTGCACCATCCTGAGAGGCGGGAGAGTTTTGGGAGGTCAAAAAAGGCACAGGGAGGGCCAGCCCGTGGCTCACTCGGGAGAGTGCAGTGCTGATAACACCAAGGCCATGGGTTCGGATCCTATATAGGGATGACCGGTTCGCTCACTTGGGAGAGCATGGTACTGACAACACCAAGTCAAGGGTTAAGATCTCCTTACCGGTCATCTTTAAAAAAAAAAAAACAAGAAAGAAAAAGACAAAAGGCACGGGGAAGTCTAACATGGCAGCTTGGTCCTGTGAATACTGAAGCCCAGCTCCTGGGCCCCTTTGTCACCTGGCACCTGCCCGTGGTGTCATGACCTCCTGCCTTCCTAGTGCCACACTCTACGGGAGCCGCCGCCGCCTCTTTGTAGACCTTGTAGGGGCTGGGAGGGCATCGCGGCCACTTCCTGAGGCCCTGTAACTCACTAGTGGCCAAGGCCACAAGCAGGCCTAGGGTCAGGGTCACCTGTCCTTGATGAGCTGGCAGAGAAGAGACTCGGTGCAGGTCTTGTTGCTCCCTGGCTTCGTGGGGACAGGGTGCTGGGTTGTGAAACTGCTGTGTGTACAGTGTGGCTTGGAGGGGTCGTTCACCACCCACTGGTCAGCTGCGACCTCGCAGTTGGAGATGACTTCCCTGCTGGGCAGCATGCAGTCGTCCACAGTGGTGTTGGTGCAGGTGCCTGCCTCCGCAAGAAGGGCCATGCTGAACCGGCACTGGGCGACGTCGCCCAGCACACAGGGCAGCCCCTCAGCTCCCTCCCCTCTCCAGCCCAGATCCCCTGGCATCTGGCAGACCAGGGCCGAGGGCGTAGACTAGGCCAAGCCACATCTGACTGGCTCCCTGCAGGGACCACCACCACGGGTGGCCCCAAGCAGAGGAGCAGGAGACCCCCAGCTGGGCTGGTGGCACTCACTCCGCCCTGGCCCAGCCACCCTCCCGGGGCAGAGCGCGGGTGCTGGTGGGGCCGCAGGGCTCACCACACTGGCCCTTGGTGTTGTTGCCAAATAGGTGGTAGGGCAGCCTGATGGAGAAGGACAGGCCATTGTAGGAGATGAGGGCGCCCAGCTCGGGGATGTCCACCACGTAGTTGATGCCCGATTCGTACACCTGTAGCCCATACTTCTCGTAGGGCAGTGCCACTGTCTGGCCGTTGACCTGCACCTGTGACCAATACACCTGGGGTCAGGGAGGGCCTTGGGGGAGGAGCTGGCAGCCACCTGGCTAGAGCTGGCCCTGCCCTGGCATGCCCCGTCCTCTCCAGGAGCGCTGTGTTTCTGGCCAAGCCACCCGAGCCACATCTTGGAAGAGCACCTGGGGCCGCCCCTCCCCCACCTGCTAGACCTACACATGCAGTGGGGGGCCTCTGGCCACGCCCCTGCCCCTCCCCCACCCCCATTCTTGCTTCCTTTTCATTGTGCAGAGCCAGACCCTTGTCCCAGCTGGTCCCAGGGTAAACCAGAGAAAGTGCTCCTGGGAGCCCCCTGAGGGGGTAGGGCTCCCCAGGCCTCTGCAGGTGAGGAGGAGGAAGCTGGGAGTGTGCAGAGCCCCTGCCCACCTTCCCCTGTCCTCAGGGAGGGGGCATGACCTGCTGGACTCAGAGGGGTGTCCCTGAACACACTTGGAAAGCCCGTGGGAACAGGGTGTGTCCCCGAGTGAGGCCTCCGCCCTCTCCCACTTTTCCAGCCTGGCTCTGGGGGAGGCTGCACTGGGGCCACTGAGGCCAAGTCCTCTGTCGCATGGGGAACCACCATGTGAGAGGGCCCGCACCGGCATGCGCCACCGAGGACGCCAGTGACTGCAGTCTCACGTACCTGCACCTCCATGGGCGTCATCTGCACGGTCTTGATCAGTACCTCCTGGGTCTCATGGCGCACGATGATTGTGCGGGGACAGGACACTTTGTCGTTGACGTCACAGTGGTAGTTGTCAATATAGACCCCGAAGTTGTCCACGGTGGGGGTGACCTCCTCCACCAGCACGTAGGTGCAGTTACCCTGGTAGCTGTAGTAGAGCCCATCGAAGGTGACGAAGTGCGGGTCCCCCCAGCCTGTGCAGTAGCCTGCAGAGGGAGCTTGGTGAGCTGGCACCACAGAGCTGGTCACAGCCCCAGGCCAGGGTGGGGTGCGGGGACCAAGGCTCTGTCAGGATTCACAGGATAGGCTGGAAGAGCAGCAGGAACCAAGGGGGCCCCGAAAACCCTGCTCCTGGGCTCAGGCACGTGGCGCACACGAGCTCGGTGGATCCGGTGCCGCTCGTGGCACCCGTTCTGTAGGACGGAGCCTAGCTTAGGAGCCAGAGATCCAGGGTTCCAACCCAGCCTGTCCCTCTCAGCCTCAGAAGCACCCTTGTTGCAGGCAGGTACCCGTGCCCCACCACGCAAGCCTTCCACTTGCCCAGGCCCCCTGTCCAAGACGGCGTGAGAAGTCTCTCAGACTGTTCCTGGCCCTCAGCCGGCACTCGGCCATTGGGGCTGTGCCGGTGGAGTCTCAGCCCTTCCACTCCCCAGACACCGGCCCTGCGCCCCCACCCACAGAGAAGGGGGGTGGCCGCAGCACGTACAGTCGCACTCCCAGTGCCAGCAGCAGCCATCGGGGTCCATGACTTGCACTGGCTTGAGGTCATTGGAGCAGGTGGGCATGGGCGGGGGCTCGCACTTCACCTCCTCGATCTCCACGGTGTTGTTGTGCTTGCAAGTGGCGATGATGCAGTCACACAGCGACCAGGTCTCGTTCTCCTGTGGGTGGAGGGTGAAGGGCGGTCAGTGGGACCCACCGCACCACAGACCGCAAGGAGGGGGTGGGCCATGCTCAGGAGGCCTCGGCGTGAGTGCCCAGAGCCCTGCCCGGGAGGCAGAGGGCTGGGCCTGTCTTCACTGGCCACTCACTATGGCAAGCTTGGGCACAGAGAGAGGGGCAGGGCTCGGCAGACACTGCGCCTGGGAGGGTGTTGGAAGCCTCAGCCCTGCTGGACACGGCGCAGAGTGCAGCAAGAGGAGCATCTTGGATGACCACCAGAAAGGTGGCACCTGGTCCCTGAACGCCTGGACAGGGTGCACTTCGTGCCGAGGGGACAAAGCCACCATGGCCCACTGACCTGTCTGGGAGGATCAAAGTCTGGGCATGCAGGGGGCTTGGTGGTGGCTGGAGAGATGTGGGTCGGTGTGGAGGGCGAGCTGGGCGTTGGTGCGCTGGGTGTTGGGGAGGGTGTTGAGGGGCAGGATGAGTTGTGGAACTCGAAGGTGCAGTTCACTGAGCAGTTCACGTAATAGCAGGTGTCTCCAAATGTTCCGTTGTACACCAGCTCACCTGCCCAGGGAGAGACCCCATCCCAACACCATAGAGAAGCAAGTTCCCACAGAGGCCCCCAGAGGGAAGCCCACCATGCCCTATTTCGGGCACGTGGGTGTCCCCACCTCACTTAGCCCCTGGACCACAGGTGAACTCTGGTCCCCAACTCATGTTTCCAGCAAGCTGGGCTGGCCCCAGAGAGGTCCACCCCCACCCGGCATCCAGCTTCCCAAGCAAGCTGCCAGGTTGGACCTTAGCCCTGATCCTAAGCATCTTCAGAAGTGCACAGCACGTTACCTGGGCCGTAGTATGTGCCATTCAGGACGCAGCATATGACTAAACTAACGGTGGTGAGTCCCTGGCCTGTGCTCATGCTGATGCTGGGAGAGACAAGCGGGCTCAGCGTGGGGGTCGGCGCCCTGGAGGCCGAGGTGCTGGTGGTCTCGGGCATGGTGGGTGTGGTCCCATTGCTTGGAGGGGTCTTGGAAGAGGTGGTCGTGCCTGTGAGGAAGGTGGTCAGGAGTGGGAGTGAGCAGTGAGGTGGGAAGGCCTCATGTCCCTTCCCGGGCTCCCGTAGTCACGAAGAAGGTGGGGCTGCGGGGCTGCAGTCACAGTACATGGTGAGTGTGACAAGGAGATACATGGGGGAGCTGGTGCTGCAGGCAGCACACAGCTTGCTGGCAAACTCTACTGCCAGCAAGAGGTGGCTGGAGGGGGATTTGCCACAGCATACCAGTCCGCCTCAGAGAGGCTGGACCAGCTGCCCTATAAGGCCACCTGTGCCAGGCCAGAGAGGCCCCAGAGGTGCCGAGTAGGGAGGCACAGATAGAAGTGGGAAGGGAAGCAAGGGTCTTTCAGGGCACCTCACTGGCAGCCTCTGCCCCACACAGCCTGGCCCCACACACTGGAGGTCTCCCCACGGTATGGGTTTGGTCCACATGGCTGCACCACAGAGTGGTATGCTGAGGGGTCTGCCTTTGGGCTCTGCTATCCACATACAGGCCGGTGGTCAGTGGCTCCCTGAACACAGAGTGATGGGGCTCAGCAGGCAGAGGCTGCCATGAGGATTCCTGGGAATCGGCCCTCACTGGGCAGAGCAGGGACCCATGGCACAAGGTGGCACCCAGACCAGAGTTCCCTGGCAGGAGAGTGGATGCTCCTGGAAGAGGAGGAACCAGATGTCTGTTTACCTGGAGGCGCTGTGGAGCTCCCACCTGTGGGGACCACGGTGGGTGTTGGTGGAGGAATGGGCGTGGCTGTTGGTGAGGTGGTAGAGGTGGTCGATGGTGGAAGGGTGGGCGTGGCCATTGATGAGGTGGTAGAGGTGGTCGTTGATGGAGCAGGGGACGTGGCTGTTGGTGAGGTGGTCGTTGATGGAGGGGTGGGTGTGGCCGTTGATGAGGTGGTGGCGATGGGCGTTGGTGGAGGGCTGGGCATGGCCGTTGGCGAGGTGGTAGAGGTGGTTGTTGGTGGAGGCGTGGGCGCAGCCGTTGATGAGGTGGTGGTGGTGGGCGTTGGTGGAGGGCTGGGCATGGCCGTTGACGAGGTGGTAGAAGCAGTTGTTGGTGGAGGCGTGGGCGTGGCCGTTGGTGAGGTGGAAGAGGAGGGCGTTGGTGGAGGGCTGGACGTGGCTGTTGGTGAGTTGGTAGAGGTGGTCGTTGATGGAGCAGGGGGCGTGGCCGTTGGTGAGGTGGTCGTTGCTGGAGGCGTGGGTGTGGCCGTTGGCCAAGTTTTAGAGGTGGTTGTTGGTGGATGCGTGGGTGTGGTCGTTGGTGAGCTGGTAGAGGTAGGTGTTGGTGGAGGACTGGTCGTGGCCGTTGGTGAGGTGGTAGAGCTGGTTATTGGTGGGGGTGTGGCTGTGGCTGTTGGTGAGGTGGTAGAGCTGGTTATTGGTAGGGGTGTGGGTGTGGCTGTTGGTGAGGTGGAAAAGCTGGTTACTGGTGGAGGTATGGGTGTGGCTGTTGGTGAGGTGGTAGAGCTGGTAATTGGTGGGGGTGTGGGCGTGGCCATTGGTGAGGTGGTAGAGCTGGTTATTGGTGGGGGTGTGGGTGTGGCCGTTGATGAGGTGGTAGAGCTGGTTATTGGTGGGGGTGTGGGTGTGGCTGTTGGTGAGGTGGTAGAGCTGGTAATTGGTGGAGGTGTGGGTGTGGCTGTTGGTGAGGTGGTAGAGCTGGTTACTGGTGGAGGCGTGGGTGTGGCTGTTGGTGAGGTGGTAGAGCTGGTAATTGGTGGAGGTGTGGGCGTGGCCGTTGGTGAGCTGGTAGAGCTGAGCGCTGGTGGAGGTGTGGGCGTGGATGCCAGTGTTGTGCTCCCTGTGGTTGTGGTCGTGGTGGTGGTTGCAGGGGTGGTGGGTGGCGAAGGCCCAGAGGCACACTCACAGCAGTAAACGTTGATCTCGTAGTTGAGACAGTAAGGCATGGGGATGGTCCCCCCTGACTTTTGGTCTTCGTTTTTGCACACCAGACCAACAGATTTGTCACACACCACTGTCTGTCCAAGGTCTCCAATTGGAATGTCGGGGTATGCTGTGGCTCTGCAGGATATGTTCGCTGTCCAGCCTGCACAGACGTCTTCAGTCAATTCAACATCTCCACCTGTTTGAGTATAGTCGGGTTTACCAGAATCAAACCAGCCAGTCCATTTACAGTCAGGCACACATGGGGTGGTTGATGATCCGGCGGTGGACAGGGTAGTTATGACAGTGGTGACTGATTCTGCTGTAGGCATGGTGGTGGTTACAGTTGTAGTGGGCTCTGATGTAACTATGGATGTCGTAGTGGTGGCTGTCACCGAAGTAGTCCTTTCTGTGGCAGTGGTGGTTGTGGTAGTTGTCGATGGGAAAGAGGTGGGAGTTGTTGGTGAAGGTAATGGAGCGGTCATTGGTGGAGGGGTGGGCGTGGCCGTTGGTGAGGTGGCAGAGGTGGTCGTTGATGGAGGTGTGGGCGTTGCTGTTGGTGAGGTGGCAGAGGTGGGCACTGGTGGATGTGTGGCAGTGGCCATTGGTGAGGTGGTGGAGGTGGGCGTTGGTGTATGGCTGGGCGTGGCCGTTGGTGAGGTGGTAGAGGTGGGCGCTGTTGGAGGGGTGGTCGTGGCTGTTGGTGAGGTGGTAGAGGTGATCGTTGGTGGACCAGTGGGCAGGACCGTTGGTGAGGTGGTAGAGGTCGGACTTGGTGGAGGTGTGGACATGGCTGTTGGTGAGGTGGTAGAGGTGGTTACTGGTGAAGGCGTGGGTGTGGCCGTTGGCGAGGTTTTAGAGGTGGTTGTTGGTGGATGCGTGGGTGTGGTCGTTGGAGAGCTGGTAGAGGTAGGTGTTGGTAGAGGGCTGGTCGTGGCCGTTGGTGAGGTGGTAGAGCTGGTTGTTGGTGGAGGCGTGGGCGTGGCTGTTCGTGTAGTGATAGAGGTGGTAGCTGGTGGAGGCGTGGGCGTGGCTGTTGGTGAGGTGGTAGAGGTGGGACTTGGTGGTGGGCTGGGCCTGGCTGTTGGTGAGGTGGTAGAGGTGGTCACTGGTGAAGGCGTGGGCGTAGCTGTTGGCGAGGTTTTAGAGGTGGTTGTTGGTGGTTGCGTGGGTGTGGCCGTTGGTGAGCTGGTAGAGGTAGGTGTTGGTGGAGGACTGGTCGAGGCTGTTGGTGAGGTGGTAGAGCTGGTTATTGGTGGGGGTGTGGCTGTGGCTGTTGGTGAGGTGGTAGAGGTAGGTGTTGGTGGAGGGCTGGTCGAGGCCGTTGGTGAGGTGGTAGAGCTGGTAATTGGTGGAGGCGTGGGTGTGGCTGTTGGTGAGATGGTAGAGCTGGTTATTGGTGGGGGTGTGGGTGAGGCTGTTGGTGAGGTGGTAGAGCTGGTTACTGGTGGAGGTGTGGGCGTGGCCGTTGGTGAGGTGGTAGAGCTGGTAATTGGTGGAGGCGTGGGTGTGGCTGTTGGTGTGGTGGTAGAGCTGGTAATTGGTGGAGGCGTGGGTGTGGCTGTTGGTGAGGTGGTAGAGCTGGTTACTGGTGGAGGCGTGGGTGTGGCTGTTGGTGAGCTGGTAGAGCTGGTAATTGGTGGAGGTGTGGGCGTGGCCGTTGGTGAGCTGGTAGAGCTGAGCGTTGGTGGAGGTGTGGGCGTGGATGCCAGTGTTGTGCTCCCTGTGGTTGTGGTCGTGGTGGTGGTTGCAGGGGTGGTGGGTGGCGAAGGCCCAGAGGCACACTCACAGCAGTAAACGTTGATCTCGTAGTTGAGACAGTAAGGCATGGGGATGGTCCCCCCTGACTTTTGGTCTTCGTTTTTGCACACCAGACCAACAGATTTGTCACACACCACTGTCTGTCCAAGTTCTCCAATTGGAATGTCGGGGTATGCTGTGGCTCTGCAGGATATGTTCGCTGCCCAACCTGCACAGACGTCTTCGGTCAATTCAACATCTCCACCTGTTTGAGTATAGTCGGGTTTACCAGAATCAAACCAGCCAGTCCATTTACAGTCAGGCACACATGGGGTGGTTGATGATCCGGCGGTGGACAGGGTAGTTATGACAGTGGTGACTGATTCTGCTGTAGGCATGGTGGTGGTTACAGTTGTAGTGGGCTCTGATGTAACTATGGATGTTGTAGTGGTGGCTGACACCGAAGTAGTCCTTTCTGTGGCAGTGGTGGTTGTGGTAGTTGTCGATGGGAAAGAGGTGGGAGTTGTTGGTGAAGGAAATGGAGCGGTCATTGGTGGAGGGGTGGGCGTGGCCGTTGTTGAGGTGGCGGAGGTGGTCGTTGATGGAGGTGTCGGCGTTGCTGTTGGAGAGGTGGCCGAGGTGGGCACTGGTGGAGGCGTGGCAGTGGCCATTGGTGAGGTGGTGGAGGTGGGCGTTGGTGGATGGGTGGGCGTTGAAATTGGTGAGGTTGTAGAGGTGGTTGTTGGTGGATGGCTGGGCGTTGCCGTTGGCAAGGTTGTAGAGGTGGTTATTTGTGAAGGGCTGGGCGTGACCATGGGTGAGGTGGTAGAGGTAGGCACTGGTGGAGGGGTGTGCGTGGCCGTTGGTGACGTGGTAGAGGTGTGCGTAGGTGGAGGGCTGGCTATGGCCGTTGATGAGGTTGTAGAGCTGGGCGGTGGTGGATGCGTGGGCGTGGCCGTTGGTGAAGTGGTAGAGGTAGGCGTTGGTGTATGGCTGGGCGTGGCCGTTGTTGAGGTGGCAGTGGTGGCTGTTGGTGGAGGCGTGGGCGTTGCCTTTGGTGAGGTGGCAGAGGTGGTTGTTGGTGGAGGCGTGGGCGTGGCTGTTGGTGAGGTGGCAGAGGGGGTTGTTGGTGGATGTGTGGGCGTGGCCGTTGGTGAGGTGGTAGAGGTGGGCGCTGTTGGAGGGGTGGTCGTGGCTGTTGGTGAGGTGGTAGAGGTGGTCACTGGTGAAGGCGTGGGCGTGGCTGTTGGCGAGGTTTTAGAGGTGGTGGTTGGTGGTTGCGTGGGTGTGGTCGTTGGTGAGTTGGTAGAGGTAGGTGTTGGTGGAGGGCTGGTCGAGGCCGTTGGTGAGGTGGTAGAGCTGGTTACTGGTGGAGGCGTGGGTGTGGCTGTTGGTGCGGTGGTAGAGCTGGTTATTGGTGGAGGTGTGGGCATGGCCGTTGGTGAGGTGGTAGAGCTGGTTACTGCTGGAGGCGTGGGCGTGGCTGTTGGTGAGGTGGTAGACGTGGGAGTTGGTGGTGGGCTGGGCCTGGCCGTTGATGAGGTGGTAGAGGTGGTTGTTGGTGGAGGCGTGGGCATGGCTGTTGGTGAGGTGGCAGAGGGGGTTGTTGGTGGATGTGTGGGCGTGGCCGTTGGTGAGGTGGTAGAGGTGGGCGCTGTTGGAGGGGTGGTCGTGGCTGTTGGTGAGGTGGTAGAGGTGGTCACTGGTGAAGGTGTGGGCGTGGCTGTTGGCGAGGTTTTAGAGGTGGTTGTTGGTGGTTGCGTGGGTGTGGTCGTTGGTGAGCTGGTAGAGGTAGGTGTTGGTGGAGGGCTGGTCGAGGCCGTTGGTGAGGTGGTAGAGCTGGTTATTGGTGGGGGTGTGGGTGTGGCTGTTGGTGAGGTGGTAGAGCTGGTTACTGGTGGAGGTGTGGGCGTGGCCGTTGGTGAGGTGGTAGAGCTGGTAATTGGTGGAGGTGTGGGTGTGGCTGTTGGTGAGGTGGTAGAGCTGGTTACTGGTGGAGGCGTGGGTGTGGCTGTTGGTGAGGTGGTAGAGCTGGTAATTGGTGGAGGTGTGGGCGTGGCCGTTGGTGAGCTGGTAGAGCTGAGCATTGGTGGAGGTGTGGGCGTGGATGCCAGTGTTGTGCTCCCTGTGGTTGTGGTCGTGGTGGTGGTTGCAGGGGTGGTGGGTGGCGAAGGCCCAGAGGCACACTCACAGCAGTAAACGTTGATCTCGTAGTTGAGACAGTAAGGCATGGGGATGGTCCCCCCTGACTTTTGGTCTTCGTTTTTGCACACCAGACCAACAGATTTGTCACACACCACTGTCTGTCCAAGTTCTCCAATTGGAATGTCGGGGTATGCTGTGGCTCTGCAGGATATGTTTGCTGCCCAGCCTGCACAGACGTCTTCGGTCAATTCAACATCTCCACCTGTTTGAGTATAGTCGGGTTTACCAGAATCAAACCAGCCAGTCCATTTACAGTCAGGCACACATGGGGTGGTTGATGATCCGGCGGTGGACAGGGTAGTTATGACAGTGGTGACTGATTCTGCTGTAGGCATGGTGGTGGTTACAGTTGTAGTGGGCTCTGATGTAACTATGGATGTCGTAGTGGTGGCTGTCACCGAAGTAGTCCTTTCTGTGGCAGTGGTGGTTGTGGTAGTTGTCGATGGGAAAGAGGTGGGAGTTGTTGGTGAAGGTAATGGAGCGGTCATTGGTGGAGGGGTGGGCGTGGCCGTTGGTGAGGTGGCGGAGGTGGTCGTTGATGGAGGTGTGGGCGTTGCTGTTGGTGAGGTGGCAGAGGTGGGCACTGGTGGAGGCGTGGCAGTGGCCATTGGTGAGGTGGTGGAGGTGGGCGTTTGTGTATGGGTGGGCGTTGAAATTGGCGAGGTTGTAGAGGTGGTTGTTGGTGGATGGGTGGGCGTTGCCGTTGGCGATGTTGTAGAGGTGGTTATTTGTGCAGGGCTGGGCGTGACCATTGGTGAGGTGGTAGAGGTGGGCACTGGTGGAGGGGTGTGCGTGGCCGTTGGTGAAGTGGTAGAGGTGTGCGTAGGTGGAGGGCTGGCTGTGGCTGCTGATGAGGTGGTAGAGCTGGGCGCTGGTGTATGCGTGGGCGTGGCCGTTGGTGAAGTGGTAGAGGTAGGCGTTGGTGTACGGCTCGGCATGGCCGTTGTTGAGGTGGCAGTGGTTGATGGATGGGTGGGCGTTGCCTTTGATGAGGTGGTAGAGGTGGTTGTTGGTGGAGGCGTGGGCGTGGCTATTGGTGAGGTGGCAGAGGGGGTTGTTGGTGGATGTGTGGGCGTGGCCGTTGGTGAGGTGGTAGAGGTGGGCGCTGTTGGAGGGGTGGTCGTGGCTGTTAGTGAGGTGGTAGAGGTGGTCACTGGTGAAGGCGTGGGCGTGGCTGTTGGCGAGGTTTTAGAGGTGGTTGTTGGTGGTTGCGTGGGTGTGGTCGTTGGTGAGCTGGTAGAGGTAGGTATTGGTGGAGGGCTGGTCGAGGCCGTTGGTGAGGTGGTAGAGCTGGTTATTGGTGGGGGTGTGGGTGTGGCTGTTGGTGAGGTGGTAGAGCTGGTTACTGGTGGAGGCGTGGGTGTGGCCGTTGGTGAGGTGGTAGAGCTGGTAATTGGTGGAGGTGTGGGCGTTGCTGTTGGTGAGGTGGCAGAGGTGGGCACTGGTGGAGGTGTGGCAGTGGCCGTTGGTGAGGTAGTGGAGGTGGTTGTTGGTGGATGGGTGGGCGTTGAAATTGGCGAGGTTGTAAAGGTGGTTATTTGTGCAGGGCTGGGCGTGACCATTGGTGAGGTGGTAGAGGTGGGCACTGGTGGAGGTGTGTGCGTGGCCGTTGGTGAAGTGGTAGAGGTGTGCGTAGGTGGATGGCTGGCTGTGGCCGTTGATGAGGTTGTAGAGCTTAGCGTTGGTGGATGCGTGGGCGTGGCCGTTGCTGAAGTGGTAGAGGTAGGCGTTGGTGTATGGCTGGGCGTGGCCGTTGGTGACGTGGCAGTAGTGGTTGTTGGTGGATGGGTGGGCGTTGCCTTTGATGAGGTAGCAGAGGGGGTTGTTGGTGGAGGTGTGGGTGTGCCTGTTGGTGAAGTGGTAGAGGTGGGCACTGGTGGATGCGTGGGTGTGGCCGTTGGTGAGGTGGTAAAGGTGGTCGTTGGTGGAGGGGTGGGCGTGGCTGTTCGTGTGGTGGTAGAGGTGGTTGTTGGTGGCGGCGTGGGCATGGCTGTTGGTGAGGTGGTAGAGGTGGGAGTTGGTGGTGGGCTGGGCTTGGCCGTTGATGAGGTGGTAGAGGTGGTTATTGGTGGTGGCGTTGGGGTGGCTGTTGGTGAGGTGGCAGAGGGGGTTGTTGGTGGATGTGTGGGCGTGGCCGTTGGTGAGGTGGTAGAGGTGGGCACTGGTGGAGGGGTGTGCGTGGCCGTTGGTAAAGTGGTAGAGGTGTGCGTAGGTGGAGGGCTGGCTGTGGCCGTTGATGAGGTTGTAGTGCTGGGCGTTGGTGGATGAGTGGGCGTGGCCGTTGGTGAAGTGGTAGAGGTAGGCGTTGGTGTATGGCTGGGCGTGGCCGTTGGTGAGGTGGCAGTAGTGGTTTTTGGTGGATGGGTGGGCGTTGCCTTTGGTGAGGTGGCAGAGGTGGTTGTTGGTGGAGGTGTGGGTGTGCCCGTTGGTGAGGTGGTAGAGCTGGTTACTGCTGGAGGCGTGGGCGTGGCCGTTGGTGAGGTGGTAGAGCTGGTTACTGGTGGAGGTGTGGGTGTGGCCGTTGGTGAGGTGGTAGAGCTGGTTACTGGTGGAGGCGTGGGTGTGGCTGTTGGTGCGGTGGTAGAGCTGGTTATTGGTGGAGGTGTGGGCATGGCCGTTGGTGAGGTGGTAGAGCTGGTTACTGCTGGAGGCGTGGGCGTGGCTGTTGGTGAGGTGGTAGACATGGGAGTTGGTGGTGGGCTGGGCCTGGCCGTTAATGAGGTGGTAGAGGTGGTTGTTGGTGGAGGCGTGGGCGTGGCTGTTGGTGAGGTGGCAGAGGGGGTTGTTGGTGGATGTGTGGGCGTGGCCGTTGGTGAGGTGGTAGAGGTGGGCGCTGTTGGAGGGGTGGTCGTGGCTGTTGGTGAGGTGGTAGAGGTGGTCACTGGTGAAGGTGTGGGCGTGGCTGTTGGCGAGGTTTTAGAGGTGGTTGTTGGTGGTTGCGTGGGTGTGGTCGTTGGTGAGCTGGTAGAGGTAGGTGTTGGTGGAGGGCTGGTCGAGGCCGTTGGTGAGGTGGTAGAGCTGGTTATTGGTGGGGGTGTGGGTGTGGCTGTTGGTGAGGTGGTAGAGCTGGTTACTGGTGGAGGTGTGGGCGTGGCCGTTGGTGAGGTGGTAGAGCTGGTAATTGGTGGAGGTGTGGGTGTGGCTGTTGGTGAGGTGGTAGAGCTGGTTACTGGTGGAGGCGTGGGTGTGGCTGTTGGTGAGGTGGTAGAGCTGGTAATTGGTGGAGGTGTGGGCGTGGCCGTTGGTGAGCTGGTAGAGCTGAGCGTTGGTGGAGGTGTGGGCGTGGATGCCAGTGTTGTGCTCCCTGTGGTTGTGGTCGTGGTGGTGGTTGCAGGGGTGGTGGGTGGCGAAGGCCCAGAGGCACACTCACAGCAGTAAACGTTGATCTCGTAGTTGAGACAGTAAGGCATGGGGATGGTCCCCCCTGACTTTTGGTCTTCGTTTTTGCACACCAGACCAACAGATTTGTCACACACCACTGTCTGTCCAAGGTCTCCAATTGGAATGTCGGGGTATGCTGTGGCTCTGCAGGATATGTTCGCTGTCCAGCCTGCACAGACGTCTTCAGTCAATTCAACATCTCCACCTGTTTGAGTATAGTCGGGTTTACCAGAATCAAACCAGCCAGTCCATTTACAGTCAGGCACACATGGGGTGGTTGATGATCCGGCGGTGGACAGGGTAGTTATGACAGTGGTGACTGATTCTGCTGTAGGCATGGTGGTGGTTACAGTTGTAGTGGGCTCTGATGTAACTATGGATGTCGTAGTGGTGGCTGTCACCGAAGTAGTCCTTTCTGTGGCAGTGGTGGTTGTGGTAGTTGTCGATGGGAAAGAGGTGGGAGTTGTTGGTGAAGGAAATGGAGCGGTCATTGGTGGAGGGGTGGGCGTGGCCGTTGGTGAGGTGGTGGAGGTGGGCGTTGGTGGATGGGTGGGTGTTGTCGTTGGTGAGGTTGTAGAGGTGGTTGTTGGTGGATGGGTGGGCGTTGCTGTTGGCGAGGTTGTAGAGGTGGTTATTTGTGCAGGGCTGGGCGTGACCATTGGTGAGGTGGTAGAGATGGGCACTGGTGGAGGGGTGTGCGTGGCCGTTGGTGAAGTGGTAGAGGTGTGCGTAGGTGGAGGGCTGGCTGTGGCCGTTGATGAGGTTGTAGAGGTGGTCGTTGATGGAGGTGTGGGCGTTGCTGTTGGTGAGGTGGCAGAGGTGGGCACTGGTGGAGGCGTGGCAGTGGCCGTTGGTGAGGTGGTAAAGGTGGTCGTTGGTGGAGGGGTGGGCGTGGCTGTTGGTGAGGTGGTAGAGGTGGGAGTTGGTGGTGGGCTGGGCCTGGCCGTTGATGAGGTGGTAGAGGTGGTCGTTGATGGAGGTGTGGGCGTTGCTGTTGGTGAGGTGGCAGAGGTGGGCACTGGTGGAGGTGTGGCAGTGGCCGTTGGTGCGGTGGTAAAGGTGGTCGTTGGTGGAGGGGTGGGCGTGGCCGTTGGTGAGGTGGTAGAGGTGGTTGTTGGTGGAGGCGTGGGCGTGCCTGTTGGTGAGGTGGTAGAGGTGGGCGTTGGTGGTGGGCTGGGCCTGGCCGTTGGTGAGGTGGTAGAGGTGGTCGTTGATGGAGGTGTGGGCATTGCTGTTGGTGAGGTGGCAGAGGTGGGCACTGGTGGAGGCGTGGCAGTGGCCGTTGGTGAGGTGGTGGAGGTGGGCGTTGGTGGATGGGTGGGCGTTGCCGTTAGCGAGGTTGTAGAGGTGGTTATTTGTGCAGGGCTGGGCGTGACCATTGGTGAGGTGGTAGAGGTGGGCACTGGTGGAGGGGTGTGCGTGGCGGTTGGTGAAGTGGTAGAGGTGTGCGTAGGTGGAGGGCTGGCTGTGGCCATTGATGAGGTTGTAGAGGTGGGCGTTGGTAGATGCGTGGGCATGGCTGTTGGTGAAGTGGTAGAGGTAGGCGTTGGTGTATGGCTGGGCGTGGCCGTTGGTGAGGTGGTAGAGGTGGGCACTGGTGGAGGCGTGGGTGTGGCCGTTGGTGAGGTGGTAAAGGTGGTCGTTGGTGGAGGGGTGGGCGTGGCCGTTGGTGAGGTGGTAGAGGTGGTTGTTGGTGGAGGCGTGGGCGTGGCTGTTGGTGAGGTGGTATAGGTGTGAGTTGGTGGTGGGCTGGGCCTGGCCGTTGATGAGGTGGTAGAGGTGGTTGTTGGTGGAGGCGTGGTCGTGGCCGTTGGTGAGGTGGCAGAGGTGGGCACTGGTGGAGGCGTGGCAGTGGCCGTTGGTGAGGTGGTAATGGTGGTCGTTGGTGGATGCGTGGGTGTGGTCGTTGGTGAGCTGGTAGAGGTAGGCGTTGGTGTATGGCTGGGCGTGGCCGTTGGTGAGGAGGCAGAGGTGGTTGTTGGTGGACGGGTGGGCGTTGCCGTTGGTGAGGTGGCAGAGGTGGGCGCTGTTGGAGGGGTGGTCGTGGCTGTTGGTGAGGTGGTAGAGGCGGGCACTGGTGTAGGGCTGGGAGTTGTGGTGGTGGTGGTTGTGGCTGGGGTGGACACAGGGCACTCATCCATCGGCAGGCAACATTTCACACGTATCTCGTAGTCATAACATAGTCCGAATGGTCCATTCCCGAATTGCTCTTCATTCTTGCAAATGAACCCAAGCGATATGTCGCACTTTGCCTTCTGGCCGAGCTCCTCCCAGCTGAGGTGAGGCTCTGTGGCTGACCTGCATTCAATGTCCTCAGGAGCCACACAGACACTGTCGAATGTCTCTTGGTCCCCGTCATCACCGCCACTGCTCGGGTGGTCTTCGTTGATCCAGTCAGACCAGAAGCAGCACAGCTCTGGGGAAGCAAAGCCCAGCATTGGTCATTGGTGCCTCGGCACAGGCACCCTCAGGAGGTGATTGAGAGGACTCAGGGACCTCCGTGCCCATCCCACAGATACAGCCCATCCCTCCCCATCACCACCAAGGGACCAGGTTGTAGGGCATAGTGGAGGGCTGGACACCACTTCCCACTTCACAAGTGAAAAACTGAGGCCCAGAGAGAAGGGGCTACCCAAGGACACTCCTGGGTATGACCGACCCAGGTCTGGAAGCTCCAGCCCAGTGTCCTTCCTCAGCTATTTTCAAATCCTTGTGTCAGAAAACTAAGTAGCAAAAGGACCACCCATCCCAGTAAAGGAAGTGTGCCAGAAGGGGCTTCGTCTCTGCTCTTGACCAACAATGTTGTCACCCGCAGCCAGTCAAGTCCCTCTTCATGAGTCCCAGGACTCCATAAACCATGAAAAGTCAGCAAAACACATGCATCTTTGGTGCACAGGCAGCTGGGACCAGCCCAGCTTGGCCTTGCACCGGGCCCTGAAGGGAGCTTCCCGGGATGGGGGCGGCTTCGCTCTTCTTTACCCTGTTTAGCTCCAGAAGAATCAATGTCACTTACTTGGAGTTGTCGATAACGCTGCAATAGAGTGGGGGAAGAGGCTATCATTATATAGTTCGAGATTTTTAAAAATCTTCTTTTAATTTTTAAGAGTCCATTTTCTGCATGGCAGTCATATCCCTGGCATCTTGTTCCAAAGCTGCTACAATTCCAACCAGAACAAGCACAGAGGAATTTAAGGAAATGGCTCTCTAACCCTGAGGGATATTTTCTTGCTGGTATTTGGAAATTTCCCCAAGTCGCTTTCCACTGTGGTCTGGGCTTGGGGATGTGGTCATAGCGCTGGCATCCCAACTCACAAGGCCAGGGGACTGGGGACACTCCCCCCACGCTCAGAGGAACATCAGTGTCACCTTGTTATGAACTGACTGGCTGCACCATGCTGGTCCCCTGCCCTACAACAGCCATTTGTGCTGGGTGCTGGGTACTGGGGAAGGCAAGAGCCTCAGTAGGTAAGGGAGGCATGGCCACGGGGGCCTCACCTGTGCTGGGGGTCGGGGTGGTGGTGGTGGTGGTGATGGTGGCGGCGGTGGCGGTGGTGGTGGTGGGGACGGTAGTGGAGGTCGTCAGGGTGGATGGGGGTGGTGTGGTGGACACACAGATGTTGAAGTGCTTCTCCACTGTCCCGTTGGGGCCACAGATCTCCCAGTAGCAGAAGGCGCCATCCTGGGTCTGGTTGAGGATTTGTCCTGGGGGAGAGAAGGAGGCCATCAACACGTCGTGGTTGGGGGAGACAGAATCTCAAGGCTTCCCCCCACCTGTTACAAGTGAGGGAAGGCTGGGTGTCCTCCAGGTCTAATAAGAGGCAAACAAATGCCCCAGTGAGACCCCATCTCCAGAATCCCTCCCTTTGAAGAAGAGGACCCCATCAGAATACAGAAGCAGGTTCCAGTAGAGGAGCGACAGAAGTCCCCACAGGGCACCATCTCCCCACGGGGTCGCCACACAGCAGAGGCAGGTCTGAGCTAGGAAGGGTCCCAGGGAAACAAAGGGGCAGAGCCCAGGAGGAGACCAGCCCCCACCCAGCTGTCCCCAGAAGCCCAGGAACAGGGGCTTACCTTCCTCCGGCCGGCAGATGACTTCTGAGGAGCTGGAGCACACGCTGTAAAGCAAGCACAGTGCTCAGGGGGCACCAGCCTGGCTTCGCCCTCCTGATCAGACACCTGCCTCTGTGCCCGAGCCCCCCTCTGGCACTGCCCCAAAAGCCAGCTCAAAGGAGCCCCACCCATTGGGTTCTGTGGGCAGAGCGGGGACAAGAGGAGGTAGGAAAAAGCCGGATTGCAAGGACAGGATGAGAAGAGAAACACCCCTCACCCCCATGGAGAGCGACCGGTGGCTCACGTGGCATGTGTGTGCCTGTGTTTGACAGTGCATCCCTGTACACGTATGCATTGTGTGCAGGTGTGTGCAGACACGTGTGCGTGATAGACACGTGTGCATGATAGGCACGTGTGCATGTGCACCGTGTGTGTGGCTGCGCCCATGCGTGTGCTCACACATGTGCGTGAGTGTGTGTGCCTGTGTGTGTGCTGGCCTCCCCAGTCCCCTGGGATCTGGGCTTAGGTACCAAGACTTGCAGATCTCCTCAGTGGGAACTGATGATCCGGGTAGGTAGCGGGTGTCCTCGACATAACAGCCACACTTGTCCCCCGAGACACACTTCTTCAGGTCCTCATCGTAGATGGGCCTGTTCTTGGGGCACCGGGGGTAGCAGCCTGGTGGGCACAGGGCAGGGGCTTGGACCACCACAGAGGACCCTACCCATCGTCCCTAACCTGTCAGGCCTTTCCCTTGAGATGTTTCTCTGGGAAGACCAGGTATGGGGAAGGTAGAGGCTTGTTGTCTCCCCACTCGACTGGGCCCCACACAGTGCCACACAGCCACATAGCCAGCACAGCTCTGCCCAGGCTCTTATGGCCCCCTGAGCCACCACCCCCGCATCCCGTGGTGGGATCCTCCCTCCCCGATCTTCACATGACTCACTCTGTGTCTCTAGTTCTCAGCTTGAATGCCAGCGCCCGCCAGAGGCCTCCCCTGACCTGGGTCTGAACACCCCACCTTGCCCTGCTCTGTGTGTTCCTCAGCACTCCCCGCCCCTGGCGGGTCAGCTTGTGTACTAACCTGCTCCTTTTCTGCTCTGCTGTGAGGGCAGGGCCTCAGCTCAAGCACCAAGCCCACCGTGCAATGAACAAACTCTGCAGCAAGCTAAGCCCGGCCCACCCTGGGCCTCAGGTCCCCCTGGCCCTCTCACGCGTCGCTCTGGGTGTCCCCATGGGTCTCCAGACAACACTGGCCTTCAGCCTCACAGAGGCCATCACATTCCCTGGACGGCCCCGCCCTGCACGGCCACCAGCACCCACTCACCCTCCAGGTAGGACACAGAGATGTTGGAGTGGATGCCGTTGATGGTCCTGCAGGTCTCGAAGGTGCGGTTCCCACAGGGCTCGTAGTGCCACTCACACTCGTCCCGGGGGTTGTAGTAGTCACAGAAGACGGCTGGGAGTGGACGGGGATGGGGTCAGACTAGAGAAGGCACAGGGGGGTGCCAGGGGGAGGGCGGGCTGGGGTGGGGGGACAGGGGCAGAGACACGTCAGACTCGCTCCTGCCAACCCAGGTCCCCCAGTGGGCGGGTGAGGAGTGCTGCCCCAGCCTGCATGTAGTGGCCCCCAGCCCTGGGCCCAGGACAGAGGGCACTCACGGCACAGGTCTGGTGTCCTCCAGAACACACAGGCGCCCTCCTTGGTGCACTCCTGGGCATAGGAGGCCACAGCAGAGCAGAAGCACTCGCAGTCCCCGCCAGTGTCACAGGAGCACGAATCGTGCACGCAGGCATCATAGAAGACCGTGGGGTCCACCTGGGGAGGAGACCTCGGTGTGCCCTGGGTCCGTGCTGCCTTCATGGGGCCAGAACTTGCCCGGTAGATCCCGGAGCTCAGGACCCTGAAACTGGCCCTGCTCCTGGACAGGGTACAGTTAACCAGGTTACCTAGCACCGGCCTCCCAGGGCCCTGGTGGGGCTGATCCTGGGACGGGGGACTGTCCAGAGACATTTGGCCAGTCCTGGCTGTTCAGACCTGGTGCCCAGCCCCTCAGGGCCTTGGGGTCCTCAGCTGTAAGACGGCAGTCCTAACACCTGCCCATCCCCCATGCCGGGAGCCAAGGGACAGCTGAGCACTAGGGAATCTGCATCCTTCCTCTTTTCCTGGTGAGCATGGCAGCCTGGGGGTCCAGCCAGGGGTCTCAGAGGGCAGGCTGGTCATCTGACCACGTGTCTAAAGGACACAGAGCCAAAGGACGCAAGAGAACGGAGATGAAGGACGAGGGCTGCACGGTGATGGGGCCGGCGGCTCCCAGTGTGCAAAGAGCGCCCCGCCCCCAGCCAGCCTAACGCCCTTCTCTGCCCATGCGCGAAGCCGGCCCCGGCCCCACCCACTGCCCTGCTCCGCCTACGGCCGGCCCCGCCTCCAGCCGCACCCGCCGCGCGCCCCGCCCCGCGCACGCGCGCCCCGGCCCGGCCCCGCCCACCTTGCTGTGGCAGGCGCCGAACACCGAGCTCTTGAGGATGCTGCACTGCTTCTCGGCCCAGGCGCGCCGGTGCGGGTTCAGGCTGCAGGGCTCGGGGGTGGTGCTCACGTCCGGGCAGGTGGGGGCCTCCTTCCAGCTGTTCCCGAAGTCCAGCTCGCTGCTCACCACCATGTGGTCCCGCGTGGTGAAGTCGTTGTTGGAGCGGTAGTCGAAGTTCCCGCACAGGCCGCACACCGTGCCCTGCAGGAGACAAGCATCCCCGGGGCGCTCGGGTGGGAGGGAGGGCAGGGGGCTCGCTCCCCCGCGTGCCTGGGAGGCCCGGCGGGGCACGTGAGAGGGGGCCGGCCCGGAGAGGCCGGGTCGGGCAGGGGCAGCCCACCTGGTAGGAGGGGGCCAGCTTGATGAAGACGGTGGTCCTCTTGTCCCAGATGACAATGATGCCGATGCTGGCCTCGACCACCAGGTACTGGCCCACCTCCCGCGTGGTGTAGGCCACGTGGTGGCCCTCGTCGCGCTGGATCACTATGCGGTGCTTGTCTTCCAACTTCAGCTCCGTCTTCTGCTCGGAGGGGGGAGAGGGCCGGTCACTGGCCAGGTCCGAGGGTCCCCGAGGGCTCACGCATCCCCAGGGGCAGGCAGCACTCACCCCCAGGAAGATCTTGATGGCCTTGGAGCAGGTGACACCAGTGGTGCCACAGGGAACATTCTCAGTGATGACACTGAAGGTGCCCAGCGAGGAGTTCTGGCCACAGTAATCCTGGGGGCCAACAGGGCAGCGTCAGCTGGACGCTGGGCCACAGGTGCCTGGGGTGCACCCACCCCAGCTGGTGGGGCTGGGGCAGCCACTGAGCAGACCTTGGCTCTGCCCCTTCCAGTCGGGGAGGCTGAGCCCCACTTCAGACCTCACAGAGCCTCAGCCCCTCCTGTGGTGGCTGGGATAACCACGGGGTGTGGGGGATTTGGATTGGCAAAGCTCCTGGCTCTGACCCTCCCTTGGCCTGTCATAACTCCCCCCACCCACCACACACACACACACACACACACACACAGGCCCCTCATCCCCCATGGCTGGTCTGTCAAACCTATCCCCTCCTCTGTGTTCCCGCAGGAGGATCATGGAACTGGACGGTGGAGAGGGGGGCTTCATCATGCCCACCCCACTCACTGCTAGAAACCCAAATCCTCCTGACGGGGTGGGGTCTTGGGAGGAGGAAGGGCCAGCCCCTCCCACTCCCAGGTCCCCCACATCTCAGGGCTTCCTTGCTGGGCTGAGCAGAGCAGGCACAGGCCTGGCCCTGGCGGTTCCACGGCCTCACCTGAACAGCCACGTAGGAGCAGTGCCCGTCAAAGTCATAGTATTTCCCGTCAAAGGTAATGTAGTGGCCACTCCCATAGATGGAACAGGTGCCATGGCACATGGACTGGGTGCACACCCAGTGTCCTTTCTGGCAGGTGCTGCAGAGATCAGAGAGGAGCCTGAAGGCACCTGCCCAGATGGTGGCCTGGCCGAGACCCCAGGGGCCACGCGGACAGCTCCCCAGGAAGCCCACACGTGACACCTGCAAGTGCCCACAGCAGCCCCAAAAGTGCCATCGCAAACATGCACCCACACCCCTGCGCCAGGCCAGTGGCAGACAAGAGACCACCCTGCGGGCCTTGGGCAGTAGCCAGGGCCAGGCTGGCTCACCAGGTGTTGCAGTCCACCTGGATCTTGTCCCCTGGGGAGTACAGGTCCTTGTTGTGCACACACGGGCACTCTTCCTCCACCACACAGCCACCTCGGCCATCATCCATCAGCCCATCGGGACACACGCAGCCGCTGATACACTCCGTATGGTACTGGGGGCAGCCAGAGAGTGGGGTTCAGGGAGGGGACAGGTGAGGCTGAAGCCCTCCCTGGAAGTCAGGACTACATGGCAGGCTAGGGAAGGTCTGACAGCTCAGATTCCCCCCGTGTCCTGGGACCCCTGACCTCCCTCCGTGGTCAGGCCCCAGGACCCCCTCCCCTCAGGCCCACCACTGGGCAGAGAAGCCGGTGAGGGTTGCCTGCCAAGGGCCCCTAAACTGGCCCCTGTGCCCAGTGGGCACACAGAGTGCCCCTTCCCTCCCAGCAACAGGAGTGTCAAGGCCCATGTGGCCACAGTATTTGGCCTCCAGACCCTAGGGTGGGGCACAGTATGGGAGTCTCCGTAACAGGCTCAGACAGTCAGATGCCCGCCCAGCCCTCCCACAGCGGCCCTGCCCAGCACGCACATAGCCGGCAGCCAGCGTCTGGCAGCTCATGGGGCGGGGTTTCAAGACGGCCAGCGCCGTCAGATTGCTGCAGTCCACGTGGATCTTCGGGTCCGCACAGCCTGCAGGACAGACAGGGCTGCCTTAGCTCAAGCTGAATGTGGGGGGCCCCGGGGGTAGGGGAGGGCATAGGGGAGCAGGCCTGGCGGCGGGGTCCACGCACAGGGCAGCAGCCACTTACTCTGGCCCAGGAGCTTGACCAGCTGGCAATGCAGCCTCCCGTTCTGGCAAACGCTACAAGAGAGGGGTGGGAGGTGAATGGCTCCCGGGCGCAATCCCCACACAGATGGTCATGGGAAGCCACCACTGCCTGGGGACGGATGCAAGCCTGGCCACTCTTAGAATCCCCCTCCCCAGGCACCTCTGTAGCCCTCGGGTTCTCAGCTCCACCAGGTAGAGCCTCCCCGTCCTCAGCTTGGAGCAGATTCAGAAGGAGCCCCCCACGTCCCACCCTGTGCCGTCCCTTCCCAGTTCAGGCCACCCACCATCGCTCCTCCTGCCTCAAGACCACGTCCCCCGCCTCCAGGTAGAGGCCTTGGTGGTAGCAGGAGCACTTGGCGAGGGGCACACAGCGGCCCTTCTCATCCTGGAAGGTGCGGTCGGGGCAGCCGCAGCCGTCCACAGGTGCAAAGCCCTTGAGGCAGTGAGTGTCAGCCTCGGACAGTGAGCGGCACGTCCGCTGGCAGGTGGTCAGGTTGTACAGGAAGATCTGCGAGTTAGGGCAGGAGTCCACGTCCTCGTCTGCAAAGGAGACATGGGGGCCGGCGTGAGGGGCAGGAGAGACTGCACCCCCAGCTTCTATCCCTGTAGGCTGTCCCTGAGCCCTCACTCTGCCAGGATGGCAGATGCCCACCCAGCCACCCTGGGACCCCTGCCCTGAACTTGGCTGCCACAGCTCCAGGCCCGTCACAGGCCCCTGGTCCTTGCAACATCACAGCCCCTCGCTGCAAGCAGAGAGCTGGAGGGGCTGGTTTCCCGCCGCCCCTGGCAGATGGAGCTGGGAGGTGGGTTGCTGGCTGCAGGGGGCTGACGCCTCTTCTGGACTGCCCATGCTCAGGGCCCCCAGCCCTGTCCCAGGATGCAGCCAGCAGGGGTGGTACTCACTGCAGACCCGCTCCCGCCAGCCCCACAGCATGACGCCCTTGGTGGCACAGGCGCGCGCATAGGAGGACAGAGCCGCGCACATGCAGTCCTCGTTGTTCTCGCAGTTGCAGGTGTCATATCTGCACCTCTGGGAAGGAAACCGAGCCAGCGGACAGTGAGGTGGGGAGGCTGGGACATGGCCGTCAGCCCCCCATGTCCACATGCCTGCATGTGTGCTGGCACTCACAGACACGTGCTTACACACACACATGCACACTCAGCACGCCTTGAGGGCTCTGGGGACCTGTCCACGCCATCATGTGGGTGGGGGTGGGCATGTGTGCAGGTCCCACTCACCTTGTAATACTCAGTGGGGTCCACGGCTGAGTGGCACCTGCCAAAGGGGGTCTCCGTGCTCTTCAGGAGGGAGCACCAGTGCTCAGCATAGTTGGCTGGGGAGTGAGGGGTCAGAACCTCAGCAGGGGCTGGGACCACCTGCACATGTCCCCTGGGTCTGACTCTCTGGTCACCCAGGCTGGAGTGGACCCAAGTCCAGGCCTCTTCTTCCCATGGGTCAAATCTCTGGGCAACTCCAAGCAGGATAGGGCCCCCTTGCAGGATGCCCACTGCCTCCCTCTCTTGACCCCAAGGGCCCAGGCATCCCCGGATGTGGTGGGGTGGCAAGTAGGAGGGTATGCTGTCATGGCTCCAGGCAGCCCCTGGACAAGGGCCACCTCCCAGCAGTTAGCTGGCCTGGCCCTTCTGCCATGCCGCTTGGCAGGTGCCACCATGGGCCATCATAAACCAGCAGCACAGCGGGAAGCAGTAGGCAGACAGGCTGGTGTCCAGCGTGGAGGGCCCTCTTACCTCCACCCACCTCTCACACACCACGTGCCACCAGAACCCCCCTGACCCGAAAGGCCACGCTGGCCGGGGGTCAGCTCTCCCAGTCAGGCTGCAGGTAGCAGCATCCAGTGGCGCCCGAGCCTCACCACTCTCGATGTTGAGGGAGCAGGGGTCATCCAGCCAGTCCAGCTTGTCCTGGCAGCTCGACTGGGCCTTCCAGGTGTTGGCAAAGCTGGCTCCTGTGGCCTCCACCAGCCCGCTGGCTGTCTTGAAGTCATCGCTTTCCAAGCCATTGAAGTTCCCGCAGAGGCCTGGGGGGCCAGGACAGGGTTGGGGAGGGGCCGAGGCTGGCAGGGGGTAGGCCCCAAATGGGGCCTTGGCAAGGGCGAGCTGAGTGGGGCCACTCACCCTGCACCTGCCCCTGGGCGTCCTGCTCCAGCGTGGCAAAGAGCTGCATGACAGGGACCAGCTGCACCTGCAGCCGCAAGCCATAGGCCGTGTTCACGATGATGTGGTAGGAGGAAGGTTGCAAGATGGAGAAGCTCGCTGCAAGGCAGGGAGCACAGTGAGGCAGCGGGGCTCCCCACACCCTGCCTCGCCCAGGATGCCTTCAGCAGGAGAGCAACAGCCTCCCACTGTCCCCCCTCAGCAGAGGCCCAAGGATGTAGAGTCCGCCAGATGCCACAGGGGTACCCGCTCCCCATGACCAACCTCCTGGGCCCAGAGCAGCTGGCCGTGGATCACGGCGGGCCCAGCTGAGTTGGAAGTGGTTCCAAGGCCCCATCCTGGACCAGGACTCACCAGTCACGTGGGGCAGGTTGACCTGCAGTTCATTCAGCATCACGCTGCCGTCAGTCTTGAAGACCACCACCTGCAGGAAGGTCAAGGGTACATGGGGCTGAGAAGGGCCTCGAGGACGCTGGGTGTGCTGGGATGGGAGGGCGGGCACCTACGTTCTTCCTCTTGTCGGCCAGCAGCACCACCGTCTTCAGGCAGGTCTGCTTGTCCGTGGAGCCGCAGGGGGCCAGCTCGCCCAGGAGGGCGTAGGAGTCGTTGTGGTCGCCCTGTGTGGGAAGGCACGTTGTAGCGACTGGTGGCCAGGGGCAGGAAGCACCCCAGGAGCCCGGCGGTGGCTCGGAAGGGAAAGCCCGCCTGTCATTCGGCCTGAGAGCGGCAACCCCCTTCTCAGCCCATGGGCACTTCTCCAGGGACCATTCACCTGCCCACCCCGGGACCCAGGCAGTCTGGGTGCCAAGCCCCCAGCTCCACCCCACCCCAGGCCTTGGGCCTGCCTACCTTGCTCAGGACATAGTAGCAGTCCCCATGGAAGGTGAACTTTTTCCCATCAAAGGTGGTGATGTGCGAGCCACCTTCCAGGGCGCAGGTCCCGGGGCATGGCAGGTCTGTGCACACCCAGCGGCCGGCGTTGCAGACACTGCCGGGCAGCGGGGCACAGGGTTAGGGCTCAGCTGCCACCCAGCCTGCCCCAGCCCCCAAGCCCAGGGCCCAAGACTCACCAGTGCTCGCAGTCGTTGGTAACCTCCTGGCCTGGTGCGTGCAGGCGTCCATGCAGCTTACAGTGACACTGGCTCACAGGGATGCAGCCGCTGCCCGCAACGTCATCATATACAGTGTCTGGGACAGCCAGGGACATGACGTTACCATAGGCAGGCCTTGGAAAGTGCCAGAGTCCCCACAGTGCAGCTGCCCTTCAGGCCTCCCACCAACAGGCACCACCGGTCTTTGGGCCAACACCCGTGATCCCCACCTAATCTCTGGGTCAGGGGTCTGCCCATGGGGGGTGGGCCTCCAGGCCACCTTCCTGCCCCTCAGAGTCCAGCGCCTTCCAGGGGCCTACAGGCTCAGGGCTGGGGGCGGAGCAGGAGGAGTTCCGTCCATGTATCCCCTTCTCAGAGCCTCCCCGAAGCCACCATGTGGGAGGGTCTTTGGCATTTATGTCCCTTCTGCCCAGACCTGCCCCTGATGTCAGGGTGGGACTGGGGGGTACGTCCTGTACCATCACTATCCCCACATCCAGCAAAGCTCTTCCCTCGATGCGGGTGAGAACCCGAGGCCCAAGGCACAAGGCCGCTTATCCAGCGCACGAGCCAGGGTGGGCTGCATCAGGGCAGCACCCCCTTGTCCTGCCCTGCAGCACCCCCGAGCTCGCACCTTCCGGGCAGAAACAGCCGTCCATGCGGTGCTCCTCGCACAGGCTGCTGACCTCCAGGTGAGAGCAGGTGTCCATGCAGGGCGAGCCGCTCTCCAGGTAAATCATGTTCCCGGGGCAGCTCTTGGCTGGAATGGCAAAGGCAGCCCCGTGAGCCGGCTCCACGTGCGCCGCCCCGAGCGCCCCCCGTGGTCCCCCGGCCCTTACGGCAGAGCGTGTCGGTCCTCCAGGTGCCGGGCTGGCCGCCGGCGTGCGAGCACTGGCGGGAGAACTCGGCGAGCGTGCTGCAGACGCAGGAGCGGTTCCCCGCGCACTGGCAGCGGTCCTGCATGCAGGCGAGCACGTAGGGCTCCAGCGGCAGCAGCGCCTGGCACGGCTCGAAGGCCTCGGCGGTCAGCAGACTCTCGCAGTCGTCGCGCTGGTGGGAAGGACGCCGGGGACCGGCCGTCACACCCCTCTTCCCACCCGCACGGGTCCCCAGCAGAGGTCGGCGGGTGCCGGGGTCCCCGAGAGCCCTGGGGGAGAAGCCACTCTGCTCCTGGAGGGCCCTCACCCTGGGAGCGGCTGGGAGCCCCAGCCTGGCGACTCACGTGCTCAGAGCAGGACTCGGAGGACGTCCCCGTCACCTCCTCTGGGTCCTCACACTCCACCTCAGGCTTGCTGATCTTCTGCATGTTCCCAAACTCGATGGGACTGAAGAGTATGCCTGGGGGAGCAGGGCCCGTCAGGGAACGGGGCCCTCCTGGGAGCCTGGGAGCCCTGCCCCACCCTGCCCCCCACTAGCCAAGTCCTCAGCCCCCCTCACCTTCAGAGAGGAATTCCGAGTAGGTCTGCAGGCCGTTGTAGTCCCCACAGAGGCCGCAGGTGTGGTTCTGGAACTTACTGTCCAGCTCCAGCTATCCGGGAAAGGGGGCAGGTGAGCTGGTCTGTGGGCCACTGGGCACCACAGGGTCCCAGGCAGTCAAGGGAGCCACTCCTCCACCGGACTCTTGTTTGAAGGATAGCAGGTGGGGCAGGAGGGCAGGGGTCAGTGGCCAGGGGGTGTCCTGTCACTGCAGGCCACTGAGAAGCAGCATGTGCTTGTGGGAAAGGGTGAGGGCCAGTCCACTGCCCCCGAGGCCCTGTGGGCCCTTCCTAGGGCCGGGCAGGCTTCCGCTGCTCCGCACTCTCCCCACCCGCCGCCCCTCCACCTGCCCTCTTGGGTGAGGGGTCGGACCGCAGTCCTCCCAGTCCTCCCTCACGGCGGCCCCGCACCCCAGGCGCCCGTGTCGCTGGCGCCCACCATGAGTGAGTCCTCCCGGTTCCACATCAGGGTGATGCCGCTGCGGGAGTAGACCTTGGTGTAGGCCTCGTTCTTCTCAATGAGCAGCCCGGAGCTGTAGTGCGGGGTGCTGACCCTGCGAGGGGACACCAGGAGTCGTGCCAGCCCACCGCCCAGGGCCCGCCAGCGCTCATCCTCCCTGGGGTCCTGCTGCCCACAGGGGGCTGCAGCTGTGTGCATCATGTGTGGGGGGATGGCCCCCAGCCCAGTCCTGCCAAGACCAACTCCTGCCTGGAAGTCATGAACTTGGAGGAGAGATGTGAGCAGTGGCCACAGAGCCACCGTCCGCCATGGCTGGCCAGGCTTCCCCTGGGCACAGCCAGGCCCTTCCCTACACCCCCCTCCTCGGGGGTGTCCTGGGCAGGGACCCCTCCCAGAATCTAGGGGAGGAAGGAGGTCTGGGCTGCCCAAACCCCTTCCTGTCCCTGTCCTCAGAGGGATGTCCCCTCCCACAAGGTGTCTGCCTGGGTTGGGGCTTCTCCAGCCCCTGCCCACCCCATCCCCCTGGGGCCGTCCCTGCTGCTGTCAGGGACCCCACCCCAACTCCTGCCAGTGCCAGTCACCCCAACCTCGGTGCCTCCACCCCCAAGAGCCCTCCACCTCACTCCTGTCCCCCCAGGAGACTGAGGCCGACAGGGCAAGGAAAATAGTGCGGGAAATAGAGTCCTGGAGCCGCGAAAGGGCACGTCCCGCAGGCGGGGAAGCCGCTGGACAGGAATGCGCTTAAGAGAGCTTCATTGTTCCCGGGACAATACGGGAACAATAGGTGGGTGCGGGGAAGGGGCCCCCACAGCCTCTCCCTCACCCTGCCCTGTAACTCTAGCCTGGGGAACAGCACACAAGACCTCAAGACAGACGGCCACCAGGACCGGGACCAGAGCTGTCCCGAGCCCGGTGGGCTCCGAGGGGAGGGGCTGTAGGGGACGCAGAGGATAAATAAAAGCCCTGGCCTCTCGAGGGGGGCTTCTGATGGGGGCGCACCAGTGTCTGCTGAATGAACCAGCGACCCAGACTCAGACCTCAAGCCTCTCCTTAGCGGTGTGCTGGGGCACAGGGGGTCTCGCGGGGGCTGCCCAGGGACGGCTGGCTCTCAGGAGCCATCAGGCCCTACCCCCATTACTAGGGACTGTGGGAGGAGACAGTGCCCAGCCCCACTCACATGGCCCCGTTCACCACCACCAGCTGGCCGGTGAGGTAGATGGTGTCGTCTCCGACGGTCAGCAGGACGGACTCGACCTGGGGGAGGCCCCCGCCACTGTCCAGGCCCCGCTTCAGGTGCACGGCGAACTCTTTGTAGGAGTCTCGGCAGTCGGAGGCGAAGTTGTAGTCGCAGAGGCCGGGAAAGCGGAAGATGTCCCCGTCGAAAGTCTTGTAGTGAAAGTCGCCCCAGGTGCTGCAGACGTTGTGGCCGTGGTTTTGGGTCCTGCCTTCTGAAGAAGCAGGGGACAAGAGGTGAGCAGCCCAGGCCCGGGGAGGGCCGCTCCCGCCCCCAGCCCCCAAAGCTGCCCACTGAAACCCCTCCAGGAGCTCCCGGAAGCAGCTTAGAGCCTGTCAGGGTCCTGAAGCAGGGCCATCAGCTGGGGCAGGTCCCTCCCTGCAGGAGGGGCCTGCTGGGCCTTGCTCATCTTGCCCCCGGGGCCTCCAGCTGCTACGTCCTCCCACCCCTGTCCTAGTGTGGAGTGCAGCCATTTGCTGAGCAGGGAGCCGGGGCAGAGGGGCTTTTGGGCACCCCGGTCGCCAGGTCCACCTGGCCCAGTGCCCCCCACTGCTCCCTGCTGTACTCCCTCCACTCGATGCCTTCCCAGGCCCCCCAGCGCCCCTCACCCAGCAGGAGGACTAGGCTGGGCCCCTCCGAGGCTGCCCACACCTTGTCCATCCACAGGGACACCAGGGTCTCCTGCACCAGGATGTGACCCCACTACGGCTTTGCATCCAGCTGATGGGATGGGGGTTTCCCCGCGGTACATTCGTGGACTTTTCTGGCCAAAGTGACCCTGCACTAGGTGGACAAGCACCCCACGCTCCAGGAGGAGCCATCTCGGCCTCAACACTCAGAGGGTCCCTGATCCCTAGGCCTCCTGGTGGTGCTTGGGGCCCTGGGACCTCCCCCAGCATGGCTCCTCCAGCCTTCCCTTCCTCCCCACACCCACGGCTCAGGTGTGGCTGCCCGGGCTGCTGTTTCCGCCTGGCACCACCCCTGGACCCACACTCTGGCCGGGCAGCCAACCTCAGGGGGATGGGGGAAACCCAAGACCCCGTCCTTCTTTCCTAACCCCTGGAAGTCAGCAGGGAAGGAAGACCCCTGCAAGGAAGCCTTGGCTGCAGCTGTCCAGGCTGTCCTGGGGCATCTCGGACCACCCCAAAGGCTAGGCAGAGGAGAACCACCTCCTACTCCTGGGTACGACGCGCCAGCTCTGGGCTGCCCCAGCCTTCCTGCCACCACCACAGGACCTTCTTGCCTGGTCCCCTTGCCCCCTGGCCCAGCCTCTCACCTCTCTGGAGCTCTGAGCCCCTGGCCAAGGACAGGGCCAGGCAGACAGCTGCCAGGCGGGCCAGTGGCAGCCCCATGGTGGCTCAGGAGGGCGGTGTGGAGGAGCAACCCGGGCAGGGGTCCGGGCCTTTTATGCCCCAGTGGGAGGGCGGGAGGGCAGGGGAGGGGCGAGGGGTGGGTGGGGCATTTGCCAGATTATCAAGAAAACAGCTGTGGGGGCTCCCATGAGCTTATCTTTTATGAGGTTTATCTTTTATGGCTCCCTGGGTAAACTTAGCCTTCCTCAGGATGCAGCAGCCCCGATTGCCCCAATGCCAACACACGCCCAAGCTGAACCCTGTCCCTCCCAGCTGCCGGTGGGACCAGGCCCGGGGCGGGGGGAGGGTTGTGCCGGAAGCATGTCCTGGCAGGCTCCATGGTCCGCCACGGCCTCCCAGACCCCAGTCTATCCCCCAGCACAGCCCAGGTCAAACAAGGTGCTTCTGCGCGGGGGCCCCTGCCCAATATTCGCTTCTCTCTCCCATCCTGGGGACACTGCCCCTCACTGAGCAGCACGGACTGAGGCCCCACAGGCCCCACAGGCCTGCTCAGGCCCATGTCACCCTAGGGGAACCAAACCCTCCCCCAGCGGGGGCCCAAGCTCTGGAGTGGGGGGAGAGATCCAGGACTCAGCGGTCACCTGTACCTGACCACAGCAAGCAGCCTCCCCGAGGGCAGGGGGACGTGGGCTCCCGTGGGGTCCAGGGGCCCCGCCCCATCTGGATGTGGGGCTCTCGCTCTGTCCGAGGCCCTCAGCTCCATTTACCCTGCAATCTCCTCCTTTTCCCAAGCTGAGCCGGTCTCTGGAATTACATGTAATTGGAACTTGGGGAGCACCCAGCCCAGCCAGGGGATGCTTTACGGGATCAGGTCCTCTGCGGCACAGGGGGAACTGGCTCCCGGCCCAGAGTGGGCGTCCCTGAGGGGAATGGGGCCGGTCCCGGACACAGAGCCAGGCAGAGGTGGGGAGGACGTCCCCGCACCCGGGCCCTGCTCCTGCAGGTTCCCACTGCTGCTCGGGGGAGCACAGGCTCTCCCGGGCCACACTAGTCAATGGACAAAGGAGGGTCCTGCCCCAGAGAGAGCTGCGGCCTCTGATGCATCTCAGACCCCCCCCCGCCAGTTCTGGGACTGGCCGCTGTCCCACCGATTGTCTGGAAAACCCTTGGGGAATCGTAGTATGACATTCAAACTTGAATCAACCAAACACGACCCCACCAGGCATGCCAGTCTTTGTGGCCAGCCCAGGAGGGCACGCGCAGGCACGACCTGTCACTGGTGGGTAAACTGAGGCCTGCGGGTCCTCCCTCTACGTTTTCCTCTTCCTGAAAACAGAGACAGATCTGGAATTTAGTTTCTGACATTGGCCAGAGGGCAGACTGTGGGGAAGGCTTGAACCCCAGCCTGGTCCCTGAGTTCCAGGGGCCGGGGGGTGGGATTCTTCCCAACAGTTAAGGAGACTCTGGGCCAGGGGGCACTGAGCTCCTTCCCCCAACCACCCCACTGCCCTGATCAGGCCCCCACACAGAGGTGGTGACCCCTGCTGGGGCTGAAGCCCTCGCTTGGGCCGGAAGCCTGTGTGGGGAGCCTCGCCGGCCTCCCGCAACAGCTGCGTCCAAGCCCTGTGTGCTGATGTCACCTGCCACTCAGGCCTCCGGGCCCTGCAGACAGGACCTCCATGCCACAGGGACAGACCAGGGGCCAGAAAGGGGTCTCTGCACTGCTAGGACGTCAGGGATGCGAATGAACAGGAACCCGGAGCCTGGGAGGAGGCCCGTCATCCCATCCTGCTGCGCCCACCAGCCTCAGGCCCAGGTGCTGTCCTACCTGTAAGGACTTGGGCACATGGGGACGCTGAGTGTGTGGCCTGAGCCAGCAGGAGCAGGGATTAGGAAACCAGAGCCGGCTAGGCCACAGCAGGGCCATTGTGCCACTTCCCTGTGTGGGCTTCACACGTTGGCACCGAGCCCCGGGGAAACCCAAAGACGGGGCCTAGCACCTGCGCCCCTGGGAGGAAGTGATTTTCCACGCCGGGCCCCTTCCGCCCTGGTGGGGGTCAGAGGAATCCTGACTAGACACAGAATGACCAGCACAGCCACTCCTGCCCTGAGGTCTGAAAAGTGGGTCCTCCCAGGATGGAGGAGGTGGGTCCTCCTGGGTCTGAGAGGGTCCACCCTATGTTCCCTCTGGATGGAGAAGTGGTGGCGACCCCTTCTCAACCCATCAAGGGTCTCAGGTGGGGACCTTGTGTGAGCTGTGACAGCAGGCAGCTGTGCATGCGGCAGACACCAAGATCCAAACCTCACTCCCTAATGGAGGGAAAGGAGCTGGTTGGGGAAGACGGCAGTGATGGCTCCGACAGCCCGGGGTGACTGGAGTCACCCCCACCGCCCCCAAAGTGAGAGTGTCTCAAACCACATCCCAGGCCCAGTCCACCATCAGATCCCTGGCCAGGCTTCACTGCCAGCTTCTCAGCTGCCAAGCACAGTCATCACGGTGCCCCTGGCAGGTGACGGGGACCAGGTGGGTGCGGGAAGGAGCTCAGGGTAAGGGGCCAGTGCTCCACTACAGGACAACAATAAACTTGGAAATGCCCAAATCAGGCTGCAGACGCCGCGGTGCACTTAGACACTTGGCTTTATCCAGACATAACACGACAGACGCAGGATGACGGCTCTGTCTGCCTGGCTCGCCGCTCTCCTCTGTGCAGCTGGGGGGCAGGCAGCTGTCACCAGCCTCAGAGCTCAATTCTCTGCCCTTGACAAGCACAGGGGGACCCCCACCACCGCCCTGGTGGAGGGAGACAGTAGGGGCTTCCGACATGCTGTCGGTACCACTTTTCTGTGACACCGAGGAGAGGGGAATGGCCACCCCACCCAGCCACAGGGGGACGCGGCTGGGCCTCGTGGAGCACAAGCCCCCAGGCTGATGGGGTCCGAGGCGCCCGGCCTCCCCGGCCAGGCCCCACACCCAGCAGTAATTACCCCCATGCTGTTGCCAGCGACTGCACGGAATCTGCGGTCATGACCACAGGGAGGAGCCAGCAAAGACGTCACGCAGACGCCCAGAATGACTGTCCCACCACTGTGTGTCCACAAACCCTGACTCATCAGGAAGCCGGGGACGGGGCAGAGGGGCAGTGATGGTGCGGAGGGACTAGAGCCACAGGAGGAGGAGGGAAAGGGAGAGGAGGAGCGGGAGCAGGGGGGCGAGAGGAAGGGCCGCGCCCTGCTGGAGACAGCAGGTGCACCCCAGCCCCCACCCCTTCTCAGTCGCCTTGTGTGATGGTTACTTTTATGTGTCACTTTGGCTGAGCAGATGACCCCCATACTGCGGGTGGGCTTCGCTCTATCAGTCGAAGGCCTTAAAAGCAGCAAAGACTGAGGCCCCCCAAAGAAAGGGGATTCTGCACCCAGGTGGCCTTTGGGCTCCAGCGGCAGCGTCAACTCCCTGGGGTCTCCAGCCCGCCCTGAAGATTCCAGACTTGCAGCCCCACAATCACAACAGCAATCCCTTAAGATAGCACCCCACCCTGTCCCCCCCATGCACACACACACACGGCCACACCCTACTGGTTCTGTGTCTCGGGGGAACTCTGACTGACGTACCCGGCATGGCCCGGATCCCTCCCACAGGGCTTGTGGAGAGCATTTTTCCTGCCTGCGCTGCAGCTTTGGGATGTCCCGCCCCCTGAGCCCTCCTTTCCCTGCCCTGTTTTGACCCAAATGCAGCCCACGCTGACATTTACTAAAATGACGCTTCCATCCTTACTCCCTGTCGGTCACATATATCATCTCGGGCCATCCCCTCATAACTCCATGGGGTCAGTCCAATGATTAACCCATGTTACGGAAGGAGAAACTGAGTCACTGAGCGTCTAAGGCAGTGTCTCCCAGGGAGCAGGGGGTGAGCCTGGCTCAGTGCCATGCTGTTGACCATCGCCATCCTGCCCAGCCAAGACCCGCCAGCACCAGGCCACCCAGCCCCACCCGCTGCTGGACTTAAGTGGGGCAGCACAGGCTGATGGCCCAACCCTAGTGCCACGGCTCTGGCCTCACCTTAGAGGGCAGATGGAGGGTGGGCCCAGAGAAGCCACAGTTCCCACCCTTCTGGACACCCAAGGGAGATCCCAGTCTCAGCCACCCACAGGGACAGAGTGGCAAAGCCCAGACCTCATCCCTGGTGGGCAAGCATCTGAGGACTCAAGACACCAGCCACCTCCACCCCCATGTCCTCCCTCAAGACATCGGAAGGGCAAACTCAGACATCACAAGCATGTCCACTTCCTCAGCCTTCAGAGGTTCAGAACAGCCTGGGGGTGTGCACATCTGACCCACACTACCTCCCCTATCCAACGTGGGGTTAAAAGCAGCATGTCGGCCTCACTGTCTTATGCAAAGGGCAAGTAAACACACAGAGGTGTCTGTTCTCGGGCAAGAGGGTCAGGAGAGGCTGAGTTGGCAGGTTGGGCTCCTTGACCAAGCCAGGGCTCCGATGAGCAGGTGAGCATTGGACAGGCCTCCTTGTGGGGAAAGGGCAGCCCTTTCCACCATCAGGTGGGTCACTGCACCTCAGGATTTAGCCACCCTCAGGCAGTTACCCTTGTCCTCTCAAGACCTGGTCCACATGTCACACCTTTACCCTGATGACTGTCCTCCCCACCCTGACCACACTGTGTGACCATTGCTGCCTTTCTGCTTTGAGTGCTCTGAGGACAGAAGCTTATGAGGGCTCTTCCATGGTCCACCGTCACAGTAAATGCAATTGAAAACTTTGCTTCTGGATGGGTGGATGAGCGGATGGCTGGATGGATGAATGTGTGGATGGGTGTGTGGATGAATGGGTGGGGGGGGGATGGATGGGTGGTTGAGTGTACGGGTGGATGAGGGGTGGATGGATGGATTGATGGATGGATGGGTGGATGAATGGATGGATGATGGGTGGATGGGTGGGTGGGTGTGTGGATGGATGGGTGGGTGGGTGTGTCGATGGATGGGTGGGTGGGAGGGTGGATGGATGGATGGATGGATGGATGATGGGTGGATGGGTGGGTGGATTGTGGATGGATGGGTGGATGATGGGTGGATGGATGGATGGATGGATGGATGAATGGACAGATGGATGGATGGATGGACGGATGGATGAGTGGACGGGTGGATGGATGGATGGACGGGTGGATGGATGGATGGATGGGTGGATGGATGGATGAGTGGGTGGATGGGTGGATGGATGGATGAGTGGATGGGTGGGTGGATGGTGGATGGGTGGATGGATGGATGATGGGTAGATGGGTGGGTGGATTGTGGATGGATGGGTGGATGGTGGATGGATGGATGAACAAATGAAATCTCTGGGGTAGTGGGGTGGGCCTTCTGTAGCAGCTCTGCAGAGCTCCTCCTTTCACGAGGGCTCCTCATGTGCAGGCACAGGCCAAGTGCTCAGTAGTCCCACTTCACTAAAGCCCTGCACAGCCCTGGGAGGCCGGCACTCACATTACTCCATTCTACAGACAAGGAAACCAAGACTCAGGGGGTGAAAGAGCTCCTTGAGCTTGTCCAGCCAGAGAATGGCAGAGCTATGAGGTGGCCACAGGGAGTCCTCCCAGCCCCAACCCATGCTGTCCCCCACTTTTTTGCAAAGGGGAGACTCTTGCTTTTTGGAGAAACCCTGGTCATGAATAACAGAGAAATTAGAGATTCCTGGTTGGTGTCACAGCCCCAAAGGAGGAAGCTTGTGTCCCTTTCCCCCTTGCTGAGGTGCCCCACTGGAAGAGCCTTCAATTTCCCCTGACCCCCTTCAGCGAGTTCATTTCATGCATTTGTCATGTAATTGGGTTGTTGCATCACATTCTGCACTCCATCCTGGGATCCCCCAGCCTCCTCCTAAATATTTTTCAATTTTGCCTACATTAAGGTTCACTCTTTGTGCTATACAGTTTCCTGGTGTTTGACAAATATACAGTGTCAAGTGTCCACCATTATGGTATCATTCAGAATAGTTTCAGCACCCTAGAGTAGGACCTGTGCCTCAACTATTCAACCCTTCCCCCAAATCCCTAGTAACCACTGGTCTTTTTTATCGTAGCTATAGTTTTGTCTCTAATATATTTTTATGATTAATTTCTAAGAGCCAAAAATTCTAGAATATCATGCAGCCACTATAAATTATGACTACGATTTTATTTAGCAATAAGAAAAACACTTATGACTTACTGGTCAGGAAAGTGCAGGATAGTATTGTCTAGAAGCTCCCATCCAAACTATTTTAAAACAGCTTTACTGAGGTGTAAATGATCCGTAACAGACCGTACGTGTCTAAGTGTGGGATCTGGTCAGCTTTGACATGGACACCTGTGTGACCACTGTCACGGTCAGGGTGGTGACCATATCCACATCCATCACCCAACTCCCGCCCTGCTGGAACCGCTCCCCTGCCCTTCCCCACTTGGGAGGTCACCACAGACCTGTTCTCTGTCACTATAGGTTAGTTTGCATTTTCTAGGACTTTATTAAATAGGTCCACACAGTATTTATTCTTTTCTGGTTCGGATTCCTTCACTCAGCATAATCATATTGAGATTCACCCGCATTGTTGCACGTGTCGAGAGTCCACTCCTTTCTGGGGACATGTCACAGTGTGTTCAGCCCCTCACCTGCTGATAACATTTCTGTCGTTTCCAGTTTGAAGCTATTGCCAGTAAAACCGTGAGGAACATTTGTGTACAAGTCTTTGTGTGGACATGTGCTGTCTTTTCTCCTGGGTAAATACCCAGCGGCAGAGTATTGGTAAGTGTATGTTCAACTTTTTAAGAAACCACAAGACTGTTTTGCAATGTGGTTGTACGTTTTGCCCTCCCGCGAGCGGTGTGCGAGAGCCCAGCTGCTCCCAGCACTCGGTGTGTTGGTCCTGGTCAGTTCAGCCATCCCGATAAGAGTGTGGTGTCTCTCACGATGGCTTTAAGTTGCATGTCCCTAATGATGAGTGATGCTGAGAATTTTTTTCTTTTGGCAGCTGACTGGTACAGAGCAGAGTGTTTGTTTCTATGTGCCTACCTGCCATCACGTGTCTTCTTTGATGAAGTGTCTACTCAGATCTCCCGCCTGCGATTTGTTGGGTTACTTGGGTGGGTTTTGTTATTGAGCTGTAACAGTGATTTACATATTCTGGACACGAGCTCTTTAGCAGAGACGTCCTTTGGGAACACTGTCCCCCCAGGTCACGGCGCGTCTTTTCATTCTCTTCGCAGTGTCTTTTGACATGAGAAGAAGAGTTTGATTCTCCCGAGGCCTCATTTGCCCGTTTACTCTTTTCTGGATTGTGCCTTTCGTATTATATGTAAGAAATAGTTGCCTAACCTAGTGTCACAGATATTCTGCCCTGCATTTTCTTCCAGAGATTTTATGGTTTTCAGTTTTACGAGTTCTGCTCTGACTCAGTTTCTGGGCGTGGGGTGGGGCGCGGCTCACAGCCCGCCTGCGGCGTTGGCTTCGCAGTTCTTGGCACGGCCCGTTGGCAGGGCCGCCCTCTCTTCGCTGCGGTGCCCGTGCTCCTCTGCTGAGATTAATGGCTCACACACGCGTGGATTTATTTCGGGCCTCTGTTTTCTGTCCCATTGACCTGTTTGTCCGTCTTTATGCTAACACCACACTGCCCCGACTGCCGCAGCTTTGTGATAAATCTTCGCACCGGCCAGGTCAGTGCTCAGCTCTGCCTCACGTTCTCTCTCCGGCTTGCTTGGCGAGTCTACGTCCTCTGCACGTCCATCTGAATTTAGAAGCTACTTTCCAATTTCTACAATAAAAATTTTTTTTAAATAAAAGCCTGCAGGGCTTTTGGCTGAGATCGAATTGAACATAGATGAGTTCAGGGAAAATTTACCTCTTAGCAATGTCGAGTCTCCCGACCCACGAACAAGGCCTGTCACGCCGTTTAATTAGGTCTGTAATTTCTCTCTGCGGCGTTTTGTGGATTTCGGCGTACTAGTCTTTCACATCTTTTGTCGGATTTTTCCCTACATATTTCATATTTTTGATGCTATTGTAAACGGTATTACAATTATTTTCAATTATTTGTCGCCAATATACAAAAGTAAAATTGATTTTTTTTCAAGATTTTTTATTGTGGTAAAATATACGTAACATTTACCATCTTAACCATTTTCTGTGTACAGCTCGGTGGCATTAAATACATTCATGATGTTGTGCAGCCATCAGCCCATCCATCTCCAGCCTCTTTTCATCCCGCAAAACTGAAACTCTGTCCCCATTAAACGCCAGCTCCCTGTCCTCCCCTGCCCCAGCCCCCGGCACCTGCCACACAACTTCCTGACTCTACGAATTCACTGCTCTAGGGTCCTCTGTCAGTGGAAGTTTCTGTGCCAGGCTGACCTCCCCTTGCACCCACGCAGCACGTTTCAGAATCCTTGTCCCTCTTATACTGGAATAATTCTCCATCCCGTGTCCACACGACAGGCCGCCTCTCACTCACCCGTCAGAGGACACTTGGCTGCTCCCACGTTCCAGCTGTCGTGAATAATGCTGCTCTGCACGTGCTCACAGGCACACAAATATCCCTTCGAGGCCCTGCTTTCAGTCCTTTGGGGTATGGGCATCCAAAGTGGAACTGGCGAATCACGTGGGAATGCTGTGTTCAGTTTTTGGGGAACTGCCATGCTGTCTTGCACGGCAGCTGCACCGCTGCAGGCCCCGCCAGTGGTGCGGGATCTAATTTCTCCGCATCCTCAGCGACGCTTGTCACTTGTTTTGTCACAGCCGTCCGGAGGATGTGAGGAGCTGTCTCACTGTGGTGTCGTTTGCATTTCCCTCGTGAAATGACGCGGAGCATCTTGTCATGTGGTTCTTGGCCATTCTGTGTCCCATGTGGAGAAATGTCTGCTCAGGTCCTTTGCCCACTTTTAAATTACTGATTTTTTTACATTGATCTTGTGGTACCCGCAGCCTTGATAAACTCACCCATTGATTACAGTAGCTTTTTCGTAGGTTCCAGATTTTCCACATAGACGATCATGTCGTTTGTGAATGAAGACAGTTTCGCTTCCTCCTTTGCTTTCTAGACGTTTTTTGTTAACTTTCCTTCCCGGTTGCCCTGGCTGTGATTTCCAGCACAAGGCCGATCAGAGGACATCCCGGTCCGACTTCTGCTTCCAGGGGAAAGCGCTCGGTCCTTAGGTTCGATGTCAGCTGACTGCTTTCTGCGAACGCTCTTTGTGAGGCTGAGGACGTTCTCTTCTGTGTTCAGTTTGCTGAGAGTTTTTCACCAGGAATGGGTGTTGAATTTTGTCAAGTGCTTTTTTTCTGCGTTTATGGAGATGACCGTATAGTTTGCCTTGTTTAATCTGTTTATAGGGTGAATTACACTGACTTTACATGTTAAGCCAACCATGCATTCCTGGAATAAACCCCATTTGGTCACAGGTCACAATTTTAATCTATTGTCAGATTTCATTTGCTAAAATTTTGTTTAAAACTTTTGCTTTTTTTTTTTTTTTTTTTTTCTTGCAACGTCTTTGTGTGGTTTTGGCGTTAGGGTAACACCGGCCTCGGCGAGAGTTGAGAGCATTCCTTCCTTTTCGACTTTTTGGGAGAGTTTGTGTATTTCTTCCTTAAATGTCTGGTAGAATTCTCCGCAGGACCATCTGAGCCTGGAGTTTTCTTTGTGGGAGGGTTTTGTTCTGCTGCATTTTAATTGCAGTTCAATCCCTTTAGTGTACGGGCCTGTCCGAGTCACTCCTGTCTGAGGGAGCCTCAGGAAATTGCGTCCTCAAGGACTTTGTCCATTTCACCCAGTGCTGAAGTTACTGGCATGAAGTTGCTCGTGGCGTCCGCGTTCCTGTTCGGTGTCTGTGGAGTCTGCAGCGGTGTCACCCTCCCCCTGACACTGGCTGCTGTGTCTCCTCCCTTCCTTCCCGTCAGTCTGGCTGGAGGTTTATCAATTTTATTGATCTTCTCGAAGAACCAGCTTTTGGCTTCTCTGAGTTTTCCCCAGTGTTCTGTTTTTTCATTTTATCAACGATTTTCCTTCTTTCTGCTCGGCTTGTGTTTAATTTGCTCTTCTTTTTCTTTCCTGATTTCCTAAGGTACAGAGTCATCGATTTGAGACCTTTCTGCTTTTTTGATGGAGCAGTTCAGTGCTGTGAGTTTCCCCTAAATGCTGCTTTAGTGACGTAACAAATTGCAAATCCCCCTCCTCCCCGGGTTCTGTCTCCTCGTCTTCTTTCTGGTCTTTCTCCAGCCTCTGTTCCTTGAACTGACCTTGGAGACCCACTTTGTATCCATTACTGTCGAGACAGAAGGAAAGCACCGGTAGGCAGCTCAAACAAAGGGAGCCGGGACAGAGAACCGGTTACCCAGGTGCTGAAAGCTGGAAGAGCAAGACGGGGCACTGAGGCACCCGGCATTATGAGCAGCAGGAAGCAGCCTCTGCGCCCGGGTTGAGGGAACAGAAGGGAAGATGTGGGACGACCAGAGCCCAGGAGCAGGGACAGGAGGGGCCCTGAGAGGTTTTGGCAGAGCTGGTATTCGGAGAGCCAAAAGCAGCTGCAGGCTGGAGCGGGAGCCACCTTCTGTGCCTGGAAGGACTCCGACAGAAGCTGGCAAAGGCAAGGAAGTCTCTTCTCTCCTCTCCACACCTCCCAACAGTGCCTTCCAGGAAGGCATCTGGTCAAGGAGGCTGGAAACATATTTTTCAAGGTCCCAGCCATGTGTACCAGTCAGCTATTGCTGTATAATAAAGCACCCCCAAACCCAGTGACTTAAAACATAAGTATTAGATAGATGATAGACAGGATAAGATAGAGATGCGTGCATGTGCGTGTGTGCGTGTGCACGTGTGTGTGTGCAGGCTAGTACACATATGTGTCTTCTTCCAGTGCTGTCCCTTGAGAAGGCCCACGAGCAATGACATCCCAATAGTAATGACCACGCCTAATGCTTAGATCTTGGTTTCTAAATACCATCCTCCAACACAAGGAACCACAGCTCCTTGTACAGGTAACTGAATTTCTGGGCAAGGAAATTACAAGATAAGCCTGGAGTATTTTGTGGCACCAGAGAATGAGAAAATGCTCTTTAAAAGGACACGAAAAGGACACAAAAGCCAATGTGAAGGAGCTCCCAGTGGCCGAAGCTGAAATCATATGAGCAACAAAATAAAGAAGGTATTGGTTTATAACCCAAAGAATGAAACAAATACCTATGAATCTCTATTGATATAAATAATTGCACAAATAAATGAGAGAGAAGAAACAGCTCATTTTTATAGAAAAATTTCAATTAATTAATGTAGAATAAATGAGGGAACTAGAAAACACCATCAGAACCCCACAGTATTAATTGCTACAGGCAGTTTCTACAGATAGATACTAAAACCCGTGGTCTAAAGTTTGAAGAAATACATGTTATGTGCAAAATAGTAACTTGGCAGTGGAGGAACGTGGCAGACACCACCTTAACCAAGTGACCAAGGTTAACATCCCCACAATATTAATTGCTACAGGCAGTACCTACAGATAGATACTAAAACCCGTGGTCTAAAGTTTGAAGAAATACATGTTATGTGCAAAATAGTAACTTGGCAGTGGAGGAACGTGGCAGACACCACCTTAACCAAGTGACCAAGGTTAACATCCCCACAATATTAATTGCTACAGGCAGTACCTACAGATAGATACTAAAACCCGTGGTCTAAAGTTTGAAGAAATACATGTTATGTGCAAAATAGTAACTTGGCAGTGGAGGAACGTGGCAGACACCACCTTAACTAAGTGACCGAGGTTAACATCCCCAGCAGTGGGCATGTCAACGTTACACGTTCTCTAACAAGATGTGCTAAGAGCACATGGCTCCTGTGGGATTCTTGCCAAAAATGCATAACCCCAATCTTAATCATGAGGAAACCTCCTGTGAACTCAAATGGAGGCACATTCCACAAATGCCTGGCCAGAGCTCTTCAAAAGTGTCAAGGTCATGAAAGACAAGGGAATGAGGATCTGTCGTGGGATATATATGAAGGGATATATGGCAGGTGCTGTCACAGGCGCTGAAAAGAGAAAGGACAACTAATGCAGCCTCTGGTCTGGTGGGGTGGAGGACCCCGTTCGCGATGTCAACTCAGCTGTCATGGTCACTTGGAGTCCATGCTGGGCAGTCCCCACAGGGCCCAGGAGCAAGCCAGGACCTGGCAGGCTGAAGGCTCTGCATGGCTCAGCAACACAATTACCCTGCTCACCACAGAGGCCAGCCCCCTGATCCCAACACAGTGCCATTCCCCAGGGGACAGGCCAGCCACTTGTTCCCCATGCACCATGGAGGGCCAGCAATTGGTCCCCACAGTTTTCCTGGATATGGATTTGCTTTTCCTTCCCACAGAGCTTCTTCCAGCCCTGCATTCGTGGACTCAACGACATCTTGTTACCACCTCACTCCCACATTCAACATGGCTTTTTTTTTTTTTTTTTTTGTCTTTTTCGTGACCGGCGCTCAGCCAGTGAGCACACCGGCCATTCCTATATAGGATCCGAACCCGCGGTGAGAGCGTCGCTGCGCTCCCAGCGCCGCACTCTCCCGAGTGCGCCACGGGCTCGGCCCTCAACATGGCTTTCTGAAAAGGATTCATCTCACAGCCAGAGGAGAGCCTGAAGGGCTTCAACCCGTGTGACCACCGTCTTCCCTTCACCGGACCCCACTGGCCAGGGGCGGCTGGTCTGATGCCGTGGTTCAATGGCCCACTGAAGAATAGCTGTGGAGCCAGGTGGGAGACCACTCCTGAAAGAATGTGGATCTCTGTCCTACAGGATGGACCAGATGCTTGGAGTCAACGTCCAGTACTGCTTCCCCGTGGCCCTGATGCACAGGTCTGGGAATGAAGGGGTGGACGTCACAGTGGCTGCTCTTGCCGTTGCAGCTGGCCACCTGCTCACAAGACACTGCTGTCTATCCCAGCTTTGAGGTCTTGCTTCCTAAGAAACAAACTCTCCCTGGGGGCATGGCACTGGCTGCATGGAATTAGAAGTGGGGATGCCTCCAGAGGTCTCTCTTGCCACTGAGTCGACAGGAGAGAATGTGAAATCGCTGTCAGGGCTGTGGGTGATGGATCCTGGTCACCGAGGGAGCAGAGTGGCTGCTGCTACAGTGCGGGGGCAGGGAGGACTATGTGTGGGGTTGAGCCCACAACGGAGGCCAGAAGACCTACAGACCCTGAGCAATAACAAACGCTTATTTTTGCATACTTGTTTCTTTTATTGTACATATTCATCACGTACACCATGATGGTTTGAAATATGTGGACATTGTGGAATGGCTAAATCAAACTAATTAACATGTGCATCACCTCACACACATCATTTTTTGTGGTGAGAACACAAAATCTCTTTTTATCGATTTTCAAGAGTGCAATACAGTATTATTAACTTTAGTCACCATGTCGTACAACAGATCTGAACTTTTTCCTCTATCTAATGGAAATTTCATAGACTTTAACCGGCATCTCCCCAATGCCCGCCTCCGCACCCCCAGCCCCTGGCAGCCAACATTCCACCCTCCGCTTCTGTGAGATCAGCTTTTTTAGGTCCCACTTATACGTGAGACCATGCGGTGTTTGTCTTTCTGTGCCTGGCTTATTTCACTGAACATAATGTCCTTCAGGTTCATCCATGTTCTTTCAAATGACAGGATTTCCTTCTTTTTAAAGGCTGAGGAGTTGGGGCCGGCCCGTGGCTCACTCGGGAGAGTGCGGTGCTGATAACACCAAGGCCCCGGGTTCGGATCCCATATACGGATGGCCGGTTCGCTCACTGGCTGAGTGTGGTGCTGACAACACCAAGTCAAGGGTTAAGATCCCCTTACCGGTCATCTTTAAAAAATAAATAAATAAATAAATAAATAAAGGCTGAGGAGTATTCCACTGTGTATACAGACCACATTTTCTTTATCCAGTCATCCATCAGTGGACACTTAGGTGGGTTCCATGTCTTGGCTATTGTAAATAGAGCTGTGATGGACCTCAGAGTGCAGGTGTCTCTTTGACATACTGATTTCATTTCATGTATATGTATACCCAGTACTGGGATTCTGGATTATACGGTAGTTCTATTTTTATTTTTGCTGGAACCTCCATACTGTTTTCCATATGGCTGTACTAACGAATTTCTTATCATAAAATAATTTTAGGCTTGAATAGTTGTAAGAATAGTACAAAGAATCGTGATCTGCAGAAGAGGCCATGGCCTCACTTCTAATACCCAGGTCCTGTGCTGGGCTTTCCCACAGAGCCCATGAGAAACTCTGTGGGACATCTCTGTTTGCCACAGAAACTTCTGCCAAGTTGGAGACACATAAACTGTGCCAGGTGTTTCAAATGGAGGGTTTTCAACACAGAGAATTTTTACAGCAGGGTTGGAAGGCTTCTAGCACCACAGAGGAGTCCTGAAGTAACCAGATATTAGTGAATGCAACAATGACTCCTAGGTCTAGAGGGCAAAAAGGAAGAGGTGGGGTTAGCAGAACCCAGGCACTGAGAGGAGGGGCCCCTCGCAGCCAGTGCTCAGGCTGAGGGGTGTGTTGCAGCTGCAGCCAGTATCTGGGAGCAGGCTGGCATGGTGCAAAGGGGAAGGAGGCCCGTTGGCCCCCCATCTCCCACCAGCTCCTCTCATAGGCAGTGCCCATCGGAAGAACCTGGCAAAGGAGCTTTTGGGAAGGCCCCATAGGACAGAGCACAGGGGGTGGCTCAGGCTGAGAGGCAGAAAGAAGGGAAGCACACACACAGCTCCCCTGGGAAGGAGTACCCTGGAGGGAAGGGGTGTTACTGAGCCCTGGGTCCACCTGACTTCCCAACACTACTGGATCCTGCAGAGACCAGTCGGGGAGGCAGGGGGCATCCTGTCCTGACCCTAAACATGTTCCTCTCCAGAAAGATTCCTGGATACAGACATGGAAAATGTGCTCTCTCCCTAAACTCAAGAAATACAAACTACAGACACTGTTTCACTGAGCAGCTTAGCAAAGAACTGTCTCTTAAACAAATTGTTTGAGAAGTGCTGTGGACTGAATTGTGTCCCCACCAAATTCAGGTGTTGAAGATCTAACCCCTAATGGGATGGTATTTGCAGATGGGACCTTTGGGAGGAGATTGGGGTGAGGTGAGGTCATGAGGGGGGCCCCAGGACAGGATCAGTGCCCTTGTCAGAAGAGACACTGGAGCCTGCTCTTCCCACCATGTGAGGGCATAGGGAGAAGGCGGCCGTCTGCAAGTCAGGAAGAGAGCCCTCACCAAGAACCAGATCTGCCGGTGCCTGATCTTGGACTTCCAGCCCCCAGAACTGTGAGAAATAAATGTGTATTTTGTGAGCCCCCCCGTCTGTGGTATTTCATCAGAGCAGCCCAAGCTAAGGCAGAGAGCAACACCTCGTGTCTGAGGACATCACCCAAAACTGGACAAGGTTGATGGGGCAGTCCTGGAGATTGGTGACACTGGGTCAGACCAGAGGAGTGGTCCTCAGTAGCACAGTGAGGAAGGAAGGGAGCGTGGTGCGGATGGGGGAATGTTGTTGTAAATCAGCTCCCAGGATTGTCCTGACGGGATGGGGAAGCCCACCAGCCCCCGGCTGAGAGTTGCCCCTGTGGCTGCAGGTGAGCTCATAGGAGGACAGGGGGTGGGCCAGGCTACCCTCTGCCACAGCCCACCCCCATACATGCCAAGCCCACCACTGAGACTGTGCCCGTGCTCCTGGGTGGCAGCTGGCCCGTCTGTAGCTGAGTGTGTAGAATGGAAGGGCCAGGGGACAAGCGAGTTCCCACCGCTGCTGCCAGTCCTGAGGTCATTCCTGTTGACCACCCCCTCTTCTGCCACCCTTCTAGAAGCCCCTACCCGTGATCAGCACTGTCACTGATCTATGCAGCTTACCTGTTGGACGTGGAATCACCAGTCCGGGCCCCAGTAGATACTTGCCCAAGATCCAGATGTGCCCAAGACCCAGCCCACATCCTGTGGCAGCAGCTTTAACTCCGTGAGGTCATCCGGTCTGTGACTTCTGCGCACGAAGCAGCTCTGTCTCCGTTGGCTGGTCTATCTCGACAGCAGCCAGTCAGGATGACCAGGTGGGAACCCTAGCTTCTGGTGGAGAGGAACCCTGGCTGTGTCCGCTGCTGAGGTGTTCCCGGTGGTCCCACATTGCCTAAAGTTATGAGCATTGGAGACTCCAGTTCTCAGGTGTGGCATATGCCACCTTCCATATCCAAAGAGGCCACCAAGTGCCGTATATCTGTTAGCAGAGGAAGGTGTGAGGGGCAGTGGCTGTCCTTTACTGCAGGGGTGTCCTGCCACTCCTAAATGTCTCACCAATGTGGCAAGCCCCTCAGTCTTTATAGAACTGGTCTCCCACATTTGGGCACAAATGTGTCTCTCAGGGTAACCAGAGTCCCTTCCAATTCTTGTTCCCGAGTCCAAGTAGCATGATGTCATCAACATGGTGGACCAGCCTGACCCCTCTGGGCTCCATCTTGCCGGCAGATCCCTGGGGCCAGGTGCTGAATGTGTCTCGCTGCCCTTCCCGTGGCAATGAGAGCGATTTAAGATCCTGTTGTCCGCTGGAGATTGGAAAGGACACTTTAGACAGATTAACTACCGTGCAACAAATGCCAGAGGCCGTGTTAATCTGCTCTGAGACGCCACCTCGGGTGCAGCCGTGGAGTCTTTAGCTACCGCTTGGTCGAGCTTCTGACGGTCCATCACCCGCACCACCCCCTGGTTGCCTCAGGGGCCACACAGACTCTGAGGACAGCAAAAGCCTCTGGGATTATGGCCGGAGTGCAGAAGTCCCCCCATTACCGATCTGCTGTCTCAGCTGGGGCAGGCAGTGAGTTTCAGACCCTCCCATTTGCCCCTTTTGGTGTCGTAATGGATCTTCCTTCAGAGGCCAGGAGCCGGAGCGTGGACTCCAGCACACGCTCACGGAACAGGAAACTTCCAGGCGGAGCCCCCAGACCCACCGGGCCCAGCGTGAGGGGGATTTTCACCAAAACTCCATTCCTCGCCTGGGTCCCGCGCCTCTTCACTCCAGCAGAGATGACATGGTTTCTTGGGTACCTGGATGTCAGCGTCCACTCAGGCCAGCCCGCCAGCCCTTGACAAACCTGGCTGGTCTCGCTCCTCCGCTACGGCTGCTGTGACAGGCCTGGGGGGGAGCAGGGGCCGGCTGCGGGGGGTCGCCAGGTGGCCCGCGGTCAATGAGCTCGGGTCAAGGACCAGTGCAGGTGGGGAGCGGCAGGGCTCCTACTTTCCCACAGGTGTGGCCTCCAGTCTCCAGCTGTTGACCGTTTGGTCACATAGTAGGTCCAGCGACGTCCTCGGGGGTCCCGTGCATATTCCTCCGTGCTGTGGGCCGAGGCCCCTCACCCGCCTGCCGGCTCTGCTGCCTTCTGTGGCCTCTCCTCCTGCCGATCCTCACCGTCCTCCTGCCCTTCAGACGGCTCCACTCGCCCCCTGACCCCTCCTGTGGAAGTGCCCACATGCGGCCTCTCCTCTCCTCTGTCAACACTCACCTGGCAATGTCCGTCCAGCCTCAAGGCTTTCTGTAGGACGCCTCGCACGGGTCCACCTCCAGACCGGCCTCCCTGGGAGACCGTGCTCCTGTGGTCACCTCACCCCCGGATGTCTGGAGGACACCCTGCTGGATGCATCCAAAGGCCGCTCCTGTGCCTGCTGGGTCTCCAGCTTTCAGTCCACGGTGACTCCATCCTTCCACCCGCTCCAGACAGGAACATCCTGGACTCTGCTTCCCCTCACACCCACACCCGACCCGTCAGCAAATCCCGTCTGCTAAACACACACGAGAGTCCCACTGCCCCTCACCCCACCCTGGCCAGTGCAGAGCAGAGTGCGGCGGGTGCTACTAGCAGGGGAGCGAGGGAGAGAGGCGGCAGGCTTGCTGTCACGTGCTACAGCGGCTCAGGGGTGGCCCCAGAACATGCCTATCCTTAAAATCCATCCTCTAAGTGGAAATGCATGATTCTTCCACTTAGAGATGCAGGGACGTGTGTGAGAATGGATATTAACGGTGTATAAACGAAATGCCAGAACTGCCTTGGTTTACCACCCAGGGAAGGATCCAAAGGCTTAGGGAGATTAGAAAGCCGGAGAGGATTTGTCACTTAAGACCTACTCACCCTGGGAGGCTCCGGGAGACGCACCTGTCACCAGGACTTTGAGAAACAGATCTGTGAGGGGAGCCCCAGCGTCCTGGAACAGCTCCCAGGTTGCTCTTCACTGTAGGCCCGACCTTATGGCGGGAATCACAGCCACTCGCCTGGGAAACCTAAATGCCGTGGGACTAATTGGTCCAAGAGTGGCGGAGGCCGAGGCCGGGTGGGCGTGGCTGCCGTGACGGACAGCAGAGACAAAGCAGCGGCCAGAGCAGCCCAAGTCCCGCAGAACCAGGGCGGTGGCGAGTCAATCCCACAGTTCCTAGCAGCGAAAGCGATGGGAACCCGCTACACTTCTGCTGGATCCGTGCAAGCAGAGAACTTCCAGGACAAGGGAACAAACATCTGACCTGAATCGTGGCCTCTATCAATTCCCAGACCGGAGCCAGTTTACAGACCCAGACCCCTCGGATGAAGGGGGGGCTGGGTCCCCTCGAGGAAGGGTCCTGGTCCACTACCGAGAATTTACACTGTTAATCTTGTCCCCAGCCGTCCCCAAAGGGACAAACGGCCTCTTACCATGGTAACTGTGCATGGGGGAACAGGAAATAATTGGGCCCTTTGAGGACTACCGGACACTGGCTCTGAACAGACATTGATTCCAGGAGACCCAAAAAAGTCTCTGTGGCCCTCCAGTCAGAGCAGGGGCTTTTGCAGGCCAGGCCTGTCTCTCAGCGGGCCACCCTGCAGGTGCTTCCCCAGTTCCGGCGTGCACACTTGGAAGAGACATGCACCTGCCAGAGCCCCACCTGCTGCCCTCTCGGAGCCTCGCCTGCCTCAAATCTCAAAGAGGGGCCCAAGCGGCACTTGTCCAAAGGTCAAAGGCACTTCCCAAAAACTAACGAGAAGGTTCAGTCTTGTGGAAATGCAGTGTTTGCCCGTCAAGTTGGCCATTGCCCCAAGGGAGGGTGTGTCCAGAGCGTAGGGCAAGGGTGAGGGAACGGAGGGCCCCAGCACCCTGCGGCCCGGCTAGTGTCTGAGTATTTACCACCAGCAAGCAACCAGAGACGACCCAAAGATGTCCCAAACTGCCAGCAGCCCAGTGTCCCACCACCCATGTGGCTGTGCCGTAGAATGTTCCACAGCCATCAGAAGTCATGTTCTCAGCAGATGTTTAATGTTTCATCTAACTTCCCCAATATACTGCTGAGGAAATAGGCTGTAAAGCAATGCGAGGTAATGACCGGAACACTAAGGAGCACCACAAGTGCCCGTGCCAGAGCAAAGGGACTCATAAACACTGTTCTCACCACAGCCCGCGACGGCTGCCAGCCTTACCCATTGCGGATGAGCGACCGCACCTCACTGAGGACACAGTCGCATCACCCGGCTGATCCCCCCCGTCTGGAACTACATCGCCACTTGGGGACCCCAGGCCATTGATGATAGGACCTTGGTAAAGGGACCTCAGTGGAGGAACAAGGAGACAGAGCTCCCTTCTTAATCCGCTCCTGCGTTCTGCACATCCCTCCGGTGCATAAGAATGGCTTTATGTTCAGAGACGTTAAATGTTATTTGATAAAAGATTTGGGGCACAGAATTGTCCGCAGGAATGCGCACAGGGAAGTCAACCACCGCCCAGACCTGCACAGAGAAAGGGGGGACAGACTCGAGGGCCCAGGAGGTGTGCAGCTCCTCGTTAGTATAGTGGTGAGTATCCCCGCCTGTCGAGGGCCCAGGAGGCTCCCGGGGTGGGGAAGGGAAACCGTCCTCACCTACTGCTCTGGGTTTTCCAGTTTCTGAGATGAGCGTCCACGGCTGCACGTGTGAACTACTCCAGGGCCTGGCATCTCTCCCAACTCCTGCCACATAAATCAACGGCTGCCCCGCAGCATCACTCACAAAGTAAAGAAGGAAAGGGCCAGGCCTTGCTCCGGCACCCTGGGGCCATAAATTCCTGCCTCCTACACCTCAGGCATCATTTAATGGCACTAAGTGGCACATAAAGGAAGAAGACCATAAAGGAGGCAAATGTCAGGCTCGTGGCATCCCGGGTACAGGACCCACATCCGGTGTCTAGCCCTACTGGGTTGGGGTGTGGGATCTCTGAGGGTCCGGGTGGCTCCAGCCTGAGACTGGAGCTGGGACAGGATGGCGAGACCTTACCCTGCATCCCAGCCAAATCCGCACGCCACACTTCAGCCTCAGCTCAGAGACGTGGGACACATGGATACCCTGGCCCCGGGGGAGGCTCATGGGGGGTTCTGGGTGCCCTTCAAGGAAAAGGAGACCACTGGACACCCCTCCCTTGGCAGGTCCCCTCAGGGCAGTGCGACTCAGACCCCTTCTCCAGCCTCTGATCTGACAAGAGCCAGGGACCAGGGCTCCCCTGAGCAAGGTGAGGCGCAGGAGCCTTGGTGGGGCTTCTGATGAGGCAGCCCACAGGCCAATCCCCAGGGTCCAGGGCATCACACCCACTAGGCTGGCTATTACTAAAAAGCAAACAAACAAACAAAAACAGAAAATAAGCGCTGGCGAGCACGTGGAAAGACAGGCACCCCCCGCACTGCTGGTGGGAACATACACGGTGCAGTTGCTGTGGGAACAGCGTGCTGGGCCTTCAGAAAGTTACACACGGAACTAGCATATGCTCCAGCAGCCCCAGTCCCAGGTGCGCATCCAAAAGAAGCGAAATCAGAGTCGCTAACATGTCTGCGTGCCCGTGAGCACGTGGCATCACCCACAGTAGCCAAAAGGTGGAGACAACCCAAGTGTCCATCCACAGGTGCCAGATGAACAAAGTGGCCCATCCACACAGCGGACGGTCACTCAGCTTCAAACAGGAAGGAAATCCTGGCACATGCTGCAACACGGAGGAACCGTGGGGACACTATGCTGAGTGAGACAAGCCGGACACAGAGGGACACACACTGTGAGTTTACTCCTAGGAGGCCTGTAGAGTTGTCAGCTCCACAGAGACAGAAAGTAGGACGGTGGGCGCCAGCGGCTGGGGAGGGGCTGGGGAGCTGGTGCGTGGTGGGGACAGAGCTTCAGTTTGAGATGAAAAGTTCTGGGATGGATCGTGGCGATGGCCGCACAGCAGTGTGAATGTGCTTAATGCCCCTGAACTGTGCCCTTAAAGATGGTTAAAACAGTAAATTATATGTTGACCATATTTTATCACAACAAAAAAATTAATTTTTTAAAGGAAAAAAATAGTTTTAAATAATAAACGAATAAAGGCCGGGGCAGCCAGCCCCCAGCTATGACCCCGCGGGGAAGGGCCCAGCGCAGGGGCAGCCCTGTTGGGGAGGCTGTGCGGGGTCAGCTCCTCTGCGTGGGGCGACCTCACCCCTCCTCAAGACGGGAATCCAGAAGGAGGGGCCGGGGGGCCTGGGAGCACACGTTCCAGTTGACAGTGCGGGTGTCTCCAGCAGGACCATCCTCACCAAGGACAGGGGCAGATCAGCAGTTTTGGAACCCTCCTACCTCAAGACCCCCTTACATTTTTAAAAAGTATCAAGGGCTCCAGAGAGCTTTGGGTTATATGGATGGCATTAAAACAGAAATTTTTAAAATGTTATTTCATTTTAAAATAATGATAATAAACCCACTGCATGCTAAGAACAATAACGCTGTTATGAAAAATAACTATTTTCCAAAACACAAGTGAGGGGAGCGGCGTTAGGACCCACCGCTGCAGGTCTCCTCGACGGCAGGTCCCTGCACTGCCTCGGTCACCAGGACACTTGCTTTGGGTGAAGTAGGTGAAGAAAATCCAGCTTCTCCCAGGTCTGTGCTGGGGAAAGGGACGAGCACTTTAACAGGCGTTTCGGGTGACCGGGGCCTTCTGTGAGTGGCTCTTTGGCCTGTGGTACTGGTGTGACGTCCTGCACTGGTCGTCTGCATCCACCGACGTCACCACCGAGCTCCTCAGGTCATCGGGCCTCCAGGTCAGGTTCCAAAATTCTACCTGCCACTCGCAGGTGGATTTGTTTCAGCAACGAAGACGTTGGTTGTGTTCACTTTGCTCGTTCTGGGAAAAACGTCTACCAAGCTCCCGGGTCTGAACAAGCACCCCACGTCGGCAACGTGTCCTTCAAGTCACCCGGCGAGGGCGGCCAGTGCAGCCCCAGCTGCGGCATCGCCCGGAGCTCCTCCTGGGACGCCGGACACCCGCGTGCAGCACACCCGATGCTCGCGTGCCCGGCCGAGATAGGATTGCGCTAAAATAGTGACGTGTGCTGGTCTGCCCAGGACATCCCTACTGACCTGTCCCCTCTTGCCCCATGGGTACATGGTGGGGAAGAGGCACCTGCCCGGTCGGGCCACGCTGGGATCCACACAAACGCAACACAGGAAAAAGGCGAGTCGTTTCTCAGTCTCATTATGAAAATCGTCTAGAGCTCACCGCTTCCCCCTGAAAGGGTGTGGGGACCTTCAGGGACCCCTGGACCAAGCCAGAGAGCAGCCGAGACAGCTTTTCTCCTGTCTAACCCGGGTGAGTACTGATACCTCGGTGGGTACGCGGCCCGGGAACAGCCAGGTGGCGAGCAGGAAGAAACGCCGTCAGTTTCCCTGCTCCTGGCCCCCGTTCAAAACTGAAATCAATGACAGCAGCCAGTCCTGCCTTTCCTCACCACCACCTTCCTCAGCCCAAGATCAGCCTCACCCGAGACAAGCCACCCACCCTGACCCCAGCTCGGGTCTGGCTGATGGACAAGCTGACTTCGCGCATATTCTGCCTTTTCTGGGCCCCAGTGTCTCTGTCTGGTCACCAGTGCCTCTTCAGGCTTGCACCTGGCTGCTGAGTGGCGTGGGTACAGGCAGAAGCGGTAGCAAGCAGGGCCCCCCAGGCCTGTAGAGGAGCCGGCCGGGGCTAGGGCGGGCGACGCCACCAGCTCCTTCAAAGAACAAACAAAGGTGCCAGTCCTGGGCATGGCTGACAGCTGTGGGCCAGGCTGGGAGGAAAGTCCACCAGGAGGGTCAGCTGTCCACACCGCAGCCTCGCCCCACTGGGATTTATGGCCAAGTCCTGTTGCGGGCACAGGTCCAGGGCCGCCACCCTTCCTCCTGCCAGCATCTTCCGGGAACCAGACGGGGCAGTAGGAACTCTGGGACCTGGGAGCCAGGAGACTGGCGGGGGGTGGGGGAAACCGGCGGCTTGTCCTGCCATCCGAATCACAGGATGGTGGCAGCATCACGGAGAGCGGGCACTAAAGCGCCCCCAAATCTCCCAGCAGGGCCCTCCCAGAGCCACGTGCGGTTTGGCTGCCCCTGGCCCAGGTTGGATGTGCCCGGGGAGGACAGGTGTGGCTGGTGCGGTTGGGGCCCAGCACCCGTGTCTGTCCTTCAGGTCCTACAGATGCAGCCGCAGCAGAGCCCCCAGAGCCCTCAGTGTCAGCTGCGGATGGCGGGGCAGTAGATGGCGTGTAGGGTCAGGAGCATGTTTGGAGGGTTTCCAGGGGGCTTCCGGTAGGGGGTTAGGGTGAGGTTGGGGGTTAGGAGTTAGGGCCAAGCGGCTTGGGGTGGGAATTTAGGGGTAGGCTGGGGTGAGGGTAGTTAGGGGTGAGATGTGAGGGTGGAGAGTTAGGTCCGGAGCCTGGGACCACACCTGGGTCTGGCTCACTGGAGGGCAATGTGTCAGCCATCAAATGGAACAGGACACACCGCCCTGGGAGGCGCAGGGACATCAGAGCTGGCTCCTACACTCCAGGTCAGCCTGCAGGGCCCTGCTAGCTGCCTCCTTATCCCTGAGGGACAGTGGATCCAGTCTCTGGATCCTTCCCCCTGGGCAGGGGACACCGGCGTGCCCAGCTGACCATGCCCTCCAGCTGCCCTCAGGCCACTCAGAAGCACAGGTCCAGGGCCACAGGGGTGGGCGCTGCCGAATGTCTTCTCAACATCCAGGCAGGTCCTGGGTGCCCGGGTGGGGCCTGATACACAGAGGGCGGGAGAGCCGCAGGCCGCCTCTGCCCGCGGGAAGTTGTTTCCTCCAGCGGCCGCGAGGGCTGCACCGTCCGTGCCCGGTCGCCCCCTCGCTGCAGCTCGCGCAACAGCTGGAGCAGACGCCAGGGGAGGGCGCCAGAGAGCTGGGGCAGCTGCAGGCAGGAGGGGAGGAGCTGGCAGCGTCCCCCAGGCGGTGGCGCCGCTCCTGGGACTTTCCCTGGCCCTTCAGACCCGCCCCACCAGGCCCCGATCAGCCCCACCGTTCGCTGCGGGCCGCCCGCCCCAGCGCGTTCCGCCGTTCCGTGCCCGGCGTGGGGGTGCCGCCTCCCGGCCCGCCCTGTGCGCCGTGGCCTTCGAGGGGCTCCCCGGGGCCTGCAGTCACAGGCAGGGGTGTCCGAGCTGCCAGGGAGGAGGGAGCGGGTCCTGCGGCCGCGGCAAGGGGGGTCTGCAGCGGGGAGGTGCCGATTTCCAGGGGCCCTGACAGGCGTCAGCTTGGGGCGCAGGTGCGTGGGGGGCGCCGCCGCTGGAGCCCCCGGCAGTGGTGGGGTCAGCTCCGTGACCGCACGTCACTCTGCGGGGGACAGCCGTAGAGGGGTCTGTGCGTCTGCAGGGACGCGTGGGGACCCACCTGCTCAGGAGGGGCTGCCTGGAAGGCGGATGCAGGCCAGGGACTGGGGCCTCCCGCTCCGCTCCCCACCCTGCGGACGAAAGGGGAAACTGAGGCTGTTGCCCCGCCCATGGGCGGAGCCAGGATGGGCCAAGCGGGACGCGGCCCGCGGAGAACCTCCCAGACCCGCCGCCCCGTCCCAGTGGGTCCAGGCGGACCCGGGTCTCGCTGCCAGTCTCCCGAGCACTGGGGGCGCAGGGGGTGTCTGGCCCTGCCCTGTGGGGCGTCGTGGGGAGGAAGCTCCCCACGCGGTGTGCAAGGAGCTGGGGGCCTCTGGAGTCACAGGAAGCCGTCGGGGCCATGGGGTCCCGCCCACCACGTCGGGCCGTGTCTGAGGGTGGGGGACACACCCTGGACTTCGGGGCCTGAGCCACGGTGACCTGGAGCCCCTTGAGAAGCCGGGAGGGCCTCCGGGACGCCTCGCCGCCCCTCCGACACCCCCAGACTGGCCTGGGCGCCCGAGAACCCGGTGTCTGGCGGGGGCCCCGCCCCGCGGCGCAGAAACCCCGATGCCCCGCGGCAGCCCCGGTGCCCACGCGTGTGCGAGCGAGGCGCATGGGGGTGCAGGGCGCCTGTGCGCGGGGCGGGGCTGTGAGTGCGGCCACTCGGCCAGGCTGAGGCCCTCCCGCCGTGGGGATGGGGGCAGCAGGCCCCCGGGCACCGCCTGCCCCTCCCCCAGGTCATCCATGCAACACCTGACCCCACCTTTGCCCACACAGCAGGCCTGCGCCAGCCGCCTGCATGCCCTAGCTGGGCCCAAGGGCGTCCGGCTCCTCCTCCTCCTCCAGCGACCTTGGCAGGTCATTCGCCTCTGTGCCTCCATTTGCCTACGCGGAGACAGCAGCCCTCTCTACCTCCAGTAAATCCGCAGTGATGGCAGGAAGCATCCAGCAGCCCTCACGCACACGGGGACCCTTTTGCTCCGAGGCTGGCACTGGGGTGGGGGCTCTGTCCTGGCCCTGGACCCTCCCTGCCTGGCCCACCTCTGACCCTGTGTCCGGGAAGCTCGGTCCCTGTGCTGCCACTTCCAGGCCTGTGTCCAGCTGCGGCTCCTCCGTCCCTGAGCGACCCTCTTCTCCACCGACCGCCGTGGAGGAGCTTTGCCCTGATAGCAGCTGTGCCCCAGCGCCGCCTCCCGCTGACGACCTTCCTCCACCCCACAACCTGTGTCCTGCCTGTGACCAGGATGAAGGTGGCCATGTCCACACTGGGGCAGGGGACACATGAACAAGCTGAGAGTGCTGGGGAAGTGTGCCAGATCACCCCCACAGTTCTGGGGGTGAGTGAAGGGGGCCCTGGCTGGAGTCCAGCCACATGGGCACCCCCAAGCAGTGAGGCTGGACAGCCAGGATTCACAGCTCCATCCCCAAGAAAGGGAGCCTGTCCTCCCTGATACATTGCCATGGCGGCCTGGGAATGTCCCCACTTTCCTGCAGATGGGGAAGTACCCGCTGGGGAGCAGGCGCGGCAGCCAGTCCGCGGTGATTCCCAGGAGGGGCAGGGACCCCACAGAGCCAGAATCCCAGAGCCGGACCTGGGGCTCTGGGGGAGCGGATGTGGCCTTTGCACCAGCAGACAGAAGTGCTAACCAAGCGGTCGAGCAAACAGCCAGAGACGGTCAGCCAGCACTGGGCTGGGATGGGCTCTGCAGGGCGGGTGGTGGGTGGCAGATGCCAGCCCCGGCTGTCAGCCCTGGGAGCCCCAGCGGTGTCATGCCCACTTGAAGGACCAGAGCCCAGCACCGGGTAGTAAGTGTTCTCTGTTGTAGTGGTCCTTGCTGTTTTTCTGCTCATGACTATCACCAGGAAACTCACCCACGTCCTTCAGGCTGGGAGTGTCCTGCGAGTTTTGGAGCAGAGAGCTGGGGACCGAGGCTGTCAAGGTCCAGGCCTGGAACGCACCACGTTCATCCCAGGGAAACAAAGACCTGGGGGAGGCAGGTGGGGGAGGGGAGATGCTGGCCCTTGGGAGGTCCCATGGGGGCTAATTGTGAGCACTGGTGTATTAGTCTATTTCTGCTGCTTATACCAAAATATCTGGAACTAGATAATTTGTAAAAAAACGAAATTTATTGCTTACAGTTTCTGAGGCTGGGAAGTCCAAAGTCCAAGGAACACATCTGGTGGTGGCGTCAGTGACGCAGGAGTCTCACACTGCAAGATGGTGGAAGTGGAGACTAACCTCCTCAATGCACTCTGCTTTAGAGCCCTCCAAACCATGTCCCTGACACCATTATTAATCCGTTCACTACTGCACAGTCCTACAATCTAATCACCTCTTCAAGGCTCCTCCTTTTAATTACCATAATAGGATTTCCACCCTCAACAGTTACAGTGGGAATTAAGCTTTTGGGGGGACTCAACCCAAGGCAGCTGGAGACTGGAGGCCTGAGGAAGACCGGTCTGGCTCAGAGGCTGTGTCTGTGGCCCGGACCCTCTTTGACAAGGCAGGAGCTGGAGGGCCCTTGAATGACCCTGCGAGCAGCATTCCAGCCGTCCTGAGATAATCTTCTCCTTTGGTGACAGTATGGGCCAGGGTATTTACTGTGATGGAGGAGAGCGGGCAGAGGCTTCGGGAAGAGCAGGCTGGCCCACCCATCCATTCCCCCCGAGATGAAAAAGATTTGCCATGTAGTCCCCGAAGCAGAGTTTCCAGAGAGCAGAATTCCTGCACCGTGGCCTCGCGTGGACACGGCTGAACACGGAAGTGTGGTGTGATATTGAATCGTGCCCCCCGCCACATTCATGAGCTGAAGTCCTAACCCCTGGTGCCTCAGAATGTGACCTTATTTGGAAATAGTGTCATGGCAGATGCAGTTAGTTAAGATGAGGTGATTAGGGTGTGCCCCTATTCCAAGATGACGGGTGTCCTTACAGGAAGGGGACATGTAGACACAGACACTCACAGGGAGAATGCCACGCAAATACAAAGGCAGGGATCAGGGTGTGGCTTCTACAAGCCAAGAAATTCCAAGGGCGGCCAGCAGCCAGCATAAGCTGAGGGACAGGCGCAGGACAGATTCTCCGCACGGCCTCGGAAGGAGCCAGCCTAACTGTGAGACCACTCTGTCCCTGGCACTTGGTCACAGCAGTCCCGGGAAAGCGATCTGGGAGTGTGATAACACCGCCTGACACCTCGGGTGTGGACAGCAGGCGTGCAGGGGGCGCCAGCGGCTCCTCTTTTGTGGACATGAAAGGGACCTTAGCCAGAAAAACAACCATCTTTGCGGTAACTAGGACCAAGCAGAACATTTCAGTCCGTCCTTAACTTGGGAGCTGATAACCATCAACTCCCCAAGGTTAGCAGAAGAATTGCCAGGAGATGCAATCACCCCTGTTATGCTGACTTACTTCAGGGGGGTGCGCCTGCAGTGAAGGACGAAACTAAGCTTCTTGTTTTTCTTACCTAATTGGCTGCAAACAAGGAGAGGTAAGAGAAGGCAGGCAGCCCAGCTGGCTGCAAACTCCCCTTACTTAAAGGAAAGCTGCATTCACGTTAATTAGAAGTCCAAGTCGGATGTTCATGTGATGTTTGACTGAGGTTATTATCCTCCAGCTCTCCCTAGGAGATAAGGACACCAGCCTCGAGGGAACATCAAGGACTCGAAGCTGACCACAGACTCTGTGACACTGAAGTTTCCAGTCCATCATGGGACCCTGACATCTGACTCAGACCGTCTGCCGCTTCCAGACTCTTCCCGCACCCCCTTTTTTTCTTTAGAGCAGAGACCCTCACCTCATCTTCCTGCCTCTTCCCCTTTATAAACCTCAGAACAGGCAACAGAAGGTGGGATGATTTTAGCCTGGTCATCCCCCAGATGCCGGTCATCTGAATAAACTTGCCAATCCTTGCACCAGCTTCTGGACTTTCGAGTCATTTGTTTAACGCTAGAGGGCAAGCCGAGCCCGGCCTGGTCCGGTGGTGACAGAGGACTCTGGGGGGAGCGTTTATCTTCTTGCTGCTGTTCTGCATTTTCCTCCCATTTTATTTAGTGACCGTGTACCACTTTATAGTTTCTAAAAATTCATGAAGAGTCCACCTAATCAGGACCTCCATCTTCTGCAGAGACAGCAGCAGAGACCAAAAGACGGGACTAAACATGTGAAACGAACATTGTCCAGACTCCAGGCCATGAGCAGCGGTGGACTGGGGGAGACCGTGGGTCAGTCTGTTTGGGCTGCTATAACAAAATGCCATAGGCTGGGTGCTGCGTAAACAACAAAAATGCATTTTCTCACAGTTCTGGAGTCCGGAAGTCCAAGGTCAAGACACTGGCAGACTCGGCGTCCGGTGAGGACCTGCTCCCTCGTTCACAGACAGCACCTTTTCACTGTTTCCTCACGTGGTGGGAGGGGCAAGGGGTCTCTCCGGGGTCTCTTCTGCAAGGACACTAATCCCATGCATAAAGGTTCTGCCTTCATGACCTGGTCCCCTCCCAAATCCCCCATCTCCTAATACCATCATCTTGGGGGTTAGGATTTCTTTTTTCTTCTTTTTTTTAAAAAAGATGACCGGTAAGGGGATCTTAACCCTTGACTTGGTGTTGTCAGCACCATGCTCTCCCAGGTAAGCTACGGGTCAAGCCCTGGGGGGTTAGGATTTCAATGCAGGAATTTGGCAGGGACACAAACATTCAGACCACAGCAGGCAGAAAACAACAAGGGAGCCCTACAACTGCCCAGGTCACCACCTTGAGAAAGTCACCTTGAGAAAGTTTCCAGGATGTGGTGCTGGGAGGGGGAGCCCAGGAACAGCTCGGCTGAGAGTCTAGGGAGATGAAGGAAGCTGGAGTGCACAGAATACTGGCGAGGAGAGGGCTGCACAGAGAGAAGCCTGGAGACTTGCACAAAGTCCGTCTTGAGTGTCCAGCAGAGAAGTGCCCAGCACATGCCTCAGGGGAGACTAGCTGAGGCTGGGAAGGAGCCACCTGAAAGGATTAGAGGGAGCAGTAGATGGAGCTCACTCACTCAGGCTGGGAATAATGACTGTTCCCACCAGCAATACTGAGAAACAATAACCTCATTTTATTCATCTGTTTCTGTTGCTTATAACAAAATATGTGGAACTGGGTAATTAATAAGAAAACAAAATTTATTGCTACAGTTTCAGAAGTCCAAAGTCCAGGGAACACATCTGGTGAGGGTCTTCTTTGGTGGTGACTTTACAGCAATGCAGGGGTCTCACATGGCAGAAAGTGGCAGAGCAAAGAGAGAGACTCTCATGTGCTCCTCTTTTAAAGCCCTCAGAACCATGCCCCTGACCACCATTATTAATCCACTCACTATGGCACGGTCCTACAATCTAATCACCTCAAGGCCCCACCTATCAATTGCCATAATAGGATTTTCACCCTCAACACTTACAGTGGGGATTTAAGCTTCAATGAGGTTGGGGGGACATCCAATCTACAGCATAATGAATGGCACAATCTGCAGGGTCTTGCCTCAATAGTAAGGAATATTTTTCCCTGCAGTGGGCATTACTCTGAATCCCACCTAACAAATCAAAAAAGTAAGACCCAAAAGGATCAGATTGTTTCCAGTACCTTAATTGTGTCCAGGTCAAAGCTCCAGAATATTTATAGGAATACAAAAATATCCAGAACTCAACATGGTAAAATTCACAATGTCTGGCATCCAGTCAAAGAGTACTAAGCAGGCAAAGAAAAAGGATAATTCAACCCATAATTAGGAGAAAACTCAATCAAAATCAACACAAAACTAACCGAGATGCTAGAATTAGCAGACAAGAACATTAAAACATTTATTATAACTGTTTCCATGTGATCAAAAAGCTACAGAAGGGCTGGCCAGTTAGTTCAATTGGTTAGAGTGCAGTGTTGTAACACCGGGGTCAGAGGTTCAAATCCTTGTACCAGGCAGCTGCAGAACAAAACAAAACAAAACTATTGGAAAGATTGAACTGTTAAGTAGAGACCTGAGAGATATAAAAAAAAAAAAAAAAAAAAAAAAAAGACCCAAATTAAACTTCTAGAGATGAAAATGACCATGAATGACATGAAAAATGCACTGGATAAATTAACAGCAAATTAGACACTGCAGAAGAAAAGAGCAGTGAACCTGAAAACAAGCAATGGAAACTATGCAGAATGAAACACAGAAAGAGAGAAGCATCTAAAAAATAAATAGCTCATGAATGAGCAGTGAGTGGGACAACTTCAAGCAGCTTAATACATGTATAAATGGAGCCCACAAAAAAAGAGAGGGGGACAGGAAAAATTAAATAATAGCCAAAATTTGTTCAAACTTTTTTTTGTAACCAAAACTTTAATCCCAAGGATTCTCACAAAACATATTACAAATGACACCATGAAAAAAATCTTGCACAGTAACTCAAAGTTCAGCTCTACAATGTACCCTTAAACTGGCAGGACACTGGTATTTTGAAAATTTCCAAAAAATGTTATAAACAGCTATGTGTTCATATATAGTAATCACATAAGAACTTGTGACCTAAAGCAAAGGTAAACTTTCTTGAAACTTAACAGATTCCATACCAAATAGGCAATCTCTAACCAGGATAAAGACTAGTTGGATTTTTCAAAGACCTGTAATTTAGTTTAATGGTGCAGCTTTGATTTTTACCTGCTGGCTTGCGTTCACAGCAGTTTTTAAAGACTATAGCTGCGTACCATATCCCAGCTATGGAAAAAAGTAAATCTTAGTTCAAATTTTGCCAGTTTTATTTCTATATTAATACATCACACTTTAGCTGGGCAGGACTTAGAGGTTTGTTATCAGTCTACACAAGACTAGAGTTCAAAGCAAATTCTATTTTGCTTAAGGGAACATTGTAGAGTAACAATTCTTGGTATTACATGCCTCATATGATCCATTTCAAACCATAAAGAATTACATCTTTGTGTGTGTCACTGTTCCAAGAGACAAACAAATTTGAACAGCTAAAACATCTTAAAAATGCACCAAGCTTATGAAGTCTCAAACACAACTTGAATTTTCTGTGCACACTCCTGTCAAATGAAGTTATTCCTTGTACACCGCCTCTCTTGCAAACTGGTCTTCTGTTTCCTTTCACTTGACCTAGATTGGCTACAAGACCTAGAGAAGGATCGGGACGGCTTGTGATTTCTCTCCCGAGACAGTGATCTCTCTCTTCTCCTGTCTCTAGAAAGAGACTTGCTCCGGCTGCAAGAGACGCTTCTCCTTCCTGGACGTCTGCGATGAGGTGGAGGATTCCTTCTTCAATAATCATCTCGAGCGCCACAATTTCGACTTCTTTTCCACCAGTGGACAGTTCCACTCCTACACGGCAGCCACACAGTGTTCCCCCATCTAGCTCTCGGACAGCCTCAGCTGCATCTCGGGGATCTTCCAACTCAACAAAAGCAAAGCCAGGAGGGTTCCTAGCAACCCACAAACTTCGGAGTGGTCCATAAAGCCAAAAGCCCGTTCCAATTCAGTCTTGTTGCCCTTGTTTCCAAGATGACCTACATAAACCTCACAGTCCAATGGACAGGAATCACAATGCATTTTGAGATCCTGGTATAGAAATGTGGAGGCTCAAATCCACAGGCTCGGATGGGTCCCCCCGTTCTCCTCTGGCCGGGTTCCTACAGACAGTCGCATTTACCCAGCATCCACAAAATGGCCAAAATTTGTTCAAATTTGATGAAAACTAGAAACCATAGGTCCAAAAAGCTCAATGAGCCCCATCTACCAGAAACATGAAGGAAAGTATGCCAAGCCAAATCATAATCCAATTGCTCAAAATCAGTGACATAAAGAATATCCTAATATAAGTCAGAGGAGGGGAGTGTGTTACATAAAAAGGAACACATAAAGATGACAGCAGATTTTGTGTCGGAAACTATGCAAGTGAGAAGACAGCAGAGCAACACCTTCAGAGAACAAAGAGAAAAATAAACAACCATCCTAGAAAAGTATCTTTCACAAACAAACCAAATGAAGATACTTTCAGACATACAACCATTACACTGCTCATTAACAAGAAATGTTAAAGAAAGTCCTTCAGGCAGATGGAAATAAGGATCTACACAAAGGGATGAAAACGTCTGAAATGGTAATTGTATGGGTAAATATGAGAGATTTTTTAGTTATTATTTAAGTCTCTTTAAAAGATCGTTGATTAAATAAAAATGATAACAATGTAGTGCGGTGTGTGTAAGAAGATATGAGGGTACTTCAAAAAGTTCATGGAAAAATAGAATTAAAAGATAATATTAACCTTTCCAAAAATAACACAAAGCCTGAGAGGAGAGATATGGAAATATGTGGTTTTAAGGTTCTTACTCTATACGTGAAGTGTTATAATATCTTTGGAAGGTAGACTGTGACACGTTAAAGACATGAACTATAAACCCTAAGGCAACTACTAACAATAAAACAAAGAGTTACAGCAGAAAAGCAAACAAAGGAGATAAAATTGAATCATAAAAAAATACTCAACTAATCGAAAAGAAGGCAGAAGAGAGGAAAAGCAAAACAACAAATAGATGGAAGAAACAGAATACAAATAGCAAGTTGGTAGATGTTAACCTAGCCCCGACAGTAATTATGTTAAATGTAACAATCTAAACACCTCATAAAAAGGTATGGATTGGAAGACTGGACTAAAAAGAAAGACCACTCTAGAAGCTGCCTGAAGAAACTCACTATAAATATAAAACACAACTAAGTTACTAAAAATAAAAGGACAGAAAAAGACATACCATGCTAACATAGAAAGATTGAGTGGCAATATTATTATCAGACAAAGTACATTTTAGAGCAAGGAATGTTACCAGGCATAAAGAAGGTCTTTTATAATGACAAAATCTTTGTGACCTTGGGTTAGGCAAAAATTTCTTAGATACAACACTAACAGCATGATCCACAAGATGAACTGAACTTTGTCAAAATTAAGAACTTGTGCTCTTTGAAAGACACTATCATGAGGATAAAAAAACAAGCTACAGACTGGGAAAGAAATCTTTGCATAGCCTACCTCTAATAAAGATCTTGGATCCAGAACACCTAAGAACTCTCAAAACCAAATAATAAGCAAGCAGGGCTGGCTGGTTCTCTCGGTTGGTTAGAGCACAGTGTTGGTAACACCAAGGTTGAGGTGTTACCCCCATATTGGCCAGCTGCCAAAAATAAATACATAAAAGTCTTCAAATATGATTTTTAAAAAACCAAACAAATAATAAGTAAGCAAGGGCCAGCCTGTGGCTCACTTGGGTGAGCATGGTGCTGACAACACCAAGTCAGGGGTTCAGATCCCCTTACCAGTCATCTTTAAAAAAAAAAAAAAAGGTAAGCAAATAACCCAAGTTAAAAATGGGCAAAAGACTGGAACAGACACTTGACCAGAGAAAACATGATTAGCAAAATAAACACATGAAAGACGCTCCACACCCTTAGGCATTAGGGAAATTCAAACTAAAACCACAATCAGATAGCACTGCACACCTGTGAGAACGGCTGACATTTCTAAAATTGATCCTGCCAACTACTGAGGAGGCTGTGGAGCGGCACGCTCACGCATCGCTGGTGGGGTGGAAAACAGCAGAGCCGCGCTACAACAGTGTGGCAGTCTCTTCAGACGTCAGACACCAGCCGTGTGGCCCAGCCTCTCCACTCGCAGAGAAATGGCAGCGTTGCTCTTTCGAGACTGGCATACACGCTCCCAGCAGCTTTGTTTGTGGCAGCCCCAAACAGGAAACACATCCATCCGTGGGTGAATACGTACACCGTGGTCCATTCACCCTTGGGTGGCCATTTGGGTTGTTTCCATTTGGGACTGCTACAGAAAAGCTTCTAGGAACATGTGTACACTCATGTCCACCTCCAGCACTGGTCGTCCACCTGAAAGTGGGTGGTGTTAGGACTTGGAGGCTGCTGCCCACATCCAGCGAGCATCCATGCGGGCACCAGTCAGGAGCCAGACTCGGTGGGCGAGTCAGGGACTGTCCTCAGTCACCCCCACTTGTGCCCCTGTCGTGGGAGGGTTGGGGTTAGAGGACTCTTCCTGGAGGCAGCGCCACCCACCCCCCACCAGCCCATGGGGGCTGCTTCAGCTGAAGGGGAACTGCTGAGGCCATGGGCATTGGCTGCTCCTAAGGACAGAGGCCAGAGCCTCTGACTTCCCGGGACTCCCAGGGTCTGGCTGCGAGGCTGCCTTTCATGCCACCAGCTTCTGTGTGACTTCACTGGTCTCAGCCCTCCATCCAGCTGCTTCTGGATGGTCAGACCAGCAGCCACCAGCTCTCCCGGGCACTGTGGGCAGGTGTAGTGCCTCCCACAGGTGGCCGCCGCAACACACACACCACCGGACAGAAAGCCCGCTGGGTTGGCACCTTGCATGAGTGGCCCCAGAGACCAACTGTTCCCACGCAGCCTCCACTGTGGACCCTCAGGCTCAGGCCCTGCCCCCTCGCCTGTGCTTGTCCAGGCCCCAATTGCTGACCCCAGCCCCTTCCCGCATCCTGGGTGTTCCTGGCGCAGTCAGGTCTGGCTGTGGCATCAGGTACTTTTCTGGGGAGGGTCCACAGCTCTCTCCAAATTCCCTGCAGGGTCTTGGCCTCACGGCTGAAGAGCATGTCCTCTTCCCACCTGCTAGTGGAGCTGGCAACCCGTCCCCCTCGGCCAGGCACCCTGCCCAACCCTGTGCCAGCACATGCCACCTCCCAAGGCTGGGTCAGGGGCCCTTTCCTGTTCCCAGATCTTGGTGTTCAGTTTACCCATTTCTTCTAGCTCACTCCAGGCCCAGCACGCCCTCTGGCCTGTCCCCCACCCTCTCACAAGTGTCCCCACAGTCACACAGTCACCTTCTGGGCCCCTCCACCAGCCCTGGCCCTCCCTGCTCCGGCTGCACCTGCCCCAGATGCCATTTGACTCCTGCTTCTGAAGCCCTGCTGGTTGCCAAACATGACACCCCCGTGATGGGGACTGAGGGTTCCTGGGGGAGAGGTGGTCATGCAGATGGCTGCCCAGTGCCCTCCCACCTCCTAAAGGCCCCCTAACCAGCTGCCCTCGGGGAGCAAACATTCTCTGACTCCCATACAGCTTCACTCGCTTGGGAGGCAAAAGGCAGCCAGATAAGCCTGGCCCCAAACCCTACACCCTTATCTGTTTGCTTTCACTACACATCCGCCCTTGTATTCAGGACTAGGAGCTGGAAATGTGTGAATGTTTCCCCCAGGATGTTGGAGGTGGGCCCAGCCATCAGGACACCAGAGGGTGCCCTGAGCACCTGCTCGAGCCAGGCCTGAGCTGAAGGCTCTGTGGGGTGGGGCAGGGGCATGCTCCTTCTTGGGGGGGGGAGGGGTGTGAGGTGGCTCCCCACAACCATGGGGTTCAGAAGTGCCCTGACCCAGGGTCTGGCATGGTTGAGGACGGGCCAGGTGGGTGCATGCCAGGGTACTTGTCCAAGGCTGCAGGCCGGTAGCTCTCCCTCCTGGGGGTGGGAGGGCCAGAGAGCAATTACCCCTCTGCCCCAGCTAAGCTGCCACCTCATGGGAGGGGCATCTCGGCCAGGCCCCCATCCTGTGTGGGCTGCCTGGGCACTAGGTGGGTGTCCAGCCCCAGCCCACCCCCCACCCCAAGGCTGGAACGCACTAGCTCCCTGGGGGCCCCTCCCTGACACCCACCCCTATTGTCTGTGGTTCCCCCATGGGGCCCCAGCACCAGGTGTACGTGGACAGAAAGGACCACAGGCCTCCGGTCCAAGGGAGCAGGCAGTGAGCAACCTGCCTGTTCTGGAACTCGGCAGATCCTGGCTGCTCCTTAACTTGCCCTTCCCCCACAGGGTCCCCTCCTGGAGCCACAGACACGATGTTCTGTCCACTCATGGCCACACAATGGGGCTGTGGGCAGCGGTCAGCACAGGGGTGGGGTGGGGGCCGAGTCCAGGGGGAGGGCCTGGAGGGGACTCAGTCTGCATAAGAGTGTCCTGCTCCTGGATGCCAGGGGGTGGGGGGGACAGTGCTGGGGGGTGGTGGGGAGCCCTGGGGAGCCCCATGCCCTCAGAGCCCCTGGGCGGGAAGCTGAGAAGGGGCTCACCAAGGAAAGGGCTCTGGAGGCACCAGGATGAGCCGCACTGCCAACCCCTGCAGCCACCCTCCCAGGTCATACTCCCCCTCCCCAGGACCCGAGGCCCCTGGCCTGTGACATACACTTGCCAGTTCAGTTGTTACCTCCAGCAGAGTCAACCCAGCAGCTCAGGGTGGGGGTCTGCAAAGCCAGTGGAGAAGCAGGAGTTGGCCAGGGAGTCAGGGCAGCACTTGATGTGCTGTGGGGATGTGGGGGGTATAATGCACCCGTAGCTCCAGGACAGGGGTCCCAGTGGGCAGGATCCAAGGGAGGGGTGGCTGCAGGCCCAAGGGAGGTGGACAAGGTGTCAGGGCTTCACAACACGCTCTGGAGGGAAAACCGGCAGGGTCTGGGGACAGATGGGCTGGCACGTGGGGGAAGGGGCATCAGTGACACATAAGGGCAGGGGAGAGGAGGGGGGTCCCTACTGGGACAGGTGGCCGGGCAGCAGCATCCAGGGCTGGCCACTACCCAGCACACACAGGATCTTGGAGGGAGGGCTGGTGGGCAGGTGATTCTCGCTCTCAGGCCTGAAGCCCCCTCCCACCATTCCTCCCAGCCCTCTGTGCCCAGGGTCTCCTGGTTCCTGCCATCTCCCCAGGCGGTGGGCACCCACCACTGCCCAGCTGCTCCCCCTCCAGCAAGGGGTCAGCTCAGGCTGACCCTGCAGCCCCTCTCAAGACATCAGGAGTCCAGGTCAACGGAAAACCATGACATGACCCCTTGGCTGCGCAGCCACACTCCGGCCAGTCATCACAGGTTCCTCAGGCCACCAACAGCACACTCTGTGGAGGGACCACGGCAGCTGGCCAGGCCCGGAGCACGGCTCTGCTGCAAAGGTGCACTCCCACTCCCACTCCCAGGTTCGAAACCTTTCCCGAAAAGCCACAGCTTGCAGTCCTTTGATCTGATAATCAGTTGCCAAGCCTTAGGGTGTGAAACCCCACCTGTTCCCCCCAAGGGGAAGTCACACCTGACCAAGGTCAGGCCAGCCAGGCAGGGACAGGGGAGGCAGCGGAGGGGTGGGCAGGGTGGGCTGGCCAGCATGTCTACTCTGGCACCACCAGGAACAAGAGTCCCAGCAAACCCAGGGTCCTGGGGCTTCTTGCCAGTGGTGGGAGCCAGGACTGAGCCACTTCCAGAACCTTCTGGAGGCACCTGTGGGGGAGAATACCAAGGTACTCATCTAGGCCCTTGGGCCCAAGCCAGGGTCTGCTCATGGCTGTCCAGGGAGCCTCAGCCTAGGGCATAACACCCACCCTCACAATTGAGCCAGGAGGCGGGAGCCCTCTCCTCTCCCTGGACAGTGGCCCTCGGGCCTGCCACACAGACAAATGTGGAGGGCAGAAGTCTCAGCGGGCTGTGAACACAATCACTCGGTTGTCTGGGCTGCGGCTCCTCTTTCCAAGGCTGGCGCAGGACACGCTCTTATCACTGAGATTGCTCCGGAACAATGGCCACACACACACCTATCTCAGGGCTGTTTGCTCAGTGCACTCTGGCGCTCCCAGGTCAGGGGGCAAACCATGTTCTGGTGATTTCCCGCCAACCAGTGCATCAGGAGGGAGGGGGACCGGCAGCCACTGGAGCCCTCATCCCACCAGGATGCAGCCCCTGGGTGGTGGCAGGCTGCAAGCCAGGGCCAGCTACTCCTCCTAAGTGCACGCACCCTGGGCAGCCTGAGTGAATAGAGACAGTGGTCTGGAGTGCACAGCTTCTCACGGGAGATTCAACCAAGTCTCACACATGGCACATGCACACACTTACACATGTGCTCACACGCGTACATACACACATGGGCCTCTTCAGCACAGGCCCTGTGGGCAGCACGCAGGCCAATGGCATCTACCCCCATGCAGGGCACACCTGCATTCCTCCAGCTGCAGGGACTCGCTCTGAGGGGACATCAGGACCCCTGAGCTTCACGGCCACGGCTTCAAGTGGTCGGGGCGGTGTCTCTGCCATTTCACAGCTGGGAAATTGAAGCCTCAGTGGCCCAGACCCCAAGGCCCTGCAGGCCTGGCGGGGAACAGAAGCGTCCTCCAGACCTCACCCCAAACTCTACCTCTGCCCCTACATGCGGAGTTTCACGGATCCCCTGTGAGGACCTGAGCTCTCTGAAGGCAGGGAGAGCCCCCCAGGGCAGCCTCATGGGGAAGCCGAGACTGATGGTCAGACAAGCCCGGCCGCCTAGCTGACCAGAGATTTTCTATTGAAACAATTTCATTTCTTCTAATTTAAAGCAATTTTATATTAAAACTAAAGACTATTGAAGGTAAAACACGACATCTACTATACTGATCCCAAGTACCTGTGGGGTTCTCTCCTGGGGGTGCGATAGAGGGGGACAGTGACCCTCATCCTTACCTTCACCCTCACCATGACAGTCACCCTCACTCTGAACTTCATCCTCACCCAGACCTTCAACCTCACCCTCACCATGACCTTTAATCTCATCGACCTTCACCTTCACCCTGACCTTCACCGTCACCCTGATCTTCACCCTGACCTGACCCCCACCCTTGCCCTGACCCTGACCCCTCGAAGCACTGGCATGTGCCTCTCCAGACAAGCCCCACCTCCCCTCCTCCTGCCCCCCATGTTTCCCCACAGGAGCCCTGTCCATCTCCCAGCGGATTGTGGGCAGCAGCTGCTGATCCACTACCTGAAGGAGAGATGAGCGTGCACACTGGGGGGTCCACTGGTGCCCCTCCCCCACAGACCCCCAGGAAGAGCAGCCCCTGAGAGCCGTCCCAACCCTGCTCTGTCCTAGGCACTGCAGCATGACCCCTCCCTCCCCTGCCCCTCCCAAGAGGCCAGGCTGAGGAGGGGTCTCCAGGAAGGAGCTGGCCAGCCCGGGCCTCGGGAACTGCAGGGACATGGGGACATCCTGGGCAGCCCCTCAGGCATCCAGGGAGGAAACCTTAGCAGACCCAAGGCCCCACCATGCATCTGCTCCCCCACCCCCCTCGGCACAGTCTCTCCCCAGGTGGTCTTTCCTCCCAGGCAGAAAACTTGAGATGAAGTGGTAGGGCCCAGCATGCTGGTGCCTTTAGGGGGACCTGGGGTCCAGGCGAGGGCCCCCAGCACTCTGGGCTCCTGGCAGGAACAGGGGGTGCCCCAGGCCCCTCACATCCCCCTAGGCAAGCCCATCCCAGCTGCCCAGGAGAGTGGCTGATGATGCCCATGCTGACCCAGCAGTGGGGAGGGCCCCAGGCAGGGACCTGCCTGGCCCCCAGGACGGCCCCAACGCAGGAGGCATTTGTAGGACCCTGGGGCATGTGTCAGCCCCCTGCTGGGAGTGGGTGATAAAGGGGCCATAGCCACTACAAAATTTTCCTAAGGCGGCCAAATCCTGATAAAGCAGGACCCAAGATCCTGTTTGGCCACCACCGTAGCTGGTCGGAGCTGGAGCGTGGGGCGCAGGCGGGTGTGGCAGGGGCAGGGCCTGCCACCCCTACATAAGGTGCCCGGACTGGGCACTTGAGTCACAAAGGTGGCAGAGGCAGGACTGCTCGGCAGCAACCTCTCTTCTGCACACGGGTGGCACCATGCTGGGGCTCTGGCTGCTGGTTCTGCTGTCCTGCGGGCGAACCCTGCTCAGCGATGGTGAGAGGGGACCTGCCAGGCCATGTCCGAGGGGTGGCCGGACACTCCGATGACCTCAGAGGGCCCCTGTGCAACAGAAGGTCTCCAGGCCTTCCTTCTTGCTTGGCTGATGGCTGGAGGCGGGCTGGCCCATGTGGACATTTACGGATGGGAGGCGAGAGGCAGGCTGGCCTGGGAGGACCTTCCTCAGCTCTGTGACTGTCCTACGCTGCCCAAGCTGGGTCTCCATCCACAGCCTCAGAACCTGGCTCTGCCAGTTTGGGTCAGGGTCTGGGAGGAGTCCGGCTGGAGATGCTCGCTGGCCCCTCCCCACGGGGCCACAGAGCTGGGGACCCAGTCCTTCTGCTCCACCCTGCCTGGCTCCTGCAAGCTGGGCACAATGGCCAGGGAAGGAGGACGCTCAACTAGAGCAGGGGCTCGGTCCCCTGAGCACAGCAGAACCCAGGTGTGCTTGGCCTCCAGGACTGGCACTCTTGCTGTCTCAGGGCCACAAGTTCCTCCAGCCCTGGACATGCTGGGAGCCTTGTGAGCATTAGAGTGAATCCCTTAGTGGACACACGGCCCCATCAAGTCCTGACCATGAATAGGATGAGCCACAAAGTGGGGTGCGGGCCTCAGTTTCCACGTCTGTAAGAGTGGGAACAATGTCTCCTCCTCACCATGAGGATTAAAAAAAGGGACAGTGTAGGGCTGACCACCCCCTCCCAGAACTCCCCATCCTCTTGGGCCTTCCTTGGGCAGGGCTAATGCCCTGGACCTTCTGCCAACCACCTGCCCAAGGACCAGAGGCAGGCAGCCATTGTTCCTGCCCCTGCCCTAGAAGGGGCCAGCCTCCAGGGGTCCCACTGTGGCCACAGGTGAGGCCCCAGGGATGTTCCTCCTTGCTGACCCAGGCACAGACCCGCTGGTGATGCCATCCTGTGCCCAGGCCTCTGTGCTCCCCTTTATCGTAGCCCTCCACCTGCTGCCCCCATCAGCAGCTCAGGAGACCCCTTGGGGGAAAATGGCTAGATGGGGCACAGCCCTGAGGCTGCCGCCCAGTCTGGGGGTTGAGGTGCTGGGCGGGCCTGGACTCAGAGCGAGCATGACCCCCACACTCAGCCAGCTGTCCCCCCAGCCTGCCCCACCGCCACCACGCCAGGCACCTCCCATCACACCAGGGGCCACTCTGAGCCCCAACCAGTGACATCCTCACATCGGGGCTCTTGGGACCTCTGCCTGGCCCCATGCCTGCCCCGGCTGCACGCCTGGCACGGGGCTCAGGAGCTGGTGGCAGGAAGAGGGGCGGGGTCGACCTCACATTAGAGCTGGACCCTGGATCTCTCAGGCCCACAGGCCCAGAACCAGGGAGGGAGAGGCGTTGGGGCGGGCCTGGGGGTGTGGGGGTGTGGGGCACTGTTGGTCTGGGCTATGAGGGCTGCAGAGGGTGGAAGGCCAGGCTGGGGGTGTCCGTCCCTCACGTCAGCAAGCACTCTCTGCGGGCGCAGGAGAAAGGCAGAGGCCGGCCGGCACATGAGGTCAGATGGCAGGGACGTGTGGGACCTGGGGCCACAGGGCTGGGAAGGAGGCCCCTAGCCAACAGGGTTGACCCAGAGGGTGGGGGCAGGCAGGACCGCCAAGCATGCCAAAAAACAGCCAGTGCACCGGCCATCGTGTAGCCGTCCAGGGGCAGAGAAAGGCGGGGGGTGGTGTAGGAGCCACTCAGGAGGCCCCAGCTGAGGGACCAGTCAACAGGAAGTCAGCCGGTCCGGGCAGGAGGGCACAGTGCTGTGGGCCTCTGGGCATCTTCAAAGGAGGATCCAGGAGGCAGCTGGATGCGTGAGGCTGGCACCCGGGTGACAGGCAAAGGGGAGGAGCTCGCTGGGGGAGGGGGCGCCACCTGTGAGTGGGAGTGGGGGAGAGGGCCCAGGCATGGGTCTGCAGTATCCCTGCCACGCAGCGTAGGTCTGGTGGGGAGGATGACTCCTAAGTGCCATCGTCCCATCTGAAAGGTGGAAAAACTGAGTCACAAAGGGTCTTGCCTAGGAGCAACTGGTCAAGACTCTGCATCCACCAGAGGTGCTGGCCCAGGGGCCGGTTGTGACTACCTCCCTCCTCCCCGACCAGAGGCAGGTCACAGCTGGCAGGGGAGCTCCTGAAGGACAGGCCAGAAGCTGGGACCCTAAGAAGGGGGGTGGGGAGGAGCAGGCACGTGCTTGGGCACATGCCTAGCATGAGCCCCACCCCCACTTCAGTTAAACATGGTATAAGCCAGGTGCAGCAGAAAACAGTCTCAAGGTCACAGGAGACACAGCCGAATGGGCTGACCCCTGGTCAAGGGCACCATCTTCTTAAATCCAGTCACTCAAACACCTGGAGCTCCTGCCCATGCCAGACAGAAAGACTCACACTGGGCCTGCTGTGGGTCCTGAGTCCCGAGAGATCAGACAGATGCTGTAGCTCGGTTTCCTCCTCAACCCTGAGCAACACAACCCCTCAGCCAGCATGACCCTGCTCCCTGGTGTCGCCCAGAGACACACAACGCTCTGGTGCTGGCCCCTGAGCTGCGTCTTAAGGGATGCACCATGTGCCCAGATGATGGCAGGGTGTGAGCAACAGCAGATCGAGACCCGAGAGGGGTCACCTGCCCGGTCAGCAACCAGACATCAGTGCAGGCCCACAGGGGCCGCAGGAAAGGCGGGAGCCTGGGAGGCAGGGGTCAGGGTTGGAGAAGTTTCCAGAAGCCCTCCTCTGGATAAGGGAGAGGAAGGGCAGGAGCAGGCAGGGAAGGGCTTGCCCCATCCGAGCCTCCAGGAGCCTGGGCAGTAGTACCCTCTTCTGCTGCCCTGCCCTGAGGTCGCCATGACCAATGCTATCTGGGCATTTCTCTGGCAATGGTCACCAGGACCTGGGTCAGTCTCAGGACATGATGCCAGGCTGTCAGACAGGAGAGAAGCAGAAAAATGGGCACATTTAAGGTCCCAGTGCTGGCCAAGAGCAGGGAGAACCTGCCGTGGGGCCTTGGCAGAGCCAGTGCAGACCCCACAGGGAAACCACATGGATGAGCTGGGAATGCACGGGGTGCGGCAAGCAGAGGGGACAGGGGACAGGCCAGATCTGCCAGCTCAGTCCCCCAGCACACCCTACGCCCACCCCCTTCTCACCTCAACCAGGGGGCCACGCAGGAGCCTGGCTCCCAGCCACCCAGCCCAGCATGCCACAGTTTGGCAGGTTCCCTCTGGGCCATTACCGCACTTGGGGCCCAGCACGTCTGGGGGAAGTGAGTGACTGGAGCCATACACAGGCAAGCAGTGTCTCGGGACTCCACCCCCAGTACCTCCTGTTTCCCCAGGGAGATCCCTCAGCTGGCTTCCAGTCTCCCCAGGCTCTCTGTCCCCATCACGTGCAGCCCCTTCCCCATGAAAGGCAGCATCCCGCTCACCACCCTTCTGCAGCGTGTGTGTGCCTTCCTGGAGTGGGGTCCTCCCTGTGCACTCCAGCACACAACAGCAGCTCCGTGCACACTTGCTGAACTGGTGACCCAAAGAAGACGTGAGCGTGGCGTGGGCCATGCATGCAGCACTGATGCGGGCAGTTGCTCTGAGGGCAGGGCTGTGAGGGTCAAGCACAAGGCAGCCCTTGAGCAGAGGTGGCCTAAGCCGTCAGGGACGACGATGGGGAGGTCCTGGCGCTGACCCCGGTCCTGTCCATGCAGGTCTGGACGACCCCTCCTTTGCCAACCCAGGGTTCAGTGGGCTAAAGGACACTCCACAGAGAGATGAGGGCCACTGTCTTGCTGCCCAGAGTCCCCAGGGCCCAGTGTGCATGAGGGAGGGGTCTGGAGCCCAGGCCACGCCCAAGAGAAGCGCACGTGGGCAACGGCACTGGGTTCACCGGTGCCTGTGGCCTGGGCTCCCATGAGAGGGACCCAGCTACAGAAGGGCCATAGGAGGGCTCCGCCCAGGGGAAACAGGACTGCTTGCCGGGCAGCGACCTCTGCCAGGGAGGGGAGGCTGGGCTGCAGCTTTGCGTCTGACAGTCCCCAGGACTGGTGATGCCACAGGCCCTGCCAGAACAGCAGCTTGCACTCCTGTAAGGCCCAGGGCAGGAGGCAGACCCCAGCCCAGAGCTGGATGGGTGTGGGGGGTGGGGGAGGCCAGGCCTCTGCTGGGCAGGTCCTCTTTCCCACCCACGCCAGAAGACTTCCCAGTTCTCTCCCAGTGCGAGCTTCCCGGGGTCCCAGCTCATGGGCCGGGCCACCCTAGACCTGCCTTGCTGGTCAGCAGGACTGGGCCACTCTCTCCACAGACCTGGACAAGGGCTGGTGCTCCACGTGGGGGGCCGGCCACTTCTCCACCTTCGACCGCCACATGTACGACTTCTTGGGGACGTGCAACTACATCTTCGCAGCCAGCTGCCAGGACGCCTCACCCACCTTTAGCATCCAGCTGCGGCGAGGCCCTGATGGGAACATCTCCCGGATCATCATGGAGCTGGGGGCCTCTGTGGTCACCGTGAATGAGGGGACTACCTCCATCAAGGATGTTGGGTAGGCCACACAGGCTGGGCTGGGCTGGGCGGGCAGCCAGGGTGAAGGCCAGATACTGACTGCTCTTGCCCCACAGGGTCATCAGCCTGCCCTACACCGGCAATGGGCTGCAGGTCATGCCTTTTGGCCAGGGTGTGCAGCTGGTGGCCAAGCAGCTGGAGCTGGAGCTGGAGGTCCTGTGGGGCCCAGATGCCCACCTCATGGTGAGGACGGTGGGGGCCAGGCTGGGCCTGGAGACCTGTGGCAGAGCTGGGGGGATGAGCAGGGCCCTGGAGGAGCTGCCTTCCTTGGGATAAGGGTCCTGGAACAGAAGTGAGTGGCCTCTATAGCTGGGCAGGGGTCCTGGGGCACAAGGAGCCTCAGTGCCCAGCAGTGCCCACCCACCCACAGGTCCTGGTGGAGCGGAAGTACATGGGCCAGGTGTGTGGGCTTTGCGGGAACTTCGATGGGAAGGATACCAACGAGTTTCTTAGCGAAGATGGTAGGTGGTGGGGGTAGGGCTGGGGTCCCGGTCTCTCTGTGGCTTGGCCCCACTGTGTGACCCCATGCCCTGTGTCCCCAGGCGAACTCCTAGAGCTGCACAAGTATGCTGCCCTCCAGAAGCTGGATGACCCCAATGAGATCTGTGTCTACCAGGCCATCCCCAGCCCCGCAGTCCTGCAGGACCAGCACGTACGTGAGCCAACGGGGGGGCTGACCCAAGGGTCCGGCGAGGTCTCCGAGGCCAATGATGGCTCCAACTAGCCTTCCAAGTCACCGGCATGGGGTAGACGTGGCCAGGGCCCCCATGACCCCACGTGGCCCTCCGCCCAGGCTGGAATCTGCGCCCAGCTGCTGACCCTAGTGTCGTCTGAGTGTGACGTGCCCAAGGAGCCGTTTGTGAGGAGCTGCCAGGCAGACATGGCCACGTGCGCCCACCCGGACCAGCACAACTGCAGCTGCGCCACGCTGTCCGAGTACTCCCGCCAGTGCAGCATGGACGATGAGCCCGTCAGCAGCTGGCGGGGTCCCAGCCTCTGCTGTGAGTCCCCAAAGCCTGGCGGGGAGGGCAGCTAGTAGGCCCAGGGCCCCAGACCCAGGTCTCCCAGATCCAGTGCCGCCTGATGTGAACCCAAATCCCCGTCTGTGATACAGGAGACCCTGACAGCTCTTCTGGGAGGAGGAGAGGCTAGGCTAAGTCTTGCCTAGGCAGGGTGGGGCGGGGCCCTCTCACTAAAGCCATGTGTGCCCGCAGCCGTGGGCCAGTGCCCAGCCACCCAGGTGTACCAGGAGTGCGGTGCGGCCTGCGCCAAGACCTGCTCCAACCCGCAGCACAGCTGCTCCAGCTTCTGCACCTTTGGCTGCTTTTGCCCGGAAGGTGAGGGTGGACGCCAGCACCCAACCTTCCCTGGGATGCCAGACCCCACTCCCACCTGGCTCACCCCAGTGCTCAAGCCTACCACGTCCAGCCCCACAGCCATGCAGGCAAACCCACAGGACTGAGGTGGTGCCCACTGGGGAGCCTGAGAGCCTCCGGGAGGAGGTGGGATTTGAGCTGGGCCCGAGGGGCAGTTTTACACTGGTGACAGTAGCCAGGGGCCTGCCACTCACCATGAACGGCCCCTGGGTCTAGGCTCATTGGCACAAGGGCTGGTGGGATGCCCAGGGGTGTTCCAGCAGCTGCAAATGCCAGGGGGCTGGAGCAAGAAGTCACAGCCGAGGCTCAACGAGGCTGTCTTCCCGGAGCCAGGCACAGGGGAGGAGAGAGAGCCTGTGCCTGCCCTAGCTGCCCACACAGCACAGCCAGGGAGGGGCTGCCCAGCAGAGGGTGGGAGGTGGCCAGTCCCACCCAGGCCCCAGGAAGCCCCTCTCCTGCAGGTACGGTCCTTAATGACCTCTCCAAAAACCACACCTGCGTGCCAGTCGCCCAGTGCCCCTGCATGCTCAACGGGGCAGTCTACGCTCCCGGGGAGGTCACCATGGCCGCCTGCCAAACCTGGTGAGTACAGAGGACAAGAGGGGACTCTGGCCAGCAGGCAGTGAGGCGGGGGGGGCTCAGCCCTGCAGGCAGGAGGGGAGGGTGCTGCATGGGGTCACCCTCATGCCCACCTGCAGCCGGTGCACCATGGGCCGCTGGACATGCACAGAGCGGCCATGCCCCGGCCACTGCTCCCTGGAAGGCGGATCCTTCGTCACCACGTTCGACGCCAGGCCCTACCGCTTCCATGGAACCTGCACCTACATCCTCCTCCAGGTAGGATGAGCTGAGGCCAGCAGGGAGTGGGCACCCCAGCCCCTCGGTGCCTGAGCCTCCACTCTCTTCCCCAGAGCCCCCAGCTCCCCCACGAGGGCACCCTCATGGCTGTGTATGGCAAGTCAGGTTACTCGCACTCGGAGACCTCCCTAGTGGCTGTCATCTACCTGTCCAGTGAGGTAAGGCCTTCCTGCACTTCCCCGAGCAGGTGCTGTGGTCGTTCCCACCAGCAGGGCCCCACATGTCCAGTACCTTCCCCACTCCTGCCCCCCTGACTCAGACCGCCCTCCCTCCAGGACAAAATCATGATCTCTCAGGACGGGGTGATCACAGACAACGGAGACACTAAGTGGCTGCCATACAAGACCGGTGGGTCCCCAGCTCCTGCCCAGCACCTACGGCCTCGCTGACGTGGGTCTCCAGGTGGGCCCTCGGAGGGTGGGCGGGGCCCAAACAGCCTACTCAGTGCCTCGTCCTTGCAGGCAGCATCACAGTCTTCAGGCAGACGTCCACCCATCTGCAGATGGCCACCACCTTTGGGCTGGAGCTCGTGATACAGCTGCAACCCATCTTCCAGGTGTACATCACTGTTGGGCCCCAATTCAGGGACCAGACCCGAGGTGAGCCTCTGCCCCACCGGTCACGCCCAGGGTTGGCCTGGCTGCCTTGCCCAGGGGAGAAGGGGCCCAAGAGGGGCTGACCCCTCACGGCCAGGGAGCTCATGGCCCCCAGTACCCCTGGGTATGGCCAAGCATGTCTAGGGAAGGCCTCTCACCCTGGCGCAGTTAGAGAGAGGAGAGGCACTTTGGGGCGTGTGGGGCAGGTCAGGGCTCAGGCCTTCACGAGCCAGCCCTCTCAGGGCTCTGCGGCAACTTCAACGGGGACACAACCGACGACTTCACAACCAGCGTGGGCATCACCGAAGGCACGGCCTCACTCTTTGTGGACTCCTGGCGAGCGGGGAACTGCCCAGCTGCCCTGGAGCGTGAGACCGACCCCTGCTCCATGAGCCAGCTCAATAGTGAGTGTTGTCTGCCCTCCTGCAGCTCTGATGGCCTCATGGACCCAGTGCAGGCCCAGAGGCCAGGGTACAGGGGCTGGGGTGGGGTTTCTGGGAGGGGATGGGAGACCCACACTGGGCCTGTCACTCCAGAGGTGTGCTCAGAGACCCACTGCTCGGTGCTACTGAAGAAGGACGCCGTGTTCGAGAAGTGCCACGCCACGGTGGACCCCAAGCCCTTCTACAAGGTGAGGGTGCAGGTGTTTGGGGAGGGCAAGAGGAGGCTGTGGTGGCCGACGCAGTCTTGGGCACCATGGAGGCCCTGTCCTGGGCATAGCGTTTGGGGCTCCCCGTGTCCCCGGGGAAGGTGGGAGCCCCACGGCCAGCCCACGACCAGCACTCTGCCCGCAGAGGTGTGTGTACCAGGCCTGCAACTACGAGGAGACATTCCCCCACATCTGTGCGGCCCTGGGCGACTATGCACGTGCCTGCTCCTTGCGGGGTGTACTGCTCTGGGGCTGGAGAAACAGCGTGGACAACTGCAGTGAGTGTCCACCAGGGCAGGGGGCAGGAGTCACAATGGGGGAGGGTCTCAGGGCCCCAAGATCTTCCTGGCTGTCCCACTGCCCAGCCAGCCAGCAGCACAGTCCCAAGCCCCCACCCCTCCCTGGTCACCCTCTCCTGAGGGCCTGACTCCTGGGTCCCCCGCAGCCATCCCTTGCACAGGCAACTGCACATTCAGCTACAACAGCCAGGCCTGTGACCGCACCTGCCTGTCGCTGTCCCACCCCGAGGCCGAGTGCCACCCCAGCGCAGTCCCTGTGGATGGCTGCAACTGCCCCGACGGCACCTACCTGGATCACAGGGACGAGTGTGTTCTCAAAGCCCAGTGCCCCTGTGTGCTGGAGGACGGCAAGCTCATCCTGCCTCAGCAGTCCACTGTGGTCAAAGGCGTCATCTGGTGAGGGGACCTGGGCCAGGTGGGGGAGGGGTCTCTGCCCCAGGGCTGGCAGGCCTGACTCGGCCTCTCTCCTGTAGCTACTGCATCAACGGGCAGCTGAGCTGCCGCGGGCAGCCGCAGACACTCTTGGGTGCGTATAGCAGCTGGTGGACTGGGACCGTGAGGTGTCCTCAGCCCCCTCTGAGCCCACCTGACATCCCCCAATCCCCGCACCCTCCTCTTCCCTGCAGCTTCCTGCTCAGCTCCCAAGACGTTTCAGTCCTGCGGCCAGTCTTCAGAAAACAAGTTTGCCGCAGCCTGCGCCCCCACGTGCCAGATGCTGGCCACTGGCATCACCTGCGTAAGGGGCACCAGTGAGGAGCAGGGACACACCCCGAGCCCCTCGCTGGGCCTCGAGGGGATTGCTGCAGATCCCTGGGACAACAGGGTGCTGTGTCAGCCGCATGCTGTCCCCATCCATCCCGGAGGCTGGTGCCGGTGGGGACTTGGGCAGCCAGGAGGTGCCCTGTGGCCAGCGGCAGCAGGCGACTGCTCATCTATGGGGTTCTGTGAGGACAGCAGACCAGCCTGCTACTCGGGGAGGGTCTGCCTCCCATGCGTGGAGGGTCGGGAGCACATAGGAACTGGAACCTTCCGTGAGGGATGGGGCGGCTTTGCTGAGAAAAGCCCAGCTGCCCACGAGAACCCAGAGCAGGGGAGGGCCTGGGAAAATGTGGGGGGAGGATCTCAGAAGGGCCCGGGGCTGGGGGCAGTGTGGGCTGAGGCTACCCTCCAGGGGCTGCTTCCTACGCTTCCCTCCAGGTGCCCACCAAGTGTGAACCCGGCTGTGTCTGTGCCAAGGGGCTCTATGAGAATGCCCATGGGCAGTGTGTGCCCCCCGAGGAGTGCCCATGTGAGTTTGCGGGGGTCTCCTACCCCGGGGGAGCTGAGCTCCACACTGACTGTAAGACCTGGTAAGCCATAGCCTCATCCTGGCCACCCTGGGATGCCTGGGGGGCTGTATGGGGCATGAAGGGGGCACCTGCAGGTGGGGGTTTCTGGAGGTGGGGTTTACAGAGGTGGGGGTGCCTGGAGATGTGGCCTGGGCCCCGGGAACCCCAGGGACACCACCCAGTATGGGAGGGTGTGGCCCTACCACCCCACTGTGGCTCTCCCCAGCACCTGCTCAAGGGGGAAGTGGACATGCCTGCAGAGCGCCCACTGTCCCTCCACCTGCACCCTCTACGGGGAGGGCCATGTAGTCACCTTCGACGGGCAGCGCTTTGTGTTTGACGGCACCTGCGAGTACATCCTGGCCACGGTAGCCACCTGGGGCAGGGGCTGCAGGGAGCCAGGGCACAAGGGCGGCTTCCAGGGCTCCTCCTGAGCACCCCCTCCCTGCAGGACGGCTGTGGCGCTAACAACTCCCAGTCCACCTTCAAGATCATGACAGAGAACGTCATCTGTGGGAAGTTGGGGGTCACATGCTCCCGGGCCATCAAGATCTTCCTGGGGGTGAGCATGGCCCTGGTGGGGTGGGGTGGGGGGTGCCGTGGGCCCTGCCATGCAGCTGGACCCTCCCCACTCACCCCCTTATCTATGCAACGGGCACGGGTGGAGGTGCCCGTTGCCCCTTCTTGGCAGAGACTGTCACCAACCAGGCATTTTCACACTCAGGACTGGTGGCCGTGAGACCTCCGCCAGGTTCCGGGACTGAGAGCATCTCCCAGACAGAGGGGAGGGGGCCCTCTGGAAAGCCTGAGTTTCAGCTCTCAGCTGTTCCAGAATCTTGTGCCCAGAGCCGGCTCTCAGCAGATGCCCTGCCCATGTGTCCTTGACAGACGTGGTCAGACCTACCTCAAAGGGCTCGGTCCGGCCGCAGGATGGCCAGCTGCCCGGGGACAGGGGGCATGAGAGAGAGGCAGCCCACTGACAGCCCCACCTCTCCAGGGCCTTTCCATCATGCTGGCGAGCAGAAACTACACAGTCAGTGGGGAAGACCCCCGTGTGCAGTTCCAGGTGAAGCCCGGCTCCCTGAACCTGGTTCTAGACATCAGCATCCCAGGAAAGTACAGCCTGACGCTCATCTGGAACAGGCACATGACCCTCTTTATCAAGGTCACTCGCACCTCCCAGGTACCTGCCCACGCCCAGTCTGGCCTGGGGGCGGGCAGGTGCTGAGGCCAGCCAGCACCCCACTGACACCGACCCATGCAGGACGCCCTCTGCGGCTTGTGCGGCAACCACAATGGGAACATGAAGGACGACTTTGAGACACGCAGCAAGTATGTGGCATCCAGCGAGCTGGAGTTTGTGAACTCGTGGAAGGAGAGCCCGCTGTGCGGGGACGTGAGCTTCGTGGCAGAGCCCTGCAGCCTCAATGCCTTCCGTCGCTCCTGGGCAGAGCGCAAGTGTGGCATCATCAACAGCCAGACCTTTGCCACCTGCCACAGCAAGGTGGGCGCCGCCTGGGACAGGCCAGTGCCATGGGTCATCCCCCAAACATCCGGTCAAGGGTGCCAGGCCCTGCCCCAGTCCCAGATGGGGAAGCAAGACAAGGCTCTTCCACTGTGGTGCTCAGGGACTGGCCAGGGAAACCGGTGGTGGAGAGAGAGGTTGAGACCAGTGGTCCCACCAGCTCTGATGCTGTAGGAAGTTCGGCAGCACCCTTGGCCTCCGCCCACCAGATGCCAGCAACATCCCCCCTGACAGTGCCCCAAGTCCCCTGGGGGGCAGCACCACTCCAGTGGAACCCTGCCCTAGGGCGAGTGGTCAGCAGAGGAGACACTCAAGGGTGTGAGGCCCAGCTCTGCCCGGGGCCTGTGCTCCTGGCCCTCAAGCTCCTAGAATGGCCCCTGATTCCTGGGACTCAGAGAGAACTGAGAGGAGGAAGTGCCCTGAGTAGATGGGGGAGAGTACCATGCAGCAGCACAGACAGTGCAAAGACCCTGAGGCAGGGAGTGGCATGGAATGTGCTGCCAGGCTCTCATCACCATGAGCACAGGGGAATGGGAGGCCCCAGAGGGCTGGTGTGCTGGCCAGAGGAGCGGCAATGGCTGTGGTTAGTGGCGCCTTGGCCCCAGTGGGGATCTGGGGATGTGAGTACGGGTCAGGATCCTCCGTGGCAGCCCTCAACTGAGGGCCACCAGCACCAGCTTTCAGAGAATGGTCAGTGGTCAGGGATGTGGTTCCCACGTGGTGGTCGCTCACACGGTGCAGTGTGGGGGGTGCTGCCACCACACACTGACCAGCGCCCACTCCCGCAGGTGTACCGCATGCCCTACTACGAGGCCTGCGTGCGTGACACTTGTGGGTGTGATGAAGGTGGGGACTGCGAGTGTCTGTGCGATGCTGTGGCTGCCTACGCCAAGGCCTGCCTGGACAAGGGCGTGTGCGTAGACTGGAGGGCCCCAGACTTCTGCCGTGAGTGTCCTGCCTCCCCCAGCCACCCCCACCCCAACCTCCCCCACCAGGCTCAGGATCCCAGCTGTGTGCACGTGAAGGGCCTCTGCTGTGCCAGGGCGAGGGCCAGCATCCACTGATGGGCTCCCTTCCTCCCAGCGATCTACTGCGACTTCTACAACACCCACACGAGGGTGGGCAGCGGCCAGTACCAGTACGTGCAGGAGGCCAACTGCACCTGGCACTACCAGCCGTGTCTTTGCCCTGGCCAGCTGCTGAGCATCCCGGACACCAACATGGAAGGTACCGGGTGGCAGGGACGCAGCGCAGGGACGCAGCGCAGGGACGCACAGGGGCAAGCACCCAGTCATTCATTTACACGTGTGTTGACTCACTCACTCAGCACATGTATCCTGAGGAACTCTGAGCCCCAGGCTGGGTTCTGGGTTAGGGACATGGCCTTACAGAAAACAAATGGCCCTGCCCTCCAGGAGCTTTCCTCCCAGCAGGGGAGAGGTGCTTGGAAACAGGACAAGGGAGAAAAGCAGTGTTGAGTGACATCTACATATCAGGGGAAATGGGGCAGGGGTCTGAGAGAGAGAGAAATGAGGACTGCCTTGTTCAACAGGGCAGGCAGGATGGCCTCAGGGAGGTAGACAGTTGGGCCAGGACTCAAGGAGGTGAGGGGGCCAGGAAGGCACCATGCAGGGAACAACCAGGCCACGCCCTGAGGCACGGTGGGCCTTGTGCCAAGGAACCTGCAGGGAGCCGGATGCAGAGAGAGGGAGGCAGCGTGGGGGGCAGGGGCAGCGGAGGGCATGGGCAGCATGCAACAGGGTCCGCAGGGCCGTGTCCCTGCTCCCCGTTCCAAGGCAGAGGTGTGAGCACGCGATGGACCTGGGTTTAACAGGCTGGGTGGAGAGGAAGCTGGAGGAGGGTCAGGACGGGACAGAGTGACCACAAGGCTGACACACAGTGATCACGTAGTGACCAGGGAAGACCTAGAGGTGGCTTTGGCCCCTGGAGCATCAGGATGTGCTGACGGGTAGATGCGCTGGGTTCCAGGAGGACAGTGCAGGGCACACGGATGGGACGAGAAGCCTGTGGCGGGCTTAGAGCATGTCCAAGCTGGCCTGGAGGAGACAGAAGAGGGCCTGCATCGGGGGTCCAGAGGGTAGCACTGAAGTTTCAGCACTGGCTGGGTCAGTGGGGGGTGGATGTGTACACAGAAGTGGGGACCAAGGCCTGCAGGAGGCCTAGGTGGAAAAACGGAATCATCAGGGCCATGAGGGGGCAAGTTAGGCCACTGTTTCTGATGGGCCCAGAACAGGAGGTCAGAGGTGTGGGGTATAACAAGGCTGGTGTGAGGCAGACAGGAGGGGGCAGGTCAAGAGGCAGGGCATGCAGCGGGGAGCACAACAGGCATAGCCAGTGTGGCCAGAAGGGAGAGGACACCTGCGTGAGGGGCTCGCTGAGCCTGGCCACTGTCCACCCAGGCTGCTACAACTGCTCCCAAGATGAGTACTTTGACCATGATGCGGGGACGTGTGTGCCATGTGGTAAGTCCAGTCAGCACCCCCCCAGGCCCCACCTCCAGCAGTCTGGGCCTCACCCTCATGCAGGCAGAAAGTACTTCTGCATCCTGCAAACGTGGAAGAGGCCCCTTGGTGCACCAAGCCCCAGCACTCCACTGCCCAGGACCCTGTGCCCTTGCAGTGCTGACCCCCAGAGACACGGGCAACCTCCTCAGCCTGACAGCAGCGACAGAGAAAACAACACAAAGCCCAATTCCAGGCCCTCCCTCCCCGACCCCCCCCCCCAGCCTGCAGCCTCACGGCAGGGTCCCCCAGACCTGCCAGAGTTTCTGGGGCATAGGTGGGCCCCCCAGGAATCCAGCTCCAGGCACGTGGAGAGACACTGCCCAGCAGCTCACACAGGGCCACCACACCCTGGCAGGACCCTCCCCTCCCAGACAGGCCTGATAACAGAGGGAGGGGGAGAGGAGGGCTGACCACTCCCTCTGCTGAGGGCTCCAAGTCCCTCCACCCCTGCCCTGGGTGAGTGTCTCAGGTCCTGTGAAGGGTCCTGGAGGCCCCTGTGGCTGAGGCCAGTGGGTAACTGACCACCACTCCCTTTGCAGAGCTACCAGCCACGGCATCACCACTGCTATCTACCCCAGGTGACTGCTTGCATGCTAGGTACTGAGGTGACGCGGGCTCTACCTGGGCTCTCCCCTGGCTCCACTGGCCAGTACCCAACCAGCCTAGCCTCAGTGTCTATCGGCGGGGGAGGGGGAGGGCAGCTGGCAGGGAGGGGAAAGGGAAGTCAGAGGTGGGAGGGACAAAGCCTAGCTCCTGGCCTACTGATGGCTGGCCCACCACAGCCCACGCTACACCTGCCACTGAGCACAAAGTGGGACCACAAGTGAGCCACCCCCCATGCAGAAGGTCCTGCCAGGAGCCCACGCCACGGGGGCTGCAAGGCTTAGGGGGGCCAGCAGGCCCGAGAGTGGACTCCTCCCAAACAATGTGCCAGGGCTGCCCCTCTATCCCACAATGGTGCATCTGTCCCACTCAGGCTTGTCACCCACAGAGGCACAGCCCACCATGGCAACCCCCAACACCACTGGGCTCCTCAGGTCCACTGGATCCTCACCCAGCTCCCCACCCACATCTGCGGGCCCCACCCACTCACCCTATCTTCCAGACCTGGCCCCTTCCTCCGTACAGGCAGGGACAGCCTTGACCACACAGAGCAAGTCCACAGTCTCCTTGGGAGGTAACGTGCACCCCTGCCGGGGCCCACGTCCCCCTTCTGAGGCCACAGAAAACACATGCAGCCCTGGGGCTCCAGGGCAGGGAGGGCCAAAGACAGGCCGCAAAGTGTGGCCACTCTTTTTTTTTTTTTTTTTTTTTTTTTTTTTTGCCGTTTTTTCGTGACCAGCACTCAGCCAGTGAGTTCACCGGTCAGTTCTATATAGGATCCGAACCCGCGGCGGGAGCGTCGCCGCGCTGCCAGCGCAGCACTCTACCGAGTGCGCCACGGGCTCGGCCTAAGTGTGGCCACTCTTTGCTGTCTGACTCCATCACTAGAAAACGTGTGGGGCCTGATGGCCTTCCCGTGGCAACACCCCTCACACAGCAGCACCCCCATACACGGCCAGAGACCTGTGGAGAGACAGGACGTAGGTCCACTCAGCTGACCAACGATGGGCACAGAGGCAGCTAGGAGTCCACATGAGTGTGAGGCCATGGAGGGCAAAGGTGGGGTCCCCTCCAAGGAGGGAGTCCTGGACAGCCAACAAGAGGTACTGGGAGGGCCGAGCCCGTGGCGCACTTGGTAGAGTGCTGCGCTGGCAGCGCGGCAACGCTCCCGCCGCAGGTTCGGATCCTATATAGGACTGACCGGTGCACTCACTGGCTGAGTGCCGGTCACGAAAAAACGACAAAAAAAAAAAAAAAAAAAAAAGAGGTACTGGGACACACAGGGGTCAGGGCCCTCAGACACAGCCTGGGAAAATGCAGAGGGGACCAAAAAGAGATGCTCTAAAAAGTGCCCTCTGCAGAACTACCTCAAACCACCACCACTGTCACTCCACGAACAAAACTGCTGCCGACGCCCACAGCCATGCTGAGGTCAACAGCTACAGGACCAACCGTGACCCAGGCCATGACCCAGCCCACAGCACCCTCCCCAGGCCTGGCCACGAAGTCCACAGCTCAGTCCATGGCACGCACAACAGAGGCACCACCAGCCCCACCAGCGGCAGAAAACACCCCAAGCCCAGGTGAGTCAGGGGCCCCATGAGATGCTGTACTCCTAAGGCACATTCCCCAGCTCTGGTCCAGGGCATGCAGGTTCAGCCACAAAAAAGGCCCTGAGATTCCCAGAGCACAGTCCAGCAGGAGCAGGGGGTGGTCGTGGTATGCACCCACACACACAGGCCTGGGAAAGTTGAGGCGCACCAACCCATCAACCACAGTCAGGACTGCAGCCCAAATGCACAGGAAAGGTCCACAAGAAAGAGCACAAAATCAGCAGAGCTGAGAGGACCCCACGTGGGGCCTTTCAGAGACCAAGAGAGAAAAACAGGAAATATCAAAAGCCAAACTGAGGGAGGACAGTGGAATAGAAGACAGGTTAAGGCTGGGAGACGGAAGGGTCCAAACTAACAGCTGCGCTGACTCCCAAAGCAGCTCCCACCCACCAGGGAACCCTACACCACGCAACGACCTGGACGACACAGCACAAAGGAAGACCTACTACCCCTGCCAGCACAGCTGCTCAAACAACACATCCAGCTGGCCACACCACCACGCCCATGGGAACAGCAACAAGGAAAGCAACAATTCCAAGCACGGTGTCCTCGACCAGAACCCAAAAAATCCCATTCGCCACCATGTCCCGAACCACAGTGTCTGTCCCCAATTCTCACTACACCACAGGGCTCCCCTCCAGAACGTCCTTCAAGACCACCACCAGCCAGCCAACCCCATGGCACGCACAGACCTCCCTCGCCCCTCACGTTCTGCCATTTTCTACCTCCTCGGTCACTCCAACCTCGCACCCGGTCCTCAGCCCCAGCAGCCCAGCGATGGCCTCGTCCGCCTCCACCCCAACATCAACAGGCACCATTTCTCCAACAACAACATTAACGGGCACAGGACCCACTCACACAGTCGAACCAGTGACTAGGACCACCAGTGGGACCATCCAAGCCCACACGTCAGTCGGCACAGTCACAACCTCAAGTCCCTTGGTGTCTCACCCTTCCTACACACCCCACCATGAGTCCACATCAGCTTTTGCCAGCACCGTCACCCCCAAGTCCTCCAGTACAACTGGGAAACCAGAGGACCACACCACTTCACTCACACAAGGCACTCCCCACACCTTGCTCACCACACACTCCCGACCCACAGGCTCTGTCTCCACCACTCCACATACCACAGGACCTCCCTCTATGACATCCTTCAAGACTACCACCAGCCAGCCAACCCCATCGCACGCACATACCTCCCTCGCCCCTCACCTTCTACCATTTTCTACCTCCTCGGTCACTCCAACTTCGCACCCGGTCCTCAGCCCCAGCAGCCCAGCGATGGCCTCTTCCGCCTCCACCCCAACATCAACAGGCACCATTTCTCCAACAACATTTACGGGCACAGGACCCACACACACAGTCGAACCAATGACTAGGACCACGAGTGGGACCAGCCAAGCCCACATGTCAGTCGGCACAGTCACAACCTCAAGTCCCTTGGTGTCTCACCCTTCCTACACACCCCACCATGAATCGACATCAGCTTCTACCACCACCGTCACCCCCAAGTCCTCCGGTAAAACTGAGACACCAGAGGTCCACACCACTTCACCCACACCAAGCACCCCCTACACCTCGTTCACCACACAGTCCCGACACACAGGCTCTGTCTCCACCACTCCACACACCATAGGACCCCCATCCACGAATTCCTTCAAGACCACCACCAGCCAGCCAACCCCATCACACGCACTGACCTCCCTCGCCCCTCACGTTCTGCCATTTTCTACCTCCTCGGTCACTCCAACTTCGCACACGATCCTCAGCCCCAGCAGCCCAGAGATGGCCTCTTCTGCCTCCACCCCAACATCAACAGGCACCATTTCTCCAACAACAACATTAACGGGCACAGGACCCACACACACAGCCGAACCAATGACTAGGACCACCAGTGGGACCAGCCAAGCCCACACGTCAGTCAGCACAGTCACAACCTCAAGTCCCTTGGTGTCTCACCCTTCCTACACACCCCATCATGAGACCACATCAGCTTCTACCGCCACCGTCACCCCCAAGTCCTCCAGTACAACTGGGACACCAGAGGTCCACACCACTTCACTCACACCAAGCACTCCCCACACCTTGCTCACCACACACTCCCGACCCACAGGCTCTGTCTCCACCACTCCACATACCACAGGACCCCCATCCACGAATTCCTTCAAGACCACCACCAGTCAGCCAACCCCATCACAAGCACAGACCTCCCTTGCCCCTCATGTTCTACCATTTTCTACCTCCTCGGTCACTCCAACTTCTCACACGATCCTCAGCCCCAGCAGCCCAGCGATGGCCTCTTCCGCCTCCACCCCAACATCAACAGGCACCATTTCTCCAACAACAACATTAACGGGCACAGGACCCACACACACAGTCGAACCAGTGACTAGGACCACCAGTGGGACCATCCAAGCCCACACGTCAGTCGGCACAGTCACAACCTCAAGTCCCTTGGTGTCTCACCCTTCCTACACACCCCACCATGAGTCCACATCAGCTTTTGCCACCGTCGTCACTCCGAAGTCCTCCAGTACAACTGGGACACCAGAGGTCCACACCACTTCGCTCACACCAAGCACTCCCCACACCTTGCTCACCACACACTCCCGACCCACAGGCTCTGTCTCCACCACTCCACATACCACAGGACCTCCCTCTATGACATCCTTCAAGACTACCACCAGCCAGCCAACCCCATCGCACGCACATACCTCCCTCGCCCCTCACCTTCTACCATTTTCTAACTCCTCGGTCACTCCAACTTCGCACCCGGTCCTCAGCCCCAGCAGCCCAGCGATGGCCTCTTCCGCCTCCACACTAACATCAACAGGGACCACTCCTTCAACAAGAACGTTAACGGGCACAGGACCCACACACACAGCCGAACCAGTGACTAGGACCACCAGTGGGACCAGCCAAGCCCACACGTCAGTCAGCACAGTCACAACCTCAAGTCCCTTGGTGTCTCACCCTTCCTACACACCCCATCATGAGACCACATCAGCTTCTACCACCACCGTCACCCCCAAGTCCTCCAGTACAACTGGGAAACCAGAGGTCCACACCACTTCACTCACACCAAGCACTCCCCACACCTTGCTCACCACACACTCCCGACCCACAGGCTCTGTCTCCACCACTCCACATACCACAGGACCCCCATCCACGAATTCCTTCAAGACCACCACCAGTCAGCCAACCCCATCACAAGCACAGACCTCCCTTGCCCCTCATGTTCTACCATTTTCTACCTCCTCGGTCACTCCAACTTCTCACACGATCCTCAGCCCCAGCAGCCCAGCGATGGCCTCTTCCGCCTCCACCCCAACATCAACAGGCACCATTTCTCCAACAACATTAACGGGCACAGGACCCACACACACAGTCGAACCAGTGACTAGGACCACCAGTGGGACCATCCAAACCCACACGTCAGTCGGCACAGTCACAACCTCAAGTCCCTTGGTGTCTCACCCTTCCTACACACCCCACCATGAGTCCACATCAGCTTTTGCCACCGTCGTCACTCCGAAGTCCTCCAGTACAACTGGGACACCAGAGGTCCACACCAGTTCGCTCACACCAAGCACTCCCCACACCTTGCTCACCACACACTCCCGACCCACAGGCTCTGTCTCCACCACTCCACATACCACAGGACCTCCCTCTATGACATCCTTCAAGACTACCACGAGCCAGCCAACCCCATCGCACGCACAGACCTCCCTTGCCCCTCACGTTCTGCCATTTTCTACCTCCTCGGTCACTCCAACATCGCACACGATCCTCAGCCCCAGCAGCCCAGCGATGGCCTCTTCTGCCTCCACCCCAACATCAACAGGCACCATTTCTCCAACAACAACATTAACGGGCACAGGACCCACACACACAGCCGAACCAGTGACTAGGACCACCAGTGGGACCAGCCAAGCCCACACGTCAGTTGGCACAGTCACAACCTCAAGTTCCTTGGTGTCTCACCCTTCCTACACACCCCACCATGAATCGACATCAACTTCTACCACCACCATCACCCCCAACACCACCAATACAACTGGGACACCGGTGGTCCACACCACTTCACACACACCAAGCACCCCCTACACCTCGTTCACCACACACTCCCGACCCACAGGCTCTGTCTCAACCACTCCACACACCACAGGACCCCCATCCACGAATTCCTTCAAGACCACCACCAGTCAGCCAACCCCATCACAAGCACAGACCTCCCTTGCCCCTCATGTTCTACCATTTTCTACCTCCTCGGTCACTCCAACTTCTCACACGATCCTCAGCCCCAGCAGCCCAGCGATGGCCTCTTCCGCCTCCACCCCAACATCAACAGGCACCATTTCTCCAACAACAACATTAACGGGCACAGGACCCACACACACTGTCGAACCAGTGACTAGGACCACCAGTGGGACCATCCAAGCCCACACGTCAGTCGGCACAGTCACAACCTCAAGTCCCTTGGTGTCTCACCCTTCCTACACACCCCACCATGAGTCCACATCAGCTTTTGCCACCGTCGTCACTCCGAAGTCCTCCAGTACAACTGGGACACCAGAGGTCCACACCACTTCGCTCACACCAAGCACTCCCCACACCTTGCTCACCACACACTCCCGACCCACAGGCTCTGTCTCCACCACTCCACATACCACAGGACCTCCCTCTATGACATCCTTCAAGACTACCACCAGCCAGCCAACCCCATCGCACGCACATACCTCCCTCGCCCCTCACCTTCTACCATTTTCTAACTCCTCGGTCACTCCAACTTCTCACCCGGTCCTCAGCCCCAGCAGCCCAGCGATGGCCTCTTCCGCCTCCACACTAACATCAACAGGGACCACTCCTTCAACAAGAACGTTAACGGGCACAGGACCCACACACACAGCTGAACCAGTGACTAGGACCACCAGTGGGACCAGCCAAGCCCACACGTCAGTCAGCACAGTCACAACCTCAAGTCCCTTGGTGTCTCACCCTTCTTACACACCCCACCATGAATCGACATCAATTTCTACCACCACCATCACCCCCAACACCACCAATACAACTGAGACACCAGTGGTCCACACCACTTCACTCACACCAAGCACTCCCCACACCTCGTTCACCACATACTCCCGACCCACAGGCTCTGTCTCAACCACTCCACATACCACAGGACCTCCCTCTATGACATCCTTCAAGACTACCACCAGCCAGCCAACCCCATCACACGCACAGACATCCCTTGCCACTCACGTTCTGCCATTTTCTACCTCCTCGGTCACTCCAACTTCTCACCCGGTCCTCAGCCCCAGCAGCCCAGCGATGGCCTCTTCCGCCTCCACCCCAACATCAACAGGGACCACTCCTTCAACAAGAACGTTAACGGGCACAGGACCCACACACACAGCCGAACCAATGACTAGGACCACCAGTGGGGCCAGCCAAGCCCACACGTCAGTCAGCACAGTCACAACCTCAAGTCCCTTGGTGTCTCACCCTTCCTACACACCCCATCCTGAGACCACATCAGCTTCTACCACCACCGTCACCCCCAAGTCCTCCAGTACAACTGGGAAACCAGAGGTCCACACCACTTCACTCACACAAGGCACTCCCCACACCTTGCTCACCACACACTCCCGACCCACAGGATCTGTCTCCACCACTCCACACACCACAGGACCTCCCTCTATGACATCCTTCAAGACTACCACCAGCCAGCCAACCCCATCGCACGCACAGACCTCCCTTGCCCCTCACCTTCTACCATTCTCTACCTCCTCGGTCACTCTAACTTCGCACCTGGTCCTCAGCCCCAGCAGCCCAGCGATGGCCTCTTCCGCCTCCACCCCAACATCAACAGGGACCATTCCTTCAACAAGAACATTAACGGGCACAGGACCCACACACACAGTCGAACCAGTGACTAGGACCACCAGTGGGACCAGCCAAGCCCACACGTCAGTTGGCACAGTCACAACCTCAAGTCCCTTGGTGTCTCACCCTTCTTACACACCCCACCATGAATTGACATCAATTTCTACCACCACCATCACTCCCAACACCACCAATACAACTGAGACACCAGTGGTCCACACCACTTCACTCACACCAAGCACTCCCTACACCTCGTTCACCACATACTCCCGACCCACAGGCTCTGTCTCAACCACTCCACACACCACAGGACCCCCATCCACGAATTCCTTCAAGACCACCACCAGTCAGCCAACCCCATCACAAGCACAGACCTCCCTTGCCCCTCATGTTCTACCATTTTCTACCTCCTCGGTCACTCCAACTTCTCACACGATCCGCAGCCCCAGCAGCCCAGCGATGGCCTCTTCCGCCTCCACCCCAACATCAACAGGCACCATTTCTCCAACAACAACATTAACGGGCACAGGACCCACACACACAGTCAAACCAGTCACTAGGACCACCAGTGGGACCAGCCAAGCCCACACGTCAGTTGGCACAGTCACAACCTCAAGTCCCTTGGTGTCTCACCCTTCCTACACACCCCACCATGAGTCCACATCAGCTTTTGCCACCGTCGTCACTGCGAAGTCCTCCAGTACAACTGGGACACCAGAGGTCCACACCACTTCACTCACACCAAGCACTCCCCACACCTTGCTCACCACACACTCCCGACCCACAGGCTCTGTCTCCACCACTCCACATACCACAGGACCTCCCTCTATGACATCCTTCAAGACTACCACCAGCCAGCCAACCCCATCGCACGCACAGACCTCCCTCGCCCCTCACCTTCTACCATTTTCTACCTCCTCGGTCACTCCAACTTCGCACCCGGTCCTCAGCCCAAGCAGCCCAGCGATGGCCTCTTCTGCCTCCACCCCAACATCAACAGGGACCATTCCTTCAACAAGAATGTTAACGGGCACAGGACCCACACACACAGCCGAACCAGTGACTAGGACCACCAGTGGGACCAGCCAAGACCACAGCTCAGTCGGCAGGGGCACAAGCTCAACTTCCCCAGTGAGTCCTTCCTCGCTTCCCCACATCTCTAGTGTCAGCCCTCCTTTAACATTTTCTACAAGTTCACTACTCCGTCTCACGTCCTCTAACCACTCTTCTTTCTCCAACCAGTCTTCCACATTATTCTACATTTTGGCCCAGGACCTCAACTGCATCCTCTCTGCCAACCCTCAGTCAGTCCACCCTTTCTATATCCTCTTCCATGTCCTCCTCTATTTCTCCTACTCACCAGGCAACTACTGCAGTCCCTCCTCTACCCCTCATACCTACCCGCAGCTCAGTCTCCTACACTCCCATTTTCCACTCAACCCACAAATATATCTCATCCTGCATCTCTACCTACTTTCCCTTCTTCTCTAGCTGCCTCCACTCCTATTAGGGCCTCCTTGTCACCTCTTGTCACCCTATCTACCCCTCACTTTGCCTCTCCTTCCATGCCTCCTGTCCACGTGTCTCTCACTCCATTCACTGTCGCAGTCTCCAGTACCACAGGCCCTCTGTCCACACCCAGGACCACATCCAGCGTCCCCATTTCCTCTGTGTTCTCCTCTCAGTCCACCGCCTCGCGATTCACTTCTGTCACCTCGCGAGTCCCCACGCCAGGCCTTGCATCATCCACCCTGGGCGTGACAGCCATCCCAAGTTCTCCAGCCACCAACCTCACCACCAGGCATCCTGGGACAACGCAACTGCCTACCACTGTGTTCCTGACCAGCCCCTTCAGAGAGTCCTCTTCCACTGAGGGCCCTACGGTCTCTCTTGGTACATCTGCACTGAGCTCACCTGGTAAGTAGGACCTCCATAGCCCAGCCCTGTGACCCTTGGTGCATGGCCCTCCTGCTGGCCTTGCTTCTCCACTCTGGATGGCCCTCAATATCACCTCCCGTGTAATCCCTGCCTTCATTTGTTCCCTCACACTCCCATGTTACCCCATGTCCTCAGGCCTGTGGTAGGCCTTCCTTGACCTGGCTCTAGCTCCCTTTCTCCTCTCCTGTCTTGAGCACTTCTCATGCAAACTCCAGTTTCCCCAGGTAGGCACGTTCCCCCCTCTGGACATTTGCTGTTTCCTGACCTAGGCTCTTGTGCCCCCCACCCCCGTGTTCCCACTGCAGTCTTGGCCTTCCTTTAGGGTGACATCACCCCCAAGCAGCCTTACACAGCTGCCCCTTTTGGAGCTCATAAGATGTTAGGAACTGCAAAGACCCTGCAGCTCAAGTAGCACAGCCCTCCCTCAGGTTGCAGAGAGGAAAAGGAGCACATGTGTGCCTCACCCCAGGTGAACCAAGACCAAGGCTCCTGCCTGGTGTGAGCACAAGCTCCAGGTCTCACAGCTGCAGCCTCCTCCCAGCTACCACTTGCCCTCCAGCATGTCCAGCGCCCGTAGGCCCTGGGCTCCCCACAGACAGAGCAAGTCCTCAGGAGTCCTCAGGCCATGCCTCAGCTGCAGTGCTGCTGATCCCACCTTGTGCTACAGGAATGCCCTTCCCCCCCTCTTTGGATATTCCTCGCACCATCTATCCCGGGATTGGGGTCCCCTCACATGCCCTGGGCTTTCCCAGAGAGCACATTCCAGCAGTGCCAATTGCCAGCTTTGAGTCCTCTCCTGTGGGTGATGGCTCCTTGCTGCAGGCTGACAAAATCTTGGTTTAGGTCGCTCCCCGAGAAAAGTACTTGGGTGCAGCCTTTACTGGGGAGGTGATCCCAGGAAGTAGAGGTGAGGGAGGAGGAGGTCAAGAGTAAGGGACAGCTGGAATCAGTTGGTCCATGGGACCACCCAGAGCTCTCCCTCACCACCTCTTAGAGAGAGCCCTTGGCGGAGAAGCAGGGCAGGTGGGTTGTCTGCCTTCTCTGCTGCCAGGAAACAGACTTGGGTTTAGGCAGGGGAGGGGCATTGGGACAGAGTATCCAGTCTTTGCCCAGGAATCTTTTCAAAGTTTTTAACCTGAGATCCACACTGGCTGTTTCTAATGCCAGTGTTGCCATCCTCTCCATCAGCTGACTTTGCTCAGAGCTGCTCGCTGGCCTCCAGTCATGGCCTGGGCCCCCACCTACCCTTTCCAGGAGCTCAGACCAAGGGGCTTGCTCCAATTCCCTCCTCCTGAGCTGGGGTGCAGGGAGCTCCATGACACCATGTGCCCCATCTGGGGACACTGACACTCACTCCTCTGCCCTCTGCAGGGTCTGGGTCCAGCAGATCAGAGACACCTATGCCCACAGGTTGGTATCTGGGGTGGGAAGGGAAGTGGCAGGGATGCTGGGAGCCAGGGGCAGTGGGTCACCCAAGCCAAGCGCTCAGTATCTGCCAAGTTCCCTGAGACCCAGCTCACTGCTAGGTCTTCTGAGAAAATCCTTACCCTTGAGGGACTCCCAGTGTAGCCAACTTGAGAGGCTGTCAGGTTGTCCCTGTGTGTGGCTGAGGTCAGCTCCGTGAGGCTCTGACAAGGGGAGACGGCAGGGGGTTATGGGAAGCACAAGGGGACCTCATGTTCAGATGGTTATGCAGTGGGTGGCTCCCTCTGTGCTCACCTGCCCTGGAGTGGGGAGCGCACCTAACTCCCCAATTGGCTCCCAGGGGTCTGCAGTGTGCAGGAGCAGGAGGAGAAGATTACGTACAAGGGGTGCACAGTGAACGTGACCCTGACCCGTTGTGAGGGCGTCTGTGCCTCCTCCGCCAGGTGAGTCTCAGCCTGGAACCCGCCACAGGAACTGGGTTCTCAGGGGCTCACAGCCCCTTCCCCACAGAGGAGTCATGGCAGAGGTCAGGGTGGCCCATCACTGCCTGTGAACCAGACAGTGGGCGGGTAGCAGCAACTCCTGTGGGCCCAGCCTGGGGAAGGAAGGGACCTTTGGGAGCAGGCGGCAGCCCTGACCCTTGCCTGTCTTGGCTCCTCCCAGCTTCAACATCAACACCCAGCAGGTGGACGCCCAATGCAGCTGTTGCCACCCCCTGAGCTCCCATGAGAAGCAGCTCAAGCTGCCTTGCCAGGACCCCAGTGTGCCCGGACAGTGGCTGGAGCTCACTCTGCAGGTGTTCAGAAGCTGTGTGTGCAGCCCCCAGCGTTGTGGAGTCTAGAACACCACCTGTTCTCCCAGATGTGAAGGGTTGTAGATTAAAAAGCAAGGACAAACACCACTGCCCACACCTCCTTGGGGCTAGCTGTGCTGGCAGCCCCTTTCCTGGTCACTGGCATGGCCTGGGAAGAGCCCTCGGACATGGCTCACCTGGGTACCTGTGGGGAAAGGGAATGCCAGGCAGGGGCTCTGACCACCCACACTCCTGAAGACCCTGATCAGGCAGAGCAGGTGTGAGGTGGACAACGAACCACTGACCCTCCTGGGTATATAGGGCACTTCCTGATCATACCAGCCAATCATCACACATCCGAGCCTTTGATTATGGCCATGCAGCCCTGCCGGGTCAGGACCCTGGAGATGAGACCCCAGCAACAGACTGCAGGAAGTGGGCAGCTCCAGAGGGGGTACCTGGGGAGAGGCAGGACTGGTCAGATCAGTTGGAGGCAGGCACCTGGGTAGGGATGGATGGGGCAGGAGGCACAAGCAAGCACCAAAAACAGCAGAGGCGAGGCGTTCCCAGTCAGGGAAGGGCAGGGTGACAGGGAGGGTGGGGGAGGGCCGCAGTCCTCACCAGGCAGCACGGCCCCACCAGGACCCATGTGCACCCCAGCAAAGCTTGTCCTCGGAGGCTGCTGCCTACCCATGAATAGATTCCAATAAACAGTTCTCAGGCAAAGAGGCTGGTCTGTGAGCACTGCTTCTGCCATCGCCCAAGCCCTCGGGTATTAAGCCCCCAACCCCCACCTGTGCCCATCAGCCCTCCAGGATCAGGGAGTGGAGGGCTATGTCCCCCAAGCCAAGTATGGGCCGGGAGAGACTCTGCCCCTGGCCTTGGGCCCCTCCACTCCCACACTCAGGACTGTCAGAGAGTCTCTGGGGAAGCCCACCATCCCCTGGGGGCCACTCCTCCCTGGTCTGTACCTCGGAGCCCCTCCTGTGCCTTGTCTGTGGCTACCTCACCCCTGTGTGTGACTCGGCAGGTTTGCTCCCCAGGAAGGAACCCCCTGGGCTTTTTTGTCCTATGCGCCTTAAATTCGAAGCCTCCAGAGGGAAGTGACTCTTGGGGTGCTGCACCCCCAACACACGCTGAAGAGTGAGGAGGCACAAGGCCAGGCTGATGAGTCCCCATAGGACCAGAGTCCAGAAAGGCTCAACCACACACCCAGAATCAAACTGGTGGAGCAAAAGGCATGCTGCTTCCTGGCACACATGCTGTTTTGGCACCCCACACCCACACCCAGGGCAGGCAAGGCCCAATCAGTACCTCACACAGCCCAACAGGAGGGGTTGTGATGGCACGTAGGACGTTTTCTCCCCTATAGACAATGCACATGTTCCGACACTGTTCTAGCATTTATTTTTCTTTGAAAAGGAGCACAGTGTACCGAGAGACATGTCCTCCAGATGGAGCAGCCTCTCCTCTGCTCAGGGGAGGGAGTTAACTGACACAGAAGAACTCTGCCACCGACCTGCACGTGGCTATGAGCAAATGCCACATGGCCTGGCAGTCCACACACAGGACAGCAACACTGTCCAGCAGGCTTGAACCAGAGGACGAGGAGCACCTCCCGGGTGCACGGCCAGGCCATCCATCTGTAGTGCAAGCCTGGTGCTGCAGCCAGGGAGTTGCGATATGGGCACAGCCACAAACCATGGGCTCCACAGGACACAGACGGGAGGTGCCAGTGACTCTGATGCCGCCACCCTCAGATCAGAGTCCAATATGGTGGAATGCGAGCCACGCAGACTGCGCAGATTACAGAGTGGGGGCTGTAGGGACCTCGAGTGGGACGCGATTCCCTGCAGCTCCCCTCAGCAGCACCCACTCTGCAGCAGACGCTCTGCAGCAGCCGATGGCCTGAGGCTGAAGTGAAGGCCCTCGTGTGGGCGGATCCCCTGCTGCAGCTGGGCAGCAGCGACTCTGGAAGACAGGGAGTTGATGACGGGGCCTGTGCTCTTCCTACATCTCAGGTGCTGACAACAGCTGTGTGTCTGCGCCAATCCCAGAGCCTCATCTCAGGTACGGAGTAGAAGGCCCCAGCCTGGGTTCCCTGGGCCTCTTGGCCCCACTCCACTGTCCTCTGCTTGAGATGCCAGACATGCGGCCCAGGTATGGACAGAGGGACAACACAGGAGCTGAGCCAACCGGAGCAGCACGTGGCTCCAGCATATCCTCGCCACCCTGGCATCTTCATTTCCTGACCAAACACAAAGAGGCTGCCCTCCTCCACCCCTACCTCCAGCAGCGACTGGACAGGTGCAGGCCCACAGCACTCAGCCTCACCCCTGACCCAGGATAACTGCACTGACAGGGGAAGCCACTGAACGGGGGGAGACAAGCATGCCCTCCAGAGTCCTGCTCCGTCGCCACAAGTGAACCCTCCATGTCCTCAGGCCCACCGTGGGACGGTGCACTCACTTGGAGCTGGAGGGTGAGCAAAGTGCACGCCCTCCAGGGCCGCCAGGAACCTCTGCCCACCAAACTGTAAATTTAAGGTCTCAAAAAAACGGTAAAAACATCACAAATATCCCTTTAAGAACACTGGTGCTGGGAAAAGGGAAACAATTCAATCTAGCCGAGACACGTGGTTTTGCCAATAGAGTCTTAAAGACAAATGTTTCTAACTTCTAGATTTAAAATCCTGCCCCAAGAAAACTGTCCTATAGGTGCTGCTGCAAACCCACATGGACACCGTGGACACTGTGCTCTTCCTCCCAGGGGCCCAGGGATTGTGCTGGGGCACGGCACCTCTGAGGGTGCACACCTCAGCCACGGGTCAGCCTCACCACAAGCACCACAGTGCTGCTGCTCTCAGTGAACCAGAGACGAAGATTAGCCACAGAGCAGCAGCATTCCAATAAAATTTCAAAAAATTTTCCATTTTCATCCAAACTTCTAATTTCCCTTTAATTTGTAGATTTAACCACAGAACTGTCTTGATTTCTATGGAAAGTGATCCCAGGACCCACACCCCTCCTCTGACTCAGCAGGCCCACTGTGGTCAGGCTCAGCTTCTCTTCTTAAACCACATATTTATGTTCCTAGCCACACCCAAAAGGGACAGGCTCTGGAAAAGCAGGATTGGGAGGTGCCTCGAACCGCAGTACTCAGATGGGGTATTTATTTGCAGTGTGGTAATGAAGACAAACAGCAGAGATGAAGAAAACGCACAAATGCGTGGCCTGACCTTCCACCTGCATTGATTAAAACTGCTCTGACAGCAGCTCACACAGCCTCTGCGAGACGGCTTCTTTGCTTGTTCGCAGTGTGAGTCGGTACATCTGAAACAGAGAGCACAGCAGGTTAGGGGTTTGTGAGAGCTCGTGGGGCTCTTGGCAGGCAGTCCCTGGGTCCAGGCCAGCCATGTGCAGAGGTGGCTTGAGCTCTCCTGGAGGCATCCGCGTTCCACAGTGAAAATAAGAAAGGTTGAGGACAGCAGATGCAGCAAGCAGTGGAGTGGCAGGGCTCACACACACGCTGGGGTGCACATTCACTGAGCGTTAGCCCTATGAGCCGGCAGCTGTACTCATGGGTGTCACTCAAATGGACTTAAACAGAAGCCCATCATCAGGAGGACCAGGGCAGTATAGTATATCCACGAGGAGAAGCACGGCTCAGTGGAGAGAGGAATGGCCCTGACACAAGCAGAAACAAGGTCAGGAGCCTGAGGCTGTGCTGGGGCACCAGTCACACTGGCAGCATAGGACATATAGCTCAGAGCTCAGAGCCCGTGGCATGACTAGGTCACAGTGGCAGCCTCTGGGGGCAGCCAGGACACTTCTGGGGTGATGCAAATGTCACACATGTGGATAGGGCGGCAGTTACATGAGTGTACACACTGATCAAAACTGATAGAACTATACTTAAGATCTATGCACCTCACTGTGTAAAAACTATGCCACAATGAAAATCCATTTAAGTGCATTCAGTAGTTTCCTCAAGAGGCCTGACCTGGGCTTGTAGATTTGGCTCCAAACGTAGTAAGCAACCAATCTGGGTGGTTTTGGTATGTATGATACCAGCTCCCACAAAATTTGCAGGATTAGGATCAACTTCTTCAAGGAGTGCAGAACCAAATCCAATAATCTGTCCAAAAGAAATAGGAGAATGGGAATACTGACGCTGGGTCACAGGCAGTGTACCCACCTCTGGGAATGTCCCCACACAGGCATTTACCTTTGCTTTAGTAATTTCCGTGTCCATTGGATGCTTTGCTTTGAAAATGTTCTGTACTTCTTGTTGTGGACTATGGAAGTAACGACAAGAGTAAGTATTCTAAGCTGGGTCAGAGCCTCGAAGACCATATTGTAAATGACCCCTCCCCCCCCAGACTCCTGCCCACTCCCCCCCACCCCTTACAGGACAGGCCTCTCACTTGCTCAACTGCTTCCAGCGCTGAAAGAAATCCTGAGAAGCCATTTCTGTGGGCTGGAAAAACTTGTTCAGTGTGATGGGCAGCTTAACGGACACATTCTGAAAGGTGCCCCCATACCTATGGGCCAGAGAGATGTATTGAAAAGAATAAATGGACAGACAGAAACTCCTAGCTTGCAAGTCTTCAGAGAACAGGAAAGTGCCACGTGTGTAAGGCTGTCCCCACCGTCAACGAGAGCCCAGTGTGTTCTTTAAGGGGGACTGAGCAACAAACCCCCACAATCAGGATGTCTGGTGCATCACACCACATGCAGCCTAGTGTGCAACCTCATTCGCAGATGAGGAGAACGGCGCTGTGCCGAGGGTGGGGACAAGCCCCTCCCCCTCCTCGCTAGGACTCCCCACTCAGGACTCCCGCCACCGCTTCACTTGTCCCTGTCAATCTGTTGTCCAGAACTCCAAGTCTGTGTAAATTGCGTGGGGTGTTTTTTTCCATGAAAAGACTAAAGAATAGCATTTTCCTACAGAATTAAACAAAATTTTTACATCTACCTCCCTAAATTCTGCAAAGTACACAATCTTAAGTTCTGCGTATTTTTATTATTTGAAAATGTGCTTCTCCAAATATTTTAACTCCATGAGCACTGATAGAGTTTGGACGTCTTGTCCCCACCAAGACTCATGTGGAAATCTGATTCTTGATGTGGCAGTGTTAGGAACTGTTTGAGTCATGGGGGTTGATCCCTCATGAATAGATTAATGCTCTCCCTAAGGGAAGGGGACCTGAGTGAGATCTCAATTAGTTCCCATGAGAGCTGGTTGTTTAAAAGACCCTGGCACCTCCTCTCTCTCTCTTGTTTCCTCTTGCCATGTGATCTGCTTGTACCCACCAGCTGCCTGCCATTTTCCGCCATGAGTAGAAGCAGCCTGAGGCCCACACCAGATTCAGCTGTCCCAGAATCGTGAGCCAAATAAACCTCTTTTCTTTATAAATACCCAGTCTCAGGTGTTCTGTTATAGCAACACAAAACTGACTCATACAGGAATCCAGCAGGGAACTGGTTGACTATATACACACCTTTGTAGTCATTGAGAAATGACATTAATGGCATTATTAATAAAGAGCTCAGAAAAAAAAAGAAAAATGATATTAACAAACAGTCACACCACCACTTATGTCTTTAAAAATAAGCAAAATAGCATGTATCGTCTGAGTATATGGATACAGAAACACACACCCTGGGCCAGGGTCTGGAGGGTGCAGCCACCAGCACTCTGCAGCTCCCTTTCAACTGGCTGCCCCCAGCCTGTGGGCGGGCTCCTCAGCATGAAAGCACTGGGCTCAGAAAGGTCCTCCGGCAGCCACCAATGCCGTTCCAGCTCACTTCTCCCCTCCTGTCCTGAACTCTGAGGGTACAGTGCCCAGCATGCACCAGTATGAACCACATGTACTCCATGACCTGGGATGCATGGACAGCTCTTACCTAAACTGAATGTTGAGGACTGGTGCCTCTGTGAAGTCGGACACACACTCTATGTTGACCACCTGCTGCACCTGCGCGCCCCCGTCCACAGTGGGGTCCACTGGCTTGGTCTGCAGGTTCAGATGTGTGCACGTTAAGGAGTCCCGACCAACTCTGGAAAAGCAGGCCCAGTCAAGTAGCAGTGGTCAGCTGGAGGTGCTGGGCCCCCAGTCCCAGCATGACCTGCGGAGGTGAGCACACGCCCCACACCGGACACGGGCCCCACACGTCCCAGCCCTGCCCTTCCACCCATGCTACGCCCCACGTGCCCACACAATCCACCAAACACTACTTGTAATCTCACTATTCCCAAACTGACCCCTTATTTGTAAAAAGTCACTTAGATTATATATTGGCTATTTTACTTATTTGTTTTGATTTTATGAAACTCATAAAAGTCTGGTACTTACATATAGGTTTTTGTTGTCGTTAACAGAAACTAGAACTCAGTACTATAACCAGACAATTTTTAAGAATTCTAGGAACGGGCTTCTGAGCACTATGAATCAGAAAAAAAATCTGCCGTATTCTGACCAATGTTTATCTTTATGCTGACAAAGGGCTTGTCTGTGGCCACCCTGAAGAAACAACCTTTATAACCAAGACTGGATCCTTCTCTCCTTCCCTCCAGACCATGTGCCCACCAGCCATTCTGTGCCATCCCCTGGCCCTGCAGAGCCCAGTGAACTCCAGAAGAAGAGACATCTACAAGGGGACTCTGTGGGAGTCAGAGCTTATGCTCCTGCTCTTGGACAAAGAATCTAATACAGTTGATCCTACATATGTGTATTTTTAATGACTGTCTTGAAATACTTTAATAATCTGTGTTTAATTGTATTCACCTTAAAATAAACACAGATCTGGTCCATGGTAAGGTGGTTACTGCTTCACTTGTGTCTACAAATCCCAAGGGAAGCGTCACAGTCTGTGGTCAAGCTGGGGCCCTCCTTACCCTGACTGGATTTGGTGGACCTATCCTTGGAGGAAGGGGTATATGGACAACAGAGCTGACACCAGCTTTTCCATCTTTAGCTGGACAAGCTCTAGGAACAGTTCTGATATTTATTAAGGGACAAGCCTTCAGGCTGAACGAAGAGTCGCCAGGGCAAACACAAGCCTTCCCGAGTACATGGATGGCAAGGGCCCCAGCTGTGAGACTTCACACACCCGAGACCAGGGCTCAGAAGGGACTTCCGGGTGATGTCGTGGGAGAACAAAACGAGCTGAGAAAGAAAGGGACTCAAACGAGCCAAATGAGACCGACGTGTGCAATTCCAGATGCGCCATCAAAGGCCAGCTCTCGGATGGTGGGCCGCCTGACCTACTGCAGACACCTTGCTATTGCGACTGAAGCAAAAAACAAAGAAAAACCTTCCCAAAAGCTTCCTCTAGATCCCCAATGACATCTGTGGGCATGGGGGAAATGGAGCCAAGGATATCAGACTGCAGGTCATCTGAACAGATTAGTGTCGGAGTAAAACTCAAGAACTGTGTGGAGGTCTTGTTACCATAAAATATAAACATCCGACCTAGAAGGAAACAAAAACAGTTTATTTACACACTTCATTTCGCTTATCCTGAAAATTAACAGTGAAAAACAAAACAGCCCCTATAATCGCAGTTAAATTTAAGGTTATTATTGTTAATGACGGACTGTTGTTACAATTAAGAGCAAATTTTTTCTAGTTTTAAAAATAACATGCCAAAGTTGGAAACAGGGATTATTAATCCTTGTATCTCTCAGGGGCGACTCTTACCCTGCCCTTCTCCTACAGCCTCCTTCTCCATGCCACATATGGATGGGTGGGACCACACACGTGTGGACAGGGAAGAACCCAGGGGGCACCTTCTCCAGGGAAATCACGATCACACTGGCCTCTGCTGGTCCTGCCCTGCGACTGCAACACGCAGACATAGACCTGATTCCACTGCCTCCTCCTAGAGGGGCCTGGCTGGACCTGCACCCACCAGCCACACAGTGTGGCTGCTGTCCAGGTCGGGTGGGAACTGTCCTTCAGAAACAATGCACTCTGAGCCTTCACTGTGCCTGCCATCGTCTACGTGCAAGCACACATTCAGGATGTTCCACTGTTCCCGATCATTTATATCACAGTAAAAATCTTTACATAAATCTTTGTGAATATTTTAACATCCTTTGAATTCAGGAAAGAAAGTAAACTTGACATATTCTGAAAAGGACAGGCAGTTTGGCATCACTCCTCCCACAAACTAAAAACCAAAACCCGAAACCTAGGTGAAGTCATCATTCCCACAGGAATACAGTGTAACCCCTTCTCAATAGGACATGTCCCTGAGTTAATTCTGTTCCTCCTCCTCATGTCCCTGAAAGGTCCCTGGAGAGTGGGTGTACTCTTACCCTTTTTTTTTTCACAAGAGTCCTCGCAAGGCTCAAGGAGGGTGCCCTGGGAGCGAGGGGGCATGTACGGCTCAGGAGGGGCCCACAGCAGCAGCAGCTCCAACCGTTTGGTGGGCATAATTTTTTTTTTGACTCAATAGCTTTTTTTCTTCTCTTTTTTAAAATCGTGATAAGGTATACATAACATTTACCATCTTGACCATTTTTAAGGGCACAGCTCAGTGGCATTAAGCATATTCACACTGCTGTGCGGCCATCACCGTCGTCCATCTCCAGAATCCTCATCTTCCCAAACTGAAGCTCTGTCCCCATTAAACACCAGCACCCCATCTCCTCCCCAGTTCCTGTCTCCGTGGATGTGACGACTCTAGGGACCTCACATGAGTGGAATCACATAGTGTTTGTCCTTTTGTAACATGTTTATTTCACATAGCATAGTGTCCCCAAGGTTCATCCATGTTGCAGCATGTCAGAATTTCCTTCCTTGTTAAGGCTGAATAATATTCCACTGCGTGGATTGACAACGTTTTCCTCATCTATCCATCTGTCAGTGGACACCTGGGTGGCACCCGCCCACCTCTTGGCTGCTGTGAATGATGCTGCTGTGAACCTGGGTGTGCAAACACCTCTTCAAGACCCTGCTCTCAATTCTTTCGGCTCTAGACCCAGAAGTGGAATTGCTGCACAGGACAGTAACTTCATTTTTAACTTTCTGAGGACCCACCATATTGTTCTCACAGCGGCTGCACTGTTCACAGTCCCATCAGCAGTGCACAGGGGCGCCTGTCTTTCCACATCCTCGCCAGCGCTTGTCATTCTGTTTGTTTTACAACGGCCACCCTAACGGGAGTGGGCAGTGTCTCACTGCAGTTTTCATTTGCTTTTCCCTAATGACCATGATGCCCCGCATGTCTTCATGTGCTGTTGACCTCTGTGTATCTTCTCTGGAGAATGTCTGTTCAAGTCCTTTATAGGAGTTCTTTATACATTCTGGATTTTAATACTTTACCAATATGTGATTTGCAAATATTTTCTCATTATTTCCCATTAATTCATCAGTTTTCATTAAGTAATTAAAATACATACCTAAATTCTGCCGAAATTCAGACTTAAGTCCAATTTGAAGCAGCTGGTTTTCAAACAACACACCGTTATTTTTACAAACGAACCTGGAAGAAAAGAGACAGCAGTGTGTCACTTTAAGCCACCCACTGGAAACACAAGGGTTCGCTTTGAAAAAGGGTTTCAAGCACACTAAGGCAGAAAAATCTCTTTGGGGCATGAGGGAAGAAAAAGTAGAAAAACATTCCAAAGACCATCATAGCAAGAGGCCACTAGAGAAGGAAGAGAGTCAAAAATAGTGACATAGAGTGTCCCGACGAGGCCTGGGGGTGGCTGAACCACAGCTCACGGTGTCTCGTGGATACAGACAGGACAGGGCATGAACCACACATGCACACACACTTTCTGGTCAGACCCACAGACTCCATCCAACACGGGCACTGAACTTCCACCCAGGTGAGGACCCTCGCAGCGCTCCCTCCCCTCTTTGCCTCCCCTCCCTAAACAGTGCTACTAAGCTGCACAGGGAGCCCAGGGGTTTGTTCACTACAGGACATCTACACTACATGGAATTAGAAGAAATAAAACAACCTATGTTAGTTTTCACTTGTGTTTATCTCAGAAGAGCTTGAAGTTTTCTTCTCTAACATAAATTACAAATACACAGGGAATGGGCACCAAAGGCAAGGAGAGAGAGGTGGGCCGTTCATATGCCCCCAGGGCAAGGGCTCCTCAGCAGGTACAGCTCAGGAATGAGAGAACTGGGATGAGGAGGTGGGGCCCCATGCAGCACATAGGGGCGCAGCCCACACCTCAAAAACCCCACATCAGTGTACACGGACTCAGAGGAGATCAAGACCCATGACACCAGTGCCCTCCTGTCCTTCCTAACTTTACTGCAAGTGCCCACCCTGCGAGACCAGTTCATCAGCATCGTGAGCACTTCCAGCTGGGTCCTCAGAAATTAGCTCCGCTGCCGCCAGGCTGGGGCTGCCTCAAGCAACACAGGAAGACGACACCCGTGACAGAGGCAGTGAGAGCCACGGTCAGTGAGACAGGCAGGCTTCAGCTGGCGCAGCCCTGCTCCTCTGCCTCAGGCTGTGGCACCCACACACACATATCCTCGGAGGCCACAGCTGCCCTCTGCCTCTTCTGAGGCCACCCCCAACTGACTAACTATCCAGTGTTGGCCATACATGAAGCTTCACAAAGTCAGAGGCAGTCTGTACAATATGCAGAACAGTTTTCCCAAACACATCTTAGAACACGTGCTACTGTATTTCACCTGGAACTTACCACAACGGACAACCATTCCATAACACGAGTGGCCAGGAGAACCCCCTGCTCCAGGGTCACTGCTCCACCCACCAGCTGCAACTCCATGGAAGGGGCCGGTGCAGGCACCAGGCCATGGAGCTGACACACTTGATTTGGACTAAACCACTCTAAACTGGAGTCTGTCGAGGATATGGGGGCTAGTGATGTATCACCCATTGCATGACAGAGAAATCCCTGCAGCCTCCATCCCCAGCAACCTCAGTGGCTGAGCTTGCCCCACAGTACTCTGTCCTTCCAATGTGTCCCAGATACACCTCACACACCTGACCACCCTTTGTAGCCCAATCAAGGCCAAGACGGCCAAGCTCCAGCACACGCCAAGTCCCACAGGAGACTGTGCCAATGCTGGGCCTCCAGAGCTGCCCAACGTGACGAAAGAGCAGGGGCCACGCACCACTTCCAGAGCAGCCACACGGAGAAGAGGCAGGTGTGGGAGGGCCGTGCCCAGGAAAGGAGGGGCCGCAATGCTGTCGGGGCTGCCACACATTCGTCCCCTCCTCCCTCACATACGCCACCAGCTGCCCCTTAGGGCCACCTGGGAAGCCCAGCCACTGGGACACAGCAAAGGCTAAGAGTGCCCAGGGAGGCCCCTGCCCTGCCAGTCTCCACGAAGACCACCACCCAGACCAGGGCCTCCAGCGTGGGGCCCACACCCTCCCCAGGACACACAGCAGCTTCCACTGCGAGGGCCTTAGAAGCTGGGTTCTCAAACTCAGAAATCCGAAAAGCAGTAAGAAGCCTGCTCTCAGTCAGAGCAAGGCCACCTGTACCAAAGCCAAAGCTGTGTTGCAGACACCTCTCATTCCTGAGCAATGTTTCAACACGTGACAGGAATGGGAATTAGTTCGCAGTTTGAACACAAAGGATGAGGAAGCTCGAAGCCACGAGAGTTCTGACTCTGCTCGAGTCTTCAAAGCTGGGGACATAGGGCCATTCCTCGCAGACGTTCTAATCCACACCCAGGACAGAAGTGTGCATCCGTGCTCCCACTCTGCAGGGCTGGCAGGTGAGGGGGACTGGTTCGGGAGAGGGGACCGGATGTGAAAGCAGGAGAGACGGGGTGAGAGACAGACAGCAGGAGGGAAACACACAGGACCATTCGAAAGAACAAGTGCTGGGGACAGCAGTCGGGCACTTCTGTTTTGAAAGTGGGAGGAAACAGGGAGTGAAGACGCCTGAGCAGAGACCTCTGTGCACAGGAAGCCAGGACGCGCTGACATGTCTGAGGAGAGTCAGGGCAGAGAGAGGACAAGGACAGGCAGAGCGTGGCCACAGGAAGAGGACCAACACAGGCTGCAGAGGACAGGCTTGTGGGACAAGTGAACAGTTCAGCAACTAAAGAGTGTTCTTTAAAAAGAGGAGGCAGACAAGGATGTGATGGTTTGAGTCAGAGCTGAACGCAGCTGGACTAGAGAGGAGGGTAAAGGAAAGAAAACTACCACCACGACGGGCGTCAATCACACACTCTAAAAAGAACAGCCAAAACAACACGACCAGACCTCTCCACACACACAGACACGACTGACAACCAGCCCGGGGGCTTGTTTTTACCTTACTTTCCTTCTTGAGCATGAGAACTGTCTTCAGCCAATGAAGACTAGCGATCTACAAAGGTCTGGGGGAGCACTGAGAAAACCCTCCCATAGCATGGCAGCCTCCACGGCCTCTGCCAAGTAGTGCCCAGGAGGCAAACACCACTGCCCACTCTGTCCAGCTGACCGTGGGCCACGCCCGAAGCCAGGAGGGCCCTGCCTTCAGGACTCAGGAGACCTGACTACCTGGCAAAGTTGTCTTCGGAGCCAGGAGCAAGAGGTGCAACTGCAGAAGCCGAGTCTGAGAACACGTCCACGAGCAGCCCGCCGCCAGAGGAGGGTGGGGGGCCCGTGGGGGCAGGGGGAGCAGACCCCAGACCCAGCAGGTCTGCCGACGGAGAAGGCGTAGACTGGAAAAGAAGGAAGGAGAGTGTCAACGTGGAACCTTTCTGGCACAGCCAACTCCAAGGACACTCGAGTGCATGTGGCCTCTCCCCACATGGTGTCCACAGGGTTCCAGTGGCCAGGGAGAGCTGCTGAAGGGTCAATGGGCAGCCTGGAGACTTGCTGACCAGGAAGTGGGGACTCACAGCCATTTTCTGAGAAGCAAGTACACCCAGAGTCCAGCCTAAAGATAATTACACTTAAAGATTAGCCACACTTCCACACTAGAAGAATAGCCTACATTTTCACAAATGCTATTACAATGAAAAAAAGTTCTGAAAAAAATTTTGCCATGGAAGAGATCAAAAAGAAATGTATGGTTTAAGAAATAAGACCATACCAATTACTACTGTCAATTGTCCAAAAAGAAGTAAGCTAAAAAGATGAAAAAGTAATAAGGAAGTAACTTATCAGAGGTGCATTCTTAGTTAATTGTTAAGTTTTATAAAGTTATAGGGGAAAAAAATAGGTAAAAAGTCTACAGAATGGGTATTTTTTAAAAAATAATTGCCTTTTGGCAGAGGCACAAGAAAAGAGCCACTATGAAAGCACTGTTAAACTCACTCTTCAGACACCACAGCACAGTTGCCTTTTGCCATGGCAGAGACACCAGTGGCCACAAGGTAGGACCTTGGCTCTGCTCTGGGCACTGTGGTCCTGCCACCCAACGGCCGTGCACCGGGAGGACCCGCTACACCTTATGACACTCACACGTGGACGCTGTGCTCAGCGGCTTTTAGTGGCAGAGACATCCCACCCCACGAGGGGCATCCTAGAGATATGGAGGTTTGGTGGTCACTACGATTACAGGATACTATTGGCTCTTCAGTCAAAAAACCAGAGATGTGACATATCCTGCCTTAAGACTCATCTTGAATGACTTTTGAATGTTCCACTGGACATTCATGAAAGTAAAAAATCAGTTTACATTATCTGAGATTACATCCCGATGCCATCTTACAACATGTGTTTTGCTCAGTTTGCTGATTCTTCCAAGAATGAAACCACACTGTGAACCGAGAGAAGGCTGTGCTTTCTGCAGCACAAAGAAATACCAGCAGTGGGCACTGGCCCTGTCCCCTGGCCCCTGGCTCAGCCTCAGGGCATTTCAACTTTATATTAAGTTAGGGTGTAGCACTGCATTTTTGAAAAATTACATGTGTAGATATGTGATATTATGCATGACTTTTACTTCGAGATAAATAAGACATTACAAAATATGTGTTATGCAAAGAGGGTGTGGGTCTGAGCCACAGAGCCCCACAGCCTACCCCAGGCTTCCCAGGTGCCAGGTGAGGCCCAAAGACAAACCTTGCCAGGCAAAGCAGGTTTCTGCTAGGGGCCAGCGGCTCCAAGGGGGGTGTGAGGGGGTCAAAGACAGGGCAGGCTCCTGGGCTCTGCTCTTGTGACTGCGAACCTCTGTAAGAGGAGGGGGCCCCAGAGGGCCGCAGAGGAGCTGGCAAGAGAAGATACTGGAAATGTCTGAAGTGGGAAGTATACAGATGAAACCATCAAAAGGCAGTTTTCTGCCTCCTCCACACCTGAGGTTGATCTAATTTGAATACACACTCTACCATTTTACTAATCATTTTATCACCAGGATTGTAGTGGACTGAATGTCCCCCCCAAACTCACTGAAGCTTGAATTGTGTCCCCCAAGTTTATGTATTAGAAACCTGGCCTCCACTGTGACAGTCAAGAGGGTGGAAATCCTATTCTGGTAACTGAAAGGTGGAGCCTTAAAGAGCTGATTAGATTGTAGGACCGTGCAGGAGTGAATGGATTAAAAATGGTGGTCAGGGGCGTGGTTCTGAGGGCGTTAAAAGAGAGTAAATGAAGAGGCTGCTCTCTGTTCTCTCTCTGCTTCCACCATCGTGCAATGTGAGACCCCTGAGTCACTGTTGCCACCACCAAGGCCTTTACCAGCTGTGTCCCCTGCACTGTATACTTTCCAGCCTCCAAAACTGTAAGCAATAAATTTTTTTTCTTGATAAATCACCCAGTTCCTGGTATTTTGTTATAAGCAACAGAAACAGACTAATACAAGGAATGTGACCACCTGAGGAGCTACAAGAGCTGTGAATTATGCAAGAAAGTCATCTTCTTAGGATACACCTGCAGCCTGAATGGGGCTAATTCCTCCTCAGCCACTTATTCAAAGATTTTTACCACTGGTTCCTGATTAATGGTTCAAATATATCTGTGGTTTCAAACTCTTTTTAAAGTAGGAAACCCCTTTTGTCCAATTAAATAAAACATATGCCCCAAAAGTTACAAGAGGCTGCAAGCAAGTCTGCTCTGTGGGGAGGACCTTGCAGGCCAGACACAACACCCCCTCTGGGCTCTGCCCCACTGTCCCTTCACCTCCTCTTCTCTTTTTGAACCTGGGGACATCTCTGGTGCCCAGACTGCACAACTTACACCTCCTCCCTCAGACAACACGACAGCAGAAATTCAGACAGCAAAAAGCACCCTGTACAAAGACTTAACCTATGAGGGCTCCAGGCTCCTCCACTGGAGGTCAGGATGCCTGTGGTGCTTCATTTGGCCCTCCCGATGCGCACCCCTAGGAAGCCCTAGCCACAGGATGTCAAGAGCCCAGCCTGCTCCACATGTGCAAGGGGAGCAGATTTTTGCTAAGAAAAACAATGCTCTGGCATCATCTATGATCTTAAGTAAAAGATATCTTGGCCAATATTACACCAAAATACAACATGCCAATGTGTTTCATGTAAAATCCAGACATGTCATCACCCTCTCGAGGTGGTGCCTCCCCTCCCAAGCTAATCCCAGAAAGATCTTGAGAAGAATTTAGCCAAGAGTGACACCTCCCCTTCTGTCCTGCTCCTCCTTCCTCAACCCCCAGCCCACCACTAGTGTCTGCCCCCTGTCCGTCTTCTGAGCACTGAGGAAAGCATGTGGCAGAGACCTCAGGGCTCTCTACTCCAGACATCACTTACGGAGCCTCCACTCGCTAGGCACCATCTACAGTCAGAAAAGAGGTGTGCCACTTAAAGTCAGGAAATTCACTGAATTAACCTTGAAGAGGGCTCACTGCCAGAAATGCGCCCAAATGCAACGTTGAGTCTTGCTGACCCCTCAGCTGCCTTTTCAGAGGACAGCACACGGCTCACATCCAGGGGCAGGAAGGTTCCTCCTGACTCCTGCTAAGCCACTTAGCCAAGCACCAAATCCTACAATCCAGGCTCACCTCAAAGTCCATCCTGAGCCTAGGTGAGCAGACCTGGGTGTCGCAGAAGGCCTGCAGCACATGTGCACCTTACTTCTCAAATAAGAACCAAATAAAGACGGGCCAACAACAACCGTCAAAACCGCTGTCAAAGTCCCCTCCTGTGCTCCCGTAAGCATGCTCCTCTCAGAGTCAGAGTCGCTGGAGAGGAATGAGAGTGCCTAGAGCCTTCCTAGGCTAAGACAAGCAATCACAGCGTTTCTTGGAAGGCTTCATGGTGACTTTGCTCAAAGCCAGCCATTAGGAAGCCCTGCACTCCAGCCTCCCACAGTTCCTCCAGACACCTCTGCCTCTTGCTTGGGATGACACCTCCCTCTCTGCAAGGTGGAGCTGCCACCATTTCGCCCTGGCATGGGCCCCACAGAAGAGCCACTGCCCAGCGCCCCTGGGAAGGCCCTGCCCCAGTGCAGCACAAACATCAGTTCAGACAAACCTTCACGTGTGCTCCTGCTCTGGAAACCTGTCACTTTGCCAATTCAACCTATCAAGAAATTTTGATAGGCTAGGATGACCTTCATGACCTCTTCAAAACCAGAGTGTCAAGATGTCTGAGAGCGAGGCAGATGGACTCGAGGACTGAGGGCCAGTCGTGCACCGCAAGGCACCTGGTTACTGACACCCCACAGGACCAGCTCAAAGGCACAGGTCTCTAGCACCACAGAGCATGTTAGAAAACAGTGGGAGGGGCCGACCCCGTGGCTCACTCGGGAGAGTGTGGCGCTGGGAGCGCAGCGGCGCTCCCACCGCGGGTTCGGATCCTATATAGGGATGGCCGGTGCGCTCACTGGCTAAGCGCGGTGTGGGCAACACCAAGCCAAGGGGTGCAATCCCCTTACCGGTCACAAAAAAAAAAAAAAAAGAAAAGAAAAGAAAAGAAAAGAAAACAGTGGGAGAACATAAAAAGCTAACCCATGTACATTACTCAGGCACAGACAAAATGGACTCTTTCGGACAAAAAATGCATTTATCATTCATTCCAAAGCCAATTCATTATGAAATTCAAGCTGCCAGAAGCCACTAAGCATGCACCATAGGCAAACACAGCAACACATCAGGACAGGAGAAAGGGCCTGTGCAGGGACAGCGCCAGGGTGGGGGCGCCTGGCTGGAGGGGGAGAGGAGCCTTCTGATGAGGTGTTGGGCTCAGCCTGACGGGAGGACACATGGTCAGCATGGAGCACACAAGCAGACCCCCCCCCCCCCATCAAAAAGCACCAGGACCCAGATGTTAGCACGCTCCTGACTAGCACAGCACATGTCACTGCAAGGGCTTGTCCTGGCAAAGCGGCCCCAACACTGTTAAGCAGCTTTAATTCCTGCCACTGGAAAAGTCTAAGCTGGGGAGCCTCCTGGGGAGCGGGTGCGGTGCCAAGGGGACACAGCTGGTGTGCAGCGTGAAGCTTTGGCAGGATGGCCAGACACCTGCTTTCACGGAGTTCCAATGCAGGCAGAAAAGAAACGTGAATGCAACCCTTAAAAGGACATTTCCCACCCGACAAGTAAAATTTGCTCTCACCCAACTCACTAGAAAACCTCTAACAGGGCAAGGCAGGTCTGTACCACAGCAACACAGAGCACATGGACAGGCCTCCCATGCAAGGAAGGCAGTCCCATAAGAGCAGTAGCAACCACACTCGAAACTAGCCAAGGGAGGGAGGGTGTGGAGCTGGCCTGGACTCAAGAAGACAGCGTGAAAGATGCATCTGGTAGAGACGCTGGCATCCAGGGACAGGCCAGCTGTGAGCACAAGAGTGGTCTGTGGAGAGCCCCAGGGGTGGGAGCGGGCGCCTGAGCACAGGCCTCAAGCTTGGGGCTACTGTGGGGCTCTTGGCTCGTACTCTGGTAATTAACAAAAAATTCTCCCTGACAGGCAAATGCTCTGCTGGTCCCAGATCTCAGGGCTTGGGGCCCTGACAGGGTCTGGGGCCACAGTGGGTGAAGGACCCACCACGGCACTGGCACTGGCGGGGGTGGGCTCAGGGCCCCCATTCACGTCAACACTCCTCTCCCGCTTGGTCTCCTCCAGGTCGGTCACCGTGCTCGGGCCCTTCTTCTTCTTGAGCTTTGCCAAGATGGAGGACTCACGCTCTGGGAATGGGGGCATCTCCTCCAGGACGGTTGCCTTGTTGGGAAGAACAAAGGGTGAGTGTGGTCCAGAGGCCCCTCCCACTTCAACCCTAGACAAGTGACCCTATTGCTGGGGTGGGGGTAGGGGGCACTAGCAGAAAAGCTCTCCACAGAGCAGCAGTCTGGGGCACGGGGGTGCAGGGCTGGCCGGCTGCCCACCAGGATGTCAGTGCTGGCCACGGTGCTGAGCCGCAGGTACTCCACTGCCCGCTGCTGCAGCTCCACGTCCGCATTCCGCAGCTGGCTGTCACTGCGCAGCACATCTTGAATGGTGGTCTTCACCTCTGGGAAGAGGTTCACGAACTTGATGTAGGCAGACAGCAGCAGTGCGCGCGTGGGGACGCTGCACAGGTGGAACTTGGAGTGCAGCAGGTTGAACTGGATCAGAGGGCTGGGGGTGCAGATGGGAGGAAGTGACTGTGACCTCACACATCCTTGCACATTTGGCCTGTCAGAGACCTCCTGAGTGGCCATGGCAGGGAGAGATGATAGCAAGGGCCCCTCCTCTACACCATTTCCAGTTCCAGATCTGACTGCAAATTTCCCCTCCTGACCAATCTCTACATTTTCAACTAGAATCCCTGTTTTCTGCACTGCTTGAGGAAAAAATTAAAAGATGTCGACCAGAAGAAAGTGGTTTTGCTGGACTTGAAAGTGAAGCCCAGCTTCTGTGTTGGGCTGTCAACACAGGCATCAAGGACCCCTGCCACCTTCTGCTCAGACCCCCACGCCCCACTGACCCCCACAGGGGCTCCTACCTGGACCGTGGGTCCCCGGCTATCAAGTTTCCAAACTCCCCTAGGATGTAGCCTCCCACTTTGACCAGGTTCTCGTGGCATGCTGGGGCCTGAAGAGCCTGCGAAACCATGAACACGGTGAGCCGGCTACGGGGGCTTCCCATCAGGGACAGGGCCAAGAAGCAGCCAAGCGCTGAGGAGGGCTCAGGAGTGAGGTGCCTCGGGCGCTTGCCTGCGGAGTGCCAGCTTTCTCCGCAGCTTGCTGGAGCCCTGACTTCCCGTGGCCATCCTCAGCAGGGCTGGCCTGACAGCAGAGACAGGGCCCACGCAAGTTTGGCTCTCGATGGGCCTTGATCGGGCTCTCTGCTCCGGGGCAGTGTACACCCTCACCCCGGCACCACCCTCACCTGTGCTGCTGGAGACAGACTCCACAGCACACTCTCACACACAGAGACCACATCAAGGCTCTCGAGAGCCAAATCTATCTTACCCATGGTCTGTGGTTTGAAAATCAGGGTAAAAAGAAATCGAGACCAACAAGGGGTAACAGCAGCAGAAGAGCCAGAACCTCGCAGAATGGCTGATGGGAGCAAGAGGGGAGCCGAACAAGGCCCACCAGACGCTGGGGCCTCCTGCAGCCAGGACCTGGGGCCTGCTGCTCTGCACCAAGTACCCTGCCCTTCCCTCCCACTGGTGCCCACCGGGCCATACCTCAAACACCGTCTTGGCAGCGTAGCCCTGCACATCATCCCGGTTTATGACAATCTGGATGACACGGTACCACACCTCCTCGCTAACATAATCGCCAGCAATGCGGATCAGGTTCAAGATGGTGTCCACGTACCAGGTGTAGTCCACTGCGTACTTCTCGGCCAGGATGGCGACCTTCAGCACCTGCAGGGGACGCAGGTTAGGGCAGCTGCCCATGGCCACTGGCAGGAACAGGGGCCAGCTGTCACCCAAAGGCTGCGTTAGGGCTTCAGAAGGACCTGCACATTTCTGCAAAACCTTGGGGTGCGTGAGAAGTTTCACCAGATTCTGTATGGAGGCCACAAGCCCAGAAGGGTTATGGTTCACCGACGTAACTGAGGAAAGCTGAGATGACGTCCAGAACATGCAGAAACACTGGGTCAAGTGTGCAGAAGAACCAAGAGCCTTGCGGCAGCTGCAAACTACCCTCAAAGAAGCCCTGTGACTGTACCCAGGCCCCACCCAGGCCAGCTCCCACCAAGAGTCCTCTCCATCACCCCCAAGCCAGCACCTTGGAGCAGCAGCTCTGCCAGACGGCCCCACCCCAGGTCCCTGGTGGTCATTCTCCTCTCACAGTTTCCTCCTGGTCTAGGTAGTCTTTCTCATGGGCTCCCCCCAAACACCAGCATCCTGGGGCCCCCACATGTCTCTCCTATCACTCTCCATGGGAGGCCCACCTGCTCATTTATCCACCATACCCACCGGACAGCTCTGTGGCTGTCCAAAGCCACTTGTGCCCCCAAGTCACCCTCTGCTTATACTGAGTCCTCCCTGCACAGCATCCAGCACCAGAACTGCAACCAGCAGCAGCAAGACTATGCCCCCAGAGCCCGTGCCTGGAGCCTGGACCACCTGTCCATCTGCTCTGCCCCGGCCCTCACCCCAAAACTGACTCCATGATACATCCAAAGCTTCATTCCAAAACACGCTGCCTTCGAGCCCAGCACTCGCCAGCAGCCGTGAACTCAGGGCTTCCCACCCACACACTCACCCCCACCACATACACTGTGCTAAGCTGCCTCCCGCACCCCTCCACATGCTGCCACTTCTCCTGCCCTCCCAGGGGTCTCCACACCATCGTCCTCTCTTGACCACGTCCCCAGGACCACTGCCTCCATCCATCCCCACCCACTGTCCTGCTTACGATCCCACCGAAAGCTCCATGTGGGAAGGGAATGAGCCAGGTCCAGGTCTGGACAACCAGCTTCTAGTGCAGCCGCAAACACACACTCTGAACACCTGGCAGGAGAACAGCGGAGTGCTCATGATGGGGCTGAAAGACAGCCTCCTCTCACTCTGTGTGACTAAAACTGACGGGACCGGCACCCGTTCATTTACTCAAAAGGGAATCAGAGCAAACGCTGAGCTGATGAACACTTAGACCTTAAGTCCACACAAGCGTACTAAAAATGTGCCACTTCTGCTCTAAAACACCCAGGGACGGCCAGTCAGCTTGGCTGGTTACAGCATGATGTTAGGACACCAAGGTCGCAGGTTCAGATCCCTATACCAGCCAGCCGCCATCCAGAACAAGGGTAAGGAATGACGTTCCAGTGACTGCTGTCCCCAGAGCCAACTCCACCTTACCACAGGGTTGGGATTGGCCACACTGTCCCAGGGAGGCTGGAAACAAACCCCTGGCCAAAGTCACCAGGTCACTTGCCTGGCCACACTGCAAATAAGACACACCCAGCCCCCACTCTGCCCCAAAGCTCCTCCCTGCCCCCCACTCTCCTGGAGGGCCAGCAGTCCCACCTCCACTAGGAAGCCAACCCTGACCTCTCCTCTCGGGCAGGACTCAAGCTCCTCCCCAGAGTGCCTGGCCTCATTCCATAAACGACCCCATAACCCTGAGTGTCCCCTATGCATTACCAGCCTTTCCTTCACACACCCGCCCACGGTAATCCCAAAACCACTTGCTGCTAGCTCAGACAGCACTGCTCTACAAAGTGCCCAAGGAGGCTCAAGCTATACTTTGATCTGCAAAAAGACATAAGAAAATGCTTTTCATACGATGGAGAGGCGCTGTCTCAGCCTCAATGAGAGGCTGTGGTCCTGGCCAATGGTGGCAGCTGATGTCTGAACATAGAGCAGCACACTGTCCTCCCCCACTTGGACTCTCCCATCATACCGAACTTGAGAGGTGGCTGAGAAGCCGGCGCCAGGCCCAAGTGTGCATCACAAGACAGCTCAGGGCTTCTCTGTGGGCCACGTGGCTGGCAAGTTTCTCCCCTTCAATTCTGTGTTAATTCCGTCTTTTACACAATGAGGAAGGGTTTGCTGAACTTTAACAATTTCTCAGATGTGTGCACCTACTTGCAGATGACAAGAGTGAGAGTGAAACTAAGACTACCACATAGACAACTATGGCTCAGATTTGTTCTTTCCTAGAGATGTCACGGAGACATGAGGAAAACATGCCAAGCAAGGAAGTATTAATTCAAGGGTTCAAAATCTAAGCACAATTAAATGGAATTTTGCCCACAGCAATCTGAATTCATGCTCACCTCAAAGACCTACAATGAAAGGACAGAGAGCCAAGGACACGTGCTAAGAGTGGACATTCTAGTTATTCTGCGGTCTGAAAGACTCTACTGAATATGCTGATTAAAAAGCTGATGGAAAGGAATCTTTTATCCAGTGTGCAGTATTTTCTCAGTCAAGCCTGTTGAACAGAGTCACAGAGCACTAAGGAAATCCTTCAGGTGTGTGGAGGACACCAACATTTATAAAGCAAATGTATTTTACAGGGCCTGACTTTTTAGAGTTGCACATAAAAATGCTTAGCTTGGGAAAAACGGAAAACTTTCCCAATACTAAAGTCTCTGCTGCAGATTAAAAAAAATAATTGTAACACAGCAAAAATGCTTGCTCTAAGGGCAGTCGTCCTTGGTGCAGCTAAAGCTAATGATGGGAAAGTATGTGAGCTAAAGGCTTCAAGGCTGCTGGTTGGGGGATGTTCCTCATCTCACCTTCAGTTGTTTCTTTAAGTTCTTAGTGAACTAAGCGTTGCCATGACAATTATCTCATTGTCCTTTTTGTAACCATCTGTGTTCCTTTTCTGCAACTTTCTTGCCTGGACAATAAAAACTAGGAGAAAACCTAATTCAGGGTTAATTCTTGGGAATTCTTCTCTCTTGAAAGAATTGATCCTAGGATTAACCCCTTTTGGGCCTCTCACTGCTCTGGAGAAATGGGCTTTGAGTAATCCTTTGCATCTCCGTCACCCAGGGAGAGGTGACAAGGTGAGACCCTGCCTGCAGCAGATGATGACACGTGGCTGTAGAACTTACAATCTCCTCTCGGATGGAGTAGTCAGCCGTCTCCAGGTAGCTCAGCATCTCAGCCACAATCTGCTGGGCGCTGCTGCGGTCACACATGGCGTAAAGGAGGTCCACTGCCCGCTGCCGCACACTCACGTCCCGCTCCGTCTGGGGATGAGGCACATAGTAATTGGCTGCACAAGCAAAGCCCATGGACAGGTGTTGTCCACTGCAGTCCATGGGGCCTCATGCTCCATGGGAGCTGCTTCAGGCTGCCCTGTGGTCCTGACCAGGAGCCCTGCTGTCTTGATACGTGTGCTGAGCCCTCTTCCTTGCTCTGTGCGTATCCAGGGAGCCCAACAGGCCCTGGCCACACAGAGCCCCTCATCCCCACTCACATGCCCCCCTCGCTGTCCACACTTGGACCAAGCACACAGGTCTGGATGGCCTAGAACTGAGCTCCATGACGCTCACAGTCACCCTACCTGCCTTACTGGACAGCTGCTCCAAGGACCACACTCCAGCCCAGCAGGTGGTCAGCAAGGTTCTGAAGCCCCACCCAGTGTGCTCTAATAAGACCCCCAGAGGCTTCCCAGCACAGGAGTCTGGGAAGCACTGGTGCAGTTTGTATAGAGGCTTCAGCTGGCCACTACCCCGTCGGTGGTGGCAAGCTACATACACACCCGCCAAGGACAGAGAAGGCCCCAGCAACTAGGCACCAGCAACATGCAGGCGAGGGCTGGGCTGACTACGGGAAATGACTGGAACAGACACCACAATCAGGACCAAGAGGAATTCAGAATACCAGAAAGCTAAATTACAAAACCCTTGTAGGGCCTCTTGTTTAAAACAGGACCCAAAATGTCTGAGTCCCACGCACACACCAAGGGACAGAATCAGACCTGCTCTGCCACAGCCACGAGGCTGGGCCACACACACAGGCTGCAGTTCCCCACATGCCGTCCGTTTCCCGACCTGCCTGCAGTGACAGCTAGGGTGCAGCAGACACAGCACATGCCTGACTGCACGGAGCAGCCTCGCAGGTCGCTCCAGAAACTTAAGATGGCAGACAGTGAGAGCAGACAGCCTCGACTAGACTCTTCCAACTTGGGAATTTTAATCCTTGAGAAAGGGGAATTTTCCTTGCAAATGGTGAGTTTTCTTGGAGATAAGAACAAAATATTTTATCTTCCTACCAAAAAGAACCACTTCCAGTTGCTGAACTATTAGCTGGGACTCAGTGTGTGCAGGAGGCTCGCATGATCATCCTGCAGCCAGGAACAGAACTGCCTGGGACATGTGCAGACGGCTGAATGGGGAAGCGAGGGCCTGGGGCAGCCGTGGCCAGAACCCCGCTCCATTGGCCAGGTGGCACGGCCTCAAGACATGGTAGGACTTCACCACTGGGTGGGTGACCACTTCTCACCCAACTCCCATAGCCACCCTGAGGAACAGCACCACCAGCACTGGATGATTGCTGAGGGAACTCGTCCGTATCACCAATGAGCACCACATACTCCCGACCTCCATACGAAGGCCCCCATGCCTGCATGGTGAGCGAGTGGACTCCAGGACAGAGCACTCACCTTCAGAGCATTGATAACGGTCTCAATGTGTGTTTTGACTGCCTCATGGGAGAACTCAGAGCTAGCCAGTGTGCACATGCTCTCCAGGGCCAGGTAGCGCAGGTTGGTCTCACGGTGCTGCAGGAACTGGCCCAGCTGGTTACAGGCGCGGACAAGTAGGTTTGGCTCACTGCATGGATGGGAGAGAAGCGGGGTATAGTTTCCTCTCCACGTGTCACACAGGCCGGGGGACAGCAGGATGGCAGACGGCAAAGTCGCACCACAGTTACTATCACCACGTCACTAAAGGGAAACTTCAGGGGCCTCTTCAGACGTGGGGCCTTAAACTTAAATCCTGAGGTCAGTTTCACATCTACTCTGCTCATAACCACAATGAAAACCAGAAGCTCAAATGCCCAGTGGAACTCTTCTAATCACATCTGCAGAATTCCTCCTACTCCAAAGAGCTGACAAGAGAGGAGCCCACACAAGCCAACACGCCTGGCCTCAGCTCTGTACTGCACCAGCAGAGGCAGACACTCCACCTTCATCTGCCAGAGGCAGTCAGCCCAGCACAGTTGCATAGAGGCCCTGACGGTGACAAGGCCAGGAAAAGGTCTGTGAACAGTGAAGGACCAATGACTAGAGAATTCAGGTTAATTCTTCACTTACTCTTTACCTTTTCATGATGTTGTTTGTCTTTAAATACATTTAATAAAGACAAAGAGGTTTCATCTATGTTGGAAATTTCATTTTTAATACTCCCAACCCTGTTGAAGTGTCGTCTCTCAGACTGAGTTTTTGTCACGGGAAACCATATTTTTAAAAAACACCATGGTAGAAAATGACTGGTTTTAGCTAGCTGTAGAGAACATCTGTGCCAAGGCACTGTGTCTGCCACAGGCTGGCCTGCTCCATGTCATTGGGAGCCTGGTGGGTGTCAACAGCCCCACCTGTGAACCACACTGTAGCTCTCACACCACGGGCAAGCCACATGCAGGGAGCACACTGTGGGATCTGAGAGAGGAGGCAGGGAAGCAGACCCTCCCAATGTCTACGTGACATCAAAAGACATGGTCATCTCCACCAATTCCTCAGGCTGACCCTGGACCACACTGAGTGCGGCCCTGTGCCCCAGTGAAGCCAACGGGGCACATGCACCCACACACCCCCTTTCCTCTCCACATCATCACATGAGAAGTCAGGAGCAGACGCTCAGGGGAAACAGGAGAAGGCCCTCGGAAGATGAGACCCCAGCCCGCCAAGCAATGGGTGGGGAAATTCTGAGACCACAGCAAGGATGCCAGACTGGATAAGAGAGAAGAGGGACCTAGGGAGCACGTGGACAACTGGGAAGGACAGGGAGGCCACTCCAGCGTTTGTGGAATGGGTAAACCCTGACTGTTACACACTCGGTCTAATGCCAGGGAGAAGGAGGCAGGAACCTTCCACAGGCAGACAACTCACCTATCGTGGTGAATGATTAAGCTGATCGCCTCGAAGAGCACGGCATTCTTTGCATTCGAATGTTGGACTTTCTTTGACTTGGGTGGCTCCTGGGCTTTGTTCAGAATGGTCTCCAGGCACTCTGTCAGGCGGCCTCGAACTGCAGGGTCTTCTGGGCAACACAGAAAGTCATTGGCTGGGCTCCAGCAGCCCTCAGCCCCCCTGCCCCTAAGCTGCACCCCTCAGGGACAAGAAGCCCTCCTGACACACTGCCCAACTTGTAAACATTCTTAATACAGTCTATTCCTATTTGCACACAGGTAGGAGCATTTATAAAACTGTGTGAGAAAATGGTGGTAAGTACAGTGACCTCCCTTAACTCCAGCTTCGTTTGCCATGCTCAACCACAGTCTAGTATTCATAAATAACTCATAAGCTTCAACGTGTGCGCTGTTCTGAGTAGCAGGACAGAATCCATGCCTTCCTGCCCGGGATGTGAATCACCCCTTCATCCCACACGCCCACGGCGTGGACATTCCCCGCCCGCCCGTGAGGTACTTAGCACTTAGCAGCTGTCTCCTCCACCAGCTGACTGCCACCGTGTCCACTGCTTATGCTCAAGTGACCCTGATTTTAACTTCATAACGATCCCAATGCACAAGAGCAGTGATGCTGGCGATTTGGATAAGTGTTTCCTTTAAGTGAAAATGTGAAAGCTCTCAACTCAATAGGGAAAGAAAACATCATGTGCTGGGGTTGCCGAACCTGCTATCTGTGAAACTGTGAGAAAGGAAAAGACATCTGTGCTGGTTTTGCTGTTATGCCTCAAACAGCCACAGTGCGTGGAAGTGCTCAGCTGAGATGGAAAAGGCACTGAATGTGTGGGTGGGAGACACGAGCAGAACATGCTCCGATAAAGGGCAATCGGGTTCAGCACTATCCACAGTTTCAGGCATCTACTGGGGTCTTGGAAGGTGTACCCCACAGATAAGGGGAACTACTGTAACCCTATTCAAATGGTATAAGTAACACAGAATACATTTGCTGAGAAATAGATTATATAAGTGAAGAAAAAATAAAATTTCAGAGACATGGACAAAACACATAATAAAAATGTTTGAGGGAAAAGGGGACAAAAGATTTTTTTCTCTACTGACTATTACCAAAAGAAATAGAGAAAAGGTTGTAAATAGAAATAAAGAGAGGAGGAAAAAATTTAAACTCGTACTTGAACCAGAAGAAAAGAAACAATGAACAAAAAAGAGTAAGAAACCAATAAAAATACCAGAACATCAAAAATAATTCATGCAACATGTCTACCAAAAATCCACCACCACATCCAGACTGCTGCAGCCAGCCATTCAGGATAGAGACGGTGTCCTGCCGAACCGTGCGGGGGTCAGACACGGAGGGCTCCACTGGAAACTGCACTGCACAAACTTTCACACTGAGACACGATGGGGAGGAAGGGTGGAGATTCCACAAACCCTATCACAGCAGAAATGGCCAAGAGGGCAAAAGAAACTCCAGACCAAAAGGGGGAGGAGGATCATGAAATTCACAAGGGTGGGCAAGTGGAAGGGGCCTGGGTCTGCGTCCCCCTAGACCTCAGAAGGAGTTAGGCCAGACATTCTAAGGAGGCAGGTCCGGTCCAACAGAAAGATCTGCTGCAGCCACTGGACGAGAATGCGCTGCACCAGGCGGGGGCGGGGGCGTGAGGCCCCTCCCCCACTGACTCTGAGGCTGGGTGTGCAGTTCAATATGGTCAGCGTTTCTATTTCAGTTAAAAAGATTTATATAGGAAGTTACTTAACTTTAACAAAGAAGATCCTATAAAAAAATCAATAAATGAATTAGATAAATAAATTAGATTGAAATTAAAGGTTAGAAAAACAGAGCAATCTTTTTAGAGGGCAACTTGAAAACCTGACAAAAAAAAAATTTTGTGTGTGTGCTGGCTAGCACAGGGACTGAACCCTAGACCTTGGTGTCAGCAGCAAGTTAACTGAGCTAACAGGCCAGAATAAAATATCAATGCATATTCTTCAACCAAGAAATTCTATTTCTAGGTACTTTATCTTAGGAGTTGAATGTAATGTTTTAGGATGAAATATGAACATAAAAATATCTTTGATGTGTATATTAAGGGTATATAGATTATTAGAATTTTAGGATATAAAATTTCTGGTGGCTTCAAGTTTTATTTTAAAAGATTGTCTCAAAAAAAAAAAAAAAAAAAAAAAACTGGGGCCAGCCCGTGGCTCACTCGGGAGAGTGTGGTGCTGATAACACCAAGGCCACAGGTTCAGATCCCATATAGGGATGGCCGGTTAGCTCACTGGGTGAGCATGGTGTTGACAACACCAAGTCAAGGGTTAAGATCCCCTTACCGGTCATCTTTAAAAAAAAACCAAAAAACTGCACAGATCTGTTATTACAAAAGCACAGATAAATCTAAATCTTAAAAAAATTGTGAGTTCTCTAATAACGACTCTGTAAAAGGCAAGATGCGAGACAGCGCCAACAGAAGGACCCATGAAACAAGAACCGGGCAAGTCACGCACTTCTCATAACAGAACTCAATCCCCTCTAGCCAGGTGCCGTTACCTGGGGGCGGGTAGCACTGTAGCAACCGCAGAAGCTTGACTGACAGCCAGGGAGCTGGGACAAAGTAGTACGTGTAATCCTGCAGATCAGTTGATGCAGATGTCACAATCTGGAAGACAACAGGAGGTGGTGAGACGCCACCCAGCAAGGACCCCACTGAGGGGACCCAGAGAGAGCCATGTTCGTTCCTTAGGTCACACCTTAACTGGAAAAACAGTTCCGCTTAGTGTGCTAGCGTTAAGCTGCCATCTATCTCGTAGAGATAGCACAGCATGGACACGGCAGTCAGTGGGTGGCACTCACTGTACTCTACAGCACACACGCAGGCCAAGACCGCACACCAGCAACAGCTGAAGAGCCACCACCTCTTGGTACAGAATACCTCCATTTCCCTACCCCCTCCCTCCTCCCCCTCCTCCTGCTCTGCAACATCTTAGAATGTAAAAAAAAAATAAGAAATGAATTAATTTTTTTTTAAAAACTGCATAATACATGGTCAAATGATTTTTGACAAGGATGCTGAGAACATTCATAGGGGAAGGACTGTCTCTTCAACAAAAGTGCTGGGAAAACTGGGTATCCACATGCAAAAGAGTAGAGCTGGACCTCTACCTCACACCACATACATAATAACTCAAACTGTATCAAAGGCCTAATGTAAGACTCAAAACAACAAAACTCTCAGAAGAGAGAAAACACAGGGCAAAAGCTTCAGGACACTGGATTTGGGGATGATTACTTGGATATGACACCAAAGGCACACACAACAAAAGAAAAAAATAGAAAATTGGCACATCAAAAGACACTATCAGGTCAAGGGTTCCAATCCTGGTACCAGCCACAAAAAATAAAAACAAAAAAATGATCAATAGAGTTAAAAGGCAACCAACAGAATGGGAGAAAAAATTTTCAAATCATATATCTGATAAGAGATTAATATCCTGAACTCCTAAAACTCAACAACAAGAAAATAATCAGGGCTGTCTGGTTAGCTCACTTGGTAGAGAGTGGTGCTGATAACACTGAAGTCAAAGGCTTGGATGCCTGTATCAGCCAGCTGCCCAAAAAATCCAAAAACCAAAAAACAATCAAACTAACTGAAAAATGGGAGAAAAACTTGAATAACATTTCTCCGAAGAAGATATAAAATGGCCAGTAAGCACATGAAAAGACACTCAACATAACTAATCATTAGAGAAACAAAAATCAAAACCACAATGAGATACCTACCACCTTATACCTAGAATGGCTACTATCAAAAAACAGAAAATAACAAGTGTTGGAGAGGATGTCTCCTGCACGCACAGACACCAGTGCCGGGTAGGCTTTCAATCCTGGCGTGAGACCTCAGAAGAGGGAAAGACTCCGTGAAAAGGCCACCAAAAGCACCGATCACAAAGGAGAGGATGAGTGAGCCTAACAACATCACAAAGTGCAGAACTTCTGGCCATGGGACACGTCACTGAGAGAGCAGCACGCCAAGTGACAGAGTGAGCAAGGCTTTAAACACAAATCAGGCTGAACCATACAAAGTTGCCATTTCTGAAAACCAATAATGGTTAAATGTTGGCAATTGGTATGATCCAAGTTAATATAACCAACACAGCGGTCACCTAAAATGCACAAAGAATTTCTATAAAACCACAAAAAAGACAACCCAGTAGAAAAATAGGCAGAAGACGTAGGCACTTCACAAAAAAAGAAATCCAGATAGCCAATCAACATGCTAAGTTGCTCACCCTCATTGATAATCAGGAGGATGAAGATTTAAATCACAATGAGATACTACTACACATCCAGAATGGTGAACATCTAAGACACCACCACTGCCTGCGGGCCAAGGCGTGGAGCAGTGGAACTTGTCCACACTGCTAGCGGCTATGCCAGCTGGAAGCTGCAGCACTGCCTCCTCAGTGGAAGCACTGCCACTGTGACCCACAATGCCCTCTCTAGGATGTGCCACCAGCACTGCAGGAGCGTGTAAACAAGAGACATCCTAAGACTGACCACAGCAAATTACAACAGTCCCAGAGTGTACAGGAGTGTGTTTAACAACAGACAATGGATAAACAGTGTTCACTTGAATTCTATATAGCATCAAAAACACATGAATGACAGCTGCACAAAATAAACATGAGAGTTTCACAACATCGAGCAAAACAAGTCAAAATACCACAGAATATGTGCTCTGTGATCCACTGACAAAAAAAACACAGTCAAAGCTAAATGACAGGTTTTAGGATGCATGTTCAGGAGGCAAAATTACAAAGGAAAACAAGGAGTGCACTGAGCACAAAAGTTAGGACAGGGTCCCTTCAGTGAGGAGGGAAGGAGAAGTGAGTGGGGGAACACAGGGTTTCTGGGCGCTGCGTGACAGCTGAATGCTGGCTCCTGCGACAGGAGCAGAGAGCTGTACTCTCGGCTTCATACACAGTCCTGTGCAGACAAGACATTTCTCAATTCACCAAAAGGTTGAAAGAAAAGCCTAACGCTAACCAAGACAGTTTTCATTCTTGAATTTACAAACTGGGCCAGATATCTTGCATTCTAAAAAGTAAACTAATACATTAATTAAAATAACTAAGACAAAACCCACCCTGACTTCTGTTTCCCCATCAACAGACTTACTCTGCTTAATCTGGAGACCGCCAGCGAGACAGAGGTTTTAAACTCCTCTGGGTTCTTTTGTGCTAAAGTGGTGATCAGACTTGTGGCGGCGGTCACCACACCCTGCAAGAGAAACACACACATTCAACAACAGCATTTGTATCCCTGTATAAATTCTTGAAGCTGACCACTCACTTTAAACTCATTTTCCAAATACACTTTGAAAGCAACCCTGGCAGCCCACGAGACACCTCAGCCCTACTCTGATGGACCCACGATGTTTTCAAAAATTGAGATAGCACACACAGGTTGTTTTCTTTTTCAGCATCTCTTTGAAACCTGAGAAATCTAGCCATGCTCAGCCCAGATTCCACCTTGGTGGAGGCAGCAGGGGGCCAGGGCAGCTCGGGCACTCCAGACCACCTGCTGGCTCCGACTTAAACCAGTCATTGTCACCTGTAGAGGAAGACGTTATCTTCAGACTCACTCAAGCCTTTCCACCCAAAATCCAGACTATAACAAACAGCAACCGAAGAAGTCTCTTGTTCTTTTTGTAGAGTGGTGCTAGTTGCGTCCCTGAAGCACACTGCCTGGCTCTGGTGGGAACGAATTCAGACCCTGGGGTATGAGCAGTCTCCCTCAAAGCACAGGGGAGCCTGTTACTGCCCCAGGACAACCACTAGTTATTTGCAATAATTCATAGTTCTTGAAACAAATTTTGGTGAACTAAAGAAATTCTCTCACAAATATTAAAAAAAAGTAAGAAAATGAATGATACACATTGACTCTGAGCCCAGCCAGCGAGTAGGCACAGTCTTTGCAGCTGTGACCCAACAAAGACAGGCAAGCCCAGTACCGCCGGGACCCCCGAGAACCACTGCACACAGCTTCTCTAGCTTGCCAATGAAAATGTGAACACTACACACATGTTGAAGAAATCGCTCTCACTGGTCTTACTGTGTGTTTCTCAGTGCGCACAGTAAGTGGTAGCAGTTTCCCACGTCCAACCGAGAAGTGCTAAGAAGCTGTGTTTAGGATGTGTAAACTCCATCCGGGAAGAGGGCGATTCTCCACTGGGGTCCCAAGTGTTTGGAGCGAAGCTGATCCACAAGAAATGTGCATCTGTGGAATTGATCATGGTATCTGCTCATGATCAGCTCACCGGCTACTGAACTCAGGGCTTTCTCTCCTTCTCAGCAGTGAGACTCTGCAGGACACCACGTGTGCTGGCAGGCAGCACGGGACCCTTCCCCTCTGGCCATTCTGGCCTTCTCCAGGAGGCAGCTTCTGTCTTCACCCCTGTAAGCCACCTGCTCCATCATGTGACCTGCTGGCTTATCATGACGGCACCCTCAGCACCAGGACCACCGTGTACAGCACCCAGGACAGGGCCCAGGCCACATCACACCCCTCCCCACCAGTGCCATTCCCTGTGCTTTTGCTCCCTGTGCTTGACTAACAGCCAAACTTCTTCTTTTTTTGTTGTTTTTTTAAAGATGACAAATAAGGGGATCTTAACCCTTGACTTGGTGTTGTCAGCACCACACTCTCCCAACTGAGCTAACCGGCCATCCCTATAGAGGGATCCGAACCCGTGGCCTTGGTGTTATCGGCACCACACTCTCCTGAGTGAGCCACGGGCCAGCCCTCAACCAAACTTCTGACCATCATCTACCAGGTTCTCCCCACACCTCCCCTCACCCAACTCCACAAGACCCCTTGGCTGCTCCACTGCTCTTCAAAGGGCGTGGGGGCTTCCCAGGGATTCCTGAACTTGAGACCAAAGAAAGCCAAGTCTCAGGCCTTCTGCAGTGGCAAAGCCAGAAGGTGCTCTGCAAATAGAATAGCTACTGCCACAGGGAGGATGGCCACCTGCGAGATGAGAGTGCATGTGAGGAGCAGCAGAGATGAAGGAGGCGCTGGGCCACGGGGCCTCCCTGGAGCGGGGCTGTGATGCCCCTTGACCTTATCTGCTTCAGTTGAGTTTGTTGCGGTAATCAGGAATACATGAACCTACACACCTGGTGAAATAAAGTCATGCATGTGAAAATACAAAAGCAAAGCAAGGAGCTGGGGTCACAAAGTCCTGAAGTGTCCCATGAGTGGGGCCCCCATGGCCACATGAGGAACAGCCCCTGCCACCCTAAAAAGCACTCAGTCAGGCTCTCTGACCATCAGAAGCTCCCCTCCCAGGTAGGAGTGATGACAATATTGGGCCAGGATCCCACGGAATGGCCACAGATATGTCTGCAGAAAGCACTGTGAGACGTGGAAAGCCCTGAACCCCATCTGCAACCCCGCATCCGGCGGCTGAGTCAGGCAGGAGCACACGCCCATCACCACCCAGGCCTGCTGCTAGCTTGCCCACCTGCTCATAGCTCCCTCCCACTGTTTCACCTGCACATTCACACAGCACCTGGGGCCAGGACAGCCCAACACCGCCACCAGAGTCCTCCGCAAACTCCTAGCTCAAATCTGGGTCTGTCAGAAGCCATTTAATCTTTCTGAGCCTTAGTTTCTTCATTTGCAAAACTGGAAAAATCCCACTGCCTCACAGGATCCATTTGGTGGTGAGACATGAACACACAGCTGACAATTCTAAGTCATATTCTGACCCTACCATGGGGCCTGAGCCCAATAGACCACACAGACCTGGGTCTCATCACCACCAGCATGTGAAGCAGCGTCCTCAATGCTTCCTCCCGAGGTCCTTCTGCCTTCTCCCTGAAACATGACAATGTCTGATCCCCAACTTTGTTTTGTATTCCTGATGAGCGTAAGAAGGAACAGCACAGGACAGCACGCACAGCTGTCCTGCCACACAGCAAGATGCCCAGCGCAACCCCTGCTATCCCACCTCCAAATCTACGCATAATGATCAGTTACTTTTAATTTTTTTTAATTTAATTTTCTCTTCTGGGGAAAAAATGTAGTGACCAGCTAACGCACTCACCCTTACCTACTCAGAAGTAAAATACTTCTGTTAGTGTCGATCCTGATTCTCTCATTTACACAACAGAACTCAGGCAGAACAAGGCCATCCTGCCCACACCTGCTCCTGCCTGACGCAGTGGACAAACTGTGGCAACCAACAACCCTGCCTCCAGTGTTCACACTCTTGTGGGCCCTCCCCCGGGTGTGGCAGGACTTGCACCTTGCTTCTTGCCACTCTCAACCTCCAATGCCCGTCTATGAAGTAGGGGGACAGTCAGGCCTCACACACAGCTTGGTCCTATAGACTGACTAACTCAGTTGAGCTCAGATCGGGACCACAGGACGCCCCATCATAGCCCGAAACCGGGCAGCCAACAGGGACACCAGGAGGGAGTCGCCCCTCACTGGGCAGGCTGCTTCAGAGGACTCTGATCTCAGTCTTGCGCACCTACAGAGCCTCTGTACATAACAAGTCCAGCACGCTGGAGGTCCTCACAAATGCCTAGTTACGGACAGCCTCTTTTTCCTTCTGATGCCCACGAAGGGCAATCTCCACTGCCTTCAGCACAGGTGCCACAGGTCTGACGCACTGAACTGCTCCAAATACGCAGCATAAAAACTACGTCGGGTTTCTTTCACAATGGCTATTCCACAAAAGGTCCTCTAGTGGGGTAAGAGTGGAATCGAATCCAAAGACATTTACCAAATGCTGGTCGTTGAGGAGGTGCACCACTCGGGACGTCCAGTCACCCATGGGGACGAGGTCAGGAGACGTTCTGTACAGGCGCAGCAGGCACAGGGCAGCACTTTGCTTCACGCTGTCCATGGTGTCCCTGAAAGACAAATATCATGGTCATTCGAGAACACGGCTGGCCCACTGCATGGCCCCCATGAGCTTACAGCCCAGAGTCACTTGATGAGGCGGGAGAGACATAGATGGGTCTGGCCTGGAGGTCAAGAAGGCCTGGACGACCCTCAGAGTAAGGCCATTTCCTGCCACCTCCTCCTGCCACGTGAGCCCCAGTGAGCCAACACTGTGGCGTTCACAGGAAGTCCTGCTGTCAACTTCCTCACCTCCAAAAATATTTTTCCCAACTGCTGAATACGACCTTGGCTATGTAGGCTGACCATGTTCAATTAATGTTGCTCATTAATTGTTTGAACTACAGCACTTTTTTCTTTTACAATTCACTTAATAATCCACACAATGAAGAAGTGTCTGAGGGCCTCTCACCATCAGGAACTCCAAGTTCCCTGTGATATCCTCTTTCAGCCCCACCCTGCTTCCCTTCCCTGACAGGTGGAAGTCCAGAGAAGCCACAGCACTAGAAAAGGGCATGGCTTTCACTAGCATTAACAAGATTAACAAACGGGAACATGTAAGAGAAAACACTTTACGTGAAATCCCACCTCAATGACACAAATATTGTCACTCTATATCCCTTCTTGGCCTTTAGCCTCATTCAGGAGGAATGTGTGTTACTCTGTTCTGCTTGTCTTCACTACAACAAGCATTTTCCAAGTAGTCGCAAAGCCTAAACCACACTGTGTAACAGTCTTGCACAAGTCGTACTCCTGGGCCAGGGAGCCCAGCGTCCTGGAATCGGAGGTATGCACCCTCCGAGCACCAGGACAGAACAAAGGGCTCCAGGTCATCCAGACACCTGGGAGGGGGAGGCACCGTAGGGCTTTTCTCTCTGGCTTGAATACATTTGTGGAGGGCCCAGACCGTTTCCAGTGCTGTGTATCCTTCCTGCTCACTACCCCCAGCCAAATTCTGCTACGTAGCTGGGAAAGTGACAGACCCCACAAGGAGTCCTCTAGTGGTGACTGAATGCACCTGAAAAGGAAGCAGTACCATCAAAGCACATAACAAACTTACGCGGGGACTATTCCATTTGGAAGAAAGAAAGGGTTTGAGGACTATCTCTACCACTTACCTTTTGGCTTTTTTATTCCTAAATGAGTCCAAACCAACATGAGAAACCCCTAAATGTCCCCATACTATCCCAAAGAGAAACTGCTTTGGTAAAATGCTCTTCTTTTGGATGGGAACACCCTGGGAAAGAGCAGCACATTGAGTCCCTCATGAGGTCAGCCCCAGAGCAGGAACCTCGAGCCCACCACTTGTGCCCATACTGGTGGGCTGGTGAAGCCACTGGGGGAGGTGCAGAGCACCAGTCAGGATGCCTGCCCCGACCCTCCGGAGAGCAGGCACAGCTTGTTTCCACGCTTGACACTGTGAATGGCCCCCACAGGCGGGGGGAGGCATATGCCCATCGCGCCCACACTGAGGTAAGCAGAGACACTCACAGTAAGAACATCCAAGAGAGAAATAAGCACCGAGTTTTGCAGGCCCCACCCAGGGGGACGCGGGGAACCCTGCCCACTGGGGGACAGTCACCAGCTGCCCCACGTGTACTGAATGCTTCTCTCCGTGAGTTCAGCAGAGCTCAGTGATGCTGCGTCCTACTCCTGTCACCCCTCCCTCCTCAGTCCCTACTTCTGGCAGCCCTTAACTTCCCCTCTGCACCCACCATCCCTCTGTCTCTAGGTCCTCCAACCATGGGACTGCCTCTCCTGAGCACTCCATCTTGAGTCATCTGCTACGTAGTTGGATTTCAAGAGTTGGTCACTTTATTCAAGGGGGGCCCATGGGCACCACATCACCTGGCTTTCTGAGGTAGGAAGATGCCTCTTCCCCTGCAGGACCACCCAGCCAGGTACAAAAGCCCAGGGCCACATGCTCCCCACCTGCCAGCCCTCATGCAGGCTGGGTCTCGATGTGCTCCCTTCCACACAAGCAGTATACTCTTCACCCAGGGAATGCTTCGCCCAGGGAATGCTCCTGCTTCTTGCTCTGAGCACTTCTCAGGATTGCCTTTGTCTGTTTACATTTCGCTCACTGAGCACTCACGATGGACCAACAGCGACAGCAGACAAAACTCTTGGACCTGGGGAGCCTGCACAGATGGCAGAGACAGGCCACGAACAGAGCAGTCGCTGGGTGTGTCCAGGACAGGAAGGGCGGGGGCAGGGGAAGCCTCACCGGAGACCCTGAGGCAGCCCTCCCAGGTGAGGAGAGGTTCAGAGCAGCCTGGATGGAATCTTCTCTAGCTTCTTCTTCCTAAGCCCCAGGCCCTCACTCATACTGACGGTCGCTTCATTTTCAGGGCATCCACACTGTTCTCTGCGCCTTCCGACCGACTATATGTGTAACAGTGTCCGCCAGGCTCTCCACTTATGTCCTCAGCTCTGCAGTCCTCCTGCTGGTCCACCCACCTCTGAACTCTTGCGTTTCTGAATTTCTGTCTCCACGGGGCTGTTCTGGCCTCTCTGCCAGCCTGGCTCCTGTGTCTGCCTCTCTGGGACACTCTCATCACTCCCCTGTGGCTCATGGGCACCCTGCTGCTGCCCTCCATGTGGCCTGTGGCCCAGGCGCTCCATCTGGCCCAGGGCTGAGCCTTGGCTGACAGCGGGGCTGGATCATTCTTTGCTGTGGCTGCCATCCTGCACAGGGCAGCATGCTGAGCAACATCCCTGGTCTCTACCCACTAGATGCCAGTGGCACCCCTTCCACTGCCCGGGTCCCCTGGAGACAGCATGGCCCAGTTGAGAACCCTAGATGAGACCTGTTTCTCTGGCACCTTCCCACTGCCTTGGTTTTGGTCCTCACTGTGAGTTCTAAGGGCTGTGTCCACCCACCTTCTGGTGGCTTGCAGTGCCTGCTCAGTCCACTGACAAGGTGTCCTGATCTCTCGTGAGTCATGGCGCATGGGCCGTGGGTTAGTTTACCAACTTGGCAAAGTCTCCTGGACATGCAGGTGGTGGTTGCCCTGTGTCTGCCAGGCCCCTGTGCCACAGGCAGCCCAGGACTGTTTTAAACTCTCCAGAGCTGGTTCCTCAGCCTCTTCTGCTCTCCCCAAATTAATGAAAGGGTTGGGGGGGGACAGATTATTAAGAATCCTCAGGATTCAGGGGCCTGACCTTCTCTGGAATGCTGCCAAGCCACACCACAGGAAGGCTTTGCACTTTCCTCTCCTTGGTGCCCATGCATGACTGAAGCCCTTTCTTGGTGTGGTTGTGGCTGGCAGGGTGTGCGCTTTCTCCTTTATCTATTTCTAAATCTCAGTGGTATTGGGGAGGGAAAGTCTGACTGGACTTCACCTGAAATGGTACCTCTTGATCCAACTTCAGTCTGTATCCCATCTCCCCATCACATAAGATGTGGAGATTAAAACATGTACAAATCAAGCAGTTACATATCCAATGTATCTAACATAAGAAAGAAGTGTGTTCTCAAGTGGCTGATACAAACCCCGCCACGAGGATTTTGGGGATCTCCCCGGCGAAGGCTTCGGCCATCTCGCGGCTGCCCACGTTGGCAATGCAGTGCAGGGCCAGGCCCATGAATGTGGGGTTGCGGCTGGCCAAGTCGTTCCTGATGGCGTTGTTGATCAGGCGGATCAGCTCGCTGTTGGAGTTCACCAGCACCGAGATGAAAAGGTAGCCCTGTGCTCCAAAAAGACAGAACAGAAAGTGTGTGACAACCTGTGTCCCCCCACGGCCCAGATGCACAGACGCTGGGCCTTCCTTCAGGAAACCTACAGCACCCTCCCGTCTGCTTGGCATGCGGCCACCTCACTCTCCACACTCTCCCAAAGAGGCCCTTTGCTGGGTGCAGCCCGCTATGCCAACCCTGTTCCTCCTGCCCCCAATTAATATCCCCTCACTCCTCAGGCCACCTCAACACATATGCCACCCTCCCTCAGAGTCCATGCTAAGGCACTGGCCACAGCTGCCATTCTACTTTTATGGGGCCATCAGATGCCCATCCCTCCAGTGGACATGGGTGGGGCCCATGTCTGCTTTTGGTCACTGCAGCCAGGAGTCTCCCTGGCACACTGCTTGGTGCATGGTAGGCACCCCACAATTACTGTTGACTAAATTGCCAATATTTTTTAAAAACCCTGAGACACCTACAGTATTTTTTAATTTCTGCAAGTTAAATTTTTTGACAAATTGAAGAAAATGTTACTTTATAACCCTGGGGAAAACATATAGAATTAACATTATTTCAAAAGAATGCAGAGCTTCTCAGGTTTTGGCAGTGGGAAGTACCCTTCCACTGTGGGTCTGCTCGGGCAAGGCTGGGGCATGAGGATGCTGCCCTGCGGCTTTGATTCTAACCACATGCATGTGGAGCCTACTGCAGAAACAAAGTCCTGCCAGCGGCTGTGGGATAAGGAGCCATGCTGCTTCCTCTGAGGCCGACCTGGTGGGAGACAGCAGCGGCACCCAGGGCACCATCACACCACACGCTGGGCTCAAGCAGCGCCCACATAAACCAACAGGGAAATCCTTAGACTTGTCAGATGTGAAGTGGTAAAGAAAAGTAGCAAGAAAAGAAATGGCCTCCTTATTAAAAGAACCTAATCCAGAAACAAAACCTCCTCCTCCAGTGTTACTGCCTCCTGAAGAGCATCCAGCTGGGCTGGAAAGGGGAGGGGGACTTAGGTGTCAGCACCAGGGGCTACCATGGGGTACTCACAATCTGCTTCTCCGTGTATCGGTTTGAACTCAGCAAGTTCACAGCCTCCATGTGTCCGAAGTCAATGTCATGACCAAGGAGGAAGATGAAGAGCAACTTGCAGACATATTTTTTTTTACTATAGCCATCAAGAGCCTTGTCGCCTGCAGAGAAGGTAGAAAAAGGTCTCACTGCAGGTGGGCAAGGCGGGAGAGCAGGAAGAACGAACCAAGGGGAAGTGGCAGACACCATGCTGAGCATGAATAATATTTCTAAACTGGTGGTGCATGTCAGAATCCGAATTTTTGGCTTCCCTTTTAAAAACAGAAACCAGAATACCTGGCAGCAAGAGTTCTGCCCTCCTAGGACAACCCTGGGCAGGCGCATCCAGCAGGGCCCTCCCTGGGCCTCACTTGGACCAGCCATAATCCCACCAAGGCCTCTACAGTGATGGAATTTGCAAACCCTGCCGTAAACCATCAAGTTAATCTTTTAAATACATTTATTCGTTTAAGCAGTTGAACATACACTAAATTATCTTCCATTCTACAACAGTTTTAGGACAAATAACCTAGCTATAAAAAGGAGACACACACACACACACACACACACACACACACACACAGAGGCCCCAGAAGGATTCTTGTTTCTTTACCCCAATCACTGTATAACCGAATGCCTCACAGGAGATCACAGCAAGGCAGAGTCAAAACATGTAATTGGCAGAATATAAAATTCCCACTTAAAAGGAGGACCCATCCGCACCATCATTTTAAATGCCAGAAATTCTTGTTTCACTTGAGAAGTGCAGAAATATTCTTCAGAGCCGACCTCTACAGATTGCAGAGGGGACAACTGAAAAGGCTGGTCTTCTTACAGGGTTGGGCCTTACAGTGACACAGCTCTCACAGGATGAAGGGCAGGGAAGAGACCTCAGCAATACTCGCTGCTCCAGCCCACTCCTTGTTACGGGTGGGTTTTTTAGAATAACGACCCACTGCACCTTGAGGAGATCCTGAGAAACCCTTCCTCCCTGTGGGCAGCAAATTAATATATCCTTTAAAAGACCAAACAACATAAAAGCAGATCCGAAGTGGCTCCAACCCGGAAGCCTGTTACTCTCTCCTGCCCGCCCATCTGCTCGCTGTGCCTTGTCGGTGAGTGCAGCATGGCGTGAGGGAAGCGGGGAGCCCTCCATGAGGAAGCTCTAGTGCCATGCTTCCCACCCAGCCAAGATTCCACTGCCTCTGGAAACCTCCTGTGACAACCACAGCCAAAAATACAGCTTGATGCCCTCATACCCCCTGGGGACTTGTCCCTATTACTAACTTACAGAACTTCTTAAAGGAAAAAAATAACAGTGTAAGAGGGGAGAGAACTGATAGCCCGATCAGCCTGAGTCCTGTGGAGACAGCCCCTGGACACCCAAGCCTTTGTGTGGACCCCCCTGGCTCCTGCTCCTGCAGAACCCTGAGGAAGACCCTTTGTGGCAGCCCTCCCCGATGAGGGGGCCTACAGTGGGCACGCCATCAGAGGGTGTGCCCACCAGGAAGTGAGTAAGGCCATCACCAAGGCAGACAGGCAGTGAGCAGAAGCCCCTGAGGCCCAGAAGGCAGTTTGGGGGACTCACAGAGTACCTGCCAGAGAAAGGTCTTTCTCTAGCAGCCCCAGCACCGTGGGGAGTCAACAGGAGACCTGCCTAAAGTCAGAACACCCAAAATCAGCTATGTCTTCAGCAAAGGGAGGGCCTGCACCTGCAAAAGGACCTGGCAGGGATCTGTCTTGTCATACCACAGCTCCAGACAGGAAGAACCAATAGCCCTCCCACCCGAGGATATATGGCCCAGGCCCACTCTCACTTGGGTCTGGGCTCTGGTCTCCCCCAGCCCAGGTCAGGGGCATGGCAGGGGGCAGACATAGCATTCTCCCGTGGTGTCACCCCCACCTGCACCTCACCTGGCTCAGGTGTTCTTCACCTGCTCAAAGGTGACACCTGGGGGTTACTCTTCCTTTCCATCATATCCAAATGAGTCCCCAACCCTGAGTCCTCTCTCTACAGTGCTCTCCCTCATGGAGACCCGCAGCTGTTGGCAGGCTTCCTCAACATCCCCTACAAGGAGGGTCCACAAAGACGTGGATGGCTATAGGCAGTACTGCTGCTCACAGGACCTGGGTCAAGGGGGTCCTCCTGTGTTCATTTCCCAACACCCACCCACTGGAAGCAGGCAGGGGGGTCTGTGGAGCTTCTGCCTGGCCTGGTGGGCACTTGCTGCAGGCCGCTGACTTGCAGTCTCAGAGTTCCTGGTGACCCAAGGTCTTTCTCTAGCAGGTTTCAAACCATCAGCCCTCCCAGACCTCACTTCTCAGCTCAGCTGGCTGTGAGGGCTGCAGGCTTCAAGAGGACAGTGTGGGGCCACCTCCAGGCCGCAGAGGGACATCATAAAGCAGGCTCCCTAGAGCACACGGCTACTGTTCCCAGATCACCTTAACTACAGTGCGAGGAGCAGGACTGCAGTGCTCTGTGCCCTCCTCTCATGACAGCACTTTCATTCCCAATGAACCAGGTGCCTCAAAGAACAGCAGCAGTGCTCACTCCACACAGCCCGTTGCCTCTGTTGGGAAGGCATTTTCACTGCATGTTGCCTGGTCACGGAGTGCATGTGAGGAACTGGGATCTGATGCCCACACAGACCTGCCAAGCAGATCACAGGCCAGTGCCCAATGCCAACACTCAGCATCAGGACATGGCATCTTTGTGCCATGTGTGAGCTATGCCTCCCAGCGCCAAGTGCACCCTGCCTTGGACAGTGCCTCCACACCTCCCTTTCACACTTTTGCAGTAGTGGGCGGGGCTCCATGGTCATGCCACCTCACAGCCATGGCCACCCTCTCAACATGACCCCAGTGCCCTAGGGGCCCTGCCCACAGCAGCACCCAGGTTCTCTCTGTAGCCCCATGTGACTTGCTAGGGACCAAGGTTGCCAGCCCTCTGCATGCCCACAAATAGGCCGGCCCAGCCAGAGAACTTCTCTGCTTTCCAGTGAGCTGAAATCACACTCCAGCTTTGGGGAAGGGCCTCCAATATGTCTCGCCATGGAGACCCTCCTCCAGCCCTGGGAGCAAACACATACAGTCTCCTTATATCCTGGAATAACTTTATCACAGCTCAGCAATTCTTCATGATAAACATCCTTCCTTAATCCACTGTGTGGTTTCTCTCTCTGATTGGACCCAGACTGATACAGTCTTCAAAATGCGAGTTTGTGTATTGGGCTAGAATTGTTTTTTCATTCCAACAATTTCAAATTGTTATGTTGAACCTTAATTTTCTGAGCTGTGAAATGGGAGAATAATAGTAATACCTACTTCCCTGGCTTGTTGTGAAGATCAAAAGAGAATGGGTGGGAAACCTTTATCCTAAACCACAAAAGCATCATAATTAAGAACTAAGACTCAAGTCTGAAGGGTTCAGCCGCTTGCTAAGGCTATGATCTCAGACAAGTTTCTTAACCTGTCTAGGCTCCAGTTTCCTCAATGGGTTATGACAAAAATGAAATAGGATCCTGCACACAGAGCTGAGCCATGCTGGGATGGCATAAGAGCACACGCAAGTTAGTGTGCACCATGTTTCACTAACTGGTGAGGTGATACTCGTTTCACAGATGTTAAAAGGTTTAAAATGTCTGCCTTAGACGGACTGAAAACTGGTATTTTTTATAACAAAACATCAAGTGGGATGAGACGCATGGGGAGTGGGTCAGGCACCACAGCATCCTGACACTGCTTCGTCCTGAAGGGCCTGGGTCGAAAATGGACAGAAGCCGTAAGCAATCACAGTTACCAGGTCAGAGGCTCCACAGATGCCCTTGAGGACAGGGGCCCCATCTCCTTCCTCACTCCAGGCGCCAAGAGCACCAACAGCAGTGCTTAGCACAAGGGTTTTTTATTCATTAAATAAACAAATGGATAATCAAACAAACCAACTGTAAATTGGAAAACAGGACTACCCAAGTAAAAGAAAAATTAAGTTTTTAAATCTAACAACTTAGTAATTTATTTATAAAATTTAACTATAAATTTATAACTTATGTTAAATTAAGAATAAAATACTTTTGTATTCCCACCACAAAAAAAAGTATACAAAGTAATGCACATGTTAAATTGCTTGATCTAGCCATTTCCCAATGTACACATATATTAAAACATCATGTTGTACACCATACATATTACAATCTTTACTTGTCAAATAAAAAAATAAAATTAAAAAATATTTTTAATTAAAAAAACACCTTTTGATATCAACTCAATGAGTCTTTCTTTACTTTAATGAAACAGAACTGATTGTACATATCTGTGGGGTACAGTGCTGAATATCAATACCTGTGTGCAATATGTGATGCTCAAATCAGGATAATTATTATATTCAACATTACACAATGTAATCGTTTTTTGTGTCCATTAACCAATTTCTCAGTAACCCGCATTTCCCTCCCCCTTTCCCACCTCTGCTGGCCTCAGTTCTGTTCACTCTTTTTGAAAGTTCAATGAATTATGGTGATTGTTGTATCTTTCTTTCTTTCTTTACTTGTTTATTCCTTTAGCTCCCATTTATGAGTGAGGACAAGTGGTATTTTCTCTTTCTGTGCCTGGCTTATTTCACTTGACATAATTTTCTCTAAGTTCATCCATGTTGCTGCAAGTGGCAGAATTTCATTCTTTTTTTATGGCAAGAGGTACGGGTCTGGTTTCATTCTTTTACATATGGATGTCCAGTTTTCCCAGCACCATTTATTGAAGAGGCAGTCTTTCCCAAAGTATGCTCCTGCTGCCCTTGTCAAAGATCAGTTGGCTGTAAGTATGTGGGTTGATTTCTGGGTTCTCTGTTCTGTTCCATTGTTCCAAGTGTCTGTTTCTATGCTAGTACCATGCTGTTTTGGTTACTATAGCTTTGTAGTATATTTTGAGGTCTGGTAGTGTAATGCCTCAAGCTTTATTTTTTTTCCTCAGGATTGCTTTGGCTATCAGGGTCTTTTATTGTTCCATATGAATGTTAGGATTATTTTTTCTAATTCTGTGAAGAATGTCATTGGTGTTTTGATGGGGTTTGCACTGCATCTGTAGATCGCTTTGGGTAGCACTGACATTTTCGCTATGTCAATTCTTCCAATCCAAGAGCATGGAATGTCTCTCCATCTTTTTGTGTCCTCTTTAACTTCTTTCTCCAGTAATTTGTAGTTCTCATTGTAGAGATCTTTCACCTCCTAGGTTAAATTTATTCCTAGGTATATTGTTTTGGGGGGTGACTACTGCAAATAGGCTTGCTTTCTTGATTTCTTTTTCTGCTAGTTCATTATAGGAGTATAAAAATGCTACCAATTTACATGCTGATTTTGTATCCTGCAACTTCACTGAAATTGTTTATCAGCCCTAAGAGTTGTTTTTGTTTTTGTTTTTTTTTTTGTAGAATCTTTTGGTTTTTCTATATATAGGATCATGTCATCTGCAAACAGGGACAGTTTGAATTTGTCTTTTCCAATCTGGATGCCCTTTAATTTCTTTCTCTTTCCTGATGGCTCTGGCTAGAATTTCCAATACTATGTTGAACAGGAGTGGTAAGAGTGGGCATCCTTGTCTTCCTGTTCTTAAGGGAAAAGCTTTTATCTTTTCTCCATTCAGGATGATACTGGTGGTGAGTTTGTCATAAATGGCTCTTACTGTGTTGACATAGTTTCCTTCTATACTTAATTTGCTGAGAGTCTTTATCATGAAGGGATGTTGAATTTTGTCAAATGCTTTTTCTGCATCTATTGAAATAACCATATGGTATTTTTCCTTTGGTTTCACTGATGTGGTCTATCACATTTATTGACTTGTGTATGTTGAACCATCCTTGCATCCCTGAGATGAATCCCACCTGATCATGTGTATAATTTTTTGATGTGCTATTGTATTCTGTTTGCTAATGTTTTGTTGAAGATTTTTGCATGTATGTTCATCAGAGATACTGGACTGTAGTTTTCTTTTATTGTATCTTTGTCTGGTTTTGGTGTCAGGGTGATGCTGGCCTCATAGAATGAGTTTGGGAGAATGGCCTCTCCTTCAATTTTTTGAAGAGAATTGTTATTAATTGCTGTTTAAAGGTCTGGAAAAATTCAGCAGTAAAGCCATCTGGTCCTGGCCTTTTCTTTCTTGGGAGACTACTGATTACTGCTTAAATCTCATTGCTCATTACTGATCTGTTCAGTTTTTCAATTTCTTCTTGATTCACTCTCAGTAGTTTGTATGTGTCCAAAAATTTATCCATTTCCTCCAGGTCTTCAAATTTGTTGGCATATGGTTATTTATAATAGTCTCTAAAGAGTCTCTGTATTTCTGTGGTATCAGTTGTAATGTCTCCTTTATCATTTCTGATTTTTGTTATTTGGGTCTTCTCTCTTTTTAGTTAGCCTAGCTAATGATTTGTCTATTTTGTTTATCTGCTCAAAAAATCAACTTTTCGTTTCATTGATCTTTTGTATAGTTTTCTGTGTCTCTATTTCATTTAGATCTGCTCTTATTTTAATTCTTTCTGTCTACTAATTTTGTTCCTATTTTTCTAGTTCTTTGAGGTGTACCATTAGATTATTTGAAATCTTTCTATTCTTTCGATGTAAGCATTTATTACAATAAGCTTCCCTCTCAGTACTGCTTTTGCAGTATCCCATAGGTTTTAGTATAACATATCCTTATTTTCGTTGTTTCAAGAAATTTTTTTATTCCCTGTTTAATTTCTTCTTGGACCCCTAAGTCATTCATGTTGTTTAATTTCCATGTATTCGTAGTTTCCAGAGTTTCACTTGTTATTTAGTTCTAGTTTTAATCTGTTACACTCTGAAAAGATACTTAAAATGATTTCAGTTTTTTAAAAATTTGTTGAGGGCTGGCCCCGTGGCTCACTCGGGAGAGTGTGGCGCTGGTAGTGCCAAGGCCGTGGGTTCGGATCCTATATAGGGGTGGCCAGTGTGCTCACTGGCTGAGCATGGTGTGGACAACACCGTGCTGAGGGTTGCAATCCCCTTACTGGTCAAAAAAAAAAATTTGTTGAGACTTGATTTGTGACTTAACATGTGGTCTATCCTAAAGAATGTTTCATGTGCTGAAGAGAAGAAAGTATATGCTGTAGTTATTGGACGAAATGTTCTGCAGAAATCTGTCATGTCCAGTTGGTCTAAAGTGCAGTTCAAATCCTATGAGTCTCTGCTGATTTGTAGCCTAGATGATCAGTCCAAAGCTGAAAGGGGAGTTCAGGTCCCCAACGATTGTCATATTGAGATCTAGTCTATCTCTTTCTTTAGGTCTAATAATGTTTGCTCTATACATTTGGGTGCTACAGTGTTGGGTGTGTGTATATTTATGATTGTTATGTCTTCTTGCTGGATAGATTTCTTTACCATTATATAATAGCCTTCTCTGTCTCTTTTTCTGGTTTCTGGTTTAAAGTCTATTTTATCTGACATAAGAATAGCTACTCCTGCTCATTTTTGGTTTCCATTTATGTCGTATATCTTTTTCTATCCCTTCACTATTAGTCTGTGTGTGTCTTTACAGGTGAGGTGAATCTCTTGTAGACAACAAACAGTTGGGCCTAGCTTTTTAATCCAGTCAGTCTGTGTTTTTTGAGTGGGGAATTTAATCCATTTACATTTAGGGTCGTTATTGAAAGGTACTGTCTTGCTCCTGTCATTTTATCAATTTTCATGGGGATGTTTTAAATATCTTTTGTTCCATTCTTCTTTCATTGTTTGTCTTTGGTATTTGTTGATTTTTTGAGATGGTAAACACAGTTTCTTTCTCTTTCTCATTTGCATTTTTGTTCTAACAATGGGTTTTTTTTCTTTCTCATGTATTCATGGTAGTGATTATCATTTTGGGGATTCCAGATACAGGATTCCCTTGACGATTTCTTGCAGGGCTGGCCATGTGGTGGTAAACACCCACAGTTTTTATTTGTCTGGGAAATACACTGTTTTAGTCTGTTTTGTCTTGCTATAACAGAAATACCTGAGACTGGGTAATTTATAAGGAAAAGAGGTTTATTTAGCTTATGATTCTGGGACAGCTGCATCTGGCACGGGCATCAGACTGCTTCTACTCATGGCAGAAAGCAGCAGGCAGCCAGTGGGTACAAGCAGATCACATGGCGAGAGGAAGCAAGAGAGAGAGAAAGAGAGAAGGCGCCAGGGTCCTTTAAACAATCAGGTCTTGCGGGAACTAACAGAGCGAGAACTCACTCACTACCCCTCCTCCCCCAGGGAAAGCATTAATCCATTCATGAGGGATCCGCCCCCACAACTCAATCAGTTTCTAACACTGCCACATTGGAGATCAAATTTCTACATGAGTTTTGGAGGGGACAATACATCCAAACTCCATCATACACCATTTCTCTCCCATTTCTGAAGGATAGCCCTGCTGGGTATAGTATTCTTGGTTAGCAGTTTTTCTGAGTATTTTGTCTTTTTTTTTTTTTTTTTTTTTTTTAAAGATGACCGGTAAGGGAATCTTAACCCTTGACTTGGTGTTGTCAGCACCACACTCTCCCAAGTGAGCTAACCAGCCATCCCTATATGGGATCCAAACCCATGGCCTTGGTGTTATCAGCACCACACTCTCCCAAGTGAGCCACAGCTGGCCCTTCTTTGAGTATTTTGAATTATCAACCCATTTTCTTCTGGCCTGTAGAGTTTCTGTTGAGAAGTCTGCTGTTAGTCTAATGGGGACTCTCTTATAGGTGACTTGATGCTTTTCTTGTGTTGTTTTTAAGATTCTGTCTTTGACTTTTGCCAGTTTGACTACAATATGTCTTGGAAAGAACCTATTTGGATTGAATCTGTTTGGGGATCTTTGAGTCTCCTGGATCTGAAAGTCCGTGTCTCTCCCTATACCTGGGAAATTTTATGCTTTTATTTAATTGAATAGGTCTTCAATGCCTTTTCTTTTCTCTTCCCCTTCCAGAACACCCATGATTTGAATGTTTGTGTCTGCTAGCTTGCTTAGATTTTCATTTTTGTTGATTCTTTTTTCTTTTTGTCCACTAGGGTTATTTTGAAAAGATTGTTTGAGATCAGAAATTCTTTCTTCTGCTTGCTCTAGCCTGCTGCTTAAGCTCTTGGTTGTGTTTTTTTATTTCACTGAATGAATCCTTCAGTCCCAGGAGTTCTACTACATTCTTTCATAAGGTATTAATCTCTTTGTTAATTTCCTCCTTCATATCCTAGACAATTTTTATCATTTCACTGTGTTGTCTAACTGAGTCTTCCTGTATCTCATTGAGTTTCCTTAGGATTATTGCTCGGAATTCCTTCTCAGTCACTTTAAATACTTGAGAATTATTGTATCCTTTGATGGTGTCATATTTTCTCGTTTTTTCATATTTCTAGTATCTCTGCATTAAAATACAGATAAATGTTGAGGACAATATGCTCAGTGAAAGAAGCCAGACACAAAAGGACAAATACTGTATGATTCCATCCATGAGGCTCCTACAGTCATCAGACTCACAGAGACAGAGGAGGGAGGAGGAATGGGGAGTTAGTGTTGAATGGGGACAGAGTTTCAGATTTGCAAGATATAAAAAGTTCTGGAGATGGATGATGGTGTTGGCTGCACCTCAACATGAATGCACTTAACAATACTGAATTGTACACTTCAAAATGGTAAATTTTATGCTGTGTGTATTTTGTCACAATTTTTTTAAATTTTTTTAGTATTTTTTTTAATATGAAGAAAAGGTATAACAAATTTTAATTATATCATAGTTTTACAAGACACAGAGCCTGAAGGCAGACCTCTTTAAAAAACTGCAAGTACACTAATAAAAGTACAATGATACTTGAAAAATTTCATGGAAAGATTAGTATTATCTTTTAATTCTATTTTTCCACAAACTTTTTTAAGCAGCCTCATATTCTTAGGTATCCCATTATCTTTAAATACCATGAAAATAATCAAATTACAGAAGTTTTTTTCTAAGTGAAAAACAATGATGAACTGATTTTCTATTTTAAAAAGTCAAATGTAAAGTTAACTTGAAGATAATGTCACCCCTTGTAGTCCCCACTCCCGGCATGTACAGTCCTGGTTTTCAATCCACAATTCCCCAAGAACAAAGAGGCAGCAAGCACATTTATGTTAATCCTATTTCTGAATGTCTCACACACAAGAAAAACACTCCAGCCACATGAATTTTTAGGGCCAAAGTCTTGCTAATTTTAAACATTAGGTTCTATTTTTCTATTTGTATAAACCTAAAGGAAAAAACAATATTCAAATTAAATTAATGCAAATTAATTTTCAAATCCAATCATTCCCACAGCTGTAAATCCACTTTAATTTAAGTTTTAAGCTCTGAAGACAAAGTATTAAATATTTTATATTCTCATCCTTAACAACTAAATGTAGAAATCCCGTCTTTAAGAACTGGCACCATAGGCTCTACTTGTCACAAAGCTGAGTAAAGAATTGGAAACCTTAAGAGATCTTGGATTCACGCTCTCCATCCTTTTTAACCTAAAACTCCACCCACTTAGTTACTCACGCTTCTGAGGCCACCCCATCCTGTCTCTTTCCACCATGGATACAGACAAAATTAGACCAAGATCACTGCTCTTTAGGGATTGAGGAAATACAGCCAGTCCAGCACCTGTAAGCTTTGCCTATGACTGGAGCAGCCTCCAGCTGCCACAAACTGACCATCCATCAGAAGCACTGGTCTGAAGGCTGAGAAAGGCATGCTGCACACAGAGACGGTGCTGTCCACGTGGCCAGGATATGCAGGTTTCTACCATGGGGTTGGGGGACCACACATCTGTCCCCCAAAAAGGGAAGGGGTGGGAGGGCTCCTCGCCCACCATGAGATGAACCTGACCACCCTCACTAGACGCCACCTTGCCAAGAGAGACATTCCTGTCTGACACCAAGATAGCAGGCATCACTCTGGTCTCTGCATGCCCAGATGCTGCTCTTTCTCATTAGGAAAATGCCAATGACCAAACTCTCTGGATGACGTCTGAACCAGGACTTTTTTTTACTCTTTCACCCACAGTGCCTGGGACTCAACAGTGCAGCACTGTGCTCAGCATGGTAAAGAGAGCAGGACACCAGTTGTACGTGGACTCTTGCTTTTGCACCACTGCAGCACCTCCCACCCACTGGGCACTCCTTTGAGCTCAGCTGAGGCACCTTTTCCTCCATGAGCCATCCTAGAGCTACTCACACCACAAGCATTAATTCAGCCCTCGCCAGTAACCCCCAGAGACCTGGGCATTTTCTGGACTATATTCAACAGTTCACTGAGTTTATTGTTTAAAAAACGTCTTTCTGGTATCATAGTAATCAGTGAGATACAAATTAAAACCACAGTGAAGTACCACTACACACCTACTACAGTTACTAAAATTAGAAAGACTAGCCATACCAAGTTCTGGCAAGATTGTGGGGCAACAAGAACTCTCATGCACTACAAAATGGTGCAGCCACTTTGGAAAATGGTTTGGCAGTTTCTTACAAAGTGAAACATACAATGGTACTTCAAAAAGTTCACTGAAAAACAGAATTAAAAGATATTGGTTAGAGCACAGTGTTACAACACCATGGTCAAGGGTTTGGATCCCAATACTGTCTAGCTGCCAAAAAAAAAAAAAAAAGATAATATGAATCCATGAGCTCTCTGAAGTACTCTCGGAGACCTTCCCTACGACCCCACCATTCCACTCCTAGGTATCTACCCAAGCATGATGGAAACATGCGTCCACACAAAGATTTGTTCACAAATGCTTTACTCCTACCAGCCATCAACTGGAAACAACCTGAATGTCCATCAGCTGGTAAGTAGATAAACAGCACACATAGCACCCAGCCTTAAAAGGGACCGATCACTGATAAACTGATAAACATAGCACGAGTGAGTCTACGATAAGTCAGAGAAGTTTTGACTCCTTCATGATTCCTTTTCTGTAAACTTTTAGAAATGGAAAAGCTAGAGGGACCAAGAGTAGGTCAGTGGCTGCTGGGGTCAGGGAGAGTGTGTAAGTGCTGACTGAAATGACCTGTATCTGGATTGTGGTGGTAGCTGCGTGGCTGCATGCACTTGTCAAAATCCAAACTGCACATTGAAAATGGATGAATTTTATTGTGAATAAATTACATTTCATAAAGCTGGTAAATTTATTCTGTCAAAATATTCCAGTAAAAAAAAAGGAGCAAAAGATGAAAGAACATCAACAAAACGGTGGGCACCAGTGCAAGTGGTCAACAGGAGGCTCCACAGGAGGATGGTGCAAGGAGCCCTGTGCACGTGAGCCCTGACAGTTCCTCAGTGAAAAGCTGTGTTTTTTTAAGTCTTTCTGTGCCTACAATAACACAAGCTAGCTATGGGAAGGAACGATGAATTTTTAAATTCATCTTTGTATCCCCAGTGCCTAGAATCTAGTAAACACCAGTAGTTATTTATAAAATTAATGTGTGGTAAACTCCTGAAGATGATCAGTCATAAGAAATTACCATGTCTCTATAGAGTATGAAAACACAACAGTTGTTTTCTAAAGATTTCAAGGTTGAGGCTATGCTAGTCAACGTGATACTAACTACATGCCACCCAAAATGTAACGGTCTGCACAACAAGCGCTGATCCTCGCTCACAAGCCTGCAGGTCCACTGAGGCTCACTGACCTCGATAGGCCTGGCTGGGCTTACCTGGTGAGGCCTGCCCCATGTGCCTCTCCACCTGTCCCTGTGGCCAGCCAGAGCATGTTCTCCTGATGGAGGTAGGAAGGTCCCCCAGAGGCACAGGGAAACCAGAAATTCTCCTTTGGCTCAGGTTTGGAACTGGCACACAACACTTCTGCCCACACTCCACAAGCCTAGTCACATGACCAAGCCCAGCCTCGTTCCTCAAATAAAATCACAGAGAAGCCACCTGGACCTACAGCTTCCTTGATGGCAAGTTTTTATTTTTATTTTTATTTATTTATTTATTTATTTTTAATTTATTTTATTTATTGAATCAAAATTGATTATACATATTTTGGGGGTTCAACATTGAGATACGTTGATCAAATCAATATTACTAGCATATATATTGTTACAAATCATACTTATTCTTTATGCCCCTTGTCCAAGCTCTCCCCCTCCCCCTCTCCCTTCCCCCTCCCCCCTCTAATGACCCTAGATTTCTTCTCTCCTTCTGAAAGAGTAATGGTTACTCTGTTGATTTGTTGCCTAGATGATCTGTCCGATGCTGAGAGTTGTGATCAAGTCCCCCAATGTTATCATACAGCAGATGCTTCTTCGTCACTCTGAAATGGGCTTTATGGAGAGAGACATCCTTTTCTTTTCTTTATCTCTGCTGGTGACTCTGCTTGTTTCAATGCACTCCAGTGGCTGGTGGACCATCCATGTGGTAATTGTGGTGTCTAGCTGCTCTCACGGCAGCCATGGTTATTGTGGTGGCTGCAGTGGGCCACCCACATGGAGGTGATGTTTTTGGCATGCTCCTTGCCACTGGCAGTGTGCCTGGTTGTGGGGTGTGTCTGGTCCCCAACTCCATGCCTTGGGTCCCTGGATGGGCCCCGAGGCGCTGGCACAGTGTGCCTGGTTGTAGGAGGGGGATCCGGTCCCTTTTTCCAGGCCTCGAAGTCACCAGGCGGACTCCAAGGCCCTGGCGTCGTGTGTCTGGTTATGGGCGGGGGGTCCGGTCCCCTCCTCCATACTTCGGGTCCCCGGGCAGGCCCCAAGGCGCTGGCGCAGTGTGCCAGGTTGTGGGAAGGGATTGATGGCAAGTTTTTAAATTAGAGATCCAACTTTCTTTTTTTAAAAAAGATGACCGGTAAGGGGATCTTAACCATTGACTTGGTGTTGTCAGCACCACGCTCTCCCAAGTGAGCAACCCGCCATCCCTATATGGGATCCGAACCCCTGGCCTTGGTGTTATCAGCACCACACTCTCCCAAGTGAACCACGGGCCGGCCCTAGAGATTCAACTTTCTAGCTCACCAGACTTCTCAAGTTTCATCACCTTTTGTCTGTTGTTATGTATTTTATTTCTATATGCATTTGAAACTCCACAAGACATTATTGAACAACGATCAGTTAAACTTACCTACACATCTACCACTTTCTTTTTCATTCTTTTCTACATCTCTGACTCTCATCTGGAATTATTTTTCTTTACAATTTCACCTGGGATTAACACCCTTTAGAGTTTCCTTTTGCACAGAACTTCTGGTGGGAAATTCTCTCCATTTCTGTTGTGAAAAGGCCTGTTTTAGCTTCATGCTAAGGGATGTTTTGCTGGGTGTGGACTCCTCGGCAGGTTGTTGCTTCCTCAGCACTGGAGAGAGCATTCTGCTGCTCCTGCTTTCCACTGTCACCGCTGCTCCTTGCAGATGTCCATCCTTCCCCTCTGGCTACTTTTAAGACTTTCTGTCTTCAGATTTCTGCATTTCGCAATAACATATCTAAGAGTAGGTCTCTTTTTATTTATTCTGTGTTTGTTTTGTGGATTCTTAAAGGTTCTCTTTAATTAAACACTGCCTGTCACATCATCGCCCCTTTCCCACCTTCTCACTGTACCCCAATGTCTCCCACCCACTCTTCTGCTTTTCTACTTGCTCTGGCTATTCTCAAGAGAGCTTTTTTCTGACCTATCTTTCAGAACACTAAATCTCTCTAAACTGTGTCTGTCATTATATCCATCCATTGAGTTCATTTCGGTTACTGCACATTTCAGTTCTAGAATCTGCTATGTAACTTTTCATACTTTCCAAGGCTCCTGCTCAGATTTTCAAGTTTGTCTTTTATTTATTTAAACCGTGGTAAACCTGTTATTGGTCCTGATCTGAATCTGGTATCACAGGTCTCTGTGATTCCGTGTCAGTGGCCTCTGCTGGAGATTCCTCATAACGTCCTGTTTCTCTGTGTGCCTGGTTATTGCTGACCATATGCTGGACGTTATATTTGAAGAATCAGCTGGAGGAATCATCTGACACCTATGATTACAGTATCTCCCTCCAGGGAGGTTTGTTTCTCCTCACCACAACCAAGTAGGGAGCGTGAGGTTGCTTGGAGCAGCAGATGTCCAGAAGCCCAGCTGCAGGCCTGGGGAGGACTTGCTCACTGCCAGTCCACTCTTGCCCTGGGGGTACTGCCTTTTGTGAGGGGTGGGTCTCAGTTTAAAGTGGAAGGTGGTCTCCAGTTCTGGACGGCTTTGACTTTTTTCCCTGTAGACCAGAGCTCCTCAACCTCATAACTACTGACATCTTCGGCCAGATAATTCTTTGGTGTGGGGACTGTTCTGTGTTGGGTGTTCAGCAGCCCCCTGGCCTCTACCTGCTAGATGTCAGTAGCACCCCCCCTTCCCCAGTTGTGACAACCAATAATGTCTCCTGGTATTGCTAAATATCTTGGGGGCGGGGGGGGGGGGAGTCAGGGGCGGGGCAAAATCACCCTGATTGATAACTATTGCTCTAGACCTTCAAAGGTCACCAAAAACATAGCTCAGTTTTGTGTGTTTCTTTGGGATTAGCAAATGCTCTCAAGTTACCATAGTTGCTTAAGTGGGTTCTTGCCTTCTCCAAGGTATGGCTTAGTAATTATACTTCTTCCCTGTTACTCTTTAATGCTTTGAAGATTTTTTTTAACGCTATGTTTTTTTGTTTTTTTGATTTTTCTGCACAGCTTGCTGGTACAGGGATCTGAATCCTTAACCTTGATGTCTATCTTTTCAAACTGTTTTCAGTGGAAGTGCTATGGGTTAAATGTGTCCCCAAGAAGTTCATGTACTGGAAGTAAGCCCCACAGTAACAGTGTTAAGAGGATAGGGAATCCAATTACGGTGTTTCAGAGGTGAAGGATGGTGCCCTTGTGAATGGACTGATCCATTCATGGAGTCATGGGTGTGCTTCCAGTGGCTTCAAAAGGAGAGCAAGTGAGGTCAGCTTTCTTGCTCAGCCTGTTCTAGCCATGTGACACCCGGTCAACCTCGGACCCTGTAGAGAGTCCCACTAAGAAGAAGGCCCTCACCAGATGTGCTCCCTGGACTTTGGGTTTCCCAGCCTCTGAAACTATAAGAAATAAATTTCATTCCTTTATAAACTACCCAGTATCTGTTATAAGCAACAGAAAATGGACTAATACTGGAAGGGTTGGTCTAAATCTGCAGTGTCCAACATGGAGGCCTCTGGCCACACATGGTTACTGACCACTTGAAATGTGGTGGTCCAAACTGAGATGTGCTCTAAGTATAAAATATATGCCAGATTTTGAAAACTTGGTATGATAAAACATGTAAAATATTTCAGTAATTTTTTCACTGACTACATATTGCAATGATATTTTAGGTACATTGGGCTAAATAAAATATATCATTAAAGTTCCTTTCATGTGCTTCGTTTCACTTTTTTCAATAAGAATACTAGAAAATCTAGACTCAGGAGTGTGGCCTCTACTATATTTCTACTGGATGGCACAGACAGAAGTCACCTAATTCACATAACTGGAAGGAGAGCCCCAGACTGACATTTCTTGAGGATAAGGGCTAGATTTTCTTTTGCATCTTTTGGTACTACTGAAAGTATATACATGCTCAATAAATGCCAAATGGTTAATAAATAAGAGGAAACCTCTTTCCCTATCTAGGATGGCTCAGCTTTAGGCAGGCATGAAAGCAGAAGTAACAAAGGTCTTTAGTCCCACAACATTTATACAGACAGTTTGTGAATTTAATAGCTTAACAAAGTCTTTAATCTTAAAGTTACAGGTCGACAAATTAGATTATTATTCTAAAATCTATAAAATCTCACATTCAAATTTAATCTTTACCACTTTGTGAGGGCCTGAGCTCTTTTCATAACAACAACACGGATGGACATTCATAAGGTGCTCACTTTCTATCAGGCAAGTTGTGTATTTTCTCATACAGACACATTAGAACAGCACACACAGCCTGGAGCCTCTATCAAGTGTGTGGCTGGCTGACGGGTGTTAATTTCGTTAGGGTCTGGCTCCCTCAGCTTTGGAGCCCAGGCTGAGCAAGGGGGTGAGACGAAGGCCCACCCACCTCAACCCAATGCCAGACTCCTCCAACAGGCAATCTGTGCCCCAAAGCTCCTGCATGGGCGAGGGTGACAGTCTGAGATCAACATTGCTCTCTGGTGCCTCCCCACCTCCATCTAACTCTGAGTCCTCCCTCTACTTTCCACTGGTGTTACTCCTAATAAAGCTTTTGTATGCAACACCATCTCAGGGTCTGCATCCTACAGAATCCAGCTTGAGATAATTAGTATCCCCACCTTCCAGCTGAGAAAAGAGACTCAGAGGTAAGTAACATGCCCAAGATAACACAGCTAACAAGAGCAGGGACGTAACCTGGAGACAGTCAGACGACCTTGCTCGGAACTACCCCATGATATTCCCTCTCTTTACAAAGCAATTAGACGTGCCCCCTGCCCCCCCCCACACACAAATATATATATAAGCAAACTATTTCACACACAATTTCAGGAGTTTCATATACCTGGAGGATCCTTGGGCCTTGTTTTGAAATATTAAAACTTAACACTTTTCTTAGAGCTCAATAGAGCATGTACCAATTAGTAACAACTTAAATCCCACTAGTTTTTGCATCACCTGAAAATACAGGATATCCATCCTCAAGCCACCAAAAAGCACCAATGCCAAGAAACTCTAGAAGTCCCCAGGGCTGTCCCTCTAGTATCTCAGGGTTCAGTCCTAGCCCTCTCCTCTCCTCACTGTTTTTGGTCAATTTCAGCTACTCTCGTGGCCAAAGTATGCTCAGAGACTTGAGCCAGGTCTCACACCTGTAAAAATTAACTGAAAAACTAAGGATTAACTAGGCTTTCACAAATGTCCTATAACTGATCTTTTTTTTTTTCCTTTTTTGGTGCCTGGCCAGTACAAGGATCCAAACCTGTGACCTTGGTGTTATAAGGCTGCGCTCTAACCAACTGAGCTAACCAGCCAGCCCCAGTGTCCCAAAACTGAGAGTTAGGACGTTCAGGAAAGGCACCCATTCTACAAACTGGCTTACAGAGGTGTCTGCCTCCAGTGGGTCAGGTCCCTGCTTACTGTCGCATGGAAAGTTACTCATTAACACTTCAACACAGGAAGTGCTTAGATTACCTTAGATTACTTGACAATACTTCAAACAAATAACTAGAGGCCTCAAGAAGAGCATTTCCTGTTATTTCATGTTCATCCTTTGAGTCCCCAAAGCCGCAGGCCCTCTGGCTCACACCCCCAGCCCATGGCTGAGCAGCACCACCAGACACTAAACTGTGCTGTCCCAACCCCAAGCAAAGGCCCAATGGCCAGGAGGGGCCTCACTAATTCAACACACCCTTCAAACAACTCCAGAGTAACCAATGGCTTGATTTTAAACATTTTTTAATTCTGACAGAGCCATGACAGTAACTGTACTAACTGAGAACTTAACTTTGGTTTGGGGTGAAAAAAATGGTATTAAAAGATTAGATCCTTACTATATAAAATTTACTACAGAACATTTCATGGACAAGGTTAAACACACTTACCTTTAAATTTTGATCTAATATTTGCCAGTTCCTTGTTTATCCTCTTTATTTCTGCTTCTTTACTTTTGCCTAAAAAAAGGAAAACACAAAGGCATTCTTATTCTAACTGATCTCTAAAGAAATACCCGTTTCCCTGATAAGACCACACTCAGCACTAAAGGCAGAATCCCTGTGTCAAGGAGTGGAACGAGGCCCTGCAGTCTCCAGCTCAGCCTCTTTTTTTTAAGGCAGGAGAAGAGCCCAAGGAAAGAAGCAATCTGCCTCCAACCCAGAACCAGCGGCAGGAGCCGTGCAAAGCCTAGGACAACACAAAGGTCCACAGATGCCCCACAGGGAAGCACCTGGTCTACCCAGAGAGGTGCCCTGCAGCCCACTTTGATTCTACCTTTTACCAGGTTCTGGAACTGGAAGACACTAAAAATACCTGCTGAATGTTTCCTGCAATAAATCACCACCAGCTAACAATACTCCACTCCTAAAATTGACTTTAACTGCCACAGATAATAAAAGTATACAGTTTTAAATCCGTTGGCTTCCAACATTCTCTCCTTATGAAATTGACCAACCTACAAAATCTGGTAAGTCCACTCTTATAATATCCAGTGAAGTCTGGGAATTCTCCACTTTACAAAAAAGAGACAGAAGGTACCTTAGGTACATAACAGTCACTAACTCTATCACTAAAGTGGCCTCCATGCGACAGACACCTGTGTGTACACAACGTGGGAGGCACTGAATAGAGACACCATATGCCGTTTAACTCCACCTGGACTAGGTGTGAAAACTGAGGTTTAGAGAGCACGAGTGACTTCACTAGGACCAGACATATCTAACACACACATAAAAACACAAGACAGATGGTTTGCAATGGTTTGAATGTTTGTCCCCTCCAAAGCTAAGTTGAAGCTTTGTCCCAAAAATGGCATTTGAAAGGTGATTGGATAGTGAGGACTATGCCCTCATGAGTGGATTAATCCACTCGTGGGTCAATGGGCTAATGAGTTAATGGGTTATTGGGTAGTAGACTGGGGGCTTTACGGGGAAAGGAAGAAGTGTGTTAGCACATGCTCTTGCTCAGCCCTCGCTGGGTGACACCCTGCATCACCACAGGACTCTGCAGAGCCCCCAGCCCGAAGACCCTCACCAGATATGCCCCCCTGACCTTGCCCTTCCCAGCCTCCCAAACTGTAAGAAGTAAATGTCATTTTCTTATCAATTACCAAGTCCAGGTATTCTGTCATAAGCAACAGAAAGAGCCCAACACTATTCATCACACAAGATAAGGTGAGTCTGTGTGAGTGTAAGTTACTCCTTGAAAGCACCAATATTGCTACCAACGAGGGCCTCTCAAGTGAGTCCTTCGTTTAAGGGTTATGTCTCCAGTGGAGTAAACGGCCCCTGCAGCAGCCTGCCCACATCAGAACACTGCACAAGCAGCCCCACTGGCCACTGCTCACGGATCCCCAGGACACTGGGCCCACCCTGCCCTCCCCAGCCTTGAGGCCCTGACTTGGCCAGTGCTCCCAAAACCTATCTCGCCTTCTCCAGCAACACAACTGCCCTCCTCCAGGAATATCGCTTATCTGCCAATACATATTTCCTAACGAATATGGCTTAATATTTGCTGAATTAAAGGGACATTCTTTTGAGCCAATCCTACCCTAGAAAACTCCAAACAAACAGTAGGTCAGGACAGGAAAGGAGAGAACCCATGCAAGGGCCCCCCACCCAGCCACCGTTCCAGGGCTGTGGGCAGATGCTAAAACAATAGCTCCAGCCCTCAGGGAACCTTAAACCAGATATGGAGACACTCAAACCACCTGCCAAGCTCCTCTCTCTTCCTACTCCAACCTGGTGCAGGAAAGCCATTCAGAGCAGTGACCCTTGGGCAGGCTACCGCATCTCAGGCCCCTCTCTGTATGACGGCTGACCAGCTGAAGGCTCCATGAAGGAGCAGAGCAGCCAGCAGCCTGATGCCCCAGGGTAGCAGATAAAGGGCAAAAAAAACTTTTTTTTTTTTGAGGCAGGCTGGTAAGGAGATTTGAACCCTTGACCTCGGTGATACAACAGCATGCTCTAACCAACCAAGCTAACAGGCCAGCAAGGGCAAACTTCTTTCTGAAACTCTTCTTAAAATGTAATAGCTTTGCTGAAATACATTTTTTTAAACCTGGCTGAAAAGATCATGAAAACATCTTGGGAGCTTCCGCCACATACCTGCCATGACCGCAGGCAGCATCAAATAGCCTGGGCTGAACACAGATGAAGCATTCTGCCCAGGAGGCCACACGTGCCTGCCTGTGCATGCCTCCTGCCTGTACATGCCTGTGTGCCTGTGTGTGCCTATGTACGCACACCCAGGTGTGCCTGTGCCCACGTCTCTATGCGCCTACGTGTGCCTGTGTACACGTGCTTGTGTATGCATGCCTGTATACACATGCCCGTGACTGCATGTGCCTACGTACGCATGCCTAGGTGTGCCTGTGCACACGTGTCTGTGTATGCCTGTGTGTGCCTGTGCACACATGTCTCTGTGTGCCTGGGTGTGCCTGTGTGTGCATGCCTGGGGGCAGGGGCAGTGTGTTTGTGTACATGTGCACTTCTCACAAAGATGTACACAAATCTGTGCTTGTTGGCACAAAAGGAGGCCTTGCATTCTCTCTGGTATGTGCACGTTAGTTCACCTGCCCAAACACCAGGAAAAGAGATCACTTTGAATGGAAAAAGTTACATAGTCCAGAGTCCAAAGGGGTCAGGTCTAAAGCAGAAATAATAAAAACACTGAGAGGCAGTAGAAAGGGGAAATAATGTTAAATAAGCTAAATCAACTTTCATAAGGGGAATCCACAGATTTTATCTAAGATTATTAAATCACAAAATAAAACTAAAAGCACATAGCTTAGAAAGGTAACCATCAGAAGAAACAGAAGTAGCTAAACCACATTCCCTCTAACAAAAGTGGGAAGCAAAAATCTATAACTTCTCATTCACAGCTTTTTTTTATGGCCAATTTATAACACACACACATACACACGCATACACACAAACACACACTTTTTTCAATAAGGCTGGGTCAGGGCTCCCCAGCAGGAGCACAGAGTGCGGGGACAAGAGTGGGCTTTGGGGCAGGGCACATGCAGCTGAAATCCAAGAGCAGCCTCAGATTCGCTCTCCAACTTCTCTGAGCCAGTTCCCTCAAAAGGAAAAACCACAAAAGCCACAAGACCTCAGGGTGTCCTGTCTGTGAGAGAGAAGATGGAAAAACAGCGCATCAGGCAGACTCAGGTGTTCACAAAGGGCTGCGTGTGACACATGGACAACAGGCCCCCCCACTGAGCAGAGGCTGTTGGGGCTGGGGTGCACCCCAGCAGCACAGGAACACAGAGACAGGGGAAAGGGGAGGTCCAATAAAAACAGACAGTCAGAGCCAGGGGCCTCCTAAAGCAGCTCCGTGAAGAAAACAGAGGAAGGAGCACTAGACGTAGGAGAGCCACCCTGACTGCACCTCCTCTGACAATTAGGGAAAATTAATTTCACATAGAAATAAGCAATCAGAAAATACTGAGGTCAGGGCCAGCCCGTGGCTCACTCTGGAGAGTGTGGTGCTGGTAACACCAAGGCCACGGGTTCGGATCCCTATATAGGGATGGCCAGTTAACTCACTTGGGAGAGCGTGGTGCTGACAACACCAAGTCAAGGGTTAAGATCCCCTTACCTGTCATATTTAAAAAAAAAAAAAAGTACAGAGGTCAAATTCCACACAAAGGACTATAAGAAAGAACAAGCAGCAGAATAACATCCCTGTGAACAACCAAAGATCCTCAGAAAGACATCCCACAGAACAAATCAAAACCAGAGCTATTTCAAAATAAGCTGAAAAACATTGAGAAAAATATACTAGACACTTTAAAAATCCATTAGAACAACTCAAGCTATTAGATAACAGAAATCAGGAAATCAGAAACAAAAGATCGTTTAAGAAATTAAGAATGAACTAGAAGGAATACAAGAACAAATAAATACAACAGAGTGTTGAAAGAAATAGAGGATGAAAAGAAAGAGACCTGTTTAAATCAGAAAGAAATGAAGAATGAGATAAAGGACCCAAGAGGAAGTAGCAATACTGAGAGCTGTAAAAGCAGCAGCAAACAGGCAGTCAGAGCCCCAAAGATGACCAAGGATGCAGCGGAACAGCCGGAAGACCTGTCACGTGAGGAAGCTTTCCTGAAATTAAACGAAATAAGATTTAAAACCACATATTAAAAAACCACACCACATACCTAGGAATATCAACCCCAAATGACACATACCAACACATATTCTAAAATTACTGAACTTCAAAGAAAAGAGAAAAAAATCCTTTGGACATCTAGGAAAAAAGAGCAAGTGGCTTATGTGAGAAGGAAATCCAGGACCAGCAGACATGGGCAGGGCCTGACATCAGTAGATAGGTGCCATACGCTTCACATATGCGAGCACTTTTGTTGGGAAAACAGAGTAATTTAATCAGGGCCCCTCGCCTTAGGTCTGGTTGGGGGTGATGTGGGGCATTCTTTGCAAGCAAATGGGGTGGAGTTAGTGCATATGTGCAGTGTGCAACTTGGTTGGCGTCTACTGCCTCGGGCATCTGCTCCCCTCAGCCATGCTCTCCAACCTACAGCTTCCAAGGACCTGTTTTCTGGTTACCTAGCTCATAGACCAGCATTTGAGGGGTCTGATGACCCAGCCTGGTGTGTGAGGGGTCAGGGGACCCAACCTGGCGTGTCAAGGGTTTGTGACCCAATCTGGACAACAGGCTTGAGGGGTCTGTGAGCTCCAGACCCAGCCCTAGCTCGACAATTGGCCCAGTCTGCAGGATTACGGGCAGGTAAAAGAGGCCGACAAATGGCATAGTCTGTGACAGGATTCTGAGCAGGTACAGGAGCCGAAAGCCTTTGGAAGAAGGAGGAAACGTGGCTACTTTTGAATATGTTCTGCCCTATGGCCACTTTCCTATTGACCAGGATCTGGCTGCTGCACACTGTACTGCAAGGCAGCATAGACCAGGCATTACAACAGAAAACTCCTTGGGAAGGGGAGGAAAAGTGGCTATCCTTGAGCACGTGTTGGCCAGTGGCCACTTTTCTGCTGACCGGAGCCTGGGTACTGCTCACTATGCTGAAAACTGATCGAGATTTGCAGCAGAAAGCAGAGTTGTAGGAAGCACGGATAAATGACCTGGAGGATGACGTGCAGTGACTGGCCAGTCCTGCCTCTCACACCAGGGAAGACGACCAACCCAGTGGTGAGTTGGGGGAAACCGTGCATCTCCAGGCACGACCTGCTGTGCACGAGAAATTGAAACACGAACAGCCTATGGGACCGGACAGACAACCGGTAGGTGATCCACAGGTGACCCAGTTCACCACCTATTTTCCATATACCCAGGTTGAACTGGTTGACTTGAGGAGACAGTTCAGGCAAAAACACGGGGAGACCCTGACTGCTTGGCTGTTGCAGTTATGGGACCTAGGGGTGGATAGTGTGATGTGCTCTGGTGAGGAGACAGAGAAATTGGCCTCCATTACCATACACCCATCCCTGAGGCAGCCGCTGCAGAATAGCTGCAGATATGCACAAGGGCAAGGTAATCACTCCTTGATGGACTGGGTGAATGCAGCTGCCCGAACCCTGCGGGCAAATGCTAGAGAACTGCCCAAGATTGTTAGTAAATGGCAAACATATGCTGAGCTGGTCCAAATCATTCAGGAGCTGGGAATGTGGCAGTCCATGTTTAATGTGAGCACTCCTGGCCTGGACAATTAAAACTTTACAGGCAGCATGAGAGACATAGTGCTGCAAAATGCCCCATCAACGTCCTTTGGGTCACTGATGGCCATACTGGACCCATACACTGGTCATCCTATACATGAGGTAATGACCATGACAGCCGGCTTGGGTGAAGTAGGGATAGCAAGACAAGCAAAAGTGGTCTGAAAGGTGGCTAAGACCAAACCCCCAAGAAATGCTCAAGATTTTATCCCAAAGGGACCAAGCAAGATTAGCCGTAAGCAGATGTGGCTTGACTTGTTTGAAGCAGGGGTTGATAGAAAATTGACTGGCAGCCAAATGCAGTCCTGTTTGCCTTGTGGCAGCAATTGCACCCTGAATGGCATTTCACCAAATGTCCGGAAACAGGTAGCAAGGTACACGCAGTGCATTTAAAAGATTTTTTGGTTGCTTCCCGAGGAGGCGGATGAACTGTTCCATTTTGACTAGGGAGCAGGCCAAGGTACTCATCTTTTGGGGGCAGGCGAGGACCAGAGGCCTCATGCTGAATTGGCAATATATTGGTTGAGGACTAATGTGCAGCATGTTTTGGCACTGGTGGATACAGGTGCAGAATGTAGCATGGTATATGGCAATCCAGATAAGTTTCCAGGGGCCACAGTTCATATAGATGGCTATGGAGGACACACTACTGAGGTCAAAGCTGTGTCACTGCCATTGGGCACAGGAAGATTACCTCCTCACGTATGTACTGTATATATATCTCCTGTAGCTGAATACATCTTGGGTATGGATGTACCTTATGGCTTGCACCTGCAAACGACAGTTGGAGAGTTTCGACTGCGAATATGGACAGTAAAGCCTGTGTTACAAGGATATGCTAAACATGACCCACATGTGTTACCCAAGCCAAGACATGTAGTTAATGTAAAGCAGTATCACCCACCAGGAGGACATGCAGAGATAAGTGCCACTATATTGGGATTAGAGAAAGTTGGCATTATTCGTCCAGTTCATAGCCCATTTAATGCTCTGGTATGGCCAGTGAAAAAGCCCGATGGTACCTGGAGAATGACTGTAGATTATCGAGAACTGAACAAAGTAGTGCCTCCTTTGCATGCAGCTGTGCCTTCAGTTCACTACTTGATGGAAAGGCTGATGACTCAGCTGGGAACTTATCATTATGTATTGGACCTTGCAAATACTTTTTTCTCTATTCCAATCTCGGCTGATAGCCAAGATCAGTTCGTCTTCACCTGGGAAGGAAGACAGTGGACCTTTCAAGTATTGCCCCAAAGTTATCTGCATAGCCCAACCATCTGTCATGGTTTGGTGGCTGGGGACCTAGCCAAGTGGACTAGGCCCAGCACAGTTACAATGTTTCACTACATTGATGACGTGTTCCTAACCTCTGATTCTCTTGCAGATTTAACCCAGGAAGCTCCAATGCTGCTAAGTCACTTGGAACAATGTGGGTGAGCTGTGAACACAGCCAAAGTGCAAGGACCTGGGCTGTCAGTCAAAATCCTGGGAGTGGTCTGGTCGGATAAGACCAGAGTCATCCCAGAAGCTATTATTGATAAGATACAGGCATACCCTCGACCCACAACTGTAGCTCAGCTACAGACATATTTGGGACTTCTGGGCTATTGCAGAGCTTTTGTACCCCATATGGCCCAAATGGCACACCCAGTATATGCATTAACAAAGAAAGGAGCCCTCTGGGATTGGACTGAGGAAGTAGAACAAGCTTACCGGGCTACAAAAAGGGCAATACAGCAAGTACAGGCTTTACAAGTGGCTGATCCCACTAAGCCATTTGAGTTAGACATACATATAACCCAGGAGGGGTTAGGATGGGTTTTGTGGCAGAGGCAGGACTGATTCCGCACACCTGTAGGATTCTGGCCTCAGCTCTGGAAGGGTGCTGAAGTATGCTATTCTCTAATAGAAAAGCAGTTAGCAGCTGTGTATTCTGCCTTGATAGCCACTGAAGCTATCACAGGAACTGCCGAAGTCCTAGTTAGGACAACATACCCCATATGAGGTTGGCTGCACGCGTGGCCAACCAGCCCTAAAACGGGTGTAGCTCAGATTCCCACTTGGTCTAAATGGGGAGCGTATATAAAACAAAGGAGCACTGTGTCAACGAGTCCTCTGTCCAAAGAGCTGCAAACTGTGCTAGGCCTAGTAGAGGTTGTGGAGGAAACTTTGACTCAACCATTACCCATGAAGGTGGAGACTACACCTTTCCATGAGGGACAGGGACCTATCACAGAGCAAGCTTGGTATACAGATGGCTCTAGCATATGAACTTCAGCATCATGGACAGCTGTTGCTGTCCAGCCCTTAACAGATACCATGTGGTATGAAAATGGTACAGGGCAAAGCAGTCAACGGGCTGAATTGAGAGCAGTATGGATGGTGATAAAAAATGAGCCTGGGCCATTAACCATCTGTACCAACAGGTGGGCTATGTACAAAGGTTTAACCCTTTGGGTTTCTACTTGGAAGTATCAACGGTGGATGGTAGGCCACCAACCCCTGTGGGGACAAGGCATGTGGCAAGAGTTATGGGAATTAGGACATGAGAAAGAAGTAACTCTTTTCCACGTCACAGGACACTTCCCGTTTAGCCAGTCTAGGAAATGATGAAGCCGATGCCTTGGCTAAGGTAAGATGGCTGGAGAGAGTCCCAGCTACTGATGTAGCCCAATGGTTACATCGATGAATGCAGCATGCTGGCAGCAAAACCATGTGGATGGTGGCTCAAAGATGGTCCTGCCTATAAAATGGGAAGATGTAGTGAATGCCTGTCGTGCTTGTCCAGTGTGTGCTCAAGAGAGTCCACACCCCTGGCGGATGCCCCCTACAGATGGGCAAATAACTCAAGGAAGGGTGCCCCTGACTCGATGGCAAGTGGACTTTGTCAGACCACTGCCAAGGTCAGAGAATTTCAGATACATCTTTACAGCTGTTGATACGGCTACTGGTCTTCTGTTTGTATGGCCTTGTAAGGTCCCAGACCAAGTAAACACTGTGAAGGCACTGAATAGCCTTACTGCTCTGTACGTCCGGCCTGTAGAGTGATAATGGAACTCACTTTACTGGACATGGGGTTCAGAGGTGGGCCTCCCAGTTGTCTATTCAGTGGAAGTTACATGTGCCATGTTATCCCCTGGCAGCGGGAATGATTGAACAATACAATGGACTTTTTAAAAAGGGACTAAGGAGATCTACCCAACCCCCATCCCTGAAGGGTGGACCCAGCGATTATGGCCCACAGTCAGAATTCTAAATGAGAGACCCCGCAAGGGCGGACCCTCTCCAGTGGAAGCTCTGTTGTATAGGGCTGCAGCGCCTATACAGCTGCAAATCACTACTAAAGATAAGCTTTTGAAGCCAGGATATGGCAAGAATGGAAATATTCTCTTACCCGCCCCAACCTGTTTGCAACAGGGACAGACAGTACAATGGGAATGGCCTTGAAGAATAAAAGTCCCCCATATACGCTGGGTAGGTCTAATAGGGCCTTGGGGGAAAGGATTAGAAGAAGACTTGCAAGTTTCACCTTGAGTGACAAGTACCTGGCCTCCTCAAGTAAAGGTAACATGGCCTGGGATAGATAAGCACTCTATTCCAAAGGGCACATTTGTATTATCATTATGGCCAATTATGAGTTCCCCTATACTGTTACATGTAGAACCTACAGATCCAACAGTGTTAGCAGATAAAGTATGGTATCATAAGCCAGGTAAGATACCTATGCCTGCAACCATCCTTTCTCAGGATGGCAAACTGGCATGTATCTGATCGAGGGGCAAGAACTTCCCCTATTGTTATTAATAACTCTTCTGTCTTTTCGTCCATAGTGTGCTGGCTGTAGGCACTGCACCAGAGTCAACTGGGTACATACATATGTTCGCGTGATCATCTACTGAATATGCATTGAACTGCCCATCAGTATGACTGCAGGATTCCCATGGAGAATCACACCAGTGGTGACTACTAACCGGACATATGTGGCTAACAGTTAAAAGAACAGAACTACAAGCCTTAAGGCATATTGAACAAACAATAGATTATGTAAATGTAAGGATCATTTATCCTTGCTAAGGGAACATAGTGGAAGATTTTGAAGGCATAGATTGTACAGCAGAGGGACCCTGAAGGGGTGGATTGTTGGGAAAATAGAATAATTTAATCATGTCCCCTCATCTTGGGTCTGGTTGGGGGTGGTGTGGAGCATTCTTCGTAAGCAAATTGTGAATGTGGGTGGTTAGTGCGCATGTGGGCACCACAAGTTGGCTGGTGTCTACTGCCTCGGGCATCCACTCCATGCGGCCATGCTCTCCAACCTACGGCTTCCAAGGACCTGTTTGCTGGTTACCTACATCATAGACCTATGCGTGAGGGGTCTAGTGACCCATCCTGGTGTGTGAGGGATCTGGGGACCCAGCCTGGCATGTCAAGGGTTTGTGACCCGGTCTGGACAACAGGCTTGAGGGGTCTGTGAGCTCCAGACCCAGCCCTAGCTTGACAATTGGCCCAGTCGGCAGGATTACAGGCAGGTAAAAGAGCACTACAACTTCACATCCAACAAAATTAACCTTCAAATAACAAACGCCATAGACAAACTCTATCAACACATAAGAATCCAGAGGACAATGCTCTCACTGCCCTCTCTGGGGGGACCTGTGAGCCTCAGGAGGAGCACATCAGTGACGGATTTGTGCTCAGACGGTATCTAGTATGACCAATACAAGGGGAGCCTGGGGTGAGCCATCCTCAGAAATCACACTGATGGTGGTAGTATCCAAGATTGTTGTGGGTGCAACTTAGGATCAAGTTTCTAAGTGATCACTGAGACAGCCTAATTGAACTCAGTTCACTTGAGCTCCCCAGTGTGTAAGAAAGGAGACACAGAAGTAAACAAAATAGATAAATAAGAAACCTTGGCAGGCCTGACCTGCTGTGGGAGGTACCACAATGCCTCCTGAGGAATCCTTCCTAAGCTTGTCCATGATCGCATCCCAGAAACAGCTGAGCATCCCTGGAACTCAGACTTTTGCTGTGAAATGCCACCTCTCACTAAGAGAAACAAGGGCTTCACTGAGAAAGGCTGATTCCAGTCTGAGGTGGGGAATGCACACACAGAGGTGCCTAGCTCTGACCATCTGCTTTTACGAGACCTCCCCTTTCCCTGTCTCTGAGTTCCTGTCCTGCCAGGGTGGACGCCACTCCCAACAGCCTCTGCTCAGTGGAGGACCTGAGGCCAGGCCACTTGGCCTGTCATCTGCATGTCACACACAGCCCTCCACGGACACCTGGGCCTGGCCAATGCACAGTTCTTCCATATTCTCTTGCACAGACAGGACACAATAAGGTCTTGTGGCTATTGTGGTTTTCCTTTCGAGGGAAATGCAGCTAAAAGTTTGGACATGACTAACCAGAGCAGGGAGGCTGTCAAAGACCACAGAGCACTAGGACCACATGGAAATGACTCAAGAGCCAAATGAAGAAATTCTCAGGAGCCAGAGATGTTTAAACTCATGAGTTCAAAATTACATGAAAAAAACATCCTAACTGGTCACCTTCAGAGAATGTCAAGGGACAATTTATCTTGAAAATTGGTAAAGAAAGGGGAAGAACCAAGGAGCTGTCCTGCCATCCTACACGAACTGTACCCCTCGGTAACCAGATAGCACAGGAAGGGAAGGGTCAGTTTATAAAACTATTCTAACAAAAAAGTGGAAAAAAATACAGAATTAGGATATTACCATTTTTTCAATCCAAATGAATGAATGGAACTGGGAAGGGAACATGGACAGCTCTAGCTTCACAAAGAGCCACCAACACACCACAAGCCCACAAGAAACAGCAGAGCATCGCCTCAGTCTGGCCAAGGGGGTGGCCATGTCTGGGGCAGCCACAGCTGACCTGGCCACTGGACCCAGCTGCCAGACAGCAAAGGAGCATGGTGAACATCCCCTAGAGCCTCAGCTCTTCAACAGACACAGTATAAGGAAAAGAAAAAAAAAAGGAGTACAGATTAAAAGAGGATTAAAGAACAAGAAACATTTAGATATAGGCATTCCCCGTACTGGCCAGCCACCAACTAAAAAAATTAGAAATGGGCAAGACTAAACCCCTAGGGTTTGGGATGTGCCCTTGGATGAGAAACCTGTAAGAGACATGGGAACCCAACAACATGGTTATGCTGGGGTGGGATGAACAGGCTTCTGGGAAGGTGACCTGCATGGTAGTTACAAGGGTGTTTGCCTTGTAACAACTCAGTAGGCATTAGAAATGTGCCTTATGTGATTTTCCGTATCTTTGCTTTATTTTACAATAGAAGGAAAAGATGAGAGAAGACTGCCTGGTGAGGCAGTGGATTCCGAACTCCACAAAGGTTGAGGCTAGATGTTCCCCTCCCTCTGCTGGCTCCCTAAGTTCATCTGACGACAGCCTCCCCTGCACAGAGCCCAAGTCTCCTCCAGGTGCAGGGGGTGATGTCCACACCCTTGTGTGGCCTGAGCACAAGACCCTGTCTGTCTGGGCCCTGCCCACCTGTTTACTACTTCTACCCTAACGGCAGACCCCCAAACGTGCCTGCCTCCCCCACTCCTAGTTCTCAAGTATTCACTACCTCTACTTGTTGCCTCCCCTCCAACCCTTCAACCAACCAGCCAGGCCATCACCCTTCTAGAAATCCTTCCTTTACCCCTGTAACCGGATTAGGTGACCCTCCCTCATCTGCTACTACTGAATGCTGGCTGCCAACCAACGCAGACCAGATCAGAGGCTGAGGGGCTGCAGGAGACAGGAAAGAATGACCAGAGGGTGCCCCACAAGAAGGAACAGGTGCGCCCATCTGGGAATACCGGCCTGAGGGGAAGCCATGAGACGTGCACAAATGCCCTGCACATGGACACTTAGACCCTGGAGGGCAAGTGCATGCCAGGAGCACACAGTGCCATTCGGTCCAAACACTGCGCTGACTAAACACCGGGCTCTGTGACACCCTCCGAGCCTGGTCTGGTGATGCAGACAGAAACGCCAACCCCGTGCCAGCGTGAGGATGGGGGAGCATGAGCATTCAAAACAGTGCCTGGCACATGAGCCACAAACATGAGCCCTTCATACACCTCTCGTGTTCTTCAGCAGAGCAAGGCTGCCACTGAGTGCTATGCCCTGGAGCTTCCAAAGGAGAAATTCATGGGAGCAAATCGCTGTGCTGGATTCAGATGTGCCTGTCCATAGTAGTGCTACAAAGACAATCCAGCACGACTCTATGACAGATGACCTGTGCACAGATTGACACGTTCAAATCAACACTATGTCCTAAATTTACCACAGATGCTCTGGTAGGTGGCATCTTGCACTGTGCACCATCAATGTACCACTCTCGCAGCTGTGAAGGCACAAACGCATCACAGTCTGTGCACCCTGGTGCCCGTCAGGAGCTCTCCTACAGAAGAACTGAGCCCAGTTCATGCTCCCTGATGCTGCACTTCCATCCACAGGGAGGGCCTCATGGAGAACTTCAACCTCCCCACTTTGCTGGGAACAGATCTAGCAAAAAATATTAAAGCTTTTCAGATAAAGAATTAGCTTTAGGGGAAAGGATGACCATAACTTTACCGACCCACCCTGACTTCAAAAATCAATTTAAAAATTAGGGTAAAGTACCAGCCAGAGTAACTGACCTGCAGTGACAAGCCCCACCATACACATCTGATCTTTCTTCCACACTAAAGAGATTCTAGTCTAAGCTGCCCTGCACTATGTCTATCTGAAATGCAGCAAGTCCATCAGCCACCGAGGAAACCATGCGTACAGCAGGCAATCCCCACAGTGGCCTTAGGAGCTCTGGTAGCTAATGAATAACGTAGACTAGCCATAACCACTGGCCTAAAGTAAGTTACAATTTACACTCAGAAAGGAGCAAAGAATGCACTCTGTGGGGACAGGCTTTTATGAAAGCTTTCAAATTTTTAGAATTATTGACACTGGTCATTCTTGAGGAACAACATGCTGGTTAATGATTTCTTCTTGTGTGCAGGCTGAGCTAATCAACTGACAACATTAGCATTCTACAAACAGCCCAACAGATAATTATAAAACACCAAACTACCAAAATCTTAAATCTTTGAAATGTACATTAAAGCTTGTTCTAAATAAAAAATCTTAGTCTTTGTATAAAGTGATTTCACTAAATAAGCCAAAAGTCTACAAGTGACCAAGCAAAAGCCTATCCTTGAAAGAAAATCTTATTGCTAAAATGATTCTGAAGGTGCTTAGCCCAGTGGCCAAGCAGGCAAACTGAAATCAAGCCTGGACTGCAATGCTGCTCCATGTCATGCTAGCCATGTGACGCTGGGCTAGCAACTTAATCTCTGCCGCTTCAGTTTCTCTTTCTTCAAACAGGAGTACCATCAGTCAAAGAGCTGTGCTGAGGACCACATGAGACAAGGAGGTAAAAGCACAGAGTCTGCCACAGGAAGCCGTCCGTGACCAGAGATGCCTCTCCATGTTCTCACGGGAAGGGTAGGCCTCAACAGAAACCTTCGCCAACAACAAACTGGGATAAAGGAGTTTGAAGAATGTTAAAAACTGTTCTGCTGACAAGCCAAAGAAGATAAATCCATTTTTGACTCTGTCAAATGTTAACTGGCATATCTTTTTTTTTTTTTTTTTTTTTATGTCTTTTTCGTGACCGGCACTCAGCCAGTGAGTGCACCGGCCATTCCTATATAGGATCCGAACCCGTGGCGGGAGGCGGGAGCGTCGCTGCACTCCCAGCGCCGCACTCTCCCGAGTGCGCCACGGGCTCGGCCCTGGCATATCTTTTTTTAACAGCTTTATTTGGATATAATTCACATACCATACAATTCCCTCATTCAAAGCATGTAATTCAATGGCTTTTTGTATATTCAAAAATGGGATGGTTATCCATTCATTACCACAATCTAATTCCAGTAAATTTTCATCTCCCCCAAAAGAAATGCACACCCATTAGTCACTCACCAACCCCTCCCTCTTCCAGCCCCCAGCAACCACTAATTGACTTTCATCTCTATTGATTTACCTCTTCTAAACATTTCATACATTATATGGTCCTCTGTAACTGGCTTTCACTTAATACAATGTTTTCAAGATAGCATTAAACAATACTTCATTTCTTTTTACTGCTTTATAATATCCTACTGTATGGGTATACTGTATTCTGTTAACCATTCATCACCTGATGGATTTTTAAGAATCCTTCCTTTACCTTCTAAGCCTGGGTTAGATGTCTTCCCTGTGTGTTCTTATGACATAGTCTAACTTCTTGTATCATAGCACTTCATTGAATGTATTGAAAATATTTTCTTACTGGTATTTCCCCACTCAATGGTAATCTCAAAAAGGTCAAGAGTATATCCAGTTAATATTGTAATCCCAGGGCCGGCCCGTGGCTCACTCGGGAGAGTGTGGTGCTGATAACACCAAGGCCACAGGTTCGAATCCCATATAGGGATGGCCGGTTAGCTCACTGCGTGAGCATGGTGCTGACAACACCAAGTCAAGGGTTAAGATCCCCTTACCGGTCACCTTTAAATAAAAAAAAATAAAAAATAAAAAAACTGTAATCCCAGTGCCTAGTGGAATATAAAAAGATTGAATCAAAAGTAAAATCTAACTAAACTATGTTTGACAATAAATGCTCAAATTTTTCAGTAAGGGCTGGCCAGTTAGCTCAGACGGTTAGAGCATGGTGTTATAACACCAAGGTAAAAGTTTGGATCCCTGCACTGGCCAGCTGCAAAAAAAAAAAAATTTTTTTCAATAAGGAGCAAACACTCTCAGATTAGTTTATCAGATTGCAAAATTTCTATTGAACTTTATTAAATTCACTGAATCTTTACTCTGACATCTCAAATCTACTATTGATCCTCTCTAGAGAATTACTAAATATGAGCTAGCAAATTTTTAAATTAAAAATACTGCATCATGACCAAGTAAATTTTATTACAGTAAGGGTATTTCAGTATTATAAAATTGAGACATAATTTGTTACATCGAAAACTGAAGCTGGGGGCCGGCCTGTGTCTCACTCGGGAGAATGTGGTGCTGATAACACCAAGACCTCAGGTTCGGATCCTATATAGGGATGGCTGGTTTGCTCACTGGCTGAGCGTGGTGCTGACAACACCAAGCCAAGGGTTAAGATCCCCTTACCGGTCATCTTTTAAAAAAAAAAAAAAAAAACTGAAGCTGGGCCAGCCCCATGGCTTACTCGGTTGAGAGCGGTGCTGTTAGCACCGAGGCCACAAGTTCAGATCCTGTATAGGGACGGCTGGTGCGCTCACTGGCTGAGCATGGTGTGAATGACACCAAGCTGAGGGTTGCGATCCCCTTACCGGTCCAAAAAAAAAAAAACTGAAGCAGTAGGGCCAGCCCGTGGCTCACTTGGGAGAATGTGGTGCTGATAACACCAAGACCACGGGTTTGGATCCCTATATAAAGGGATCGCCAGTTAGCTCACTTGGGAGAGCGTGGTGCTGACAACACCAAGTCAAGGGTTAAGACCCCCTAACCAGTCATCTTTAAATTTAAAAAAAAAACTGAAGCAAAACAAAACAATAATATCAATAAAGAAAGAAAAAGACACTTAATAAAATTCAATGAGTAATACTAATCTAAGTTATACAAAGAAGAAAACTAAATATGATAAGGACTACTAAAAACCAAGAATAGTGTTATAGTAAAACATTAAAAACATTTTTTATTTTGTCTCATCAGTAGTTAATCTTACATTGAATTTTCCACCAAATATAGTAATAAAGGATCATCACAAACATTGCAAAAGAACAGATAAAATATCATATTTTTTGCTGACAGTGTGATTGTTCATATGGAAAACCTGCAAGACTCCAGTTCGAACACAAAACAAACAAACAAAAAAAAGTCCTCTGAGAATTAACAGGAGAACACAATATGCTAGCTGCACAGCAAGTTATCATAAACTATACAAAAACTGTCAATAGTTTTTCTCTACGTGAACAATAAATAAATAAAACATGGCATTTTATTAACCATACCAAAAACCATACAATATTTGCAATTACATTAATTGAGAAACATGGGACCTGTATGAAGAAAACTATAAAATCTTTTCATAAGATTTTTAATGTAGCTCTCTGCTCCACCATTTTCTGCCATGTGAGATCCTGCATTGCTACAGCCACCACGAAAGAAGACCTACACCAGATGTGTTCCCTGGACTTTGGACTTCTCAGCCTCCAAAACTATACCTCTCAAGGATCTCCTGAACCAAACTGAAGGAGAAACTAATAAAGCTCTAAACAGAAAAATGAGTTAAGAGAATACTTTTTTAGAATGATCAGCCAGCCTGGAGCTGCAGACTTGCTACAAGACAGAATAAAGATTCTGAGAATAAAGATTCTGGCAGAATAAAAGATTCAGTGAATTTAATATAGTTCAATAGAAATTTTGCAAGCTGATATACTAATCTGAGAGTGTTTGCTTTTTATTGAAAAAAAAATTTTTTTCTTGGCAGCTGGCCAGTGCAGGGATCTAAACTTTGACCTTGGTGTCATGTCCAAACCCTGAGAAACCAGGAAGACATCAATAAAACTGTGCTGATTCCACCACTCTAGCAGGACCCTGAGATAATGGCAAGAACAGGAGCAGAAACCAGAAGAAGCCTTGGGCAGACCTTGCACCTGGCTCTTGAACAGAACCCCCACAGCTCACATCCCCCTCCCTCCTGCTTTTCACTTCCCATGTTCCGTTCCCTGAACTCACTCTTTAAAAACCCCTCGGTAAATCTGAGTCTTGGAAATGGCTTTGGTCTGGCCATTGTCCTTCAGGTTTACTGGAGAGATGGGTTAGCCTGACATCTCTCCTCAGGTCATCAGTATTCCTGAATAAAAGCTGACTTCCATTTTTACTTTTAAAAAAAAAAAGATGCTTAATCTAAATTATTAAACTAAGAATTCCTTTATAAAGACACAATAAAAGCTGAATCCCTGTAAAGGCATTCGATCTTGGATAAGGACACAATATGAATTAAATTCAATTTTCTGAAAATTAGCATATATTCAATACAATTCTAATTAGAATATTAACATTTAAAATTTTAGAATGAGGTAAAATGGTATTCAAATTGATATGGAAAAATGAATGACTGAAAATGCCAAAATGTTATGAGGAAAAAATATGTCAGGGGGACTAGCTCCACCAAAAACCCAAAACATGCTATAAAAACACTAAAAAATCAACACAGTATTCTAAAGGAATAGGCAAGTAAATCACTACGAAATAATAGAAAACTCCAAAACAGTTCTCCTATATATGATAATATAGTATACACCAAAAGCATATACTATATTAGGTGTTAATTCAATGCTTTAATTTAATACGTGCTGCTGTTACAGCTGGCTAAACATCTGGAAGGAAAAAAACTTGAACCTTTACCTCACAATAAATGAAAAAATAAATTCCAGATGGATTAAAGGAAAACTTTTAAAGTTCGAAAATCAAAAAGGTTTCTTGAAGACATTAAAAAAAGATAAGGCTTAGAGAGACCATGTTAAAACAAAACCCAGAGTAATAAATATATATATATATATAGGCATATTTGACTCTAAATAATGAGATACACTTGAATACATGACATATCAGAAATTGAACTCGCAACATCTGACTTCCCCCAAGCCTGCTCCTCCCTCCTTCCCACAGGGTCTCTTCTTTCATTTCTGATTTTAGTAATTTAAGTCTTTTTTTTTTTTGGTTAATCTAGCTAAAGATTTGTCAATTTTGCTGATATTTTCAGAAAAGCAGTCTTTGCTCTCACCATTGCTACTTTCTTCCTTCTGCCTATTTTGGGTTTATTTATTTGTTTTCTGGTTTCTTGGGAAGAATATTAGGTTAATGATTTGAGATCTTTCTTCTTTTTTTTTTTTTTTTTTATTTTGTCAATATACAATGTGTTTAATTATTGTGGCCCATTGCCGAAACCTCCCTCCCTCCTCCCACTCCCCCCTCCCTCCCAACAATGTCCTTTCTGTTAGCTTCTCGTATCAACTTCAAGGAATTGTAGTTGTTATGTCTTCTTTCACCCCCCCCGGGGGGGGGGTTGTGTGTGTGTGTGTGTGTGTGTGTGTGTGTGTGAATTTATTTATTTCTTTTTAGCTCCCACCAATAAATGAGAACATGTGATATTTCTCTTTCTGTGCCTGACTTGTTTCATTTAATATAATTCTCTCTAGGTCCATCCATGTCGTTGCAAATGGCAGTATTTCATTCATTTTTATAACTGAGTAGTATTCCATTGTGTAGATATACGACATTTTCCATATCCACTAATCCGATGATGGACATTTGGGCTGGTTCCAACTCTTGGCTATTGTAAAGAGTGCTGCGATGAACATTGGGGAAGTGGTGTACCTTTGACTCGATGATTTCCATTCCTCTGGGTATATTCCCAGCAGTGGGATAGCTGGGTCATATGGTAGATCTATCTGCAATTGTTTGAGGAACCTCCATACCATTTTCCATAGAGGCTGCACCATTCTGCAATCCCACCAACAATGTATGAGAGTTCCTTTTTCTCCACAACCTCGCCAGCATTTATTGTTCAGAGTCTTTTGGATTTTAGCCATCCTAACTGGGGTGAGATGGTATCTCAGTGTGGTTTTGATTTGCATTTCCGGAATGCTGAGTGATGTTGAGCATTTTTTCATATGTCTGTTGGCCATTTGTATATCTTCCTTAGAGAAATGCCTACTTAGCTCTTTTGCCCATTTTTTAATTGGGTTGCTTGTTTTTTTCTTGTAAAGTTGTTTGAGTTCCTTGTATATTCTGGATATAAATCCTTTGTCAGATTTTTTTTTTTTTTTTTTAAAGATGACCAGTAAGGGGATCTTAACCCCTGGCTTGGTGTTGTCAGCACCACGCTCACCCAGTGAGCTAACTGGCCATCCCTATATAGGATCCGAACCCGTGGCCCTGGTGTTATCAGCACCACACTCTCCCAAGTGAGCCACGGGCCGGCCCTGTCAGATGTATATTTTGCAAATATTTTCTCCCACTCTGTTGGTTGTCTTTTAACTCTGTTAATTGTTTCTTATGCTGTGCAGAAGCTCTTTAGTTTGATATAATCCCATTTGTTTATTTTTCCTTTGGTTGCCCGTGCTATTGGGGTCATATTCATGAAGTCTGTGTCCAGTCCTACTTTCTGAAGTGTTTCTCCTATATTTTCTTTAAGAAGTTTTATTGTTTCAGGGTGTATATTTAACTCTTTAATCCATTTTGAGTTGACTTTAGTGTATGGTGAAAGGTATGGGTCTAGTTTCATTCTCTAGCATATTGATATCCAGTTCTCCCAGCACCATTTGCTGAAGAGGCAGTCTCTTCCCCAGTGTACAGGCTTGGTGCCTTTGTCAAAGATCAGATGGCTGTAGGTGTGTGGGTTGATTTCTGGATTCTCTATTCTATTCCATTCATCAGTGTGTCTGTTTTTATGCCAGTACCATACTGTTTTGGTTATTATAGCTTTGTAGTATAGATTAAAGTCAGGTAGTGTTATGCCTCCAGCTTTATTTTATTCTTTGTTCAGTGTTGCTTTGGCTATGCGTGGTCTTTTGTTATTCCACATAAATGTCTGGATAGTTCTTTCCATTTCTGAGAAAAATGTCACTGGAATTTTGATGGGGATTGCACTGAATTTGTATATAACTTTGGGTAGTATGGACATTTTCACTATGTTGATTCTTCCAATCCAAGAGCATGGGATATCTTTCCATCTTCTTGTATCCTCTCTAATTTCTCTCAGCAGTTGTTGGCAGTTCTCATTACAGAGATTTTTCACATTCTTGGTTAACTCAATTCCTAAGTATTTTATTTTTGTGGTGGCTATTGTAAATGGGCAAGCTTTCTTGATTTCCTTTTCTGCATGTTCACTATGGGAGAAAAGAAATGCTACTGATTTTTGTGTGTTGATTTTGTATCCTGCTACAGTGCTGAAATCATTTATCAACTCCAAGAGTTTTTTTTGTAGAGGCTTTAGGCTGTTCAATATATAGGATCATGTCATCTGCAAACAGGGACAGTTTGACTTCAACTTTTCCAATCTGGATGCCCTTTATTTCCTTCTCTTCTCTGATTGCTCTGGCTAGTACTTCCAACACTATGTTGAATAGGAGTGGTGAGAGTGGGCATCCTTGTCTAGTTCCTGTTCTTAAAGGAAAAGCTTTCAGCTTTTCCCCATTCAGGATGATATTGACAGTGGGTTTATCATATATGCCCTTAATTACGTTGAGATACTTGCCATCTATACCTAACTTATAAAGGGTCTTTGTCATGAACGAATGTTGAATTTTATCAAATGCTTTTTCAGCATCTATAGAGATGACCATATGGTCCTTGTGTTTGATTTTATTAATATGGTGTATCACATTTATTGATTTGCGTATGTTGAACCAACCTTGCATCCCTGGGATGAATCCCACTTGATCGTGGTGAATAATTTTACGTATGTGTTGCTGTATTCTGTTGGCTAGTATTTTAGTGAGGATTTTTGCATCTATATTCGTCAAGGATATTGGCCTGTAGTTTTCTTTTTTGCTTATATCTTTACCTGGTTTTGGTATCAGGATGATGTTTGCTTCATAGAATGAGTTTGGGAGATTTGCGTCTGTTTCAATCTTTTGGAATAGTTTGTAAAGAATTGGTGTCAATTCCACTTTGAATGTTTGGTAAAATTCTGCTGTGAATCCATTTGGTCCTGGGCTTTTCTTTGTTGGGAGCCTTCTGATAACAGCTTCAATCTCCTCTATTGTTATTGGTCTGTTCAGATTTTCTACGGTGGCTCAGTTTTGGGAGCTTATGTGTGTCCAGAAATTTATCCATTTCCTCCAGATTTTCAAATTTGTTGGTGTATAGTTGTTTATAGTAGTCTTGAATGATTCCTTGTATTTCAGATGAATCAGTGGTAATATCACCTTCTTCATTTCTAATTTTTGTTATTTGAATCTCCTCTCTTCTTTTTTTGGTTAGCCATGATAATAGTTTGTCAATTTTATTTATCTTTTCAAAAAACCAACTTTTTGATTCATTGATCTTTTGTATTGTTTTTTGGGTTTCAATTTCATTAAGTTCTGCTCTGATCTTAATGATTTCTTTCCGTCTGCTAACTTTAGGTTTGGATTGTTCTTGTTTTTCTAGTTCTTTAAGGTGAAATGTTAGGTTATTCCCTTGCCATCTTTCCATTCTTCTGAAGTGAGCATTTAATGTGATACATTTCCCCCTTAGTACTGCTTTTGCAGTATCCCACAGGTTTTGGTATGATGTATCATTATTTTTATTAGTTTCAATTAATTTTTTGATTTCCTGCTTGATTTCTTCTTGGACCCATATGTCATTAAGTAGAAAGCTGTTTAATTTCCATGAGTTTCTATTGTTTCCAGAATTTCGTTACTGATTTCTAATTTTAATCCATTGTGGTCTGAGAAAATACATGGGATAATTCCAATTTTCTTGAATTTGTTGAGACTTGATTTGTGACCTAATATGTGATCTATCCTGGAGAATGATCCATGTGCTGATGAGAAGAATGAATATTCTGAGGTTGTTGGATGGAATGTTCTGTAGATATCTGCCAAGTCCAATTGGTCTAGAGTGTTGTTTAGATCTAGTGTTTCTCTGCTGATTCTTTGCCTAGATGATATGTCCAATATTGACAGTGGGGTGTTCAGGTCCCCTGCTAATATGGTATTAGTGTCTATTTCCTTTTTTTTTTTTAATGCTAAATTTCTTTTTTTTTTTTTAATTTTATTTTGTCGATATACATTGTGGCTGATTATTGCTCCCCATCACCAAAACCTCCCTCCCTTCTCCCTCCCCCCCTCCCCCCCAACAATGTCCTTTCTGTTTGCTTGTCGTATCAACTTCAAGTAATTGTGGTTGTTATATCTTCTCCCCCCCCCTGGTTTTGTGTGTGTGTGTGTGTGTGTGTGTGTGTGTGTGTGTGTGTGTGAATTTATATATTAATTTTTAGCTCCCACCAATCAGTGAGAACATGTGGTATTTCTCTTTCTGTGCCTGACTTGTTTCACTTAATATAATTCTCTCGAGGTCCATCCATGTTGTTGCAAATGGCAATATTTCATTCGTTTTTATAGCTGAGTAGTATTCCATTGTGTAGATGTACCACATTTTCCGTATCCACTCATCTGATGATGGACATTTGGGCTGGTTCCAACTCTAGGCTATTGTAAAGTGTGCTGCGATGAACACCGGGGAATAGGTATACCGTCGAATTGATGATTTCCATTCTTCTGGGTATATTCCCAGCAGTGGGATAGCTGGGTCATATGGTAGATCTATCTGCAATTGTTTGAGGAACCTCCATACCATTTTCCATAGAGGCTGCACCATTTTGCAGTCCCACCAACAATGTATGAGAGTTCCTTTTTCTCCGCAACCTCTCCAGCATTTATCGTTCAGAGTCTTTTGGATTTTAGCCATCCTAACTGGGGTTAGATGGTATCTCAAAGTGGTTTTGATTTGCATTTCCCGGATGCTGAGTGATGTTGAGCATTTTTTCATATGTCTGTTGGCCATTTGTATATCTTCCTTAGAGAAATGCCTACTTAGCTCTTTTGTCCATTTTTTAATTGGGTTGCCTGTTTTCTTCTTGTAAAGTTGTTTGAGTTCCTTATATATTCTGGATATTAATCCTTTGTCAGATGTATATTTTGCAAATATTTTCTCCCACTCTGCTGGTTGTCTTTTAACTCTGTTAATTGTTTCTTTTGCTGTGCAGAAGCTTTTTAGTTTGATATAATCCCATTTGTTTATTTTTCCTTTGGTTGCCTGTGCTTTTGGGGTCATTTTCATGAAGTTTGTGTCCAGTCCTATTTCCTGAAGTGTTTCTCCTATGTTTTCTTTAAGAAGTTTTATTGTTTCAGGGTGTATATTTAAATCCTTAATCCATTTTGAGTTGATTTTAGTATACGGTGAGAGGTATGGATCTAGTTTCATTCTCCTGCATATGGATATCCAGTTATCCCAGCACCATTTGCTGAAGAGGCAGTCCCTTCCCCAGTGAATAGGCTTGGTGCCTTTGTCAAAGATCAGATGGCAGTAACTGTGTGGGTTGATTTCTGGATTATCTATTCTATTCCATTGGTCAGTGTGTCTGTTTTTATGCCAGTACCATACTGTTTTGGTTATTATAGCTTTGTAGTACAGCTTAAAGTCAGGTAGTGTTATGCCTCCAGCTTTATTTTTTTGGCTCAGCATTGCTTTGGCTATGCGTGGTCTTTTATTGTTCCATATAAATGACTGGATACTTTTTTCCATTTCTGAGAAAAATGTCTTTGGAATTTTGATGGGGATTGCACTGAATTTGTATATCACTTTGGGTAGTATGGACATTTTCACTATGTTGATTCTTCCAGTCCAAGAGCATGGGATATCTTTCCATCTTCTTGTATCCTCTCTAATTTCTCTCAGCAGTGGTTTGTAGTTCTCATTATAGAGATTTTTTACCTCTTTGGTTAACTCAATTCCTAAGTATTTTATTTTTTTGGTGGCTATTGTAAATGGGCAGGCTTTATTGATTTTTCGTTCTGCATGTTCACTATTGGAGAAAAGAAATGCTACTGATTTTTGTGTGTTGATTTTGTATCCTGCTACTGTGCTGAAATCATTTATCAATTCCAGCAGTTTTTTTGTATTGGTTTTAGGCTGTTCAATATATAGGATCATGTCATCTGCAAACAGGGACAGTTTGACTTCATCTTTTCCAATCTGGATGCCCTTTATTTCCTTCTCTTCTCTGATTGCTCTGGCTAGTACTTCCAACACTATGTTGAATAGGAGTGGTGAGAGTGGGCATCCTTGTCTAGTTCCTGTTCTTAAAGGAAAAGTTTTCAGCTTTTCCCCATTCAGGATGATATTGACAGTGGGTTTGGCATATATGGCTTTAATTATGTTGAGATACTTTCCCTCTATACCTAACTTATAGAGGGTCTTTGTCATGAATGAGTGCTGAACTTTATCAAATGCTTTTTCAGCATCTATAGAGATGATCATATGGTCCTTGTGTTTGAGTTTATTAATATGGTGTATCACATTTATTGATTTGCGTATGTTGAACCAACCTTGCATCCCTGGGATAAATCCCATTTGATCGCGATGAATAATTTTTCGTATGTGTTGCTGCATTCTGTTTGCTAGTATTTTAGTGAGGATTTTTGCATCTATATTCATCAAGGATATCAGCCTGTAGTTTTCTTTTTTCGTTATATCTTTACCTGGTTTTGGTATCAGGATGATGTTTGCTTCATAGACTGAGTTTGGGAGATTTGCGTCCGTTTCAATCTTTTGGAATAGTTTGTAGAGAATCGGTTTCAATTCCTCTTTGAATGTTTGGTAAAATTCTGCTGTGAATCCATCTGGTCCTGGGCTTTTCTTTGTTGGGAGCCTTCTGATAACAGCTTCAATCTCCTTTATTGTTATTGGTCTGTTCAAATTTTCTACGTCTTCATGGTTCAGTTTTGGGAGCTTGTGTGTGTCCAGAAATTTATCCATTTCCTCCAGATTTTCAAATTTGTTGGCGTATAGTTGTTTATAGTAGTCTCGAATGATTCCTTGTATTTCAGATGAATCAGTTGTAATATCGCCTTTTTCATTTCTAATTTTTGTTATTTGAGTCTTCTCTCTTCTTTTTTTTGTTAGCCATGCTAATGGTTTGTCAATTTTATTTATCTTTTCAAAAAACCAACTTTTTGATTCATTGATCTTTTGAATTGTTTTTTGGTTTTCAACTTCATTCAGTTCTGCTCTGATCTTAATGATTTCTTTCCGTCTGCTAACTTTAGGTTTGGATTGTTCTTGTTTTTCAAGTTCTTTAAGGTGAAGTGTTAGGTTGTTCACATGCCATCTTTCCATTCTTCTGAAGTGAGCGTTTAATGCCATAAATTTCCCCCTCAATACTGCTTTTGCAGTATCCCACAGGTTTTGGTATGATGTATCATTGTTTTCATTAGTTTCAATAAATTTTTTGATTTCCTGCTTGATTTCTTCTTGGACCCATATGTCATTAAGTAGAATGCTGTTTAATTTCCATGTGTTTGTATAGTTTCCAGAGTTTCGTTTGTTATTAATTTCTAGTTTTAATCCATTGTGGTCTGAGAAGATACATGGGATAATTCCAATTTTCTTGAATTTATTGAGACTTGATTTGTGACCTAATATGTGATCTATCCTGGAGAATGATCCATGTGCTGATGAGAAGAATGAATATTCTGAGGTTGTTGGGTGGAATGTTCTGTAGATATCTGCCAATTCCAATTGGTCTAGAGTCTTGTTTAGATCTTGTGTTTCTCTACTGATTCTTTGCCTAGATGATCTGTCCAATATTGACAGTGGGGTGTTCAGGTCCCCTGCTATTATGGTATTAGTGTCTATTTGCTTCTTTAGGTCTAATAGGGTTTGTTTTATAAATCTGGCTGCTCCAACATTGGGTGCATATATATTTATGATTGTTATGATCTTCTTGATGGATCAATCCTTTTATCATTACGTAGTGTCCCTCATTGTCTCTTTTTATGGTTTTTAGTTTAAAGTCTATTTTATCAGATATAAGAATAGCTACTCCAGCTCGTTTTTCTTTTCTGTTTGCATAGTAAATCTTTTTCCATCCTTTCACTCTTAGTCTATGTGAGTCCTTATGGGTGAGGTGGGTCTCTTGAAGGCAGCATATAGTTGGGTCCTCCTTTTTAATCTAGTCAGCCAGTCTGTGTCTTTTGACTGGGGAATTTAAGCCTTTTACATTAAGAGTTGTTATTGAAAAATACTGACTTATTCCTAGCATTTTATTGATTATTGTTTGGTTGTCTTAGGTGTCTTTTGTTCCTTTCTTTCTGATTTACTGTTTGTTTTCTGTATTTGTTGGTTCCTTGGGTTGTAGATAGCCTTTTTGTTTGTTTTCTCTTCATGAATGCCATTTTTATTATACTGGTGGGTTTTGATTTTTCTTGGGTTTTTATGGCAGTAGTAGTTATTTTTCAGGAACCAAACCAAGTACTCCCTTGAGAATTTCTTGTAAGGGTGGTCGTGTGGTGGTGAACTCCTGCAGTTTTTGTTTGTCTGAGAAATATACTATTTGCTCTTCATTCCGGAAGGATAGCCTTGCCGGGTAGAGTATCCTTTGCTGGCAATCTCTGTCTTTTAGTATTTTGAATACATCATCCCATTCCTTTCTGGCTTTTAGGGTTTGTGATGAAAAGTCTGATGTTAGTCTGATTGGGGCTCCCTTATAGGTGATTTGACACTTTTCTCTTGCAGCTTTTAAGATTCTCTCTTTGTCTTCGAGTTTTGCCAATTTGACTATAACATGTCTTGGAGAAGACCTTTTTGGGTTGAATACATTTGGGGATCTTTGAGCTTCCTGGATCTGAAGATCTGTGATTTTTCCTATACCTGAGACGTTTTTGGCCACTATTTTGTTGAATATGTTTTCAATGCAATCTCTTTTTTCCTCCCCTTCTGGAATACCCATGACTCGGATATTTGAGCACTTAAGGTTGTCTGATATCTCTCTCAGATTTTCTTTAATGCCTTTGATTCTTTTTTCTTTTTTTTTTTTGTCTGCCTTTCTTATTTCAAACAGCCCATCTTCAAGTTCAGAGGTTCTCTCTTCAACTTCCGCAAGCCTGCTGGTTAAACTCTCTGTTGTGTTTTTTATTTCACTGAATAAATTCTTCAGTTCAGCAAGTTCTGCTACATTTTTTCTCAGGGCATTGATTTCCTTGTACATTTCTTCTTTCAGGTCCTGTATTCTTTTCCTCATTTCATCATGTTGTCTAGCTGAGTTTTCTTGTATCTCATTCAGTTTCCTTAGAATTATCACTTGAAATTCCTTGTCAACATTGCAAGGGCTTCTTGTTCTATAGGATCTAGAGCTTGAGAGTTATTACCCTTTGGTGGTGTACTTTCTTGATTTTTCGTATTTCTGGTATCTTTTCTTTGATATTTACTCATTGTGGCAGGGGGGTTCACAGTCCACAGGTTTGACACTATTGTCTGACTAAGATGTTGCTGGGGTTGCCAATTTGGTATGGCTACCTCAGTGACTGCTCAGTTGGCCACTAGTGCCTTGCATGTGTGGTTGCCTCGGGTCTTGGGCCTCTCTGGGGAGCCACCTCTCTGGTCAGCTTGGACTCGACTGGGCTGCTGGGTCACGGGGTGGTACCACAGGGTGTGTGGTCTCCGTCGAGCTTCCACCTCCCCTGCTGGACGTCTCCCTGTTCTGCGTGCACTTGGCTGGGCTGCTGGGATGCATAGAGGCACCACAGAGCATGTCATCTCTGCAGAGCTTCCCCTTCCCCTGCTGGACGTCTCCCTGCTCCATGCACGCTGGGCCGGGCTTGGGATTGAGCCAGGTGGTGGCAGTGAAGCCTACCTGCTGCTGGATCATGCAGCAGTGGCCCCCCCCACAAGGTGTGTGGTCTCTACAGAGCTTCCGCCTCCCCTGCTGGACATCTCTCTGCTCTGTACGCACTGGGCTGGGCTGCTGGATGGCACAGCGGCGGTGTGGTCCCCGCGGAGTTCCCGCCTCCCCTGCTGGATGTCTCCCCACTCCGTGCACACTGGGCTGGGCTGGAAATGGAGCCGGGTGGCGGCGGTGAAGCCTATCTGCTGAATCGCGCAATGGCAGCCCCGCAGGGCACGTGGTCTCCGCGGAGCTTCTGCCTCCTCTGCTAGACGTCTCCCCGTTCCGTATGCACTTGATGTTACGTTTTTATAGTTGTAAATCGGTTGATTTGTGGGAGAGGGTGATGCTAGGGACCGTCTATTCTGCCATCTTGACCAGATGTCCTCAACTCTCTTCTTTTTGAAAGTTTCTGAGGCTGGGAAGGCCAAAGTCCATCTGGTGGTGGCAACAGTTGACTCAGGGGTCTAGGGTGCTTCTGCTGCTCAAGTCTTCTTCACACACCAAAGCAGTGTCACTCTCTGAGTCTGGCAGTGGCATGGCCCCAACTTTATGGCTTTTAGAAGAAATCACTTTTTGCTTTGTGTACTTAGAACAACAGATGTAGAGATGTGCTTCTCTGGGGCCTTAGATCAAGTCATTCATTTTCCTGCAGAATTGGGCTGAATCCACCTCATTCCACACTGCCTAATCTCACTTGATGGAGAGTGATAAGTGCCTGGTGGAATAAGCTACTTTGAGGTCATCTTCACCAACAGCTGTCTTATATCTTTGCAGCCACAAGTTGATTTAGCTTCAAAGGCTGGGAAGTCCAAAGTCCAGGGAACACATCTGGTGAAGGCCTTCTTTGACAGTGATTTCAGCAATTCAGGGTATCACAAGTTGCAGAGGCTGGGAAGTCCAAAGTCCAGGGAACACATCTGGTGAAGGCCTTCTTTGGTGGTGATTTCAGCAATGCAGGGTATCACATTGCAAAAATGGGAAAGCAGAAATCTCTTTCTTCTTAATGTAGGCTATAAATTCCCCCCCAAAGCCCTGCTTCCACTATAAGTTTTGGTATGCTGTGTTTTTTTCATTTATCTCCATGTATTTTTTAACCTCCCTTATGTTTTCTTCTTTGACCCATTCATTATTTAGTAGGATGTTGTTTAATTTCCACATATTTGTGAATTTCCCAAATTTCCTCCTCTCACTGATTTCTAATTTCACTCCATTGTGGTTGGAGAACATACTTTATACGGTTTCAATCCTTTTCAGTTTATTGAGTCTTGTTTTATAGCATAACATATGGTCTATTCTGGAGAACATTCCATGTGCACCTGAGAAGAATGTGTGTATTCTGCTCTTGTTGGGTGGAGTAGTATATAGATGTTTGTTAGGTCTATTGGTTTATACTGTTGTTCAAGTCTTCTATTCATTGTTAATCTTCTGTCTAGTTATTGTACCCATTATTGAAAGTGAAGCATTGAAATCTCCAACTATTATTGTCAAACATCAATTTCTCCCCTCAATTCTGTCAGTTGTTGCCTCTTTGGAACTCTGTTGTTAAGTGTGTATATGTTTATAACTGATATATCTTCTTGAGGGACTTATTCTTTAGCATTATCAATGATCTGTGTCTCTAGTAACAATTTTTGTCTTAAAGTTTAGCCACCCTAGCTCTCTTCTGGTTACTACTCCCAAGGTATATCACTTTTCTTCCTTTCACTTGTATCACTTTTTTTAACTGACATGTAATAATTGTACATACTTATGAGGTACAGAGTTATACTGCAATACATATGTACAATGTGTGATGATCAAATCAAGGTAATTAGCATATCCATCATCATAAAAATTTATCACTTCTTTGTTAGGACAGCATTCGAGTTCCTCTTCTAGCCATTTGAAAGCATACAATAAGTTACTGATAATTATAGACACCTAGCTCTACTGCAGACCACAAGCTTTCTGTTTAGGGTTTTTTGTTTTGTTTTGTTTTGGCAGCTAGCTGGTACTGGGAATGAACCCTGAACCTTGGTGTTATCAGCACCATGGACCACTAGAAATTACTTTTCCTATCTAGTTGTAATTTTATATCCATTAACCAATCTCTCCCTGTACCCCCTCCTCTACCCAGCCTCTACCAGTCACAATTTCACTAGTATCTTTTAATCTACAGTGTCTCCCTTGTAAACAGTAATAGTTGGATCATGTTTTTTTATACACTTTTCTAATCTCTGTCTTTCAAAATTCAAGTGTTTAACCCATTTGTATTTAAGGTCATTACTGATAAGGTAGGATTTACATCTGCCATTTTAATGTGTTTTCTATATGCCTTAAGTCTTCGTTCCTCTATTCCTTCATCACTGTTTTCTTTTGTGTTAAATGGATTTTTCGGGGGGGGAGGTACAATTTTAATTGTTTCTTTTACTACAGTTTTTTAGTTATTTTCTTAGTGGTTGTCTGGGGATTACAATTAGCACCTTACCTTAAAACAACCCAGTTTGTATTAATACAAACTTAATTTTAATAGTATAGAGAAATTTTGCTCCAGGACAGCTCTGTTCCCTTCCCCCTCCTTTTTGCTATTATTGTCATACAAATTACATATTCGTACATTATAAGCCCATCAACAAGGTTTTACAATTATTGCTTTATGCAGCTGTCTTTTAAGTCAGATAGGAGACAAAAATTTTATATTTACCTATGTAGTTGTCCTTACTATTGCTCTTTATTTCCTCATATATTCTACCACCTAGTGTCCTTTCATTTTAACCAAAGAACTCCCTTTAGTATTAACTGTAAGCCAGGTTTAACAACAAAAATATTTATCTGGTAATATCTTCATTCCTCTAATTTTGAATCATAGTTTTGCTGGATACAGAATTCTCAACTAACAGTCCTTTTCTTTCAGCACTTTGTACATGTCAACCCACTGCTTGCTGGTCTCCATGGTTTTGGATAAGAAATCAGCTGTTAATCTTAAGGATCTCTTACATGTGATGAGTCATTTTCATCTTGGTGCTTTCAAGATTCTCCCTTTTTCTTTGTCTTTCAACAGATTATGCTGTGTCTAGGTGTTGATCTCCTTGAGTTTATTCTTACTTGGAGGTCACTGACCTTGGATGTGTAGATTTATTTTTGTCACCAAATTTGGGGAGTTTATGTCTTCAAAGATTCTTTCTGCCTCTTTCTCTCTTTCCTTTCCTTAGGGAATTCCAATTATGCATATATCAGTAGGCTTAATGGTGTCTCACAGGTCTCCGAGGTTCTGTTGATTTTTCTTCTGTTCCTCAGACTGGACACTCATAATGGACCCATTCGCAAATTTGCTGACTTTTTCTTCTACTAGCTCAAGCCTACAATTGAGCTCCTGTAGTGAATTTTTCATTTTAGTTATTGTATTTTCAACTCTAGAATTTCTATTTGGTTCTTTTTTATAATTTCTTCCTCTTCATTAATATTCTCTATTTAGTCAGATATTGTTCTCATACTTTCCTTTAAATCTTTAGATATGATTTCCTTTAGTTCCTGAAACATATTTATAACAGCCAATTTAAAGTATTTGCCTAGTAAGTCCAAGATCCAGATCATTTCAAGGTAGTTTCTATCGACTACTTTTTTCCTGTGTATGGACCATGTTTTCATGTTTTTTTGCATCTCATTTCTTATTGAAAACTGGATATTTTAAATAGTGTAATGTAGCAACTCTAGGAATCAGACTGCCCCTCCTCATAGACTGTTGCTACTTGTTTAGTGACTTTCCTGGGCTAGTTCTGTGAAGTCTGTATTCCTTGTAGTAGACAGCCACTAAAGTCTTTGCTCAGTCAGCTTATAAGCAGCTAATGATTCATCAGGGATTACCTTAAACACGTTGAACCAATAATTCTTTCAGACATTGCCAAGGGACTGTGTGCGTGTTGAGGAACACCTTCAATCCTTAGGCAGTTACAACTCTGCCTGAGCCTTTACTTCTGATGTTCTCAGGGACTCAAGGTTAGCCAGAGGTGAGAAACTGGGGCCCTTTCAAGACTTTCTTGAGCATATGCACAGTACTCCACATGTGCAGACCTCTGGATCCCAAGGGATCTAGCAGAGCTTTTCAAAGCCCTCTGATGGCATCTTGGTCTTCAGATCTTCCTTGTCAGTTCTGGTCAGACTCTTGTTGACCCACCTGGTATCACAGATTCAAGCAGCTGTAATATTAAACAACTGCCACCAATTGTTTTCCACAAATGCCCTCAGGATAGGGTTTTTCCCAACGAGCTATTAAGGTCTGTATTAGTCCATTTCTGTTACTTATTTTTTGTTTGTTTTTTTGTCATTTTTTCGTGACCGGCACTCAGCCAGTGAGTGCACCGGTCATTCCTATATAGGATCCGAACCCGCGGCGGGAGCGTCGCTGCGCTCCCAGCGCAACACTCTACCAAGTGCGCCACAGGCTCGGCCCATTTCTGTTACTTATAACAAAACACTTGGAACTGGGTAATTTGTAAAGAAAACAAAATTTATCACTTACAGTTTTGGAGGCTGGGAAGTCCAAAGTCCAGGGGACACATCTGGTAAGGGTCTTCATGGTGGCAACAATGACCCAGAGATCTCACATGGTGGAAAATGGTGGAGCAGAGAGAGACTAACCTCTCATGTGCTCTTCTTTTAAAGACCTCAGAACCATGCCCATGACCACCATTTTTAATCCATTCACTAGGCATGGTCCTTAGAATCTAATCACTTCTTCAAGGCCCCACCTTTCAACTCCCATAATAGGACTTCCCACCCTCTTAACAGTCACAGTGGGGATCAAGCTACTAACACATGAAAGTTGGAGAACACAGGGCCAGCCCATGGCTCACTCAGGAGAGTGTGGTGCTGATAACACCAAGGCCATGGGTTCGGATCCCTATATAGGGATGGCCGGTTAGCTCACTTGGGAGAGCATGGTGCTGACAACACCAAGTCAAGGGTTAAGATCCCCTTACCAGTTATCTTTTTTTTTTTTTAAAAGATGACTGGTAAGGGGATCTTAACCCTTGACTTGGTGTTGTCAGCACCACGCTCACCCAGTGAGCAAACCGGCCATCCCTATATGGGATCCGAACCCGCGGCCTTGGCGCTCCCAGCGCCACACTCTCCCGAGTGAGCCACGGGCTCAGCCCTTACCAGTTATCTTTTAAAAAAAAAAATGAAAGTTGGAGAACACAATCCATATCAAGGTCAAATAATGACAAGCTCTATAAGTGGGGCTTTTCCAGAGAGCTCCAAGACAGATCAATTAGTAACAACACTTTGAGGATGGGACTTTTTGAGGAGCTCCAAACCTGATTTTTCCCCTCCAATGGATGCAAGCCTGCTGGTTTTCACAGCAACCATGGTTGTGAGGCTGATGGTTTTCAAAGGTACTATGAATCTGGGGAGAGGAGAATGAGAGCAGGTCAAGTTAATAGGTTCAATAATCTCTGTCCTTTGGTTAGTTTCTAGAGATCTGACAAAGTTGATTTTGACCATTTTTACCAGTGTTTTAATTACTTTTATGGAGGGGTGGATTAACAGAGGTCTTCATTCCATTGTTCCAGCTAAATAGCATTTCTGATGTAGATCTAGAGCCACTATGAATAAGGAATATTGTAGCATCCAAGTCTCTTCTCAGTTCTAATTTTCTAAACCTCCTACTTGTCCATTCCTACTGCCTTGATTCAGATCCTCGCCATCTCCTGTAGACCAAAACAACTGATCTTTTCCTAACTGGCTTTCCTGCCTCTTAGCCTAGTCTAAAATCCAACCTCTATATCCAAAATAATGATTCTGCTAATAAAAAAGAAATTGCATAGTGTCATTCCCCTGCTTAAAATGTTTCAATGGCATTTGTTGTCCACAGAGGAGGCTCTTGTGACCTGGCTCTGGCCCACCTCTCCTACCACATCCCCCACCTACAAGGCACTACTCATGCTAGAATCCACCCCCAACTCCTTGAGTGCGTCCTGCTGCCACTCACACCTCCCTGGAACACAGTACACGGTGGCCCACCCCTTCCCTGGACCATCCCCCTACATCCTGTCAGCCTAGCAAGAGCTGACCCAAGTATTACCCCTACATTTCTGTGCCTGACCCTGGGCTGCTCATCACTCATTTGCACACCATTTACCATCACAGGGGCTTGAGCTACTCAGTGTTTAATATTTGAGAAAAAAAGCCACAATCTTTACAATGCTCTACAAAATAACCCTGTCCCCCCACTTCCATTACCCCTCTGACCTAACCCCCTCTCCCTTCCCCCTGCTTGCTCTCACACAGCCACTGGCCTCCTGCTGCTTCCTGAACATGCCAGTTCTCTTTCCACCATGAGGGCCTCTGCACATGCTGTTCCCTCTGCCTGTGATGACCGCCCCCCAACTTCCACGTGGCCCAGTGCTTCACTCCCTTCAAGTCCTTGCTCAGCAAGGCCAATCTTGGTTACCCTGTTTAAAATTGAAAACCCATGCCTTGACTTACCCAGTCACCTTCCCTCCTTAATTTTTCTCTGTTGTACTTACTATCTTCTAATATACCACAAACTTTTCTTTTTATTTTTTTTCTCCATCTACTAGAATATAAGCTCCACATGAGCATGGGGTTTTGTATGTTGTATTCACTGCTACAGTCCCAGAAACCAGGACAGTGCCTGGCACTGGAGCAGGAACTCAACATATACTGGGTGAGGATAAATGCCCGGCATGTAGTAGGTGTTCAATAGTTGCCACATGAATATTTATAACGTGCTAAAAACTGTCCCAAGAGTTTTTTTTTTTTTTTTTTTTAAAGATGACCGGTAAGGGGATCTCAAGCCTTGGCTTGGTGTTGTCAACACCACGCTCAGCTAGTGAGCCAACCGGCCATCCCTATATAGGATCCGAATCCGTGGCCTTGGTGTTATTAGCACCGCACTCTCGTGAGTGAGCCACGGGCCGGCCTGTCCCAAGAGCTTTTAAACAACAGAGCTGGAAAACAACTAACATTAATTGAGCACTGGAACTACCACGAACCCAGGTGATGCCATGTTTTTAATCTTTAACCAAAACCTCTTCTCTGAGGTCCTCCCTCTCCCACACACCCATCCTATCAGTAAATCTGTTCATTTTTCCTGCAAATGCTTTATTCTCACCATCTTCACAGCCACAGTCTCCTCTTTGGACTATAACATCTCTCACCTTCCACTCCTGGCCACCTCCAACCTATTTTGCACAAAGAATCCAGGGTCACCTTTCAAATATAATTGAACCTGTCATTCACTTGCTTCTCTGCAGCAGCTGCCTACATGGCACCGAGGACAAAACCAAACTCACTGTCAGGCCTTCAAGGCCCAGCATCTAGCTTCTCTCCACTACTCCCCCTCTCCCTCACTGTGCGTCCAGCTATGCTGGACCGGGTCCTGAGACAGAACAAGCTCTCCACCCACTCCAGCCCTCTCCCCTCACATGGCTGATCCCAGACAGCATCAGGACCCAGCTGAAATATTGCTTCCTCAGAGAGGCCTTTTATGAACACCTGACCTAAGGTAGTCTCCCTTTTATCAACTACGATGAAGTACATTCTAAAAGATATTTCCATTTTTAAAAATTTCTTCAGAATTTAAACAAAACTCTTTGGAAAATTCAGGTCTTCAAACTCCTCTGGGTTGACTCATCATTACTAATAATAGAATCCACTGACTAATCTACAAAGAAGTTTCCATTTACTATATAGTCTATTACCAGCAAGAAACGGCCTCGTTAACACAGATCATGTCTATAAAACAAAAAGCCTATCTCCCTTGCCTTGATTTCTGGGTTTCAGAGCACTGCACACTAAACCCATAAGAAGTATTGTTCTATTTAATAGAGAACAAGATCCTCCCTACTTTTAAGGAATTCATGTAAGGAATAAATGCCGCAAAGTCATACATTCTCCTTACAATTCCACTTAGAAACATGCCAAACAACCTTTAAGTGAGAATTGCCTGCCCAAAGTTGATTTATTCTTCCCCAAGGCCTTCTCTCAAGGATTAGAAATAAAAGTCATAGAGTACACACATATACACACATACACACACACAGTTACTTCAAAAAGTTCACAGAAAAATGGAATTAAAAGATAATATGAATCTTTCCATGAACTTTGTGAAGACCCCTCATGTATACAGAAATAGTCATAAAGAAGATGAAAGAGGTCACCACAATTTTGGATGCTGGAAACAATGGTTAAATTGTACCCCCAACTGCCTGCAGGAAGGAGGACAAGTAAAAAGCAAACCTTCTCAGAGAACCTGAAAATGAAAGGTGACAGGAACCTCAGGAGACAGATGTCAGGAGAAGGGACTGAAGTCTGTGTGAGGGAGCAGCAGACCCCTCCACTAGATCCTGTAGCCAGGTAGCCCCCGTACCCATTTCAGTAAAAGACAAGAGGCTTCCTCTCTGGAAAAGAAAGAAAACAGAAGCTTTAGGTTCCACCGAGTGCCGGAGCAAGAGGCATGGTAAGAACAGCACAACTGAGTGGCAGACTCAAGGAACGGTGAGACACCCCCTCCCAGAATAACTGCAGCAAGGTTTACAACACCCATCCACCCATCAAGCAAGAGAAGAGACTACAGAGTTCTCAGGAAGAACTGAACAGCTCCTGAGAGATGACAGAGAGATCCTCACATCTCAGTGGGCATGCTGTAAGGCCCCTGCTGAAGCCCTACCCAGGAGCTGGTGGAAGTGAGTGGACAGACACCAACCCCCAGGCATGAACCAGACACAAAAGCAGACCTAAGGAACAGGAATTCAAAGCAAAGAAACCATGCAGAGAAGGAAACTCCAAAACAATGAACACTTACACACAGATAAGGTAAAATACAGCTTTGCCACCAAAAAAGGAGCACTGGGGCAGTAAGAAAGCCCTCAGATGATAAAGGTTATAGCAGAGATTGGAAACTCACAAGGAGAGCTGGAGGACAAACTGGAGAGTCTCAGAAGACGAGAGACAGGAAGGTAAGAACATTTAAGCCAGGAGGTACAAATTTCAATATTATTAGAGGAATACTGAGAAAAGAGAAAGTGGAACGAAACAAAGGAGATCATCAAAGAAAGAAAATGAGAGCACCTCCAAACCTGAAGGACATAAGTTTCCAGACTGACTAAGGCCACCAACTGCCATACCTGGACACATCATCTTAAAATTTCTGGCCACTAGAAACTGAGAGTAAAAGCTGAGGAAAAATTATTTCCAGTCTTTTCTTTTTTGGTTGCTGCGGGGATCCGAACCCTTGACCTTGGTGTTACAACACCATGTGCTCTGACTGAGCTCACCAGCCAGATTATTTCCAGTCTAGAATTGTACCTGAGGCAAATTCTTAACTAGTAAGAAGGTAAAAAAAAATACACTTTTTTCAAAAATGCAAAATCTCCAAACAATTTTATCTCCTATGCACTCTTAGGTGCACAGAAGACGTGCACCACCTAACCCACAAGCAAGCATGAGCCAAGAGGATAGACACAGGGTCTCCAAAGCCAGGGGATGAGCCAGTGAGAGACAACGGAGTGAGCACAGGCCTGTCAGGGTTACAGCAGGACAGACCATGCCAAGAAGGGCATTTCCAACAGGAAAGTAGGGGCTGATGAGCCAGCTGATGTGTCTGACCACCTTAAGAGGGAGGGGTCCTGCGTAATATCCAAAAGTTTGGGGCTGAAAAGCAACAAGTACATTAAGAAGTAAGCAAAAGGCAATGCTTAACTCCAAAGAAATTAAAAATTGAACTAAAAGCTGAACCATTATTCTCAGCTGAGAACAATATTTTCAGACATTAATGAAATGCTAGACATTAATCAAATAAAATATTGTCACATATTAGAGAATGTGAGAAGAGAATCTTGGGTAAAAGTCAAATCCTCATCTTTTTTTTTTTTTTTTTTTTTTTAAAGATGACCGGTAAGGGGATCTTAACCCTCGACTTGGTGTTGTCAGCACCACGCTCAGCCAGTGAGCGAACCGGCCATCCGTATATGGGATCCGAACCCGGGGCCTTGGTGTTATCAGCACCGCACTCTACCGAGTGAGCCACGGGCCGGCCCTAAATCCTCATCTTCCATAGTAAAAAGTCAATAAGTAATAACCAAATGGGGGGAAAACACCCATAAGTTGTATAAAGAGTTAATAAGTATCATATTTTTTAAGTGAATATGAGAAGAAACAGCTATAAAATTAAAATAACTGACTGAGGTTTAGAATGGGGGGGCAAGGTGGAGACCGGTGTTTTACAATTAACTTCTTAAACTACATTCTTTAAGGTTTTTTTTTAATTTTTAAAAAATATTTAAGTAAGGGCAAGACTAGGTGAAAAAATAACAAAAATGAACGCTACTGGGAAGACCTGGCCAATTATTTACTATAAAACTGAAAATAAACAAATTGCTGTTTTCATGGGACAGACTACGAAGCACAGAAACAGCCTGTAAGACATATAAAGAATTCAAGAATACAGTAAAGTGGCATCACAAACAGGGAAAGAAAGTACCACTTTACAAATGCTTTGGGAGATATTGGGTAAACAATTCAGAGAGAGGAGTGATGTTGGATCCTCATCTAACAAGAAAATGAACTCTACAAGGGGTTAACAAGATAAAAAAAATAATTTTTAAAAAGTATTAAAACCTAAACATTTTATAGGTCTTTGGTGGGGGGACTAAAGGAATGGAAGAAGCCACACCGGGGGGTCTGTACCATATCAGGATGGAAAGGTGACCCTGCGTGGCACTGGCCAGCACACCACAAGCCAAGAGCATGAGGCCTCAGAGGCAGGTTCCATCCTAACTACAAAGCAAGGCCCAGTGACACCCCACATGGCAAGAGTACAGGTTAAGTCACAGGATAGATGGATCACCAGTAAGCATGCGTTTGTTTCTTGTTTTTGAAATGAGACACTCTCTCCAGGTAGGAGCACATACTGGTACCCGGTACTGAGGGCAGTCCTCAGAGGCGAGCAGAGCAGCAGTAAGCACTTAGGGACAGACCGACTTGGTCCCAACCCCAGCTCTGCCTCTCTGAGCCCAGTGACCTCAGCTAAACTACCGCTTCTCTGTACCTCAGTTTCCTCATCTGTAAGTAAGTACAGTTGGTCCCCATCTTACGATGGTTCAATTTACAATTTTTCAACTTTACAATGGTGCAAAAGCAATACGCATTCAAAACCATACTTCAGGTACCCATACATCCATTCCGTTTTTCATGTTCAATACAGTAGTCATTAAATTACCTGAGATATTCAACACCTGATTACAAAACTGACTTTGTGTTGGATGATTTGGCCCAACTGCAGGCTGATGTGAGTGTTCCAAGCACGGGTTTATCAGGACGTGACCCCATCACAAGCTAAGGTGCAGCTGTAGTTCTGATTTTGGAACCATGTTCCCAGCAAGTGCGCCCTGAAAGCACTGAATGGATGACGTGAGGGACGTTGGGGAGGGAGAGCAGCAACTGGCTCCACCAAGGACACAGGAGGAGAGGGTGTGGTTCAGAAGGACACTGAACTTTCAGCAGAGAAACGAAGCTGTGGGTGAGAGGAAAAGAGCAGCTTGCATGCAGCCGGCTCAGAAGCCACAAGCAACTGGGAGGCAAACACAAAATCACCGCTGGGTCACCTACATAACTCCTGCCTGCCAAAGTGATGACCCGCCTTTTAAAAGCAGACTCTCCCAAAGTTTTAAAAATTGTATCCCTTAGAGTTATTTGGTTCTAAGTTTTAAAATCACTTGAGAGAAACCTATAAATCAAGAAGATCCACTTTAGACAGAAAGATGCCGAAGATGGCAACGTAACTACTTCTCACAATTACCGAGGCAAGAAAGGATACTGCTTTTGAACAAAACTAAAAAACAAGTCAAAAAAAAAAAAAAAAAGGCATATACACGCTCCTTTTGTTGAGTACTTATTTTTGACAAAAATATCCAAAGTGGGGCCGACCCTGTGGCGCACTCGGGAGAGTGCAGCGCTGGGAGCACAGCGATGCTCCCGCCGCCGGTTCGGATCCTATATAGGACTGGCCGGTGCACTCACTGGCTGAGTGCCGGTCACGAAAAAGACAAAAAAATATATATATATATCCAAAGTGAACTTTTAAAAGATAGTGTTCAATGTGTACTTTGGGGAGATGGAAGAGATACTGCCATTAGCACACTGCGCTGAGGGCCTCTTCCCAGGGGGTTGACAGCGGCACCCACCACACACTCAACAGGTGCTGTGCTGTACTGCGGTCAACAGTAAATAACAATGCTCTAGGGCCAGACTCTAGGTCACCAGCTCACATCGACCAACTGAGGCAAGTCACCTGCCCTGATTGTCCTGCCTCCCTCCTGCTCAAGAATCAACCAGGCTTCCTTCCACATCTCCCCGCACCAGCTTCCAGGACCTGTCTACTTCACATCCACCCCCATCAACCTTATTCCAGATTACTACCCAATATGCACATAATGGCCTCACCAGTCCCACGCCTACCTCCCACATTAAGCCCCCAGACTCACCCTGTCTCTCCATCTCTCGTCTCTCCTCTTCAAGTTCTACCTCCCCCAATTTCTCCAGTCCCTGCCTTTCTCTTCTCTGACTTTATGGCACACCAGGTCCCCATTATGAACTTAAATACTCCTTTTCTCCAAGCATGGCAGCTTTCTCACTCCAGCTACCTCTCCGTCCAGAAGAAAGGGGCTGCCCCTTAAACTGTGCTGCATCCCCACGGCCATACCAAGTACACAGACTCTGCAGCTATGGAAGGAGGAAGCTACTGGGCACATGAGGGATTACTACACGCTCACTGATCACTGGGTTTCCTTCTCACCATGCTCTCTGAAACCTACAGCCAGTCTCCAGCAAATTCCCTAAATCGTCAGCTTCTCTAACATTCTCTTCACCTTCTCCCACTGTCATCCAGAAGTGGGAAATATGTCCTTGTCACTCCTCACAGTCACTTCCCCATCCTCCTCCCCCCTTTCCCCTACAATACTCAGCGCTGAGGAAACCCATGGCTCCTCCTTCAGACACCTCCTCACCCCTGAAGAGCCCAGCTTCTGGCTGATGGTGGTGCAAGTGATCTCTCCAAGCCACAGCCCCAGCCTGTCTATGCCTTGCTGCAGGTGTCCCACTAGGTAAGAAACACTCAACACCGTTTGGGCCCCCCAGGACCACCATCTCTCTCCCATTCCATATCCTCACCCCCTTAGCCAGCTTCAATCCCATCATACAAACCAACCCTCACAACAGCCTTCTCAAGCCCTAACTCTCTTCTCCACTTGTGCATTCACTTGGCAAAACCCCTCCCTGCTGAAATCCAGTTCTTGGCCAACTGGCAACTGAGCCTGCAGAGCTGAGTGTGCCTGATGAGACCACACCTCCAGCCGCTGACCCCAGGGAAAACCCAGGCAGGCCCTGTCCACTCTCCCACACGGTCCTCACAGCCTCTCCCCGACCTCCTACACTCCTCCTGCCCCCACTAGCAGCTGGTGAGCCTGCTACCTGTTCACAGAGAACATCCAGGGCAGTCACTAGCTCCACAGCCAGGGTCTTCATCTTCCCAGCAGCACATAAACATGCTCACACCTCCCCAGGCCTCACCTTTCTCACCTGGACCTCCTATCTCAGTAGGTCTGCCTGCCTCCTCCTCCCCTGCCCTTCTCAACAGGGTACCCAGCGTAATGCTTTTTAAAAAAAGAAAAAGTCCCTTCTCTGCTCACCCCCCACTGGCTCCGCATGTCTACAGGGTAAGAGGAGTTCTCATAATGGCCTACAAGCCCCTACACCCGGCTCTGATGTCCCAGACTCTGTCCCTGGCACCTTCCACTCCAGCCACACTGGCCAGAGCTCAGGGCATGCCTGACCCCAGCAATGCTATCTAAATCACATCCCCTCCAACACATCTTATCCTCTTTCCTCCTTTATTTCTTCCCTTAATACAGTACATAATGTACTATATATTATACTTATTGATTTTATGTTTATCTGGCTAGAATGTAAGCCACAGGAGAGCAGGTATTTTTGTCTGTTTTGTTTACTGCACAAAATAGGCACTTGGCAAATCTGTTGAACAAATAGATGAACCCTAAAAAACAAACAAAACTCTCCTGACCCCACCATGATAGGCAGAATACCCCCACAAAGATACCCACACCTAATACTAGGATCCTGCACGTTACCTTACATAGCAAAAGGAACTTTGCAAATGTAATTAACACAGGGGAATGATCCTGGATTGTCTAGGTGGCACAATCCCATCACATGAGCCCTTAAAAGCAGACAGCTTTCTCTGCCTGGAGGCAGGAGATGGGCTGATGAAGAAGTCAGAAAGATCAGAATCTTCACAGAGAATCACTGGAGGAGCCCCACGGAAAACATACGGAGGAGGAATTCGGGCAAGATCCAGGGTCAAAGACTATGCAGCTAACAGGCAGCAGAGAACCTGCAAGGAGCTGAGTTCAGCCAGTGGTCTGAGTGGCTTGGAGCTTGGAAGCGGATTCATCACCAGGGGCTCCAGAAAAGATCACAGCCCTGCAGGGCCACACAACTTCTCATCCGAAGAACTGTGAGATAATAAAGGGGTATTCTTTTGTGCTGCTGAATTAGTGGTAATTTGTTGCCACAGAAAGCTGATACACCTGCCTCTGCAGTCACCGTCTCATTCTGTTCTCTAATCCACAGCAAAACTCCTCAAGAGTTGAGCCTCATGTTTCCCATTATTCTGCCTTTGGGTTCACGAAGGCCCAGTCCTCTCATGTGACCTACCCACCCCCTCCTCCACTCGGCTAGTCCCCCACATCTCCCTGACCACATGGTGCCAGCACGCCCCGGACTCTTTACATCCTTCTGGAGATGATGCAGCATGAGGGTCTGAACACTGAGCCCTACCACCCAACAGGCAGGTGTATGGCCTTGGGCTTCCGTGCCATAAAGCAGGAGAACCACAGGACCGACTGTGAGCTATCTTCATGAGATCAGGTGAGTAGATGGCACACAGCTCACCAGGGGAGCGCCGGCTGTGTTTGGTGACTTCCACTCACTCCTTCCGTGAGTTCCCCAAGCTCATGGCTTTAGACACCATCTATAAACAATGCCCCATACTTCTGCCTCTACCCCCAACCTCTTCTCTGAACTCCAGTCTTATATATATAACTGCATACTCGACATCTCTCCCCAAAACCTACTGGCCACAAAGAGGAACTGGATTTACCCTCTCACCTTAAATAACTAAAAACCTGGACAAAAATATATGAAATGATAGCTTTCAGACACTGGACAACAGACCATGGAAGACAGTAGTCTCTGAGAGATGCAAACAAGCAAGGTAAGCCTGCAGCTGTTCCAGCCCACTGCCTGGGGAGGGGTACCAAGCAGAGCCTGCAGGTCTCCCTGAATTGAGGAGATAGGGTTGAGATTTCAGGGAGGCTTGGAGGCTGGTCTGCAAGGCAGAGAGCCAGAGCAGGTCTGCTGCAAGGAGAACTGAGAGACAGGAAACTCCCTCAGGCGAGGGAAGAGCCACCAGAAAGCAGGAGGTAACAGCACTGCAGCTAGCATTGGGGTCCCAAGCCGGAAGAAAAACCCTCATAAAACACAGGGCATCGGGCCGGCCTGTGGCTCACTCGGGAGAGTGTGGTGCTGATAACACCAAGGCCACGGGTTCGGATCCCATATAGGGATGGCCGGTTGCTCACTGGCTGAGCGTGGTGCTGACAATACCAAGTCAAGGGTTAAGATCCCCTTACCGGTCATCTTTTTTAAAAAATTAAAAAATTAAAAAATTAAAAAACACAGGGCATTACGTAGAGCTCCGAGAAGGATACTGCCTCAAGAGTGGGGTAAAATTAGCCCTGGAGTAAAGGCTACTCTGGTCCCACCCTGTAAGGATCAAACTGTTCCCAAATAAGCTTCATCCCACAACAAAGCTCAAAAATATTTAAAGAAACACAAAAATATTCAGCACCATGAAGGTAAAATCCACAATGTCTGGCAACCAATAAAAAATTACCAGGAAGGCAAAGAAACAGTAAAATAAACTATAATGAGTAACTGGAGCGTCCAAAGGAGGGGAGAGGACAGAAAAAATATTTGAAGAAATAGTTCATATTTATGTATTAATTACCTCCCCAGGCCTCACCTTTCTCACCTGGGCCTCCTATCTCAGCAGGTCTGCCTGCCTCCTCCTCCCCTGCCCTGAGATTTTTCAAATTTGATGAAAATTATAAACCCACTGATCTCAGAAGCTCAAATCCCAAGCACAAGAAACATGACAAAAATTACAAGGCACATCATAAATCAAATTGCCTAAAACCAGTAATTAAGAAAAAAGATGCATTATATATACATAAACAATGATAAAAATGGTAGCAGACTTATCTGGAAACAGTGCAAGCCTAACACTTAGAGCAGAGTCTTCAAAGCACCAGAACAATGCACACGGGGACTGTGGCCATTCTAACACCTCTCTCTGGTCCAAGCCAGCCCTGTCTCCCAACTGGGTGTGACAATACCACCCAAGCTGTCTCCCTGCTTCAACCCTTGCTCTGACTGCTTATTCCAAATACAAAAGCCAGATGATCTTAATAAAAGCAAAAATAATTAGGACCAAATCACTCCTGTGCTCAAAACCTCCAAAGGATTCCCACGAGGCCATGCATGACCTGTGCCCCACTCCTGCCTGCGGTCCTCAACTCCTGCTCACCACACCTTCACTCTGCCGACCCCCTACAGCACACACCCGCACACAGGGCCCCTGTGCCTCCACGCAGAGAGCTCTCCTCCTGATGTTCCATGGTTCACTTCCATACTTCCTTCCAGTTTCCTTAAAATTTACCTTTCCAAGCTACCTAACCTGTCACCTTCCTTAAGTAGCAAACTCTTTCCCTACTCTCTAGTCTTCTTCCCTACTTTATTTTTCTCTATGATGAACAGATGTATGGAAAGAGACACATACATATATGTTTTTCTCATTCATTTTGTCTGTCTATTCTCACAAGAATATAAGTTCTGAAAGTAGGGGGATTTTGTCCATCTGGCTAACCACTGAGTCCTCAGTGCCTACAATAATGCCTGTCACAGAGCAGATATTTAATGGATTTGCTGAATGGATGAATTAATTATACAATTACGGCAGAAAATAGAATCTAGCAAAATAAGGAAGTAAATTTTAAAATAATACCTTCAAAATGCCCTTCACTGTTGGGGTTGCATCAAAAAGATAGCAAAACAAGGCCAGCCCGTGGCTCACTTGGGAGAATGTGGTGCTGATAACACCAAGACCACAGGTTCAGATCCCTCTATAGGGATGGCCAGTTAGCTCACTTGGGAGAGTGTGGTGCTGACAACACCAAGTCAAGGGTTAAGATCCCCTTACCAGTCATCTTTGAAAAAAAAAAACAAAAACAAATTTAAATTAGATCTATAGCAAATGCTGCATTCAAGAACACTTCTCAAGGAGACATCAACACTAAAAAGAACCTTGCATCTCTGGTTCCTCTTTAACCAACATCACATACGGGGATCCACACCGCCGTTCCACGGAGAACAAGCTCAGAAAGGCCAAGCCTCAGGAACTGAACGACGGGGCACCAACTGATCCACAGACCTCACCCTTGCCTCTTCCTTCTCTTCCACCTCTTCAGCTCTTTGGAGAGCTGGACATGCTACTCTAAGCAAGGACAACTCAAACTGTAGTTAAATAATAAGGCAACAAAATTTTAAATAGAGAATTAACTGAACAAAAGACACAAGTTAATTAAAAGCAGTAACACATTGTGAGGAATCTATAGGGCAGGATGACTGACAGAAGGCTCCTTGCAGGTAGGTGCCTTCAGCAGGAACTCAGTCACAGACAGTGCAAAGCAGCACCTCAGGGTTCACAACGAGGCTCTGATCTGGTTATTCTGTACATGAGCAAACAATGCTACAGAACTGCATTTTTCCACAGCAATAAGTGCAATTCCAAAGTGTCCTGAAATATTCATTTATATGTTTTCTATTGGCTTTTTTAAAAGACTATTTGACATCAATTTGGTGCTCTCTTTTCAATGCTCTTTAAACTATGATGGAAACATATACGGTGCTTGCTATCTCAGCTGCATCACGTGAAGGAGGTGGTCCACAGAAAAGCCAAACTGTAAATCCTACTATGGTACCGCCTGCCCTGAGAAGCTCAAGGTGCTTTAGGTACACTAAATAATCCTCGTTATACCCTTGTGTTGCCATCAGTAGGGACTTTAAAGGTAAGACAAGCAATGTAAAACCAAAACCAAGCAATCCAACTTAGATGCTGGTCTCTGCACTTCCAAGCAGTCCTTGCAGGCAGACCCCCAAGTCTCCAGGCAGGTGGGAAGAAAGGTTAACAGGAACTATCCTGAACACAAGGAGAGAAATCAATGCAAATCCACCATCACTCTGAGTTTAAATTACGGGCAAAAGTGAAGACTCCAAGCTCTCAACAGGGCCACAATCTGTGAAGGCAGGAAAGGAAGGGGAGCAGAACCAGGACCTAACCAAAACCACTGGCTAGAAGTTTATTTACTAAATGAACACATCCTGCAAAAGTCAGCCATTTAACCCAGTCTCCTGAGCTATCAGGAGGCCAAGTGAACTACACAGGGCCAAGCCTTGTCAGAAGGACTTCCCTCTCCTTCAGGGGCACAGAAGAGATGTGGGCACATCACTGCCCCTCTGAAGATCCTGCAGCCACCCCCAACACCAGCGGCCCCACCCCGTGCTCCTCCCAGCTTCCCACTTGATAGAAGCCTTTGTGACCCCATTTCCCACACTCTAATTACTAGTTGAGTGTGGGCCCCGGTCTTATTAGTCTCTCCCAACGATGTTGAATGAAAAGCATGATGAGTTGGCAGGAAGTGATGTCTGAAAGGCAGGCAGGGACCAGAGTGTGGCTACAAGCTGGCACGGCATCTCACAGGCCATCCCAGCTCCTTGGGTAAGGACCCGTCCCTGGGACTCACCTCTCACTCCCTGGTGCTGTGTATCCCGCTGCACCATGCTCTTCTTGTCTTCTTCTCAATTCTGGTCTCCAGGACACTATTGTGGAGATGGCACTGGGTCCTACCCATTTACTATTTAGTCTATGTATCTCGGCTGCAGCCTTACAGCCTTGTCTCTGGAACAGAGCTACTCTTATCACACAGCCTCAGCTCCCACTTCCCTTTTTTTTTTTTTCCTGACCGGTAAGGGGATCGCAACCCTTGGCTCAGTGTCATCGGCACCACGCTCAGCAAGTAAGTGCACCGGCTATCCCTATATATGATCCGAACCTGCGGCCTCGGCGCTACCAGCACCACACTCTCCCGAGTGAGCCACGGGGCCGGCCCCTCAGCTCCCACTTCTGTATGGGAGCACCCACTTGAACCCACACACCCTGAAATGCTCTCACAATAAAACTGCACATACTGCTTCTCAAGACATTTCAATGTTCACACCAAAGCCAGGAAGGTTCTGAAGAAGGTAAATGCTGCCACAATAAGTAAATACAGTTTTGTAATCTATATCTGAGACATCATGTGGCCTACTAAAGATTGTTCATTTCTGTTTTGAGTTAATTCAACTTATTTTCTTTAACTGGAGGAAAAGTTATTTAGTTTATTCCATACAGCTCTGGAAGCCAATAGAAGCCATCCAACTTTCTAACTCCCAAACTTGAAGTTTCAATATCAAACCTTGATGTTGCTTAAATCAGGCCAGATTCTGTGCTGACCAGCAACGTGCAAGGGCGGGATGGGAGGGGGACATCTCTATTCATTCTACACTCGTGTGATCACAACAGATGGGGGGAGGGAACATGGACCAGACACACTTCAACGGAAAAAAAGAAGGCTCACTCGACAAGGCCACACACAAAGGTGGACCATTCCGAAGCTTAACTTGGAATCGGTCTTTTACAGATGTTCAAGCACCTTGTGTGCCTCCATTACTTTTCTCTGCCTTCCCTCTGTGACCTTCCACCTGTCAATCAGACCAGTCCTCAGTGCACGGTCCCACCTGTGCATCTTGATGTCCTCTTACTCCCCACACACCAATCCTGAATGCAGGAGCATGCACTAGAACTCAGCCCGTTTGTCTCTGACCCCACAGCATCTCACACAACAGGACCAGATCTACCATCCCTTATCTGAAACCTGAGGCCAAATTTGTTTCCAAACTCAGCACTGCTCAGACTTTAGGAAGAAGCACATCACCCCCATGGCAGCAGGCAGGGCAGTGTCCTGTGAGCACAGGAAAGAGTCTGCAGAAGACCTGGGAACACCCACATGGGAGCAAGACCACACAGAGCCTCACCACAGTGCAGGTCCAGCATTTAGCCAAACAAGTTTACCATAAATCTACAAAAAGACTTTTGGTTTTTGGAACCTTACAAATTCTGAAGTTTGAGCTAAGGGAAGGTGGCCCCATGCTCAAGAACCTACTACACAGACAGGTGAGGTTCCAAGCTCCTGCTCAGGAGCTCACACCACATGTTCAAATTCTCTCTTCATACAAGTGCAAATATACTAGACTCCAATCTTCCCCTCTGGTCTGACTCTAGCTGATTTTTTTTAAAAGCCAAGGAAATGCTACTTAATCCCACAAAGATAGCCTCTTCAGTAACTCTGGGACAACAAAATCTTAACACATATTGTTGTCAAAAGCAACAGAATGAAATCATTTTAAGAAGAATGAAAAGTAATGCTACATATCTGGCATGGAACATGCTTATCACCGGGACATTTCAACTTGTCCTAAGAGAAGATGAGTGACCCCAGCCTTCAGAGGAGCCAGAAGGAAAACCTACGAAGAACATGCAGGTGTTTCCTAGAAGCAGCAACCACCAACCTTGGCAGAAAAATTCAACCTGGAGCAAAGACTTCCTCCTCTGGCTCAGAGGTTCGTCCCTCTCCTTACCCTCCGTCACACACTTCCTAAATTGGTTTCCAAGGAATATAAACTATGCATGAGTGCAAAAGAAAATATGCAAGAAGAGCATTCTTTTTTAAAAGTCAGCATTTTAAGAATGTACAGTCAAGAAAGACAAAATGAACTTTTAACTTTGGAGATTCTTTCAAAAATATAAAAGCAGACTGACTATGATTCTGGCCTTTACTACCATACAGGAAAATCAGATAGCAACTTCATATTTAAGTTTTACACTGAAGTTTGAGCAGAATTTAAATTTTTATGTTCAGTTCCTCTATGTCCAATTTATGACTCATAACAATTGGAATTTTACAAACAAATAGTTTTTTTTCTTTTTTGTGGCTGGCCAGTGCGAGGATCTGAATCTGTGACCTTGGGGTTACAAGGCGGCACTCTAACCAACTGAGCTAACTGACCAGCCCCTAAAATTTTTTAAACTTTAGTCACTCTAAAATATACTTCAAAGGAGTGTCCAATTTCAACAAAGTTAACAGAGATGGAAGAGACCAAGTTTTGTGCCACTGAGCAGAGAGCTAATAATTACTCCACCAGCTTATCACTGCACGTGCAGCAGAAGCAGAAAGCTTTCTTCTGTAACACTGGAAATTCACGTTCACCAACTTGCTAATCACATCTCTCCACTTGTTTCTCTTCATTTTGAGTACCTGGAAGGATTAAATAAAATGCCTCCAACCATGATAGAAGTATCTAGATTCATCTGTACAGCACCAGCACCCCATGCACAGAGGAAGAGATAGCAATTTCCTGCCCACTGGCAACGTGACTGGTCTTACAACAAGGACCTATCACTTCTCCCGTTTGTTGCAGTCCTGATTATTTTGCAGTCAATTCTCAGAGTCCAACAACATTTTCAGCAGTTTTCTATTTCCAACAATAGCCTAACGTTGGCACGTCAACAGCAAGACATTAAGACATGTGTTAATTAAATAATATATGACGCTCCTTTGCAGATACATCACTTGTGTAAAAGCAAACGAAAGTTCCATAATAACTGAATGAATAGTAAATAATAGTTATCTTATTTTCCCAATTTTGGCAGTTCTTTTGTTTTTTTAGAATCCTTTGCTAGAATATAATGCCAAGCAACACAACACGCTGGATGGACCTCAACAGAATTGTAGTGAGTGAAAAAAGCCGGTCTCAATGTCACATAAGGGCCAGCCCGTGGCTCACTTGGGAGAGTGTGATGCTGATAACACCAAGTCAAGGGTTAAGATCTCCTTACTGGTCATCTTTAATTTAAAAAAAAAAAAAAAAGTCACATATTACGATTCCATTTATATGACATCCTTGAGATCACAAAATTATAGAGATGGAGAACAGACTAGCAGTTGCAGGCGGTGCGGGGGGGAGGGTAGCATGAGTGAGCTTTGTGATAATGGAACAGCCCTGAGTCTGAACTGAGGTAGGGGCTGCAGGGAGCTGCACGTGCTAAAACCACATAGAACTACACTCATACAGACACGCACACGTGCGCGCGCACATAAAACTAATGAAATCTGAATACGCCTGGTGGTTTGTACCAATGTAAGTTTCCTGGTGTTAAAACTGTCCTATAGTTATGCAAGATATGCACATTAGGAATAGTGGGGTGAAGGATGCCAGGGACCTCCCTATCCATTTCCTGGCAACTTCCTGTGAATTCATAATCATTTCAAAATAAAGAATTATTTAAGAACTGGGACTAAATAAAAGGACTAGAATTGTTATTTTTTTTTAAAAGATGACCAGTAAGGGGATCTTAACCCTTGACTTGGTGGTGAGCTAACCAGCCATCCCTATGTAGGGACCCGAACCCGTGGCCTTGGTGTTATTGGCACCACACTCTCCCAAGAGAGCCACGGGCCAGCCCTGGACTAAAATTAATGACAATTTTAAAAAAGAGAGAAAACAGTTCATTAACTCCCACACACTGAACTCATATTAGCCAAACTCAGTGGTCCCTGGCTTGAAGTTAATCAGAAAGGATCAAGTTAATTTTATGAGACACTAAATTAGTTCACTACCTGAATGACAAAATCTACAGGTTTGAGTGGAACTGCATGACATGGGGAACCTTCTCGAATTCTAGTACATATTCACTGCTGCCTATGGTAAGAAGAGTAATGCTCCCAGCCAGTGCCTGGGTGTGGACACTAACTTGAAGTGCAAACAGATGCAGAGCACATGCCACCATATTTCCTACTGCCCCTTACACACTGTCCTCAGATACTTAGCACAGAGTCTTGAAGGAAGAAAAACTAGTCAGAAAGGTAAAAAGGGGCCGAGCCCGTGGCGCACTCGGGAGAGTGCAGCGCTGGGAGCGCGGCGACGCTCCCGCCACGGGTTCGGATCCTGTATAGGACTGGCCGGTGCACTCACTGGCTGAGTGCTGGTCACGAAAAAGACAAAAAAAAAAAAAAAAAAAAAAGAAGAAAGGTAAAAAGGAGCTGCAAATTCAGACTTGAAACAGACTTCTGTCAGTTGGGGAAACTAAGGCTCAGTAGCTGGTGGCTTCTAGTCATGGAGCTGGTAAGAGGCAGAGTCGGGATCAAGCACCTTGGCTGCCAGCTCAGTGTCCTCTCTCCACAGATCCTGGCTGCTCAAATCACTCACCTTCACAATGGGAAGACAGTAAGCACACAAAATCAAAGCAGGACAGGGCAAGGGGGAAGGACTGACCCCCTCCCTGCAACACGGGGTCAAGATCAGACTGGCTCTAGCCCTCATTTGCTCTCCAATCCCATCTCCAGGCACTGGCCCACACTTTGTTTCAAACGTTAATTCCCTGCTGCTCCCTGCACACCTTGGCCTTCTGCCTGAAGTGCCCTCTGGACAAAACCAGCCAAGCATCACCTTCTAGGTGAGGTCTTCTCTGGCGCACTCGTCTATCTGTTCACTGGGCACACATCTAGTGCCAGATGCTGTGACAGGCACAGGAGGAATGGTGTGATGAGCAAGACATACAGGGTCCCCACCTTGTGAAAGCTTACAGTGGGGGACACAGAGTGCACTGGAAAAAACAACACCAAACTGAGGACACTGCTTGAAGGAGAACAGTGCTATGGCTGATGAGAAGGCGACCCAACAGTGAGGTTGGAAAGGTGTTTCTGAGGAAGGGGGCCATATTAAACAAGAGACCTGGCTCCACCAAGAAGAACTAGGTACCCTTCTTCTAATAGCTCCGTTAGGGGAGGGATTGTCTCATTCATTGGTTTACACCAGAGGTTCTCAACCAAGGACAACAATGCCCCTCGGAGGACATTTGTCAATGCCTGGAGACATTTTTGATTGTCACAACTAAGGCATCTAGTGCTGCACAGGACAGTCCACCACAACAAAGGATAATCCAGCCCCTATGTCAGCTGTGCCAAGGTGGAGACAGTCTGATCCACACAGCTGTTCAACAAGCATTTAGAGTTCTCGCTAGACAGTAGGCACCATCTCATCAAATGCAGGACCTGGCACAGAACATATATCTAATAAGTGGGTGTTCAGTGTCTGAGAAAACAGTTTTCAATCTCAATGCTCTACCCAATGCAATATTTTCCAAAATGAAAGGACAGACATCATAGCTAATTTAAGGCTGCTAAGCCTTTGTCCAAGGGGTCCCCTTAACAAGTAATACACGGTTTTACAAAATACATTATGATCGTGAATGTTATTGTCTCCGTAATTTCGTTACATAGCAAAAAAGAAGAGAAAAAAAAAGAGAATGACGCCCTACTTGTGAAAGTCCTGATCTAAAATGTATTTCTATGCTTTTTTTTTTTTTTTCTGAGTAGGGAAAGGGACACACAGTCTTCTACCCCTCCACAATACCGAGTCTGGCAGAAGCAGACTAGCATCCTGGTCCTGCACGTAGTCTAAGGAGGTGAGGGTTTAAAGAGAAGGTTCAGTTCAACAGCATCTGCCAGTAATAAGGTCACAAAAATTCCTGAAAATTTACATTAAACCTAAGGTAATAAAAATTAGGAAGTCAATCATTTGCTGGATGACAAGGAAAAAATAAACACACCAAACCCGGAAACTGGCTTTTTTCTATCTTAAATTAAGAAAGGAGACCGTCTCTGATAACCAGAAAGACTTTCTGCATGCCAAAGCCCAATTGATTGTGGACCATGCACCCACCCGCTGTCCTTTCTACAGGCCATGCCTTCCTGGCTTTTTGGTGTGGATTTTTTCCACCGCAGGGGACTCCGCGTCCCTGAGAGGCGGTCTGTAACCGAGACATCGGGCAGCGCAGTTCCCGAAGCCATCCCACACCCCGACTGCCCCCGTCTGATGCCCTCCGGGAATGAGTCACTTCAATCTTAGCGGGTGAGCTCCCATCAGGGCGTGATAAGCCGTGTCACAGAGCTGCTTCCCGGAGGACCGTTTCTAGATTTCCACTCCCCAAGCGAACATCAATGCCGTTTTGGAAAACGCTGAGTTAAACGCTCCATTACTAGAAAGACCGAGATGACATCATGCTGGGGGGGGGCGTCTTGGCCGGAACCCCCCGGTCGGTGCCACAGCCAAAAGGGGCGCGGGTGCGGGACGCCGCCTGCACCCCCGCACCCGGTCTCAGCACCGCACCCTCATCCCACCGCCCCCGCCTGCGCCCTCCCCGCCGCCAGATCCGCACCCAGACCCCATCCCGCACCCCGGCCTACGCCCCCACTCCAGCCCCCAACCCCCACCGCCAGAACCACACCCCAGACCCCCACCCCGCACCCCCGCCCAGGGCCCCGCCAGCTTCGCACCTTGGCCTGCGCCAGGCCCGCAACCCAGACCCCCGCCTCGCACTGCGGCCCACAGCCCCGCGCCGCCCTCCGCCCCCCGCCCGCAGGCCCGGTCCGGCGCCCGGGGCCACTCACAGTTGCGGATGTCGGAGATGAAGACCGCCAGGCCGCGCATCCCGTCCCCCTTGGACACGGCCGGCATCTTCGAGCCCCGGGAGCGGCCTCGGCTGACGAGCCCCGGAGCAGGAGCGCGGAGCGCGGGCCGCAGCCGCCTCACAGCCTCCGCCTCAGCCGCCGCCTCCGGCTGCGAGCGCCGCGCTCTGGGACGCCGCGTGCGCGCACGCACGACGCTCGCGCGCGCACGCGCGCGCGAGGCGACGGACGGCGGCCGGACGGGCAGCGCAGGAGACGGCGCGCGCGCGTCCGCGGCGCGGGAGTGAGCACGTCGAGGCGGGGGCGCCCCCTGGAGACGGGCGCCGCCTGCTGGAGCCGCGCTGGGGCCGAGGGTTCGCGTCCCGGGCCGCGCTGGCCGGCGCTGCTGCCGGCGTCCCCCACGCCCAGGGACGTTCGTGACGGTCACTGCAAAAGGCGCTGGTGGCCCTGGGCCCCGGCTCTGCTTTGCGCTCTCCAGATCCTCGTTTTCCTCGTTGAGATAGACGGACTCGTAAATGCTGCGCGGCCGCGCATTGACACGGACGATGCCAGGCGGACATCGGGATGGGGTCCCAGGCGGCCCCAGGCTTCGCGGGCCCAAGAACGTCCCGGGTGGGGCCCAGGCCACAAGCCACGCGGAGGGCGGGGGGACAGTCGCTGCGGGGACAACCTCTGGCTGCTCCTGGCTCCAGCGAGGAAATCCTCCCCTAGCCCAGGACCCTGAGATGGTGGGACCCGCCCGCCCCTCCCTAGGCCTGGCAGCCTCTGAGCTGGCGTGGCGGGGTACACCGTCCTTGACCACGCCCGACGTCTCGGAGCTTGCTCCACATGGCCTGGACTGTCCAGAGCCAGCCGCTTCCTTTACCAATGGGGAAGACTGAGGCCTGAGGAGAAAGGACCGCCCGCCCCAGCCCCATGACAGCAGCAGGCGGCTGCAGCCCAGTCCAGAACTTCACCCCTCAAAGCCTGGCCAGCGCGTTTTTGCCACTTTGCCGCTGTTGCCACTGCCCACCTCTGCTCCCAGGCCCCCTCTGGCCCCAGCGAGGTGAGGCACAGGACTGCCCCTGTGGACCCACCGGGAGGGAGGACCTGGCTGGGCTGGGCTGCACTGGATGGGCCTTGGCTGGGCACAGACCCCCAGGAAGGAGTCTGTCTGAGAGCAAATGTCCATACGGAGCTCTCCTTTGTGAAGCCAGAGGTGTCTTTGAAGAAGATGCACCCTCCTCACCCGGGGTAATCCAGGCCCTCCTCCTGGAACTGGCCAGACCCACCAGCAAGACTTTTGTCCCTGCCCTGGCTCATTTCCCCAGTCCCGCATGTGAGCTTAGGACTGAGTGGATCCTTGTGGCTCACTTGGGAGAGTGCGGTGTTGAGAACACCAAGGCCCCGGGTTCGGATCCCATATAGGGATGGCCGGTTAGCTCACTGGCTGAGAGTGGTGCTGACAACACCAAGTCAAGGGTTAAGATCCCCTTACTGGTCATCTTTAAAAAAAAAAAATTAAAAAGAGGACTGAGTGGATCCTGACCAGGAGGAGGAAGGGCGGGACCTCCCCACCCCCACCCCATGGCCCAAGCACCCGACTGAGGCTCTGGGGTGCCTGGAGTCCCAGAGGAGCTGAGACCCGTGACAGGCCCAAATCCTCATAATCTGGCCAAGTTCACCACCTTCCAAAACAGGTGACACACAGGGCCAGCAGAGGGCTTACTGGAGGAGGGGAGATCCCCGGGGTCCCCATCCCCATGCCAGCAAGGTAACCCCCCCACATCCACCTCCTGGCAGAGGAAGTGGGCCAAGGGGATCTTTCTCCTTCAGCTTGTCCCCTCCATCTGAAGGCTTCCCTCCCTTGGTCCTGAAGATAAGCAGAGTCATTCTGAGGACAGCCCCAGGAAATCACAGAGCATGGGCTCTGGGTACCAGGAGCCCTGGTGTGCCTACATGGAGCTCCCGCTACTATGTGCCAGTCCAGAGGACCCCACCCTGCCCCCAGCAGCCACACAGGACAATTCAGGCACGGCTGGAGGGTCTTCTCAGAGGAGGGGCTTGGAGCTGGGCAGGTGTCCCACCTCCCTGCATTCTGAAGACCCCTCCTCAGGGCTGACTTTGGGATTCCCACAGACATATCTACCTGTCCACACAAGTGTGTCGAGGAGTCCCAGAGGGCCCCACAGGCAGCAATAGGAAAGACACCCCCCCACCCCATTTCAGAGCCTTCACCTTCCCAGACCTGTGGGCCCTCCAGGTCACTTGCTCCCACCCCAGCCTCGGGCCTGAGTCCACACGGGCCTCCCTGACCACAGCCACTGTTCAGTGAGAGAGAGGCCATCTTTGATAGAGTGCACTGCTTGGAAGCAGTTTCATTTCCTAAGTTGTCTCAACTGGACATTCATCACATTTTAGCCACTTGTGGTCATAGTTCTGTTCCCAAGGGTGGGGGTGGGACTGAGAGTCTCTTTCCTCCATCTGTGCCCCTGAGAGGTGAGGGCCCCACAGACATGGGCCCAACATTTGCACTGTGAAGAAGACAAAGGCCAAGGGCTCCAGAGCCTGCAGCGTGGCCATGGTGTCTGGGCGCAGCAGGGGCATCCCAAACAGATGGCTCCTGCAGCATTAGCTGGCTGTCTCAGCTCCTAGCCAGACCTGAACCCGCCTGCCCCCTGTCAGTTTTACGAAGGATCCAGTTTCTTTCCCATAATCTCTGGAGTGATTTGCTGACAATGACCCTTCCAGAAAATTGGGGTTTACAGCCTGGTCTGGGTATGGCTGGGGCACTGAGCACCCACGCATGTTCAGGGACAGGGATGTGGTAGTCCTCAGACCTGGGGGCTACCCCTGTGGTCAGATGATCACCTGTGGTCACCAGGAGTGACATGCTCAGGGAAGCCTAGGCCCTGGAAGCTGAGTGTCCCCTGCCATGGACAGGGCATGAGGATTTCTATAACTCAGTGGTGGGTGGGTGCTTTGAATGTAGCCAGACCACCTGAAGAAAGAATAATGAGCTCAAACTCTTAACTGCCAATCTCAGGGGGGTGGGAAGCTGTCTGTGACTGTGCAGATCTCATTTCTTGCAGCCACAGAATTGAGGGAGCCCAAAGCCATACACAGCCGGATTTAGTTGCAAAATAGCCACAGAAGATGAATATACAACTTCCTCAAATGTCTTATGGGACAGCAGGAGCACTGTGTGGAGTGAGCATGAGACCCAGAAAACTGTAAACCTGGGAGAGTCAGTTCCCGACACCTCCACACGCAACGTCACGCCCAAAGCGGAAGGGCTTTGCACCTGGAGACTCACAGGAAGTTGAGTTTATGTCGGCAAAACTCTGTGAAAGTGTATGTGATGGATCTTGTGACAGAGGAGCAGGCCCAGTACAGCGGCTCTGTCCCAGGAGGCACCCACCAGCGGACCTGGGTCAGCTGGGCCAGCTCAGGCAGCCGAGCATCCTTCTCGTTGCTGCTGGGCCAACACCTGGAAGCCAAACTCAGGGCGGCCCATGTTAAAACACGGTTGAGGGGGCTGGCCAGCTAGCTCTGTCGGTTAGAGTACAGCCTTATAACACCAAGGTCATGGGTTCAACTCTCCTTTCCAGCCAACCACAAAAAAAAAAAAAAAAAAAAAAAATGGTTGAGATGCCAGAAATTCCTGGATATCACGTGGAGAAAGAAATGCAGGGTCTCAAGGGTTAAACCTATCCCCACCCCTAAGGAGACCCCTCCCACCAAGGCCTTGGAAATGCGAGTGTTACAGAGGACCAGCATCTTCACAGGCTCCAGGAGAGGTCCTCTGAAGCTGGCAAGGGACAGCAGCAGAAGTGGGCTCCCTGTTTTCAAAGAAGGACAGCCCAAGGCGACAGAGGCTGCAAGGTCAATGACGTCATCAAGGTTGTCTGTCTGGCAGCAGCCCCTGGTGGGGCCTATCTGCTCAGGGGACCCTTGGGCCATCAGATGGGCAGCCGTCTGAGCTCCTGCTTAAGATGTACAGTCAAGAAAATTCCAGGCCTGGTGAACAGAGGCCTGATTTGAACCATTGGCCCTCACCTGATTCCAGAAGCTGGTCAAGAGGCAGACCAAAGGGCCTTGCAGAAGGGGAGCCAGGCACTCGTGAGAAGAGAGAGCCTGTGATAAAATCATGGCCATGTCCTGTGTGTCCTCCTTCCCAGTGATATATCAGTAAAACTGGACAAGGAGACACCCAAAAGGTCAGAGGTGATTGGACACCAGTCTGGGCCATCGCGATTCCTGGGAACCCAGGTTGCCACAACAGTCCACTGAACAGAGGGGAGGCTTGGGGGTCAAGTGATGATGCCACTGTGTCCTGGGTCTGTCTGAACATAGATCTGACCTGAGAATTGAGCTGGAACTGACACCCTCAGCAGCAGCAGAAACCCCACAGTCACTTCCTGACATCTGGAAAGGGCAAAGTCGAAACCCTAGGAGCTTCCTTCTCAACCTAAAAAGCAGACCAGTGGTGTTACTGATGTCGGGTCCCACCCTCAGAGGTTCTGATTAACAGTGTGGGGCACGGCCTGGGTGTTGGGATTTTTAAAGCACCCTCTGCAATTCTGAGGTGTGACCCAGTTTGCTAGCCCCTAGACTAGCCCAAGGCCATCAACCACCTGCACAGTGTGGATGTGCAGCACACGCCCATTGAGCTCCTCTGCCTGGCCAGCCTTGTAGAGGAGTGGGCTTAGGGAGTGTTATGGATCACTGGGCTCACTCACTGTTGACTCCAAAGGAAGCCCCTGTCCCAGCCATTTCTCCTACTGCAGCAAATCCCATCAGCCCAGGCCCAAGTATGCAGCTGCTGGTCTGGCTAAAAGCTTCTCTCTTTCTTGAACGTACAAGGGCGGAAACCAAGATGCTTGACGAGGGAACCTCAACATAAAGTGACTTGAACGAGAAGCATGTTCTTTCCTCCTGCGGAATGTCCAGAAGCAAACAGACATGGGCTGTCAGGGCAACTCTGTGTTCCTTGACAGATGGCGCATCTCTGGGTTCAAGGCACATGATCCCCCTGCCCTTGTTTGTAGGCAGTGGAAAGGGGAAAAGAAAAGGTGAAAAGACAGCAAACTCCTTACACAAGTGTCCCAGTGAGCAGGATGGAAGCCACGCTGCGATGTGAAACCACCTGGGCCGTAGGCAAATTTTAAAAAGGCTCAGTTTTTTTCTTGGCATGCATTTCTCTGAGTTCCCTCTTCTCCCATGGTTATTTAATGTTTTGAACCTTGGTTACGGGGCAAGGTAACATTATTTACATGAATGTAAAGTTGTTTTCCAGCCAGCCTGGAGCTGCAGACTTGCACATACTATCCAGACCCTGAGAAACCAGGAAGATAGCAATAAAGCTGTGGTGATCCCACCCTCCAGCAAGACCCTAAGATAACAGCAAGGATGGGAAACCAGACGGAATCTTGGCAAGAGCTTGCACCTGGCTCCTTGCATGAAGCCCTCAGGGGCTCACATCCCCCTCCCTCCTGCTTTTCATTTCCCACATTCCATTCCCTCAGCCCCCTCTTTATTTTTTATTTTTTTTTTTTTTAATTTATTTTTTTTTTTTTTAAAGATGACCGGTAAGGGGATCTTAACCCTTGACTTGGTGTTGTCAGCACCACGCTCAGCCAGTGAGCGAACCGGCCATCCGTATATGGGATCCGAACCCGGGGCCTTGGTGTTATCAGCACCGCACTCTCCCGAGTGAGCCACGGGCCGGCCCTCAGCCCCCTCTTTAAAAGCCCCAAAATAAATCTGAGTCTTGGATATGGCTTTGGTCTGACCATTCTCCTTCAGGTTGACCAGAGAGATGGGTTAGCCTGACATATCGCCTCAGGTCACCGGCATTCCTGAATAAAGCTGACTCCCAGCATTTGACTTTTATTTGTTTGATTTTTGTCTGGAGGCAGGCAGCCAGACCTGTATGCCTAGTATCAAATTTGGGGGAGTCTCAGCCAGGAGCTGAGTGTGCCCTGTAACACAAATTCAATCTGGAGGTTGCCCAGTCACTTCTACTCACATCCCATTGGCCAAAATCTACCTGCACAGAAGGCTGGAAAATGTAGTCTTCAGCTGACAGCCAGGTGCCCCCTAAAACTCAGGGAGTTCTAATGTTAAAAGAATGAATAGAAAATATAAACCAAGAAACAATCAGCAGCCTCTGCCACAAAAGATATTCACAGAATGCTAGGAACACTGATTACTTTCGCCTGGCAGGGACAGCAGGACACCTTTACAACTTCCCTACAGAGCTGCACGGGAACACTGCCTCTCTGGAACACTGCCTCTCTGCCACAGTTTAATTCCCAGGGACTCTGGTCATGGCATCATTAGTCATCACACTTGTGCACTGCACTAAGATGACCTAACCAGCAGGAAGTAGCACATACCCTGGATGCCTTGGGGAGACATAGGCATGCCAAAGGCAGAGACTGCTACCTGACCCCCAATATTGAATGTCCTCTCTTCTGCAGTAATTGAACTCCTGACTTAGTGGGCATTTGGCCACCCAGAATAAAGATGACATTTCCCAGCCTCCTTTGCAGCTAGCATTGCCAGGTGACAACAGAATGTGAAGGGACAAAGTACCACAAATTGGGCAGCTTAAACAACAGATGTTTATTGTCTCATGGTCCTGGAGGCTGGAAGTCCGAGATCAAGGTGGCAGCAGGGTGGTTCTTCTTGGCTTGTAGACAGCTTCTTCTCCCTGTCTTCACATGGTCTTCTCTCTGCATGTGTCTGTGTCCTAATCTCTTCTTATAAATTCTATTGGATTAGGGTCCACCCTAGTGACCTCATCTGAACCAATTACATCTGCCATGACCATGTCTCCAAATAAGGTCACATTTTGCAGTTCTGGGGTATTTTGGGGTACTGGGGTTAGGACTTCAGCATGAGTCTTTAGGAGACAATTCAGCTCATTACAGAGGTGATGTGTGTACATTGGGGAACATGATTTTGAATCTCCACCCCCTTTTCCACCCACCTACTTGGAACATGGTTTTGCTAGCTGGAGCTTTATGTTGGCCAGGAGAATGAGTTACCACACTGTCTGTAGTGGGTTGAATTATGTCCCCCCCAAAACTCATTGAAGCTTGAATTGTGTCCCCAAGTTTATGTATTAGGAACTTGGTCCCCACTGTGACTGTTAAGAGGGTGGGAAATCCTATTATGGTAGTTGAAAGGTGGAGCCTTGAAGAGGTGATTGGATTGTAGGACCTTGCAGTAGTGAATGGATTAAAAATGGTGGCCAGGGGTGTGGTTCTGAGGGCTTTAAGAGAAGAGGAGAGTCTGTCTTGTTCTCTCTGCTTCCACCATCTTGCATTGTGAGACCCCTGGGTCATTGTTGCCACCACCAGATAGACTTTGGACTTCTCAGCCTCAGAAACTGTAAGCAATAAGTTTTGTTTTCTTTATAAATCACCCAGTCTTAGGTATTTTGTTATAAGCCACATAAATGGACTATTACACTGTCCCCTGCCATGCCAGCCCTGAAACAGCCTGTGTCTATGCCACTGTGGTTGGGGGCTCTGTTACACCCAGCCAAACCTAGGTCCTAATTAATACTATTACCATGCCTGAGGGTGCAAGATGAACCCCAGGAACAATACAGGGTTCTTGTCACTGACGTTTCTGAGACTCCAGGAGTCTGGGGCATGTCCAGATCCTGTCCTATTCCTGTCTGATACCTTGTCATCAGTGCCACTCCACATCCACTCCCACAGGTCTTGTTGATCATCAGCGAGTGGCCACCCTTCCACTCCTGATGCCCAGGGCAACAGAAGCAGTGCAGCTGGTGACACCAGCTGGGGGAGGGCAGGGGAGAGGTCTGTGAGAAGCCTGCCCCTCCCCCCAGGATGCTGCCATTCCAGACCTCCTGCTCACCTCAGGACAGGGGCCTACGAACTCCACACTCCCTGACATACCCTTTAAGAAATACTCCCCTTGACCCAGACCAGCCATGCCAGTAGCTCACTGTCCACAACCCAACGGGCCTCACTGGTTTGGGGTGCTTTGTAGCAAATGCTTCTGTCCCAGGCCAGCATCCACGCACCTGGCATCCAGGCCTGACTCCTTCCTCTATGGACCCAGCCAAGGTAAGCTGATGGAATATATGTAAAAAATTTTTTTCTTTTTTTGGCAGCTGGCCAGTACAGGGATCGAACCCCGGACCTTGGTGTTCTTAGCACCACGCTCTAACCAACTGAACTAACCCGCCAGCCCCTTGAATATATGTTAATTTTAAGATTGGCCTGAGAGGCTGGACTGTTTCCAAGTAGTTAGAGCATGTTGCTGAGAACACCAAGGTCCAGGGTTGGATCCCTGCACCAGCTACAAAAACAAAAAACAAACAAAAAAAACCAAAAAAACAGATTGCTCTGAGGAAAAACAGCTTTAGGAAAGAAAGCACACTAAAATTATTACTTTGGGCCTTTTGTCACCACTGTATGAGTGTCCTGGGGTTGCTATAATAAATTAACAACAGAAATTTATTCTCCCACAGTTCTAGAGGCCAGAAGTCCACAATCTAATGTCAGCAGTGCTGGTTCCTTCTGAAGGATCAAGGGAGAGCCCGTTCCATGCCCCTCTCCAGCTTCTAGTGGCTGCTGGCATCCTTGGCATTTCTGATCCTTGCCCTGTGTGACCCTGGTCTCTGCCTCCATCCTCACATGCTTTCTTACCCATGTCTGTTCTCAAATCTCCCTCTCCTTTTCCTTTATAAGTGTTGTAGAAAACGGACTAGGCGAGATGCGACCCAACACTCAGACAGTTGGAGAGCTGGGAGTTTATTTCACTAGCGGGCCTAGACAGGCTACTGCCTGAAAATCTGGACCCCCAGCTCAGATCTCACAAGGTTTTTATAAGCAGACTCCTCCAGGGCTTTTTACACATTTTTTTTTCTTTTCTCAGCATTTCAGCTAGCATGTGCAGTGTGTGCAGATAAGCACTCTTTTATAGAAGCCAAAAATGCAAGCAATGATTAATAGCCAGACTTGTGGAGCAAGCATAGTTTCAAGGACAAAATAGGCTTATGAGAAAGTTACTTTTGCATTATTTCCCAACATAAGGAGCCCCCCAGTCACTGGATTTAGGGCCCACCTTACATCCAGGATGATATCATCCCAAGATCATCTCCTTTTTGCGGGGGCAGGGTGCAGCTGGCTGGTATGAAGATCTGAACTCTTTACCCTCGTGTTATCAACACTGTGCTCTAACCAATTGAGCTAACCAGCCAGCTGGTTCTGTTTCTTGTTTTTGTTTTTTTTTAAGCCTATAGCACCCGAATTCCTAGGCAGTCTCCCATCCAAGCACAAACTAGGCCCAACCCTGCTTAGTTTCTGAGACCAGGTACATTCAGGGTGGTATGGCCATAGACTAATCCTGAGGTCTTTACTTTGAGTATGTCCGCAAAAACCCTGTTTCCCAGTAAGATCACATTCATGGGTTCTGGGCAACTCGGACGATCTATGGGAGACACCATTCGATCCACTACAACCACCGAGAAATGCTGCCTCTTTGGCCTTACTAACACCACACACACAGCCCCCTCATACTTGTTTTTGGGTAATTTAAGTTGGTTGTGGGATCCTGAGAAGCATGACACCTACACTGACACTGTGATGCACACAGGCCCTTGCAAAGTGCAAATGCACCAAGTGAGGAGCCACACACCATCCTGGACACCCAGTGCAGGGCTCAGCACCTGCCCACAGCTGACCAGACACCCTGGCCAAGGCCAGAAGGCCAGCAGCGACCCACACGTGCTGTGCTGGCTCTGGAGCTATGTCCAGAAGCTTCCGTGACATGTGAGCATGCCTGCTTCCCTCACTTCTCACCCCAGATCTGCTTATTCCAGCATCCAGAGAGGATGTCTCCATCTAGCAAGTTGGGGAGGGCTTGGCAGCACATCCTTCTTCCTGGGCTTCCGGCCTCCAAACTGGAATGTTTCGAGGCCCAGGAGTGACAGGACATAGTCAGCAGTAGTGGCCTGTGTCCTGCCCTCCTGGTGACCCAGGCTAAGGCCTTCCAGATAAAACAGGATGGAGTCACGGGGCTGCCACTGTCGGGAAGGACCTTGCCTCTGCTGACTTGGCAAACGAGAAGCAGCTCAGGGCCAATTGCAAGGCCAAGTACCTCACCCTTGTCCCACCCAGGATCACTGGCCAGTCAGAAAAAGACACAAGCCCTGCCCCAGAGGCCCCACAGCCACCAGGCACCTCCAATATCCAGGTGTGAGTGCTCTTGGGTTGTTGACCATGTGCTGGGCTCCCCAGAGTAACTCAGGGACGCCCTTGAGGCTGTTCCCGAGAGGCAGCCTCAGGCTGGGGACCCTCAGGTGGCTAGGTGCATCCAGGGTGGAGGGCTCTTGCCCTGTGGGTGTCCCCAGAGCAGAAGTGGGGATGGGAGGGTAGTCAGCTGGCAGCAGAAAGGCTCATCTCTGCAGTCCTAGCTCCTTGAGGGCTGCCCCTTCCTGGCCTGGCCTCCAGTGCCCACTGCGGACAGGCGGAGCAAGCAGAGGGCAGCCTCAGGGCGGGCCAGACCTTGGCTGGAGCACCCCACCCCCAGCCCTGGTAGGAAGGATTGGGAATGGGGGCTGAGGGCTGGTTTAGTGACTGGGTCAGGGGATTATACTCATATTACATTACATTTCTTTCTTTTTTTTTTTTTTTTTTTAAAGATGACCGGTAAGGGGATCTTAACCCTTGACCTGGTGTTGTCAGCACCACGCTCAGCCAGTGAGCGAACCAGCCATCCGTATATGGGATCCGAACTCGGGGCCTTGGTGTTATCAGCACCGCACTCTCCCGAGTGAGCCACAGGCCGGCCCTTACATTACATTTCAATAATTAAGATCCGATTTACTGAAGGTGTAAATTTGAAACCCAATTTCATAAACTACTAACTGCAGTTTTACAAATCCTGTTATATTCTTTACGAGCCTAGAAGAATTTACAGTCACTTTTAAGGGGCCCATCTGCAAACTCAGTTAATTAAGCATTTTCAACATTTCAAACTGAATTTATAAATTAAATATCTTTTACCTCCTATTTAACTATTTTCGGTTGTCTGAACTGACAACACAATATCAGGAGCTTCAAGAACTCATATACTCAGGCTGAGCCCGTGGCGCACTCGGTAGCGTGCCGCGCTAGCAGCGCGGCGACGCTCCCGCCGCGGGTTCGGATCCTATATAAGAATGACCGGTAAACATTTCTGTGCCTCATCTTCACGAGGCTAAAAGATAGACACCTACTTAAATAAGTCTGTTTTCTTTTTTTTTTTTTTTAAAGATGACCGGTAAGAGGATCTTAACCTTTGACTTGGTGTTGTCAGCACCACGCAGTGAGTGAACCGGCCATCCCTATATAGGGATCCGAACCCGCAGCCTTGGTGTTATCAGCACCACACTCTCCCGAGTGAGCCACAGGCCGGCCCGAATAAGTCTGTTTTCAGTACAGGTACCCAGAACCCCTTGGTACCAGCCATGCCAGCTAGGAGGCTGACTGTGCACACAACTCAACAGGACTCCCCCAACCCTGACCAGTGGGGGCTCTGCAGAGGGCTCCCTGTCCCTCCTTCCCGTCTGCTCTTTGGGTCTGCAACACCAGCCCAGAGTGACCCTGACTGAATTTTACAATTCTTTTGCTCCAAAGGCCCTTTTTGCTCAATGGGATTGTAAAGCAGCTAAATGCCTTTCCCATTTAAGGGAACTTTGATCTTGCTACTACTCTCAGACACTCAGCATAGCTCATCTGGGCCCTCTCCAGAGCTCTGCCTGACTTGGGGTCACCACTCCAAAGGCGATTTACTGAGAGCGAGGTGCTGCGCTGGGTGCCAGGAAATCAGACAGCTGGTGCATGACGTGCCTTGGCAAACACTCCCAGCCCCCAGACCCTCTGCAAAGACTTGGGGGTCAGCTGGCATGAAATATAGGGAAGAGAAAGAAGGAAATGTGACTAGAAAGAAAGAGAACAAAGCTCGGTCCAGGGAAAGCCACTCAAGCAGCAGAAATGGGGAAACAGCCATGCACTGCATCCTGGAGCCGACCAACACACAGGGGGACGGCAGAGCAGGGGCAGGGTGGGGACAGGCCTTGCGGTTTTCTGCAGGAAACTGTGCTGGGAGCAGCTAGGGATGGGGGTAGGTATCCGCCAGCTTGTGCCAAGCGCAAAATGCCTTGTGACTTAAAGTGCTGGCTGCCTGTGCGTTCGATCCATCTGGGACGCTGGGGCTGAAATGGGGTTCTGTTCGTCTCTAGGGGTTCCATCTTACAAAAGTGGGAAGATGGAGGTTAGGAAAGAGCGCGCCAGGTTTCAGACATGTGAGGTTTTCGACGCCCAGGGGCCATGCTGAGGCAGGTGGTCACACGGCCTGGAGCACAGGGAGTCCCCGCTGGAGACAACGTGGTGTGTACCACTGGCCTGTGCATGGTGACCAAAGCCAGGGACTGAGATGCGCTCGCTCAGCGAAGGGTGCGGGATCTAACGGGGCAGAGCTAGGACTAGGGGGCGGCCGCCGGAGGGGCAGTAGGAAAGCCCGGAGGGGGGATTCTGCCCGCGAGACAGTCGGTCCTGCCGGGCTGGACAATGGCCGAGGAGTTGACCGGAAGATCCCTGCGGCCACCGCCCACGCCGGCAGAGGCCCCGGAGCCTCAGGCCCCACGCGGCCTGAAGTCGAGGGCGCTCCCCGGGGTCACCCCCGTGGCCGCTGCACAGCCGTAGCGCGGGACGCGAAGCCTTCCAGGGAACCCCTGCGCCGGGGACTCCAGCGACGCGCAACCACCCTCAAGCCCGCCGGCGCGTAGCGATCCCCGAAGTCCCGAGCCGCCTCACCCGGCCCCGGCCCCGGCCCCGGCCCCGGCCCCGGCCCCGGCCCCGGCCCCGGCCCCGGACCCGGACCCGGCCCCGGCCCCGGACCCGGACCCGCTACGCCCCGGCCCGCCCCCGGCCCAGCGTGCCTTGCGCGGCGGCGGACGGAAGCTGGCGTGGCGCGGCGGGATGCGGCAGGCGGCCTGAGGGCGGGACTTCCGTCGCTCTGGAGCGTCTTCCGGCCGCGCGCGAGGGTGGTCCGGCCGGCCTCCCTGACATGAAGGTGAGCCCCGGGGTGGCCGGCGCCTGCTCCTCCTCCTCGCACGGCCTCAGTTTCCCCCGCGAGGTCGGCGCGCCGGGCAGCGAGGCTCTGTCCGGGACCGAACGGGCGTGGGTCGGCGCGGGCGACGCCAGGCGGGCGCGTTGGGAGCAGGAGGGACAGCGTGTCTGTTCGTGTGACAGAGGGAGCGCGTGTGAGACGGCGAGCGTGCGAGCGTGTGTGAGAGCACGAGCGTGTGAGTGTGAGAACAAATGTGTGAAAGGGAGCGTGCGTGAGAGGGAGCGTGTGGGAGCGCGCTTGTGAGGGAGCGCGCTTGTGAGGGAGCGCGCGTGAGAGGGAGAGCGTGAGAGTGCACTTGTGAGAGAGCGCGTGAGAGTGCACTTGTGAGAGAGCGCGTGAGAGTGCGCTAGTGAGAGGGAGCGCGCGTGAGAGGGAGCGCGTGAGAGTGCACTTGTGAGGGAGCGCGCGTGAGAGAGAGAGCGTGAGGGAGCGCGCGTGAGAGGGAGCGCGCGTGAGTGCGCTAGTGAGAGGGAGCGCGCGTGAGAGTGCGCTAGTGAGAGGGAGCGCGTGAGAGTGCGCTAGTGAGAGGGAGCGCGTGAGAGTGCGCTAGTGAGAGGGAGCGCGCGTGAGAGAGAGCGTGAGGGAGCGCGCGTGAGAGAGAGCGTGAGGGAGCGCGCGTGAGGGAGCGCGCGTGAGAGAGCGTGAGGGAGCGCGCGTGAGAGAGAGCGCGCGTGAGAGGGAGAGCGTGAGAGTGCACTTGTGAGAGGGAGCGCTCGTGAGAGAGCGCGTGAGAGTGCGCTAGTGAGAGGGAGCGCGCGAGAGGGAGCGCGCGAGAGGGAGCGCGCGCAAGAGAGAGCGTGAGGGAGCGCGTGAGAGTGCGCTAGTGAGGGAGCGCTAGTGAGAGGGAGCGCGCGAGAGTGCGCTAGTGAGAGGGAGCGCGCGAGAGTGCGCTAGTGAGAGGGAGCGCGCGAGAGTGCGCTAGTGAGAGGGAGCGCGTGAGAGTGCGCTAGTGAGAGGGAGCGCGCGTGAGTGCGCTAGTGAGAGAGAGCGCGCTAGTGAGAGGGAGCGCGCGTGAGTGCGCTAGTGAGAGAGAGCGCGCTAGTGAGAGGGAGCGCGCGAGAGTGCGCTAGTGAGAGGGAGCGCGCGTGAGAGAGAGCGTGAGGGAGCGCGCGTGAGAGAGAGCGTGAGGGAGCGCGCGTGAGAGAGAGCGTGAGGGAGCGCCCGTGAGAGGGAGCGTGAGAGGGAGAGAGTGCTTGTGAGAGGGAGCGTCTGAGGGAGCGCGCTTGTGAGTGAGAACTTGTGAGTGTGAGAGCAAGCATGTGACTGGGAGCGTGTGAGGGAGCGCATGAGGGAGCATGTGTGTGAGTGTGAGAGGGAGCACACGTGTGAGGCAGTGTGAGAACAAGTGTGAAAAAGCGAGAGCGAGCTTGTGTGTGAACGAGCAAGTGCGTGAACAAGTACCGGCGAGGGGGTGGGTGAGCGTGGATGAGACCCACTGTGAGAGCCAGTGTGCATAGGAGTGTGCAAGAGAGTGGGAGTGGGAAGCAGAGTGAATGAGACTGCAACGGAGTGCAGGTTTGCACAAAAGTTAGTAAGAAGGTGAGGAGCCCCGAATGGAAGGAAGGTAGCGAGAACGTACATGTGCAAACAAGTTAGTTTGACCGAGGTGGTGGGTGGGTAGGGAGTGTGTGAACAGACAGCCTGGCAAAGTGGTGGCCATCATGTCCCCAGGACCTCTAGATCTGGTCGGGGGCAAGCACAGGCGGGAGGGTGCAAGTCCTGGCCCACGACTGTCCTCTGAGTGGAGAGCAAGTGGTCCCCGTGCTTGGTGGGTGCACCAGGCTGGATCCCGCCATCAGCTCAGCCACAGCCTTAAGCTCCAGGGCTGTAGACTTTCCAAACTGGAGGGTGACTCGCCTGCCCCTCGTTTCATAGGTTACTAGGCTTGAGCCCAGAGAGGTCAAGAGACAGAGGGTTGGGGACAGAACCAGACCCTGTGCCATCTTGTAGCAGTCCTGTTTCCACTGTGCTGTGGAATTGGTGTAGTGAGTTGGCCACATGCCCCAGTGCTGGGCAGGCTGTCCCCTTCCTCCTTCCCCCACTCAGTCTATCTCCTCATCTGTGAATGGGGATAACCGTGGTGCCTGTGTCCTGGGGTTGTGAAGAGAACTTGTGAGTAATACACAGGGACTGGCACACAGCATGTGGTCTATAAATGTCACCTGGGGTTGTGATCATCCTCCCTTTTACAACACCTTTGTTTCCCAGCATACACTCACCCCTCAGCATAGGAACACAGCTGGCTCCAAAATTTGTGCTGAAAGGTGAAAACTCATAATGACCACTCTATTTGCTGTAACAACAGTGGCATTTCTGTTAGGAAAGTCAGTTCAGGGACCCAGCCAGTAGCCCCGGTGGCAGACACTCAGGACACTTCAATCAGCATTCCCCAAATGGTGTGTTACTGAGGTGTGAGATCGGTCTGTGGGTAAAAACCACTTCTTAAAAACAATAGAACATGGGGCCGGCCCGTGGCTCACTCGGGAGAGTGCGGTGCTGATAACACCAAGGCCCCGGGTTCGGATCCCATATACGGATGGCCGGTTCGCTCACTGGCTGAGCGTGGTGCTGCCAACACCAAGTCAAGGGTTAAGATCCCCTTACCGGTCATCTTTTAAAAAAAAAACAAAACAATAGAACAGAAGTTGTTGGTGTGTCACAGAGTAGGGCTAGCTCCGATCAGTTTTTTTCATTCTCCGTGCATGCACACATGCAGGACATGTGTACACGTGACATGCATGTTGTTTGTGCTGGGCTTTGACAAAAAGTGCATTTCTTACTGTAGGTCTCTATGAGAAACATGGAAGCCCCTGCTGTGACTTCCAGAGTTTCCATTGACACCACTGAGATGGTACTCCTGGAACTCTGGGACTTGGAGCCCTGGAATAGTGGAACAGTGGACTCTCCACTGTTAGCTTGTTACAAAGCAGGGTCTGAGACCCCCTCCTGGTGACCAGGGTCATGGCCCATGCCCTGTCCTAACACATCACACTCCTGTGCAAGGCCATTCTGTCCAAAGGAGGGTCATTGGTGTTTGGGGAAGAAACCTGTTTTGATGCAATAACACGGTGTGTGAGAGCCCAGGAGTCTGTGCTGTGTGAAGAGCATGATGGAGAGTTTGCCCTCACTGGCCTCGGCTGCTCTGCTCCAAGCAGCCGTGGATAGTGGGGAGCTGTGGGAGCCGAGCCCAGAGTGCTTCCGAGGAGTTAGAAGGGAATCTGCAAGGCACTTAGAACAGTGCCCAGTGCATGGAGCCTGGGGTAAAGGCAGAGATTGCTCTAACAGCTACAGCAGTTCTGAGGGGGTGGGGGGGAGTGGATAAGAAGACCCAGGCCCAGATTGCCACCCTCTGCCCCTTGGTCCTGCACCCCACCAACCCCTCTCTTCAGTGGCACATTCCACCATCAGAATCATCCAGGGGCAACAGCCTCCTGCCACCTCACCTCACCCCCACGATCTTACTGCCACAACTGTGAGACTTAAGCTGGGTTGGCCACAGCCCTAAGGAGGGGGTAGTTCTGGCCATGGCATGGGGTGGGCAACCCAGAATCACGGGTACCCCATCTGACTCTAGCCCCTTCCATGACCACAGGCTCCTTTTTCCAGGATGGAAGTCTGGGTCATGGAGGAATGAAAGGGATGAGAAACCAAACAGGATGATGGTGCTATAGGGAAGTGTAACCTAAGGGCACGCCAGGTGCCTGACCACCATGTGCAGATTGGGTATCCACACCCACCTGCTGTCTTGCACACGCAGCAGGGCCATTGTCTACCCATCTAGAGGCCCCTCTGTCTACAGCCTCCCTGACCTAGGATTTCACACCTTGGGAAGGAAGAAAGAGGAAGGGTGAAGGGATGGGGCCAGTCTGGACACATGGAAGAGGAAGATGGGCCTGTCAGCTTCTGTGTCCAGCAGAGGAGGCAATGGAGAGAGAACCAGGGCAAGCACAAGGCCAGGGCACGTGCTGCCGCTGACCACCTGCACCCAGCAGGCCAGCTCTGAGATGAAGCTCTTGAATGCTGGCTGCTCCGACTCACTGTGGAACTTTCCAGACCGACTGCCCAAGGGGCTGAAGCAGGTTGAGAGAAGGGTTTTGGAGGGAATGAAAACAGGTTCTTGGCCAGGAAGTCATCGGGGTGGGAGGGTGGGCGTTGCAAGTGGGCCTGGCTCTGGCATCTCCTGACAGGGCACTCCCTGTCTGGCTGGAGTTCCTGGAGTCTTTTCTTTTCAGCCTGTTCTCCAGGGGAAGGCCACACACCAACCTGCTGGGCCTTCTCTGCTTCTTCCTGGGCCATGTGAGCCACTGAGCTGGTGAGGAGGGTCATGCACTGCCAAGGGTATAAGACTAGACAAACACACTTCTTCACACCTGATACTTTGAATCTTTGTGAAAGACTGATAGGTCAGCTGCCCTCTGAGAGTGAAAGACAAGAAGGAATACCACCCTCCAGGGAGGGGGATTTCTAGAACCTGAAAGTGAACAGTACAATTAATAAAAGTTCAGTGTAGGGAAATCAGAAAATACAGATAAAGCAAAAAGAAACAAAATGACCAAGTAATTCCTGATAGCCTGCTCATTTACATACCTCCTTATGCACTTCCACATACCTACTGCTCATTACGCACCTCCTTACATACTTTTTTCTGTGAATAGACACACATGAAAATGGGACTGTGCAGCATAAATGCAGTTTTGTAACATTTCTGTCTGTACATATTGAGACACAGTGCCTGTGTTCCAGCGTCCAGAGGCACAGGTCCATGAGCACCCTCATATTTTCTATGTGTGAGAGGCCTTCCCCACAAGTGGAATTTGTGAAAGAAAGGAAATGCATGTTGGAAAATATATTTATGGCCAGACTATCATCCAAAAAGGTTTTCTCAACTTGAGTTCCCACTAACAGCTCAGAGAGTTGCTGTTGCCCAGGTCCTCGTGGTATCATTCTCTCTAATCTTTCTTACTGGGTGGCAATGCCATCTTATTTCAGTGTTCATTTCTTTGATTGCTGGTGAAGCTGATTTGCTCATTTCTGAGGCTCTGGGTATCTCTGTATTATATCTCTTCTTGTCTCTTATTTTTGTAGTGGGACACCTTTTTTGTTTTTGGGGTTTTTGTGGCTGGTCTGTATGGGCATCTGAACCCTGGACCTTGGTGTTATCAACACTGTGGTCTAACCAACTGAGCTCACTGGCCAGCCCGGGACATCTTTTATTGGAATGTCTGTCTTTTCTTGATTTGTGAGGTTTCTTTGCATGCTGTGGATAGATTATTGGTAGAAATTCATTGTCAAGTATGTTCCACATATTTTTTTCTGGTTTATTGTTTGTTTTTAAATTTGCTTTTTTGTTTCCTAAATAGAAATTTTACATTTTTGTGTAGTAAACTCTAACGGTATTTTCTTTTATAATCTCTCCTACTGATATAGTTAGAAAAGTCTTCACCCTGAGGTTACTTACACAGGTGTCCATATTTTCTAGTACTTTCTGTGGCTCTGTTATTGTACACTTAAGCTTTATCATGGCTGGGATTTTGGGGAGTTCGAGCAGGAGGTGGGAGCCAAGGTTTTCCTAGATGGCCAGCTATGGTCACAGTGGCTTTGGGCAGTGGGGGAAAGGCTTTATGGCTGGCAATGAGGAAGCTCATTTCTGGGTGTCTGAGAGGAACAGGTGGCCCAGCCAGCAGTGCCCAGAAGGGCTGGAGACTTGACTCTGGCCGCCACTTGACCTGGACCGAGGCCCAGTGAGTGCCATGAAAGACCCAGGCCCTATTAAGACAAGTGCTTCCATCAGCAGAGGGTATGCCCCACGCTGCATTTCCCTGCTGAGAGTCTCCATGTACTTTGTTCTTTCTGCAGCCCCTTGGACCTGGAGGTTAGATCCTGCTGTGATATGCTGACCATGGGGAGGCCCCTCAGCATCCTCTGGCTGGCTCTAGCCTGCAGCTCTGTTCATGCTACCCTGTCAAAGTCAGACGCCAAAAAAGCTGCCTCAAAGACGCTGCTGGAAAAGGTAGGGGTGTCCTGGAAACGAGGTGACCACACTGGCCAGGGGCTGACCCATCACACTCTTCTCCCTCCAGCCAGGCTGGGGCCTGTGAATCAGGAGGTTAGAGGGGCTTGACTCCTCATGCAGCTGGCTTACGAGCCACCAGCTGACGAGCCAGCTATGGGCAGGCAGGTGGCCTGCGCGGCTCTGGGGCTCTGGCCAGTCAAGGCCTCTGAGTGAGCAGCCTCTGGAGCCAGATTCTGAGGGTGGGCGGGCATGCTCTTTGGTGTTCCCACTGCCCCACTTGGGGCTTCTCTTGTGACCATTTCCATCTTTCTTCCACCTCCTGCTTTCAACACCTGCACTCTTAGCCCTCCGTTGTCACATTCTTGAATATTCGTGGCCATAAGCTGTGTTTGCGTCACGACCTTTGTCCTATTCTTTGGGATGGTCCTGGGGATTGTAAACTCAATGGTGGGTCCCCATCAAACCCACCCCACAACCCCAGCATTCCCCACACCACTCTCAGACCTACAGTTAAAGGACCATTCCCAGGACCTAGTCCTGGACTGATTGATGAACCTGTGCAGTGGGCACCTCTGTCCCCCGCAGGGTCTTCCGGGGTGAGGCCAATGAGTGGGTGGTGTCAAGAGGAGGCTGAGCGAAGCCTGGAATGTAGACAAAATAGGCAAGTTGAGAACTGTGGAGGGCTGCCGGGAGCAAAGGCCGAGTAGTGAGAGGTGTGTTCACGGGCAAGAAGACTCATACTGGGGTGGGCAGTGGCAGGTGGGGTTGCCAGTGGGGTAGTGTGTGCCTGGCATGTTCTCATCTGTCCAGTGAGGTGTGTGGCCCTGGGGTGCCCACATGAGTAGAAAGTGGCCTGAGCTGAAGCTGACCGTCCATCCTCACGTGCAGAGGGAACCACTGTAGCCCTTCTGAACCACATCACCTGCTGTGACCCTGATCCTTCACCTGCACAGACTCCAGGTCAGCAGCATCATATCCATCCAGAGAGACAGTCCCTGGCTGAACAGAAAGGACTTGCTACCACTGCTGCTTGGGATGCTGCGTTCTGTGCTGAGGACGGATGACTGACAGCTTTCTCCCATTTCTTTCATTTCAGGCTCAGTTTTCAGATAAGCCCGTCCAAGATCGGGGTCTGGTAGTGACAGACCTCAAAGCTGAGGATGTGGTTCTTGAGCATCGCAGCTACTGCTCAGCGAGGGCTCGGGACAGACACTTTGCTGGAGATGTCCTGGGCTACATCACTCCAGTAAGTTGTGGCCCTCACAGTGCAGAGGGAGGGCCTGAGGCTCAGACTACCTCTCCCCGGCCCCCATGATGGCCTGGGCTCTTCCTGGTCAGGCCTGACCTTCCTGGACCGCCACCATTCTGAGGCCACAGTGGGAGGGATGCTATCTTGGAGATGGCAGAGTGAAGGGCACTCGGATTTTCTCTGGGAGCTTGCTCCTAGTGGCTGCAGGTGACCCTTGTTGGTACCCCCCTGTGTCCAGAGGTGGGCTCTCAGGCCATGTGGCCCCAGCTGCCAGCCTGCAGCAGTGGTTGTGCACCAGCTCAGGGCAGGGGCTTGTAGAAATGAGCACCAGTCTCCCTTGGTGAAGGGGACATCATGGCCAGGATCCCAGCAGCTCTCCAGAGTGGGAGAAGGGTCTCACCAGCTGGTGGCTGATGTCAGCCCAGCTGAGAGCTGTCTGCACAGGGCAGCTGGCCCCAGGTACATCCAGAGCAGCCAGAGGTGAGGCAGGTGTGCGCTCACCCATCTGCCATCTCCTTCCTCTGCCAGTGGAATAGCCATGGCTACGACATCGCCAAGGTCTTCGGGAGCAAGTTCACGCAGATCTCACCGGTCTGGCTGCAGTTGAAGAGACGTGGCCGTGAGATGTTCGAGGTCACGGGCCTCCATGATGTGGACCAAGGTTCTCACCTTCCTGCTTCTCTGTGCTTGTCACGTGGGCTCAGAAGGGTATGAGAGAGAGTGTGTGTTTATGTGAGTGTGAGAGTGTGTCTTTGAGTGTGAATGTGGGTGTGTTTCTCTGTGTGTGCCCATGAAGTGTGAGCGTGTGGGTGTGACTCTGGGTATGGGGGTAGAAGTACACGTGTGTGAGTGTGATGAACATGTGGCCCACTCCCCATCCCCCACAGTTGAACCTGGAGAGCAGGCCCGTGGCATGGGCTGGTGTACAAGTGGGAAGGCAAGTGGAGCAGGGCGGGCTGGGTGAAGGTGGTCCCTGTGGTGGTCACCACTGTGGGACCCTGTGCAAGCCCATGTCAGTGCCTCAGAATGGTCCACCTGGCTCTGCCCCAGTGGTCTGGGTGGCCGTGGGGTGGTCCTTCCCTTACACGTCTGAGCTGTGCATGACGTGTGCAGGGCAAGCTCCAAGATGACTCAGGCAGCCTCTGGGCAGTGCAAGGCACAGGTCGTTGCCCACCCCCAACCCCGTCCCTCCCTTAGTTTCCACTCGATGTCCAGGAAGTCGGGACCGGGCAGGGGGAAGCTCCACTGGTGGCACATCCTGTCAGAATGTGCCTGAGTTTGTACAGCTGAGCCTCACATTTGGGCTCTGACAGAGAACTAGAAAGGGGGAGTGTTAGCCAGTTTAGTTTTTTTTTAAAGATGACCAGTAAGGGGATCTTAACCCTTGACTTGGTGTTATCAACACCACACTCTCCCAAGTGAGCCACAGGCTGGCCCAAGTTTTAGCCAGTTTTGGAGTCCCAAAATCAGGTATCAGAAAATGTCGGGGCCTGGTGGATTCTGGCCACCTGTCAGCTCAGAGAAATAGCTTTGACATTTCCCTGGCCCGGGAGGCAGCTCCCTGTCCCCATGGCTGGCCACAGTCACTGAGCCATCCCAGTGCAAGGAGGGTAAGCTCAGAGCTGCTCTTCGGGACGAGAAGGGGTGTGTGTGGCTGCTCCTGGTAGGGGATGGATGGGTTCTCACACCCAGCCTCCCTCTTTGGTGTTTGTTTTGAGGTTGCCACGTTTCCCTCCGGGTGGGTGGGGTCTTCTGGCCAGCACAGGGCCTTGGGCTGAGCGTCCCCTCCATGTCCCACAGGGTGGATGCGAGCAGTGAGGAAGCACGCCAAGGGCCTGCACGTAGGTGAGTCCAGCAGGCCAGGGAGCTGCCCCAGCTGCACAGTGTGGAGGCCCTGACATCCTGGCCTTCCTGTGGGTAGACAGTGGGCCCTGGGCTCTTTGCATGTTCCTGGTGATCCAGACTGGGCTGTTCAAGCAAGGGTCGCTCCCCTGACTGTTCAGATGCAAGCTGGCCCTGCCCGGCATTTACCACCATTGTCCACCTGGAGTCCTGGGCTCTCCCGTCCACCCAGGCCGTGGCCCACCAAAGCTTGTGCCTCCTTGACCAGTGGCTTTCCCCGTGCTGTTCTCCCTCCCATTTCTTTCTTCCTTCACCCTACGTGTGTTATCAGGGCCACTGGGCCAGGCTCTGGGCTAGGCCTGAGGGTGATGCTGACCCTGCTCCACCCAGGCCCCTGCAGCTCACAGCTGGTGAGGGAGGGACACATGTCCCAAGTGCAGTAGAAACCTTGGGGTTAGAGGATAAAGAGTGTGGGGAGGGGGCTGAGGAGGCTCAGGAGCAGGAGACCTGTTCCTCCCTCGCCAAACTGTGACTGACTCTGCCCTGAAGTCCAAGAGAATGCCCCTTCCAAGGGAACAAGTGGAGCAGGTTTCCCAGACAAGCAGATTTGGCGTTTCCCAGTCACAGGCTCTACGTGTTTGTCTCCTTGCCCCGCAGTACCTCGGCTTCTTTTTGAAGACTGGACTTACGACGATTTCCGGAACGTCTTGGACAGTGAGGATGAGATAGAAGAGCTCAGCAAGACTGTGGTCCAGGTGGCAAAGGTGAGGACTGAGCACCTCTCCTGGCCTGAGCACCCAGTCCCAGCTAGGGCTCCCGCGGGGCCAGCACTGGCCACTCTTGCCTGGCTTCCTCCTTGGGCACCTTCAGGTACAGACCATGTCTTCCAGGGAGGATGGCATCAGCCCAGCTCAGGCTGTGTGCACTCTCTCTTGACCACAGGGTCCTCTGGGGGTCCCAGGGATGGATGCATGAGAGTCCAGGCCCCCTGCTCCTAGCCCCTATGGGGACCCACATACTGCTCCCTTTGGAGAGGTGCTTCTGGGCATGCAGCATGGGCTGGGGTCATGCCTCCTGAGTGATTGGGCTGTGACCTCACCAGGTGGACAGAGGCGTCGGGCTCTGTGTCTGTCTTTCCATCCATGCCTCCTGGTCCCAGGCCCTCCTCACCTGCTCCTGTTTCTTTCAGAACCATCATTTTGATGGCTTCGTGGTGGAGGTCTGGAGCCAGCTGCTGAGCCAGAAGCACGCGTGAGTGGGCCATGGTGGTGGTGGAGATGGGGCCTCACAAGAGGCGGAGGCCTGCTCAGTGAAGCCAGGAATGGCCACAGGGCAAGCAACTAGCTCCAACTGCATTGTTGTGCCGGCCCCAACACCTCTGGTGGGTGGCACAGGGAGGGCAAGGCGAAGAGAAAGGTGAAGGAGCTGGTGAAGGTGAAGGCAGAGGTGGAGCTTGGACATGGGCAGAGACTTTCTCACTGAGCACGAAGAAGCTTTCCTGGGGGTGTCAAGAACAGGCCAGCCAAGCATGGCCAGGACTGGTGTGGACAGCCACAGCCTCCTCTGGGGAGCGCTGTCCAGGCCCACAGGCCCTGCGGCAGTCTGCTGGGAGGAGGCTGCATGGCTCCCCCACAACTCCGTGCTGTCCTCCCACAAGACTCATGGTTCCCACCTGCCTCAGCCAGATTGACCAGGAAGGGAACGAGTGATGGAAAGTGCCAGAAGCTCCTGCCAGTCCAGCACAGCTTGGGGCTAGCCACAGCCCCGAGGAACAGCCCCTCCTTAGTCTTGCTCAGGCCATCTGCTGAAGCAGCCACCTTCCCTGCTTCTGCCAAAGGGGTCTGTCGTGCAGAAGATGGCAAAGGGATCATTCTGCCCATGACGGGGGTCTGGTGCTGTTCTGGATGCATGCTCAGGAGAGGCTGGTGCAGCCACACAGCAGGTGCCCAGCCAGCGGGGGCCTGTACCCAGTGTCCAGCCCTCAGCCTTTGTGCAAGCCGCAGGTTCTGGAGTCAGTCGTCCCCTCCCTTTTCTGCCTGGAGGAATTCCAACTGTGCTTTAGGGCCCAGCTCAGAGCCCGGCCTGAGCCACCAGAGCAGGAAGGGTTTGGTTGTCCCCTGCAGAGCGAACTGCAGAGGCACGTCCTCATCACCCTCCATCCTGCTGCTGCTGCGGGTAGAGGAGCTACAGGTCGAGGAGCTGCAGGTCCCACTCTGCCCATGTGGAGGCAGCATTCCCTCACCCATCTCCTGTTGCTGACCTGGAGCCCTGTGGGAGGTGGGAGTGAAAGTGGGGGAGATTCCTACCTCCTGGCCCAGAGGAGGTGTGCCTGGAGCCAGGCATGTTGGGATGCTCTGCCCTTGGTAGGGGGCTCCAGCCATCAGCACCAGGGGCCAGGACTATCTGAGGCCGCTGCAGCTTCACGCCCCATCTGGGCCCAGTGGCTGCCCCAAGCCCCACCCAGGCTCTGGAAGAACAGCCCTGGGGTCCTGCTTCCCTGTCCTCAGGCCCCCAAACCGCCCTCAGCCAGGGCCCTCACTTGCCACTCCCTGAGGGTGTTTCTGAGAGGCTCCTCTGTCCACTTCCACCCTAGGAGGGCCCAGCAGTGGGGGGACAAGACAGTGAGAGCTGAGTGCAGGATGGGGAGGAGGTGTTCCACAGTGGGGCAAGGGTGTCCACAAGCCTGTGAGAGGAGCCTTCCACCTGCATAGCCCCTGAGGAGCCCTGGCTCTCAGCTGTGAGGCACCCCCAAGCCCTGCCTTGGGTCCTTACTGGGCAGGAGGCAGTGGGCCCTGCCAAAGCTGACCTTCAAGCACCCTCTGAGCAAGAGACAGACTGCCAGCTCCCATTATGCTAAGCCTGGGAGCATGGATCTATTAATCACAGATTTGCCACAATTCATTTCTGTTTCAGAGCATTGAGTAGGCAATAAGATGGAGCTAAAGGGCTGCTCCCCTGGAGACACAGCCTCATTGTGTCTGGGTTCCCAGTGGGTCATTAATATCACAGTGGGGAGTGAGGCGGGTGGTGGTGAGGAGTCGCCAAGCCCAAGTGAGAGGCTGTATCCCAGGAGGAGGAGGTGGGAGCAACCTGTGTGGCCCCTCAAGTTTAGGCTCCTGATGGGGAGATGGGGAGCTGCTGGCGGTGCGGGTACGGAGCTAAGGGGTAGGCAGTGTCCAGACTCTGAGCAGCAAGGACCAGATTCCTTTGGGCATTCTGCTGCCTGGGAACCAGCTCCTGGGATGAACCCGGCCATGCTGACGTAGAGGGAATATTTAACGAGACTGCTACTCTGGCCTCGTCTTGCCCCCACCCGTCATCTTTGTGGGTGTTTAGCCTGAATTTCTGCGGCCCCTGGGTCCCAGAAGTGCCAAGTCAGTCTGGAAAGGTCACTGTTGGCAAGCACGCTGGGCATGCATGTGCTTATCCTCAGTACAGCACGGTGATGGCACAGTGGTCCAGTGTCTGACATGGGCTCATAGTTGGCCCCTATTACTCAGCTCTCCTGGGGATGACGAGGTGTCCAGGAGCTGCCTGGCTGAGCTCCAGGGTCTACTTTTCAGAGAACTGTCTTGCTGGGATGGTCACCCCTGGGCCGAGGCCACCAGCCTGGCATGAGGGGCAGTGAGGGCAGCCCTAGGGCTGGCTGGTCTTGCTGGTCCCCATGAGGGCAGGCCTTGCCTGGGCTCCTGGGTCCCCCTGGGCCTCTCACCAAAGTCCTCTGGGGAAGAGAACAAGCTCCCTTCTCAGAATTCCAGGCGGTTTGAACAGCTGAAGCGGGTGGTCCTGTTGGCCACAGCCTGTGACGCTGGCCAGCTCTGGCCAGAAGCCCCAACTGCATTCACAGTGCTCGGTTCTCAGGCAGCCTTTGATAGCTCCTCTGTCCTCACAAAGCGGCTTGGCACCCTTGGAGGCAGTGGTAGTTTCTGGGGGGACGCTAGCCCTGAGCAAACCCCCACAGCATGTCTGGGGGGAGACTAGGACCTCAGGGAGGCGGTGGAGGGATGCCAGCCAGGGGGACATTTGCCCTGTCCTCACCTGCCCCCTCTCCCTACCCCCTGAACCCCACTGCCAGCCTGCCAAGCCCTGAGGCTGGGCGAGGCAGGTTCTGGTCTCAGGCACTGGCCCCTGGACACAGGCTGGGGGGTGGGTTTGCCTGCAGGGTCTGTGACACCCTTGGCAAAACATGCTGCTGCTAGTCTCTCTGGGGCCCTAGGGTGGCCCCTTACAGTGTTCCTGTGCCCAGAGTGACTATGATGCGGGCCCTTGAGAGCCCTGCAGGTGGGGAGCACTCTGGGTGACAAAAGGACAGACCACGGGTGAAGGCGCCCGAGGGGACCTGCCATCCTCCCTAAAGGCCAGAGGTGAAGCCTGCCCCCAGGCTCTGCTCCCAGCTGCGGTCTATGCTTGCATTGCCACCTGCAGAGTGGGCGCTGGGCTGGGAAGGGTAGCCGGGCCTTGAGTGCCCTCAGTCATGGCCACAGTTCTCCTTACATGGGTCATGGGCCCTTAGCTTGAGAAGTAGTAGCCTGAATTGAGCCATGTCAGGGGGATTCTGAGAAGCCACCACTGTCCACAGCTGGCATGTACCAGGAAGAGGACCACGGCCTCGGGGGACTGCAGCCGAAGACCCAGCAGCCTGTGTGTCTCTACCCAGCCCTCACTCACTCTCTGCAGAGCTGTGCTGGAGCACAGCGCAGGGTGGGGCAGGGAGTGGCACTGTGGCCCAGCTCCCGCCCCAGTCTTGGTCCTCCTCCTGGCACCCAGCGAGGGTGGGACTTGCCATCTGCTCTCCAGGCGGGGCTGCTTCTGAGGGGCCTGTGGTGGAAGAGTGAGGGTCTCCCACACGCAGAGACAGCAGGGCCGGCCCAGAGTGGATACATCACCCTGAAACCTGACCTTGCAGTGTCATGTGAAGAGAGCCACTTCAGGGAGGGACTCATGCGCACAGCTTGTGTTGGGTGCACTGGTCAGCGATCTACACACTTCCCATGCTGGTCAAGGGCATAAGGTGGGCCCAGGTGTGTCCTGACAGGTGTTCCCAGGCTGTGCCAGGAGGGAAGCTGGTGTCAGTCCCTGGGGACACACCCCCAGCAGGCTCTGAGACACTGCTGCCTCCCCACCTCCTGGAGCCAGAGGAGGCCTATCACCTCCCTCTCCATCCATCCTCCCCCATCTGGTGGCCCTCTGCCCACTGTGACTCCTCTCACGTGTCCAGGCACTCCAGGTGCCCTGCCCCCTCTTTCCTTCCCCAAGCCCTTACCTGGTGAGGTCATCAGAGTGACCTGCAGGTTTTGTGGACCAAGACTGTCCAGGCTACCCTTGGTCAGCACACTGGGCTCTCTTGGATCCCTCCTCACCTGCTGTGTGTTTTGGGGGATCCAGAGCGTGATGTGCATGTATGGGCTCTGTCTCTGGCCATTTGGGTCCCTCTTTCTGGGTGCCCCCTGGGGCGCAACACAGATCCCTGCTCTAGGGGGACCCCTGAGCATGAGGGTGGTCTGAGGCTCTCTGGGTTCTGGGCAGGGCCCACGGAAGTGTGGGGGGAGGCAGCCTTTATCCCCAGCGCCCTTCACAGGGTCCCTCGGGGCTGCCCTGTCTGCATCGCTTGGGGACACACCCAGAGGAAGCTTCCGTGAAGTGGGTCTCGCCTTCCCTGCAGCAGGGTCTCAGCGTGGCCTTGGCGTTGGCGCTGCTGACCTCTCGGTTCTTGCAGGGGCCTTATCCACATGCTAACCCACCTGGCCGAGGCGCTGCACCAGGCCCGGCTGCGGGCCATCCTGGTCATTCCTCCTGCCGTCACCCCTGGGTAAGTGGCGCTTTCTTGAGGGGCAGAGCCAGGGGAGGCTGTTGAGGGCCCTGGGGGTGTGGGGCAGTCAGTGCAGGGCACTGGCCCGGGGCCCAGGACCCAGGCCCCCTCCAGTCAACCCCCATCTGTATGGAAGCTGTGTCCACGGTGCTTGGAACATGTTACCAAAGGGGAGGGGCTCTTCTCAGCAGGCGCACATTCTCGCCTGCAGTCCTTAAAGACTGTTGAGAAATCCATTACGGTGAGAGATGGTTTGCTTTGGGCTCACTTGCCTTGCACTCAGAGCCTTGGAGCACTGAGTATTTGGTGCTTTAGGTTGAATCTGCACCCCCTGAGCCCCCTGTGGGAGATAAGGCCACGGCCGGGGCTGGGCTGCACAGTGACAGCTACCATCATCCTGGGCGACCAACTCATTCACTTTTCCCAACCCCATGAGGCAGCTTTTCCAGAGCCCCGTGCTGTGGCAGCTGGTGGGGGCCACTCCCATGTCCACTCTGCCACAAGTGTCTCGCCCTGTGCAGGGCACAGAGAAGGGTCCGATTCATGACGTGAGCGCCAAGGACAGCCCTGGGGGCCGAGTGGATTGGAGCAGGCCTGGTGCAGGGATTGCAGAGCCCAGCTGGGGCCAGTTGGGCGTGCTCCAGGACATCGGGGTGGGAGTCCTGAGGTTCTTCCCAGCATCCACCAGAGTCTGAGGCCAGCCTTGTCTGGTCAGCCATTTGGCCCTCAGGTGAATGCTGCGCTCCCCACCCACTGCTCTGGAAGGAAACAGCAGCAGAGTGATGAGTGTGGGCTCAAGGGATCCTTAGACCCTAAGTAGTGGGATGTGGTTTGGGCCGCCTTCAGGGCCCGCAGGTGGCTGGGGTGGTGATGTTTCAGTCTGATAGAGATACTCACGCAAAAGAGCCAGTTTGTACTCACCCCAAGTGCTTGGGCTGCTCCCTAGTGCAGCGCACACCTGGCCACTGCCCACCTGCAGCCCATGTCCCCACAGGCCTGGCTGTGCAGACAGCTCAGAGGTGAGCATCCCAATTCCAGGTGGTTCCTGTCCTGGCTGCACAACCTGAGCATTGGCCCTCTGACTTCACCCCAAGCTTTCCAGGGTCCTCAACCCATCAGTGTGGGCTGCAGCTGGGCTCTTGCAGACTGATTTCAGTCCTGGGGGCCCTACTGTTGGTTGGGGTGGGCAATGCTCAGAACTTCCAGGCACTGGGCACACGCAGGTCCCTGTTTCCCGTGGGCACTGATGACCCAGGACAAAACGCTGGATAGCAGGAAGCAGGAGAATTGCCTGTGACCCCAGGGGCCATGTCATGCATGGCCTGAGCTTCTTCCCACACGCACTCACAGGACTCGTATACGGGGCACACGTGTGCTGCACGCTTCCACTCGTCCTCGTCTTTTCAGTCAGTGTTGTGGAGAGACTTCCCTGGTTACTACCCACTCAGGGGTCCTGCTCTAGACTGAGCCCATGTGCCCCTCCCACGCATGGCTGGGCCTCACTGGAGCCTCTGGGCACTGCTTGCCACCTCCTTTGCTCTGCCGGCTGGCCAACCTGCAGGGTGCAGGGCAGGGAGGTGACCAGCTCTTCCTTGAGGGTTCCCAGCCCAGGCTGCTCCTGCAGGCCAGTGGGAGAGGCCTGTGTCATTCCCAAAACAGTCTCTTTCTTCTTTGATGTGGGGCACTTACAGTGTCTAACCTGTGTCCCACTGTTTGCCCAGGGACGGGGTTTTGTGGGGGGGGGGGTGCAGCCATGAGGACATGTCGTTCCTGAGCTGACAGCAGCAAGAGCCAGAGCTCCCAGGTCCCCCAGGGGCGGCAGACACTCCTGGGAGGGTGCCCAGAGCATGGCGCTTGTTTCCTGGGTCTCCTGATTTCGGTGGGGGGTTGGGGTGGGGTGCCACAGCCAGGAGACTCACTTGCCCTTTACTATCAGAGGGTGGCCTGTGGGAGGGTGCAGCAGCAGTCTTGGTGGGGACGGGCACAGGAGCCCAGGGCAGTTCCTGAAGCCTGGCGGGGGGGGACACCCTCTGGGCCTGGCCTGGGTTCATGATGGGGGCAGCTTTCTGGGAGTGTCCTGTCTGCCCAAGAATTGCCGCCCAAGCTCCCAGCCCTAGGCAGGAAGTAGACAGTGGGAGCTGTTGGGGGAGGCCAACACCCTGCTCCTCAGTGACCAAAGCACACAGCTCCCTTGGGAAGGCCGCCTGGGGGGCCCTGCGGGGTGGGATGCCTGGAGGGAGGGGCCCATGGGCAGTGTGGCTGGGCTGAAAGTGGGGCAAGGCCTGTGGGTGTGGGTTGCAGGGGAAGTGGGACCCCAAGCTGACATAGGGGCCAGGCACTGCCGGTGTGTGTGAGCTCACCTGGGCAGGTTTGCGGCTGAGCCCTTGGGGCTAGTGGGGCCAGTGAGGAGGCCCCAAGCTTCTTCCCGAGGCTGTGGCTGCCCCCTGGGAATCTGTTTTAGTGTTGATTTTTATCCTCCCCTGAAGATCGGTGCTACAAAGGAGCCTGATAAAGCCCTCTCTGTTTTCTGGAGGAGGACATAATTATGCTTGTCATTCACCTCACAAAGGCCGCTGTTCTGCTAGTGCATAGACTTCCAGGGCTTTGCTGGTGTTGGCAGAACAATAGCTCCAGGAGGGAGGTCTGTTTGCAGTGGCGGTGTGTGGAGGCAGCTTTCAGTCACCAAATGCAAATTCTGTAAACAGGGGCAGCCTAACTCAGCTGCTGGGGAGAGGGCTCGCCCCTCAGAGGCCTGGCTCTGGAGCTGGGCAGCTATGTGCTGACCTTGAGCCCTGCTCCCAAGGTCACAGCCTCCACCCTGCGTGATTGCTGTCAGCAGTGGATGAGACCCAGGGGCAGAGCCACAGTATCAAAGAACTGGTCGGCGGGTTTGGGGTCTTTAGGAGATCCAGGTAGAACACAGCATGCTGCCCTTGCAGCGATGAGGAGGGTGGAGAACAGGAGGCCCTGAGGGTGGGGCTGACAGTCCCTCCCCAGGTCTCTGAGGGGGTGGGGGAGAGAAGGCTGCTGGACCTCCACCCATGGGGTGAGCCATCTCGGTGTCCAGGAGGAGCCTTCTGGAGGCCACAGCTGCACAGTGTGCCCCCAGATGCCACCTGAGGCACCTTCCCCAGCTTTGGCAGCCGTGTGGTCTGGGGTGAAGGGACCCACGTGGCTGAAGAGACTGGTCAGGCCCCAGCCTGCGATGTCAACCCATCCCCGCTTTATGGAAAGGAAGGGGCACCCACAATGAGAAAGAAGAGGTGGTGGGCAGAGGGTGTGAGGTAGCCGGGCAGCCCACCCCGGGGCCCTGGGGTGCAGAGCACTGTCTCATCCCAGGCAGGCGCAGGGCATCCTGGCCAGAAGCAGGGACCATGCAGCCATCTGGACTGGGCACCTGGGTGAGGATGTGAAGCCGAGTTCCAGTCAAAAGGCTGAGTGGACACTTACCTCTGCCGCCTGCTTGGGGCCTGCCCCTGATGGGCTAGCTGACTGTGATGTGTTTTTCACTTTTTCCTCCCTCCTTCCTGGGCCTTCATTCCTCAGAAATGAATTCAGAACATATTTTTGGTGTGAGCAGTAACTTGTTTATTGAAGTCACGCTACATCTCATCTGTTGACGAGCTGTCCTTGTGTCTCCCAATCACATAGATTCTCTCTTGTCAGGGTGCTATGGATCACAGAGACAACCAGCTCAGCTGCCGGGTCCCCAGGGTGTCTGGGGGTGGCCATGGTGAGGCACAGGCTGGGGAGGGTTAGTCCCAGCAGTAGCCTCGTAGCCTTGCAGGCAGAAAGAAGGGGACAGGCCTGGTGGTGCCCACCCCACCCCCTGATGACCACCACCATGTCTGCTGTGCTCTTGTTGGTTCGTTACAACCCTTTGAAGCATGAAGGCCATCCCGGTCTGTGGCTGCGGTCAGTGCCCCAGTTGTAGGACATGGGTGATAGGTCAGCGAGCAAGCAGCTGTGTGAGGGTCTGATGGCAGCCATGCCACACCACGTGTTCATCATGTGTGGGTACGCTGTACTCAGGCATGCGTGGAGCCACATACATGGGTAGGACTATACTTTCTGCTTGGGGGACTCATGGCTGTGTCCTTGGTGGATGTGTGGGGGATGTTGTGTGGTTTCTATGCCACCTGTGGCTGGTGGGAGTTGGGCCCTGGACAAGTAGCCACACCTGCCTGAGTCTCACAGGATGAAGCCAGCTCTGCCAGGAGCGCCTGATGTGGACATGTGGTGGAAGCCTGGTGAGGCCCTGATGTGCACCCACAAGAGGGGATGGGGTGTGGCAGCACCACGGGCGTGGGGGGACTCAACCCTGGTTCATAGCAGGAGGCTGCATGTCTGATAGCAGCCGGGGGGTGGGGAAGGCCAGAAGAGCCAGGCACCCTGGTAAGAGCATGATGGACACAGGGAGGGGTCAGGCCATGGGACAGACCTTCACAGAGTGGAAACTGCCCCTGGCAGGCTGATAAAGGAAGGGTGGAAGGTTCCGGGAGTTGGGCCAGCTGCATACTATATGTAGGATGGAAGGGCAGCTCCGAAAGACTCCAGAGTTCCTACCAGAATGTCGACACATTAGAAAACTCCACAAAGGAGCAAAAAGTAGAGCCTCCTGCTGGGAAGACACTGCAGCCACATCACCGAGCAGGAGCAAGTGACTGTTGAGCAGAGAGAGGGAGAGGGCGAGAGAGAAACTCGACACGGCGGTGAGGATGCACCGAGGGCCTGGGCAGAGGCGGGCAGCAGACCTGTGGTCTGAAACTCAGGAGGCCGCGGTGGATCCCTGCAAGTAGCCAGTGACAGGCAGAGAGCTGCTCAGCCGCCTCAGTAATGAGGGAAACAAGTTAAAGCCCCAGGGAGATGCCAGCCCACGTGCAGCCAGGCTGGGATGGAGTCGATGCGACGGTATTGAGTGTTGGCTGCCGGGACATTGCATGCCACGGGAGTGTGGTGGAGGACCTGTGTGCCTGGGACCCCCCAACCCCACCCGGGAAGGGCTGGGCATGCCTGGGAGCGTCCAAGGTAGAGCCCCTCTGAGTTAGGTTCACAGACATGCAGAGCCCTCATGAGGTGGAACACAGACAGTCTTTTTTTTTTTTTTTTTTTTTTTTTTAAAGATGACCGGTAAGGGGATCTTAACCCTTGACTTGGTGTTGGCAGCACCACGCTCAGCCAGTGAGCTAACCGGCCATCCGTATATGGGATCCGAACCCGGGGCCTTGGTGTTATCAGCACCGTACTCTCCCAAGTGAGCCATGGGCCGGCCCAGACAGTCTTTTCAGAGAGAAAACTCGGGGCACAGCCCTCACCTGGCGTGTCAGATTATGGTGGGCGTGACTGGCCTGTGCAGAACTTTAGATAGAGTTTCTCTAACATTCACTATGTTTGTCTTCGTTGGCTCAGGCCAACCTTGTCAGCTCAACAAAATACCACAGACCGGGTGACTTAAATGACAGAAATGCATCTTCTCACAATCCCGGAGGGTGGAACTCTAAGATCGGGGAGCCAGGAGGGCTAGGCTCTGGTGAGGGCCCCTTCTGGTGTACATGGCACCTCCTCACCATGACCTCACATGGCAGAGAGAGCAGGCTCTCATTGTCTTCTGACAAGGGCACTGATCCCATCCTGGAGCCCCACCCTGTGACCTCACCTAACTGATACTGCCTAATTGCCTCCCAAAGACCCCACCTCCTGATACCACCACATTGGGGTTAGGGCTTCAACATATGGATTTGGCAGACACAAGCACCCCCTCCATGGCAGTATTTAATTCAAGTAGTTAATAGGAGAGGCCTCTGCATGTGGGAGGGAAGCTCCTCATAGTGGCTGGGAGGAGCCCTGTCCTTCCCGGGAGGTCTGCCCAGGGCTGCCTGCTCTTTCCTGTGGCGCCAGGTCCCCTTCTTGGTGGCCATGTGGTCTGTCCCCTTACATGCTGTGCTATGAATGCCCACGGCTGGACAGAAGGGAGCTGAGGGAGAAATTCTCTGTGAATTGCAGCCACTGCCTATGAATTCTTGGTGCCACAGGGTGTGCCCGCTACCTTGGTTCACCCGTAAGTGCCCAGTCCCAGCCCTAGCCAGAGAACCTCTGGTCTGGAGAAGAATGGACCCAGTAGGGGACAGGACCACTGAGGGATGGAGGCAACGTGCTACCCAGAGGGCAGGACTAGGCCATCCACTGTGGCCAAAGGACAGGGAAGGTCGTTCCTGGCCAAAGCCAACTCCCGCCACTGGTCCCTGGCTTGGCGTTTTCCAGGAGAGCCAGCCCCCTGCAGGAACCCACGGGCACCCTTGTCAGTATCTCAGAGTGGGCACCCCATGTCCCCATCGGCTCCTGGCCCTGACCCCGCGTGTCCCTGAGCCGGGCTTGCCTCCCACTCTGGGGCAGAGCCTCTTGCCCTTTCACCCCCGTTCTTCAGAGGCTCTTCACACCCCTGTCATCCACCCCGTACTCTGTCCCCTTACCCTGCCTGGCCCCTGCTCAACATCCCAGTGACCTGGTGAGGGAGTCAGCTGCTGTCACAGCCCTGCCTGGAAGATCCGCAGGTGACAGTAGGGGTCGGCTGGGCATTGGCCATGCCCTGGAAAGGGGTGGGCCTGAGGAGTTGGCCTGAAGGTCAGCAGACAACACTGGACACAGGAGCTGGCCCTGGGCAGGGCACAGGGTCTTCAGACCTTCTAGGGCCAGCGCAGCCCTGCAGGGTCCCTCAGGCTTGGTCTGAGCATGGCGAGTAGGTGGGGCCAGGCTAGCCAGCCCCAGGCCTGGAAAGAGCAGCTGGTGGCAGGGCCCTCCAGGGCCTGAGTTTACCTAGAGGGCAGCAGTGCCCAGCCTGTCCGTACTAGCCAGACCAGTCGTCCGTCTGCATCCCCCTTCAGGCTCCTGGCTTGGGGGTTGAGGCTGCCTGCAGCCCAAGGCATGTGGTTTACCAGTTTTTCAGAAGAGGCTCTTCTGGGAGCTGTTACACAGGATTCATGCCACATCCTGCACCAGGTGTAAATGTCACTGCAGATTGTCCTCCCATCGGGAGGGGCCTGCTTGTGTCTGCAGTGGGAGTCTGGGGCGTGATTGGTGCTGCAGTGCAGCAGCAGAGACAGGTGCATCCTTCCAAGAAGTGCAGGGGGCTGCTCTCAGTGTCATTCCAGAACTCTCCATGGGGCTTTGCTGGGTGCAGCTTCTCTGCTTAGAGCCTTCCAGGCTCCAGGGGCCCCCACCTGCCCCTAGGGTTCTCACTGTGCCCTACTGTGTCTTCAGATTCCCTTAATCTCTCTGAGCTGTTCCAACCCTGACAGCAGGGAGACCCACATGAAGTGGGGACTTCCCAATGGAGAAGGGGGACCCGAACATCAGGTGGGGGGAGAAAAACAGCCTGAGGGCCTGGCCTGGAGTCAGGTACAGGATCTAAGCAACAGGCAGGGCAATTAATCTCCTGCTGGTCCCCAGTGAACCTTGAGGAGTGTGAATGTCACTGCCCTAGCCATGTGGCTGCTTGAGCCCCCTGCTGTAGCCATGTCATCTGGGAAGGGTCTGGGATCATGGGGTCATTGGGTCATCTTCTGTTGGTGCTGGTTGCCCGAGGCCCTGCAGCTGCCTGATGTCCCTAGGGGACTGTGGTATTGTGGTTACTCCCCAACTCCCTGGAGGTGGCTCCCTGGGGAGTTTGGACCTGGCATAGGGCTGCCTTAAGTGGGGATGTCTCAGGGTCACCCAAGTCCCATAGAACGTGCCACTCCCTGAACCCCTCCAGTGCTCAGGGGTGACCATGTCTAAGGTCCCTGCAGTAGGACCCCCGTCTGGGGCTTGGGGTGCCTGGGGTACTGGCCGGCTGGGTCCTGGCTTACTCAGAACACCAAGCAGTTTAGTGTTTTCAGCTGAGAAGGGGGGTCCTGTCTCTGCTCACATTGTGGGAGGGGAAGCAGGAGCCACCCAGGGGCATGGCCTAGTTGTAGGGGCTACCATGGGCAGAGCAGACAGGCCACCCTGGGCCCCTTAGATGGGGAGCTGCCTGGCTATGTAGCGTAGCAAGTTGTGCTTGCAGGTGAGGAGGGGCTGGCAGGGCTGTGTGTGATGGCCTGACACAGCCACACTTGTATTGTTGCAGGACCGACCAATTGGGCATGTTCACACATAAGGAGTTTGAGCAGCTGGCCCCTGTGCTGGATGGCTTCAGCCTTATGACCTACGACTACTCCACGGCGCAGCAGTGAGTGTAGGCTTGTGGACACCGCGGGGCATGGCCTGATGGAAGCTGGTGGTGCTGTTCCTACCCTGTGTCCAGGAGGAGGTGGTCGTGTGGGCTGGGCCTTGGCCTGAGCCACAGACGCACGCAGGTGTCCAGTAGGAAGGACACCCAAAGGCCACATGTCTGCAATCCCTCCTCCCCTGCATGTGTCTCAGACTCCTACTTCTTGCTCTGGGGACAGGGAGGCTGCACATGAGCACCTTGCCCTGGGCATGGGACATCCCATGGATCCCAGCAGAAGGTGCTAGAGACCTGGACTGCTTTGCTGATGCCGTTCATGATCAGTCATTTCTGGTTCTTCCTGACTCTTGGGAGGTGTGGGCCACCGTAGAGAGAGAATGTGCCCATGGGAGCTGAGCACCAAGCTCAGGTACAAGGCTTCCTGCCTGGTGCTGAAAGTGCTCCCCCTCTTGCCCCTACAGGCCTGGCCCTAATGCACCGCTGTCCTGGGTTCGAGCCTGTGTCCAGGTCCTGGACCCCAAGTCCAACTGGCGGAGCAAGATCCTCCTGGGGCTCAATTTCTATGGCATAGACTATGCAGCCTCCAAGGACGCCCGGGAGCCCGTCATCGGGGCCAGGTGAGCCCAGGATTCTCCCACCACGCTCAGGGTGTTGCTAGTCTCAGGTGGGTGTGTGCTGTCACACCCCAGGAAAGGCAGGAAGAAGTCGGCCTGGGAAGGGCAGGGGTCCAGTCCCCAGGGGCTCATGGACTGTGGGATTGGAAATATGGGCTGGGTGGGAAGCTCCGGGTCCTGCACCTGTGCCTGCCCTGCCAGGGTTGCCACCCTCCCTGCAGCACTGATGCATTAGCTGATGAGTGTGGCCTCATGCTGTTCCTGAACATGACTGACCTGTTGGTGGTCTTAGGAGTGTGTGCGGAGAGCTGGATGCAGCTGCTGGGTTTGGGGACCCCTCCTTCAGTTTATGCATGTCTGGGGCTCACTTGGGACCCAGGCACCGAGGCCTGGGCCCACCCTTGTGTTTCGAATGCTCCTTTCTCCATCTGGTATCGTTTGCCTTCTACTGAAGGACTTCCTGTACCATTTCCTCCTTGTGGTTCTGCTGGTGTGGATTCTTTTCAGCTTTATTCTACCTGTTTCTGGAAGATGGTTTTCCTGGGTGTGGAATTCTGGTTGCTGGTTTTTCTTCAGTACTTTGCAGATGTTGCCTCTGTGTCTTCTCACTTGCATTTTTCCAACAGGCAACGTGTTGTCCATGTTCTCTTTTCCCTTCATGCCCTGCTTTTAAGATTTTGTATTTATCATGGGTTCTGAGCAGTTTATGATGTTTCTTCATGTTTCTTGTGCCTGGTGTTCATTGAGCTTCTTGAATCTGTGCATCTATACTTTTCATCAAATATGGAAAAATTTTGGCTAGTTTCTTAAAATATTATTTCTGTTCCTCCCTTTGTTTCCTTGTCCTTCAGGGACTGTAAATACTTGTGTTAGGTTGATCGGATTGGTCCCTCAGCTCAGTGATATGCATTTTACTCTGCTGATTCTTTTTTCTGTTTTCTCCTGGTCAGTTTTTGCTGCTGTTTTCGTAGTTCGCTGGTCATTTCTTTTGCCATTCGTTCCATTGGGTGCTCTTTTCGTCTCACATGTTGTAATTCTCATGTCTAGGGATTTGTTTGGGGTATTTTTAGTGGCTGGCCAATACAGGGATCTGAATCCTTGACCTTGGTGTAACAGAACCACACGCTAACTAACTGAGCAACCAGCCAGCCCTCAAGGTTTGTTTTGGGTCTTTTTACATTTATATCTTCCATGCCTCAAGTAAACTTTTGCATTTATGGGATTCACTTATAATCACTGCTTAAGGTCTTCATCTGCTGATACTAACACCTGGGTTAGTTCTGAGTCAGTTACAGTTGGTTTTCCTCGTCACTTGGGGGTCTTGTTATATTGTCTCTGTAGACCTGGTACTCTTGGATTAGGCACTGGACATTGCAAATTTACCTTGTTGGGTGCTAGGTATTTTGGCATTCCTATAAGTATTCTTGATCTTTGTTCTGAGTGCAGTTAACTTAATTGGAAACGGTTTGAACCATCCACTTTTCTGGAGAACCTGGTCTTTTTCATGGAGAAAGGCATTCAAGACTGAGATCTGAGATCTGGTGCCACCTACTCGCTGATCTCAGCTGTCGTTTTGGTGGAAATCTCTGGGTCCCCCGCAGGTCTGCTCTCCATGAGGAGCATGGCACATGTCAACCTAGGGCAAGTGAGCAGAGGCCGGCTGTCTGCCCTGCGTGAGTGCCGATGTCCCAGCCAGGCCCACCATGGTGTTTCCCTCTAGATTGGCCCCAGGGCAGACATAGAGATGACCTGGCTGGCCCTTGACTAGACTCACAGGTTCTGGTGGGTAGCAGTAGTCAGAAGAGTAGTGCATTAGCGCAACTCTCCTCTGAGGAGCACTCACCAGGAGTGAGACCACCCCTCACTCAGCCGTCCCTCCATGGTGTGATGTCAGGGTGGTCTATGCTCTGAGGCAAGGGTGGGACCCGTGGGGGGCTTTCTCCCCACTCCATGTCCACACAGCTGATCCTGGAGTCTGAGATCCAGCACAGGGGGCAGGCAGGCCCTGGGGCCACCTGCTTTTTTCCAGTGGTTGGCAAGAAGTCAGCCACACAGCCACATAGCTGTGTGGAGACGCATAGGGCACAAGCAGAGAAGAGATGAGTAGGGCTGCCACACTGGTGAGGGCTCTTCGCCCCAGCTCCTAGGGGTCCCCTGCCCGTCAGTGGCAGCCCTGTGCTGAGAGGGGGCACAGGTCAGTTGCTGGGGTTTGAGCCCTGTCTCTGCAGTGCAGTGAGGCACTGGGCTCATGGCCACTACCCCCACTGTGGTCTTTCTGTATGCTGCACCCCCAACACCCAGCCATTCTCTGACACTGGGATCCCTGGAAGCCTCTGGAAGACTTGCCGGTGTCCCCACTGTGCCCCCACCTTCCCACACCCCTAACATAATGCCTGGCTCAGGTGGGGCCATTTCCAGAGTTTGGGCTCCTGGCACCAGGCACTGGCGTCTTCAGGAAGCCTGGCTATGGTGCTTGCTGACCGGTCAGCTAGGAGCAGGAGGGCACCAGTGCCAGGCCCTGACTCTGCTCCAGTGTGGGTTGTACTTTCCTAGCCTGTGAGGGGCCTCACCTCTGCTCAGGCCTTTGAAGGGAAGACTAGGTGTTGGCCTTGAGTTACCATCTGCAGTAGTCTGCAAGGGCTGCTGTGACAAATCCGCAGACTGGGTGGTTTAAACAACAGACATTTATTTTCTCACATCCTGGAGGCTGGAAGTCCAAGATCCAGGTGCCGCAGGGCTGTTCCTGCTGAGGCCTCTCTCCTTGGCTTGCAGATAGCGTCTTCTCCCTGTGTCCTCATGTGGTCATCTCTGTGTGTGTCTGTGTCCTGATCTCCTCTTACAAGGACACAGTCCTATGGGATCAGGGCCGACCCGACTGACCTTGTTTAACTTGATCTCCTCTTTAAAGACTCTGATCTCCAAGTGCAGTTGGAGGCAATGGGAGTTAGGACTGCGACTGTGGGCTCAGGGACAGAGCTCGGCCTGTGGCACCACACAAGAGTGAGGAGTTGCTGTTTGCTTGCTGCACATTGCCCAGCATGAGCTAGTGGGGTTGTCACACCCCAGCTCCTGAGACAAGCACAGTGCACCCAGCCCAGGCCATATCACAGGAGGCATCAGTAGCCTCCCCAGCAGTCAGTGCCCCACATGTGATTGAGAACGGGCTGGGGGCTGTGGGGGTTAAGGAATTCCAATTACAGAGGAGTGTGTATGAGTGGGGATTGCACATGACTGTGCAAATGTGTGTGCGCATGTGTACACATGAACATAAACACACAGAGACTGCCCTCAGGCCTCCTGGCATTGCTCACGTTGGGATTCTGGGTGCACTGCAGCTAGGCAAGGAAGAAATCCCTCCTAACCTTCCCTCCTCCCCCATCCAAAGTGCCTTTTGCTAATGACTCCTGGGCCTAGGAGTATAGAGGAGGGGTATGGGCACTGGGCGGGCCCTGGCCTGGAGAGGGGAGCAGTGGGTGGAGAGAGCTGGGTCCCCAGGGTCCCCTGGACGGCTGTTAGCTTCTGGCCTGCCTGGTCCTGCCGAAGGACTCTGCTTGCTCAGCCTCACCTTGGTTGGGGCAGCAGCACAGATGCTGCTCCGCGGGGCCACCTCCCGCGTGGCTAAAATAAATAACCAGCCCAAGACTCGAGACCTGTTGACACGTCTGTCCTCAAGCTGCAGGCAGGCAGAGAGTGCTGACGTGGCAGGGCTGTGCTCCTGCCTCAAGGGCGTGTGGTGGGAAGGTGCACCCTGGCTTTGGTCCTGGCTGGCAGGTCTGTCCTGCAGCAAGAAGGACTGAGGGGGACATGTGGGAATGACAGATACAGGTGCCACTGCCTCCGGGAGCCAGGCGTCTGGCTCACAACTCTGCCTTCTCAAGCAGGCAGTGCTCCCACCTCTGGCTGCTGGAAGATTTGAGATGGGGAGGGGCCCTGCCCCCAGCCGCTCGCTCCTCCCCAGGCCAGCAATTCCTTACAGCATTCTTCCTGACCTACCAGTGAATGTCTGGCCCCTCCCCATTGGCCTGCTGCCTGTGTGGACCCAGCCGCCCATACCCAACCCTTGGGCCTTTCCCTGGGCCCCTCCCACCCATCAGGCCCCCGTGGCCACACCCCAGGTGGGTGACATCCCCTCTCATACAGAGCTCAGCCTAAGGGCTCATTGCCACATAAAATGCACGGGGGGTTGCACAGGCCACTCATTTTGTGGTGTCCTGTGGGTCCTCCAAATCTGGATCCTTAGCTGGAGCTGGTCATTCCCTGGCTTTTCCGGTACTGTCTGTTCTCACACTTGTACTGTTCCTCCCGAACTCAGACACCTCGCCCCACCCTGTGCTCTTGCCTTCTGCTATTGGCACAAAACTTCTGTTTGTCTTGCTGAAATCTTACTTGTTAGTTGCAGTCGCCCCTGTAGCCCAGGGGGAGCAGAGAGATGGCCCTCAGCCTGTCCACACCCCACATACTGGTGTGGCCACACTGGTGTGGCTGCCGGGCATCCTCTCCAGGCTGGACACTAGTTGGCTTTCCAGCCCACACTGTGTCCTCCCCAGAGTGGACAGCCATCATCCCCTCATCCCGTCTCTGTCACCTCCCCAAGGGACATCTGTGAGGCAGGTGGCAGGAGGGAACAAATCCAGTGCTTGCGGCCCTTGTCACCACTGTTGTGGCCCTGCTGCCATGACTCGGTGGCACTAGGTGTTTTCTTCTTTTCTTTCTTGTTGGTCTTTTACTGTGAGAATCTTTGAGCATGAAAGTTCATAGAATGGTGTGTCAAGCCCCTCACAGCCCCCTGAAACTTGGCCCCACGCAGCACTGAGGATTTCAGCCAACACCAGCTCCTGCGTCCACATGCTCATACTTAGCACATTCTTCTGATGCTCTTGAGTCCTATCAGATAGCCAGTGACGTGAGGTCAAGTGTGCCCCACTCCCACATCCCCCCAATGTCTCCAAAACTGACTTTGGGGGCCCTGGGCTCAATGTGGCCTTCACTGACCAGCCCAAGACCTCGGGTGTGCCCCTGTCTGCTGGGCAGGAGGTGGGTCGGGGCAGTCAGTTTGTGCCTGTGGGGCCCCTCAGCTATTCTTGTCCTGTGGTGGGGGACTGTCAGCTGTGGGGGTGTCAGTTGGGTCATTACTGGATCCCACACTTCAGACACGAGCTGCTGCAGAGCACCAGCGCTTGGGGCCCAATCCCTCTGATGACAGTGAATCCAGAAGAGGTTAGCAATGAGATGAGCAGCCCAGCTACTGCAAGTTGGCCCCCAGGCCAGGGACAGTTGTTGAGGGGAGGGTCGCCTCTACAGGGGAGGGAGGGAAAAGAGGGGAACACATTTACTCAGGCTCCAGACCCCCAGAAACGTAGCTCACCAAAACAGCTCTTGCAGCCCCTGCCAGTCACTATCAGAACCACTGCCCATGGCCCCTCTTCCCGTGTAGGTGACAGGCCAGGTGTGAGGTGCGGGTGAGCCTGGTGGACGCTTGGGCTCCCTCCAGCTCTTTCAGAATGAAATTGCTCTTTGGTAACAGAGCCCAGGCAGCTTCTCCCAGGATTATCTGCCATTCCCATCTCAGCCTCCAGCACTGGGACCCCGGCCCTTTGTGGCAGGTGTCCCTTGTCACTCTGAGGAAAGTGGGGAGGGGATCAGCCACTTAGCCATCTGCTCGGCCATAGATAGGGCCAGGATCCCATGATGGGGCAACTGGCAGCTTGCTCAGGCTGGCGCCATGTTATGTCTATTCTCTGCTAGCTACGCCTGTTGTCTGTGCCTTCCCAGGGCCCCCGTGGGGGCCTGGTCTACAGAACAGCGTCCTGCATGACCACAAGTCAGGGCTTCTGGGGGTGTGGCCTAGTCATTCCTCTGTTTTTAAAGGAGTCTAAGCGGTGTGGAGCATCCCAGGATATGTCTTGCCCAGATGGGACAGGTTCCCTCTCTGAGGATGCAGGTACCCATGGGTAGGTGTGGGTGTAGATCTGTGCATTCCTGTGGCTGCCAAGCTCGACACTGAAAGGCTGTCCTGCTACCCTGGTGGATGTCCCCTGCTGCCCAGAGGCTCTGCCTCAGCACATGCCAGGCAGACAGCAGAAGCAGTGGCAAGGCCACTGCACAAGAGCCTGCAGGGCAGGACCACGTGGGTGCCTTCCTCGGGAATCTTTGGGGCCCCCACTGCTCCACAGGCATCCCCCAACCTGCTGGGCCTCTCCTACCCCTGCCCCTGGGGGAGCCTGCTGGGGACCTCACTGCAAGCCAGCCCAGCCCAGGGACACAGCCAGATGGGTCCCCAGAGGGCGGGCCACAGCACCTCTTGTGGGATGAGCGTGTGGAGGAGCTCCCCTCAGGCCTGACTCCCCCAGCTCAGCATTCTGCCCCAAGGCCACACACAGGGCACATGGGCAAGGGTGCTAAAGTGCCCTCAGAGGCCACATGCCCAGCAGCTGCTAGCCTGAGACAGCAGTGCTTGGTGACCAAGGCCGCACCCTAGGAGTACACCAGGTCTCTGCTTAGGGCCCCACTGGGCAGGGCAGGGAGGTATCTGTGTGTGGCTGGGATGGGTTGGCACAGGGAGGCTAGGCCCTTCCCTCCCTGCCATGCTCTGCCTCCTGGGGGGCCTGGGGCACGTCCCCTCTGCCAGCACTGAGTTCCCTCGCTGAGGTCACACTTGCTCCCGACTGGAAGGTGGCCTCTGATGAGGCTGGGCTGGGGAGTTGAGGGTCCACATGGGGTGTGGGCTGGGCAGTGGCGGGCAATCTTTTTTTGCACAAGGACCAAGAAAAGGAAAATGTCTGCAGGCTGTGCTTTTCCCTGGAAATCATCTTCTTAAAGATTGGTGGTATTTGCAGCTAGACCCAAACATTCTCTTTCCTGTCTGCATCCTGGGGGGTTTCCTTTGGGAGCATAAACAGATGCAGCTCCCTCCCCCTGACCCATGCGACTGGGGAGTGCTTTCCAGTCTGGATTTGTCCTTTCTTTTTTTTTTTTTTTTTAAAAGATGACCGGTAAGGGGATCTTAACCCTTGACTTGGTGTTGTGAGCACCACGCTCAGCCAGTGAGCGAACCGGCCATCCGTATATGGGATCCAAACCCGGGGCCTTGGTGTTCTCAGCACCACACTCTCCCGAGTGAGCCACGGGCCGGCCCTGGATTTGTCCTTTCTGATGGGGCCGCATGGCCCATTGCACAGCCCTTTCTGCAAGCTGGCATGCTCCTGCCAAGATGCACAGACCATACCAACTTCACCCCCAGCCACTGGTGAGGCCTCCTTAGCAGGAGTCTTGACACCCAAGTAACAGGTAGACCTGCCACTCGGTGCCCATCACTCACCTGGCCATCACCCGCTGGCCTGATGAGGGTTGAGTGTGCTCTCCAGCCTCAGTTTGCCATTTGTGCCGAGAGGTTCATGGAGTTGGTTGGCAGGCCACATGTCAGCTGATGGCCCCCAGGGCAGCTGCAGAGCTTAGAAAAGAGGGCTCTCGTGGGCTGGAGGTGTGGTGCTGCACGGGAGCCAGGCACTGCTGGCCAAGTGAGGCCCAAGCTCTGCTGCCAGCCTGGGGTCCAAGGAGGCCACTTGAGCACAAGAGGCAGAGAGAGCATGAGAGAGACAAGGACCCATGGATGTCAGGGTCAGATGGTCACTAGCTCACAAACAGGAGAACCCCTGTAAGGAGAGGCTTGGGGGGAAGAAAGCAAGGCTGGCCTCCAGACAGGGACGTGCCCAGCAGCCAGAAGAGGAAGGGGCAGGCCTTAGCAGTGCCCCCACCCCAGGGACCATCAGGAGCACATGCCCCATTTTCCTTCTGTGGGAAGGGAGGGGCAGCCCGGGAGCCCTGGGCCAGGGTTGGCAGAGCAGCTCAGGCCATGGCAGTAGCAGGAACAGGAAGCCACCACTTGTTTATTGGGCACCTGTTGGACTCTGGACCGGGGGCCTCCACTGGGTTGGTGGTTGGGAGACTGAGGTTTCGGGGTCTGGTCTGGCAGGGTGCAGAGGGTCCTCTTGGGCTGGCCTGGTTGCTGGGTGAACCAGACTTTCCATTGCTCCCAGTTGAGCACTGGCCTCCCCTGCCGTTTGGGAGTCTCAGGGACCCTTTGGGCAGGTTGGCTCTTCATAGGGTCCCCCTGGAGACTGCGCTTTTCCAGCTTCCAAACTGGGACAGCCACTCGCTCACCCTCTTCCCGCAGGAAAGCTGCACCCTGGTGGGCTGTCTTCTCTCTGCACTGCCTCCAGGACATGGACTCATAGCAGCACTGACCTGGTCACAGGTGTGATAAACGGCGGCGAGGCTGGTTGGCCGGGAAGCATGTGGGATCCTCCAGGCATGGCATTATCGATGCCTGTCACATACAGGGACTATGTAGTTACATTGCAATGCATTTGGGAGCCAGGGCAGCAGAAGCAGCCAGGTAGTCAGGGTCAGGGGACAGCCCTACCTGTGCTAACTGTGTGGTCCCAGAGGCATTCCCTGGTCAGCGTATCTGGTAACTCTGTTTCCATCCCTGGTGCAAAGGCTTCAACCATGGCAGGGTAGCAGAGATGCCTGCCCACTGCCCTCCCAGGGCGTCCCAAGCTCAGGTCTTCAGGCCAGCCAGACAGTGGCAGCTTCTGTTGGAACCATCCCAGCACGTGTCCAGCCGTGGGTCAGCCTTCAGTGGGCCCTCTCTCATTCAGTGAGACAAGGAGATCACTTAGACTTAGCTCTTCTAGGAAGGGCCGGCACCACCACTTCAGCCGGGTGTCACAGCACAGAGCTAAGTGACCACTGCAGCCCCACCAAAGAGGGCTGAGGCCCCACATGGAGTTTGGTTGGGGATGCACTTTAACCAATCCTTTTTTTTTTTTTGGTGGCTTACTGGTATCGGGATCCAGACCCTTGACCTGGGTGTTACAACACTGCACTTTAACCAGCTGAGCCAACTGGCTGGCCCCTATCTCTGCACCAAGCCCCACACCCCACATGTCCTGCTTTCCTCTCTCTCCTGGGGGAGCTCTTTCTCCAAGAGAAGCTTCCAGGCTATTCTCCAGGGGTGACCTTCCCCTCCCTGGGGAAGTCTAGGAACGTCTCATGCTCGACTGCTCTTTTCTCCCTAGAAACCTGGTGCTCCTAAATTTCGTGTGACCTAGGGCTGTTTCCTTGACCTTTTTGCTCTGAGGCCTGTCACTGTCTTTGAGGCGGTTATAATTCACTGCCGTGAAATATTGCCATTTGTGTGGTTCAGTGGCATTCAGTGCTCAGAGTCGTGTGGCCCTCAGCACTGCCTGAGTCCAGAGCGCTCCCATTACCCCAGAAAGAAGCCCCGTGCCCTTCTAGCAGCTGCGCCTCCCTCTCCTCCCTGCACCCTGTCACCTCTAATCCACTTTCTGTCTCTGTGGATTTGCGTATTCTGGACATTTCATGTAAATGCGATCATACGGCATGTGGCTAAGGCCTTATTTTTAGTTTGGAGAAGTGTTCAGTCCTTATTTCTTAAATATTTCCCCATACACATATTCTCCCCTTCCTCTGGGCTTCCCACAATGCCTGTGTCGCCAGTTCTGGGCTTTCATTTCCCCTTTGCCTTCTCTGTGTCCCTCCCTCTGTCCTAGGCAGGCCCCTTGCTGGGTCTCTGCAGATTTTTTGCTGTGGCTGGCACTTGCTACCCTGAAAGGCGTGTGTGGCCCTTGCTGTTCCTCCGGGGAGCCTGGACCACCTGGTGGGGCTTGCTCCTCAGGGGTCTCACAGATGCCCTGGAGGAAGGTTCCAAGCACCAGTCTGGTGGCCCCCCGGCCCCCCAGGCATCTGCACATCCATCCTGCAGCCCTCTGAGGACTGTCCTCCCTCCACTGTGGTCATCCTTGGGCCTGGGGAGGGGGATCGCAGGGCAGCCTGTGCCTGCCCTTCCCCACTGCCCCACCCACCCCGACGCTGAGGCTGGGTGGCTGCACCCCTGCCCCAGGGTGGTCTTGCTGGCCCCTCCTCCGGCTCTCAGGAGCCAGGCTCCCACTCTTCTCACCACCAGACCAAGTACCTCTGTCTCACTTCTCTTTGTCTCTAGGGCCTGTATTCAGGAAAGGCGTGGGGTTCTAGTCAGGGCCCTCTCCATGTCTGCCCCCCACAGTGGGGCTCAAACCCTGTGCCCACCCCCTGCACTGCTGGGCCTGGCCCTCTTGAGGGGGAGGAATCCAGTGCTCTCAGGGGTTCTGGCTGAGGCCCCAGCCCTGGCTGCCTTGCCCCACCCCCCACCTCCTCCCATAGGCAGCAGATTTTGAGGGGCAAGCATGAGGCTCCCTGGAGGAGTATGTGGTGCGGTCAGAGCTCCCCACAGGCCCAAGGGCAAACCCCTCCCTGCAGCATCTACCCATGACCCCTGCATTTTGGATTCTTCTCACAGAGAGCCACTTAGCAGACGTTGGATCAAAAGCTGCAAATTACATTAACAACACCTTGAGTGGTGTTTTAATTATGAATAATCTAGTAATTGTAGATGACTAAAGCTGGTTGATGGGGTCTGCTGGTTGCAACTGTGTCTGCAGCAGCCTCCATGAGGAGCAGATCCCAACGAGCCCCTGGACATTTCCTGGGCATTTGCATCCCCCAGAATGGCCGCTGGGCATCAGCAAGGGCCTGGCCTGGAGGGGCTGCCAGGAACCAGGCAAGGACCAGAAAGGCCTGGCGCAGGCACAGACGAGAGGTTTTGTGGACCTCTGGCTGAGCAAAAAGTGCCCACAGAGCCTTGGTGCTGGGCGACTCGTGCCAGGCTGGTGGGAGTGGCCAATTCTCAAGGTGTGGCTGTGAAATCCCTGCCCTGGTGCCCAGCAGTGTGGTGTCCCTGCTGCACTACTGCCTGAGGCCACCTTGGGCAGCTGCCATAGGGTGTGGATGAGGCCACTCCCAGTGTCCTGCATTAACCTTTCGAGGTGTGGGTGTCACTGCAACCCCTCCCCTAGATCTTCCAGTCCCTCACCCACCCTCTGCCCTCAGCTGGCCCACCAGAACCCACTTTTGTAGATGAGCATCGCTGGCCATGGTTTGCATGTGGCCATTGAGGGGCTCAGGGAGGGTGGTGCCCATTAGGACAACAATGCTGTCTCATTACAGGCGTCTGGAGGAAGTTCAGTTTGGCTAAGGATGCTGCCCAGGCCGTTTAGTTAGGGGTGCTTGTTTTGTTGGGGGTGCTTATTTCCTTCCCAACCCCCCATGCTCATCCCAGTGTCTTGCTGGGGTCTGGGAGGCCCTGATGCCCACAGAGCACTCCCCCCCACATCCCACAAGGCTAGGGCCACCTGCAGGGTCCAGCGTTCTCTCAAGCACTGCTGGACAACATGATGGCTGCTCCCACTCCCAGCTCTAAAATGACAGTTGCTCTCTCTGGAAGAGGCTCCAGGGGTTGGGTGGGCCTCCACTCTGCTCAGGACAGCAACAGCCTCTGCCTGTCCAGGAGTCTCAGGGACACCCACACCTCAGGGTCAGGAGTGCAGCTAAGGCGGCTCCTCTTCTGCCCCGAGGTTCAGCCCCACCGGCCACCATTTTTCCCTTGGATAAGCCACTGCTCTGCCCAGCCCCCAGTCCCCCATGGTCCTGCAAATGTCCATGCCATGGAACCCCTGCAGCCCCCACCACCTTTCCTCCCTCCTCGGAGCGCAGGCTGCAAGCCCTGGCTGTGCCTCCCTCAGGCTGCAGCCCCCTGGGCACCGCAGGCCCTGTCCTCACGCAGCAGGTGCCGGTCATGTTCTGTCATCAGCGCCTGTCAGGGAGGAGCACTCTATCTGTGCAGACTGCAGAGATGAGAAGCTTCCAGAACTGTCTGTTCATGCTGCTGGTGGCCATAGCCCATAGTATCTGGGGCCACCTGCCCCAGCCTTGAGTCTGTGTGAGGTGTGGTGTGTGCTTGGGATCCTCCACCACCTTCTAGGAACCCCCATACTGGCACTAGCACCTTGGGAATGAGCCCTTCCTCTGTGTGGATGGACAAACCATTGGCTCCTGGCGTTCAGGAAGGGCATGCTGCGGCTGTGGGCATGGGGCGGCCATTGTCCATGGTGGGAGAAGGAAGGCCAAGGGAGGCCCAGCCTGGAAGGGCTGGGAAGTCCCCGTCCCAGCCTGCTGTCTCTGGGATGAGGTGCTGTCCCTCAGCCCTGGGCCTGCAACCCAGCCACAGCAGCCACTGCATGGGCCGAGAGCCCCCACAGAGTCGGGCAGTTTCAGGCCCATGCATTGCTGAGGAGGCTGTTGGGAAGATGTGTTTTATGGTGTTTCCTTGAACATAGGATTCATGTGTGCATTGGGGCCAGGGTTTTGGCCACGCCACTGGCCCTCCCCCAGAGCACATGGCATTGCTGGACAGTGGCTCCTGGGACCTGCTGCCCCCCAGTTGGCTTCACCCTTCTGTGATGGCTGCAGCCTCCAGAGGGTCTGAGAGGAGAGTGGCGGGCTCCTGCACCCACTCCCCTGCCTCCCCAGGTACATCCAGACACTGAAGGACCACAGGCCCCGGATCACATGGGACCACCAGGCTGCAGAGCACTTCTTCGAGTACAAGAAGTGAGTGTTGGGGTGTGGGTGGCCTGCCTCAGCCTTGTGTGCAGCAGGCAGCTCTGGGGGTGAGGTGGAGGGGAGCCTAGGGGGCCAGGGGTCCCCAGAACCATAAGCTCAATCGGGCAGGAGGTAGACAGCTGATAGGTGGGAGAACAGACCCACCAACCTCAGCAGGAAGGGGAGGAGGGGCAGGAAGGGGCAACACATGGGCCAGGACGGCCTGAGACCGGCAGGTGGACAGTCCCAGTTGTTTTGCAGGAGCCGCGGCGGGAGGCACATCGTCTTCTACCCAACTCTGAAGGTGCGTGCACCGTGTGCTGTGGCTGCCATGGTGTTGGGGTGAGGGCAGCGGTTTTGGTCAGATACACAGGGATGCAGCAGGCACCAGCCCTCCCCACAATGACCCTTGCCCTCCATGGTAGACAGTGGGACTCAGCAGAGGCTGACTTGCCACCCCTGGAGTCCTGGAGTTTAAATCACACTGCCCCCTGCCCAAATGTCCTATAGGATGGTTCAGGGGCAGGGGGCCCTGGCAGGTGCTGCCACGTCCCTCTGTACCCACAGTCCCTGCAGGTGCGGCTGGAGCTGGCCAGGGAGCTGGGCGTCGGGGTCTCCATCTGGGAGCTGGGCCAGGGCCTGGACTACTTCTTTGACCTGCTATAGACCAGGCAGCACAGCCTCCAAGGTGGACGTGTACGTTTCTAAGCAATGGAGTGACTGACCAGGTGCAAAATACAGGCCTCTGTTCTGTGTGCCATGGCACATCTACTGCGGTCCAAGGTGGGGGGTGGGGGCCTAGATGTAGTGGGTCGCTCCATGCCCACATGCAAAGGGGGCCCTGCCTCAGGCACTCACTGGCTGCCTGCTGTCAGCTGGGTGGGGGTAGGACCTGCAGACCCCGCCCCACTGGTCAACCTGGCTCTGAGGTCCCTCCCACACACCCACAATCATGCCTGTCCTACCACGGGCACACAACATGCACAGGTGCCTGACACCTGGCATAGTCATCGAGATGTCTCCATCAAGCCTGGCGTGGCTGGAGTGTAGGGGCCATGTTGGAAAGTGGGGCTCAGAGAAGCCAGCCCCACCCCCTCGGACCCTGGCTCTGGGCTGGACCAGCTCTGCTCAGGTGACACAACCTCCTGAGCTGGCCTGGCCACATGTGGAATGTGGTGAGGGGCAGAGCCTTCTCGAAGGATGGTAGCAGCGCCCCTGGGCAGATGCTGGGACAGAAACTGTGGCCTACGAAACGATGCAGCGTGAGGAGCAGCTGATGGGCAGGTTCCAGTGATGAACTGAGGCCCAGATGCTGGGAAAGTCTGAGAACTCTGAAGCTCCGCAAGCCAAGGGAGGGCCAACCCTCATTCTCCCATCCCTGTCCCTCAGCCACGAGGGCTTTTCAGCTCCTCCCAGGTAAACTGTCTCAGGTGTGCTCTCTCCCGCTGGCTCCAAGCAGATGGATCCCTTCATAAGTGCTGGTCAAGGATCTGCCTGGTGAAGTCCTGTTCCTTGCCCTGAGCTTCCATGAGGCTCCTTGGTGTCGGGGGCTGGGGGTTCTGGGGGTGGGGACGGGAGTGGGGGAGAGTTTTTAGAGAACAGATGTTTGTCCTTAGAGTCAGGGCCTGGCCCAACTCACAGTAAGGCCTGGTGGGCCATGGCAAAAGCCAGCCAGGGTCCCCCCAGCCCCCTCCCCACCTTCAAAAGCCTGAGTGGGTGGGGAGGGCAAGGTCTGGGAGTCCTGGGCTCACTTCCCACTGCACCTTGGTTATCAAAACCCATGCATGGGCACACGGCAGGTGCTGGGGCAGTGGAGTGAAATGCACTGTCCTCATGGGCAGATGGAGTAACCAGCAGTGCTTGGGGGCAGAGGTCAACATCAGAGCCACAGACCCCAGCACACAGGTGATGAGTACCCCAGGCAGGGTCCTGGGGTGGAGGCTGCAGGATGGGATGGAAGTGACTTCAGGTAGGAGTGGACAGGGCCTTGGGTAGGTCCTTCTAGCTGCCAAGAATGGCCATGGGGGGCAGGGGACCAGGGTGGGTGCTGTGTTCTGGGAACATGACAGAGGACTTCAGCCTAAGGGAGGGTCCCACTCCCTGGGCTTTGCTGTAAATGTGGCTTTCTCTTCATTTCCTGTTGTTTGCTGCCTGTGTACAAGATGCAGTTGGTTTTGGTGTGTTAACTGTGTGTCCCTAGACCTGCTAACTCCATATGTTAGTTCTGGTAGATTCTCTGGAGTCCTGTGGCTTCTGTTGGAGTGGTAAGACGGGAATCCAGCTCAGGGCCCACAGCTGGGACATGGCAATCTGGGTCATGTTCTCCCAAGCCACCCTCAGTTCATGGTGCAAGCGGGTGCAGGCAGAGTTGGGGGGGCGGTCACACAGGGTGTCGACACCTGGTGTGTGATGGAGAGATGGTGGGGCCTGGAGGTGGCAGGAATGAAGGGCTGGACATTGAAATTGTGGGTGCAGTTTGGGAGGATCAGACACCCATGTTAGTGAGGCTCCTGGGAGGTGCCCATCCTCCATCCTGAACACCTTTCTTCCCTGTGGCCGGCAGTCCCCACCCACGGTCCCCTTCACCCCCAGTCATGAGGATCCTGTCTTTGAGGCAGTTTGATGCGTTTTAGCCACTTCTCTAATCCTGAGCCCCATGACAGCTGCCCTGTTCCCCACAGCCCACTTTGCAAAATATGTAAGATTAACACTTACAGGGCAGAGTTCCCAGGAACAAGACAGGAACACAAAGATGACAGGGAAAGATGAAGCTGGGCCTCGCCTGGGAGGGCACGGGGGGATGAGGTGGAGAGTAGCTGTCGCTGGCACGGGGCCACCCGCAGGACAGGGAGGCTCAGGGACACTGCCCAAGACCTCTGTACCATTTCAAATTTAATGGATTTCTTTAAAGTCTGTGGCTGTGTTCTCTGTGGCAGCACCTGGACCTGTGCACACCCAGTGAGTCTCACAGCAGGCACAGGCTGCATGGGGGGAAGGGTCTCAGGATCTGCCCTGTCCCAGGCCCGGGTACCAGTGTGGAGATGGGGTGGGGGTGGGGAGTAGGCAGAGCGGTGACAGACACAGGGCTGCTGCTCACACACTTTATTAAGATGCACCTGGGGCCCTCAGGGCCCCGTGGAATGTGGATTACCAGGTTGTGGACCTGCCTGGAGCACCAGGACCAGTGGATGGGCCTCCAGGAAGCTGAGACCTGGTCCTTCCAGTGTCCCCAGGAGGCTGGGGACCACAGCTCAGCTGCCTCCCCACCCCATGTGAATACTGCTCTGGAGAATACATGGATATAAAAAACGCCAGAAGCCCCTCCCAGCCCCAGCCCCAGCCCCACGGTCAGCACTTGGCCACCCCCTCCCACCTGGTCTGGAGACCCTGCAGTTGCTCAGGCTGGGGCTCCAGGCACCTACTCCTCCCTCCCTGGAGCATAGCACCAAGTCCTGCCGTGGGAGAAGCGGGTTTGGATGTGACCATCTCCCTGGTGGGTGGCATCCTTTGGCAGAGAAGCAGGGTGGCAGGTGGCCTATGCACAGTAGGTGTCCGCCTTTACCACCTGGCAGTACATGGTCATGGCAAAGGTCAGGCCCAAAATCTGTGGGGATAGGAGGAGGGCTGGGCAGGGCTGGCCAGGAGGCCACAGGCCACTGCCTGCAGGCTCACATCATGAGTGGAGGGCTGCCCTCAGCAGGTGCTTGACCCTGACCAGCCTGGGTGACGCCTCCTGCAAGCCTCCCAGGGCAGTGCCTGCTCACTGCAGGCATCAGGTCCACCCAGGGGGTTCTAGGGCTCAGCTCCTAGATACCCACCTTTCTTGTGGGCTTGGCCACACTGGGCTCCACTGGCAGCTCTCAGGGCCAGTGTGCTAGGCCTTGGGCCCCCTCCTCACCTGGCCCGAGGCCCCTGTGGCCTGCCCCACTGTGCCTGTTTGCCCCATCTGTGACCTGGCTACAGGCCCCACATGTCTGCACTCCAGATATTGAGTGGGTCTGACCCTCAGGACTTCTGTAGGGGGTTGTGAAGCCAGGAGGGAGTTCAGGGGCTGCGCACCAGGGCCCAGCTGCCACACTGGAGCTGCTGCCTTGGCCCCCACACCAAGCCTGGGACTATAGGAACCAGGATACCCACCCTACCCATCCTCCATCCACTAGGAGCACACTGCAGCCCATCTGTCCCTGAGATATCAAAGGTCACCTCCTGTGGAGGTCATTCTTGACCATCCCGTGAACCGCACCTCTCTTCACAACACTGGCTCCTTAAAATCTTGTCGTTATCACCAATCCCCCCCCCCCCCCCCGATCTGGGCTCTGTGGGGCAGGTCTCTGCTGCTTTGCTTCCTGAGCTCAGGAGGCCTCAGTATGGGTGTGCTGGGAGTCCCCGGGCCCTGCATACCTGCACCAGTGCTGTGCACAGCCCGAAGACCCCCACAGCTAGTAGATTCTCCTGGAGCCACATCTTCACCGTCTCGTAACATGGCTGGGGGAGGGCAGTGTCACCGCTGGGCCTCCCTGGCCTTCGGTCCCCACCCTCCAACCCTCGTGGGCCCCAGGGAGGGTGTCTGCTCACCGCCTTCCACCAGGTGCCGGGTGCATGCAGCCCACAGCTCTCACTGAACTCCAGGCAGCAGGAGTCAGGCACACGTGTGGCATTGTACACCTCGAACCAGTCAGTGTAGTTGGAGACGCCACAGCAGCGGAACTGGGGGGAGTGCAAGCCTCGGGCTTGGGTGGGGGAGCGAGGACACACCCCACTGGCCCTCACCCCACCCTTACCAGGTCCACCCACTGCCCACCCTGGCCTGCGCCTCACATCAGTCTGGATGATGCTCCAGGCGTTGGTGAGTCCCACATTGCCCTGTGTGCCATACAGGTGCAGGCCCTTCTTCAGGTCTTGCTGGGCATACCTGTCAATCTGGGGGTGTGGCAGTGTCAGCAGGCCCCCCCACCGTGCCCTCCAGCCCCCTAAACCAGGTACCACCTCCCTCATTGAGACCCCATGCTCGCCCCCACCTGAGCCCTGCTGTCCTGCTGCCTGAAGTCACAACCTGCCTCTGCCAGCCATAGAGCCCGAGGGCACAGGCACAGGCCTGTGCCCTCGCCTCCCCCTGGGTCTCCATGGCCTGGGGGGACAGGGTGAGTAGATATGTGTACACGCACTTGTTGGTACAAACACGTGCTCAGACACAAGAGGGCCAAGAGGCCACGACACCCTAGCAGCTGCGGGCACACCCAGCGTGGATCTTCATCTCAGACCGTTCTCAATAAAGGACCCAGGGCTGGGGCAGGGAACGTACAGGAGCCTGGAGGGTCCTGTCATGCCAGAAAGTCAGGAAGCACCCATACACGTGCAAGGCTGGGGGCAGGTCAGTGGGACCCAGGTGCCAGCTGGACAGAGCACCAGTGTGTGCACAAAACAGCAGTGCTGGGTCATGGCCCAGAGCACAAAACACAAAAACAAGCTGTCCTGGTACAAACGATCAGATAAGTAAATGCTCGCCAGAGGGCAGCAGGTTGGCCCAACCCAGCCCCAGTGGAGGGTGGGAGCAACGCTTCATGCGGCAGGCGGGCCTTGCCCCTGGGTGAATCCAAACCCAGGTTGCTGGTCCCCATGGGTGGGGTGGACACAGGGCTCTTGTCCTGCTCTGAGCCTGTGGTGCTCACAAGGGGAGGGTGGAGCCCCCACACCTGCAGCTGTACCTTGTCAGTGTAGGCGAAGAAGAGGATGGCAATGGTGGCCTCCAGCAGGAACACGAGCAGCAGCATCACGAAGAACTGTGGGGGGAGGATGGGCTGTGGCCACTCAGCCAACCAGACCCTGGCCCTTGCCACCCTCAAGTCCAAGGGCTGCAGCGACAAGTCTCTGACACCTGGTGCTGCCAGGAAACCCCTGCCAGATGCCTGCGCCCAGACATCCCCGTGTTGCCACTACCACCCCTGGGACCCTCAGCCTCAGTCCCGAGTCTAGGGACAGTGGCTGTCTCTTGCTCAGCCTCTGAGCGTGAGTGTCCCGGGCTGGGCCTGGGCTCCTGTCTTCTACCTTCATCTTCATGGGGCAACCCAAACCCCCAGTTGGGTACAAGTCCCCATTCCTAAGGCCCCAACCTCCAGCCCCTGTCAGCTGCCTTAGGGACACCTCTGTTGGGACATTTGAAATGGATCCCAAACATCACCTGTCCAAGGGCTGTTTCCTCTGCTTCATGCAGGTGCCAGCATCCCCGTGTCGTGGGAGGGGGCCCAGCGGGCAAGGCCGGCATGCAGAGGCCCCCACAGCCCGAGTCATACCTCTCAGGGCAGCCAAAGTAGGGGGAAGGAATCAAGACCACAAGCCACAAGTAGCCCCCACCTCTGGCCACATATACCTCACCTATACCAAGCACCCCAGAGGCACAGCCCTGAGCTCAGCCCTGGGTGCTCCTGGCCAGGCTGAGCAGACAAAGGTGGCCTTTGCCCTCCATGGCTGCCCCAGCCACTTTGCTCTTCCTGTGGGTCTCTGATACCCCCAAAGAGACAGCAAAAGCTAGACAAATCAGGGGGCCCTGGATGGGGTGGGCATGAGTGGACCAGGGCCAGGGGAGCAGACACTGTCTTGTCCTGGGGTCCCCTCTCCAGTCTCTGCTTAGTCTGGGCTCAGTGCACAGGGCCCATGCCGCCCCTAGGAGGCACCTGGTGTTCCAAATGCCAGGTTACCCCTGGGCTTCTGTCCCTGTAGGCCAGGTGGGGCCCGCACGTTGCAGCTTCCTCAACTGTCTGAGGAGCTCCCGGCAGGGCTGCGGGGGCCTGGCTGTGCCCCGTGCCTCCCACCCACTGCCTCCCAAGGGTTCCAAGCCCAACTGGGAATAGCCCAAACACTGGTCACCCAGAAAGCTGACACAGATGGGGGGACATACACCCCAGGAAGGGGCATGGAGGGGAGCAGGTCAGCTCCACCAGGGCTCAGAGACCTGAGGGAGGCCCCACCCTGGGCAGGGTCTCAAACAAAGGAACAATTTGAAGCCTCGTAATTTAGGACTGCAGCAGGTTGTGAGCTGTCCACCCACTGCCGCTGCCCCGAGGCCTCTGCTGGGCATATTAATAGGTAACTAGCCTCATCCGGGAATCTTTGTCCTTTCTAATTATCCATGACTAACATTTCTGAGGAGGGGAAACACATCCCTTCCTGTAAATCCATCTCTGAGGCCAAGCCAAGACCAAGGCAGAGAAGGGGGCCGTGAGGGTCTCAACAGAGAGTCTCAGGGAGCTGAGAGTCCAGGCCTAGGACAAGGAGCTGGAGAGGGGCTAGGGGGTGGTCAGGATGAGTCTCAGAGAGAACAAGCCCAGTGAAGGCTGCATACGCGTGTGCGCACATGTATCCGTGTCCTGTCAAGGGAGACCCCCTCCAAGCTCTGGCAAGCTCTCTCGGGGGCCAGGCACTCACAGTGAGCAGGAGGCACTTGTTCTCCTTGAGGGCCCCGATGCAGCCCACGAAGCCGATGGCCATGACGAAGGTGCCAGTCACGATGAGCAGGTTGGCAGCCGACAAGGACGGGAAGGAGGAGGACAGGGTGGCAAAGTTCCCCTGTGTGGCAGCCAACCAGATGCCGACGCCCAGCACGCCACAACCTCCCAGCTGACCACGGCCATGGAAAGGAGAGGGACAGGGTGAGATGCTGCACGTAAGCTCCAGGCCCCTGGGACAGAGCCCAGTCCACCAGCCTGAGGCCACACTGCCTGACAGCCTAAGCAGAACCACCCAGAGTCCCCAGGGGGTCCACAGCAGGCCCCTAGCCCACCCTTGCTTGCCCTGATGGCCTTCCAGGGTAGGAATCCTCCAGGGTCGCCAGAGCCAGGCACATCTTCCCAGTCTTTTCCCAACACCCTACGCACACCCACACTCCACGGTCACAGTGACAGGGTGCCTGCCCCTGCCAGAGATGACCTTGCTGTTGAGGTAGCCCAAGACAAAGGCCTAGTGCCTCCCCCAGGCACCCTATCCCCAGGAAGCATCCAGCTACACCCTTGCCTGGAGAAGGGACTGGGTCACCTATGGACCCCAGAACCTGCCTGCAGCCCCCCATGCTGCCCTCAGGTCTGCCAAACAGAGTTCACTCCCCCACCAGACAGGCCACCTATACCCTCTTTCTCCAATCAGACTTTTGGGTGGGTGGTCCCGAGGATTACAAACATCAGACCCCAGGTGGCCATCCCTGTGGGGCTCTGTGGTACCCCCAGCTGTCCCCCAGTCACCCCTAGGAGGGGAAGCCCTGACCCCCACATGCTCCTGCTCATAATCAAGTTACAATTTATCATAGCCATGCTTCCCAGCAGGAGCAGAGCAGGAGGGTCTCGCAGGAGTACCTGCCGTGGGCACCTCGTGGCGGCCTCCACTGCAACCTCCTTAACAACCGCAGCTTTTATTGAATTTCATAATTGCTCATTATTACAAAAATCAACTAAAAAGGAAGCTGGGGGAAGGCAAGGCGGTGGTGAATCCAGAGAGGGCTCTTGGACTGGCATGGTGACAGGGACCCAGTCTCAGGGGAGCGGGGGTCAGCCACGCTGACCAGTGGGGGCCTGTGGCTCCAGGCCCCCAGCTCTGAGGCCTGAGGCTCTGGCTTGGTTTAGGATGAAACAAGAATGTGTTCCACATCTGGGCAGGCAGCAGGCAACTGCCTGGGATGGCTGATGGGCTCTGGGGAAAGGCCAAGCAACTATGGGGGTACCTGCCCCACTCAGGACTGGCCAGGACATGGGAATGGGCTGGAAAAGCCACCCCTCCAGCCTCAGATTACTCAGACCCCATGCCCAGGACAGGCTTGAACCCCAGACTCAAGGGAGCTCACAGAAGGCTCCCCCACGAGGCCCTCATCACCCCACAAAAGCCTCATGAGCCCTGATGACTGTTCTCACACCCCGTTTTCCAGACAAAGAAACCGGTGCTGGGAGATGAGCTGCCAGGCACCCATAGCCTCCCACCCACCTGCCATCTGCCACAGCAGCCCAGCTCTGGACAGGCCTGGGGACTTGACCCTGGAGAGACCCCAAGACTCAGGCAGGTCTGATGGGCCTCAAGATCCCTGTCTCAGAAGGCCTGGGATGGGAGGATGCTGCCCCTTCCCCATGTGCAAGCTCCCTGGCCCCTCGCCCAACCAACACGTCACACCAGGCCAGCAGGGCTGGGGGCTGGGGAACGGCAGGCGGCCACTCCATTCTTACTAGCTAGTGGGCAGCAGCACACGGTGCAGTGCATTAAGTCAGGCTGGCAGGAGACTGCGATGGGGTAAGGGGCATGTGGCTCCCAGCCCAGGGTGTCGGCTCGGGCCTCTCACTGGTGTCTTGCTTGGGTCCCTCTGGGCCCCACAGAGCCAAACTCTGCTGGAGAGCCCGTGACCCCCCACCTATCCAGTCCATTCCAGAGCAAACACCAGCAATTCTCCCTGCCCCTGTGTCCTTCCCTGTGGTTTCCTCTGCTTAGCATTTAGAAACAAAACATTTTCTGGATGCTCCTGGCTCAGGGCCTGCCCTGGGAAGCTTTGCTGAGCGTGGGGCCTCTCCCCAGGGCAGGGCAGGTGGCTGCAACTCCAGGTCTGGCACAGGAAAGGGGCCTAGGTAGAAGTAGACAAACCAGGGCCGAGCCCGTGGCGCACTCGGGAGAGTGTGGCGCTGGGAGCGCAGCGACGCTCCCGCCGCAGGTTCGGATCCTATATAGGAATGGCCGGTGGTGCACTCACTGGCTGAGTGCCGGTCACGAAAAAGACAGAAAAAAAAAAAAAAGAAGTAGACAAACCAGCTGCAGGAAAAGGCATCGGCCCTGTGCTCTGGGCACCAGGTTTGAGGAGGGTGATCCCGATGGAGGGGCTTACCTGCCCCTGGCTCTAACTGCACAGTCCCTGGTGGTTCCTGGAAGGGCCACCGTGGAGCTGACAGGAGGCTTCAGTGTGGCACCCAGCTTGGGTGTGGCTCCTGAGCAAACCCAGCCCTAGTGGTGAGGGGAGACTGCCCAGATGGCAGACCTGGGAGACCTGGAGAAGGCTCAGAGGTGGGAGCAAGCACAGCCTGGTGGAGAGTGACCCAGGAGCCTACCCTGGGGAGGGACACACAAGCCAGGGGCTGATGTGCCCGGGTCATGGCACAGGTGCCAGGTGATGTGCCAGATTAGGGGGTCTGTCCTCACCTGCAGAGCCAGGCCTGGGGCCTAGCCCCAGAGTGGGGCAGGGGTCTGCCAGCTACAGAAATGTCCCCCTTCCTGTGGGACCTGTGCTCCTGCTGTGGGATTGAGATAGGGCTGGGCCCAGCAGTTTCTGGGATCATGCTGTCCACGGTGCTGATCACAAGCCCAACACCCGGCTCAGAGTGGGCTCCTGCCCTCAAGGAACCAGGCAGCTCCTGGCCCTGGCGGGTCACACCTCAAGCCGAGCACCCAGACAGAGTGGTGTTGGTCCATGAGCAGAGGGGAGGTGCTGGTACAACGGGGAAGATTGTCATTGAAAACCCAAACTGCCTGCACCATCCACCTCTGCCTTCCAAGAACAGCGACCCCTCCTGTCAGCAGGAAAATGAGCCATTCTGAGCTCCCCTCGCCCCACAGGGATGCCTCAAAGGGTGTGGGGAGGACACCAGGCAAAGCGGCCAGCGCCATGCCGGGTGGGGGCCGAAGCCGGTCCTGGGCAGGGAGGGACCTACACCCCAGCCCCTTCCACAACTGCCCCAGCCCTAGTGGAAACTTACTGCCTTAATTAACCCTCAACAAAACATCCTCACCACTTGAGACAGCAGGAAAGAGACCCCACTCACTGTCGCCCTAACTGTAACACAGAGGACACCAGCCATGCTGCCATAGATGCCCGCACCGGCACACGGCGTCACACACAGTCATGCACACGCTGCCTTGCCTGTGACCAGGCATGCCCCAGGAGCCCCCAAGGCTGCCCCAGGAGCCCTCACGTTCCCACAGACCAGTCACCTGCACACTCGCAGACACATGTCCTTGTATTAACGAAATGCATGCACGTGGTTAATAGAATTGCCCATAATTTTGAAAATGTTTCTGCATATGCAGCTTTTAAAACATTTTGGCAGGAAAATTACAGCCTCAAAGGGCAGGAGAAAACAGGCCCCATTAGACTCAGAACATCAAAGGCAAGATGAGCCCCAGGAGGCCAGGTGCACCAGGTCCCTCCCAGGTCAAGCACAGCCAGGGCAGCAGCGGCCGGGGGCCAGGCTGGGATGCCACCCCAACCTTCCAATGTTCCCCACCCCACCAGGCCAGACAGAAGCCCATTTGGGAGGCAGATCCTGCCCCCACCACCCCACCACTGAGAAACCCAGCCCTGTCTGCCTCACAACCGTGGGGATCCTACGGGGGTGTGGCTGGGGGGGGCAGCACCTATGAGATACCTCCCCTGCCTCCCAGGTCCCCATCCCAGCCTTCTTCACCTCTGAGGTCAGCTGTGGCCGAGTCCTCCCTGTCTCCCTCCCACCCACAAGCTCCCACTTTATCCACTGCCCACCATCTGTCCCCCGCCCCACCCAGCCCAGTGCCTGCACAAGATTGTCCTTTGACCGCTGTCCATCCGGCACAGCCCATCGGCCACCTGCTCACCCTGCCCCTCAGCAGTGACGGAGCTTCCACTTTGCTAAAGACCGTAAGCCTGTGACAGCCCCTGAGAGGTCTCAGGCTGGGTGGGCAGGCACCACACGGTGACTGGGCTGTCCAACATGGTCCCCCCTCCAGACCCCTGGGTGAAGGTGCTGGCCGGGTCTCTGTCCCTCCAGCCACAGGACTCAGTGTGACAGATGGCAGGGAAGCTGGCCTCGTCCTTGGCATGGGATAGAGGGCTGGGTCCCCGCAGGGGCCCAGGTTGAGTCCAGAGGTGTCTGGCACAGCCTCAGGCCTTCTGGCCTGGTGGGAGTGTAGCCCATCTTGGCTGGGACGTTGGGTACCCAGGTAGAATGAATTTGTCCATTTAGCTGGCTGTAGCTCGTTTCCTTAAATGCAAGTGAGTGCCAAGCATGTGCACTGCAGGAAATGGTCAAGATACCCATGTCCCCACATCATCAACCACCCTCTGTTCACTCACCCCAACCCCAGGGACCCCCCAAGGCTCAGAGATGAGGAGACTGGCCCCGCTCCACTGACTGAGGACCCACCCTGAGGCAAGTGTCCAAGGGGGCTGAGGGCAGAGCAGCCCTCGCCAGCAGTTCACCCTCCCAGGCACCAGAGCTGGGCATGGCAGAGTGAGTAGGAGTTTGTAGAGCCAAGGGGGCACGCGGGGCAGAGACTGTGACCACGGCAGGGCTGCTTAGGAGTAGAGAGGAAGCAGCCACTGCCAGGGTGGGAGACAGGGGGATAGGGACTGGGCCTCCCTCTCCACCTCTGCTTTATGTCTAGAACGTTCTGTCCACATGGAGCTCCTGCCCTGCCGCCAGGCTGGACTCTGGGGACCTGCACAGACCTGGCCAGGACATGCAGACCGAGGCCCCATGGCAGCATAGCTGGGCCACCAGGTGGACAGATCTGACACACCACCCAGGAGCTGCCTGGAGCCCACACCTGGTCCCCCTTAACCAACACTGCCACCTCTGACCCTTTAGGGAACCACAGACCCCCCAACAAGCAGACACGACTGTGTCTTCCAGTGTCGGGGCCTTTATTCAGAAACGGACTGCTGCATCACAAATGCCCAGGATATTAAGGGCAGCAGAGGGAGGCACTGGGAGCTGGATGCAGAGCCTTTCACCACACTTGGGGTCCCTGCCCCACCAGGACTCAGAGTGCCCTGACCAGAGGCCAGCGACAGGCAGGCTGGGCCACAGCTGTCCATCAGATATGGTCCCAGTTCATCAAAGGAAAGAAAACCAGAAGCCAGGCCCGCACCTCTCCCCAACAATTTGCTACCAGTTTTAGAGCAGAGGCCCCGAGCACTGCCAGGACCTTTCTCTGGGACAACAGAATTGGTGGTGAGGCTGGGGAGCCCCCACACCTGCCAGAGTTGACAACCCAGGCAGGGCCAAGGCAGACCCCAGTCCCCTTCCCACTGGGGCAGGAGGCAGGCAGAGCTCGGGCCCTGGACCATATGACTGTGACACTTCAGCCCAGGGCCTCTGCCCACCTAGGGATCCACCTGGGGGTCAGCAGGCACTGTCAGGGCAGGAGCTGGAAGCCTCCCACATCTCTGTTCCCGTCCTGTATCAGGCCAGAGTTCTGGGGATCCTGGCCCACTCAGCCATGGATCATGCTGCACGGCCCCCATGTGGTGCAGATGGGGATACTGAGGCCCCGAGGAGAACAGGACTTGCCCAGGGTCCCATGATGCCTGATAGGTAGACAGGGCTCCAACACTCACCCCAGCCACCTGGACGGGCCCTGACCACACAGTGCAGGGAGCAGCCTGAGGCTTCTGCTGAGCTATTGTGCTGAAGGTAGACGGGACAGGGAGGGAAGTCTGCATGAGGAGCGGTGAGAGGAGGGGACCTTCAGCTTGGCCAACTCCAGGTCCAAGAGGAGCCGGATGCATGGCTGGGGCCCAGGTGGGCAGATGGACAGCCCTTACATGGCTGGCACCTGGCCACGGGGAGCAGCCAAAATGTCCTCACCTTGCTGAGGAGCTCAGCCCTCCCTCCGTTCCCACACCACCCTTGCCCCACCCAGACTGCCCCTCAGACAGAGCGACTGTCCACGTGGGTGGGCAGCCCCGAGCCCAGGGCGGAGGAGGGGAGGGGCAGGAGGAGCCTCCGTCCTCCCCCTCCACCCCCGGGACCTCCACTTCCATTACGGGAAGAGCTTCGCTGGCAGGGGCCGAGCTGACAGTGCAGCTGGAGGCCTCAATACAGGGGGCTCCTGGGGCCTGCAGAGCTCCCGCCCCAACATCATTGCTGGCCCTGCACCCGGCACCACCTGCGGCCCACCCCACCGCTCACAGGCCCTGCACTCAGCCCTCTCCCACAAGGACAGGGCTCCTGGGAGACACCCCTGCCCCATCACAGGGACCCTGGCCCTAACCTGCCCACCTCCTCAAAGGAGGGCTTGAGGACTGTGACCCTCAGAGCTGTTGTGACCCGGGAAGGGCCTCAAGTGCTGCACATGGGTCTAGGGGTCTGTGCCATTCTGAACTCTGAGGGGCCCCACTTGGTCTGCACATGTCTGGGTCCCCCAACACCAGCACCAGAGCCCCTGATCACATTAGCCCCAAGACAGGCGGCAGACAGGTGACAGACAAGCTTACTCACCCTCCCAGCTCCCCCAGGGCCCTGCCCCACTCAGACCAAGGCTGGAGGCCCTGGGCACAGACCCTCCTGGCAGCCCTCCCTTCCAGACCCCATCAAGGACGAGAGAAATCCAATCCAAACACGGCACATAAATGAATCAATTAACCTTCTGGAGCAAGCTCCTCCCTCTCGCTGCCTCCCTCAAGTAGGACCCCGATGCCTCCCCAGGCCATCAGGGACTCCGGCCTCAGCCAGGGACACCCAGTGTGCGGGAGGAGCCAGGCCAAGCCTAGAAAGAGACCTCAGGAAGCCAGGATGTCAGTGTGAGGGCCTGGGGGAGAGAGGAGGGTAGTCTGCTTTTGGGAGACTGGGGGTTCTCAGCTGAGTACTGAGGCAAAGGCAGGAGATCGGGTGCCAGGCTGGGTTCGGGGGGCAGGAGAGCAGAGACGAGGGGAGCTTGGCCAGGCAGGGGCCGAGGTCTCCACATCCGGACCTCAGAGCAGGTGCTCGGCGCAGGCCCCACTCCCACCTCTCTCCAGCCTCTCCTGGTGCCTGCGGGACCCCTCACCCCTGGGTGTCTACTCAAGCCTCAAGACCTGCCCCACCCACTCTGTGGGTCCCCAGCACCCACCCCTCTCTGGGAGTCACACCCAAGATGGGCACAGACACCACTCCAGACATGACTTCCCCAACCCCACCCCCACCACTGGGGCCCAGCCAATGCCTTCCCCCTGGCCGGGGTGCTGCCAGTGGCCCAGCACCTGGCCCGGTAGGGTGGGGTCAGGACAGACACAGGTGGGGATTTTGAGGTCCAGCCGGTGGGGACTCCCCTCCCACTGCCTCAGCCTAGGCAGTTAGCTCCAGAGGAGACTGAGGCACAGACATTTGGGGTTGGGGAGCAGGTTCTATCCTCGGACTCCCAATACAAGTGAGAAATGGACTGGGGGAAAAGCCCCTCCTACAGGGGGCCGGCACCCCAACAGCAAAGGAGCAGGGGTCCCAGGGCAGGGGTGCTCTAGCTCCTTTCCCTCCCACCTGAAGCCCTTGTCACCAGAAGGAAGGGGCTTAGTCCACAATGGCTCAGGGGCAAGGTGGAGGGTGTCACAACTGCCAGGGCCAAGCCCAGCACAGATGTCTCTTCGCAAAGCTCCCTCCCGTTCCCACCGCCCAACCCCGGCCTCCTGCTCTGGCCCCCAGGTCTCAGCCCCCAGTGGGCACCAGGCCAGGGTGGAGAGAAGCCAAGGCTGGTGTTTGAGGCCAGGAGCAGGGGTCTCCAGTTTGCTGGGCTGGAGGGGGTGTAACTAGATAATGAAAGGGAACTGGATTTTCCAGCCCAGAAGGGACCAAGGGGGTCCCTGGTTGGTTCTTTTCCTGGTTGGAGATGTCATCCACAGGGATGTGGTGGGCGTGTCTGCCCTGCTGCTGGCAGGGAGGCTTTGCCGGGTTCACACAGCAAAGCTCACTCGACCTGGGGACCTGGGAGGGTGGGCTGCCCTCAGAGCAGACAGACCTCCCCCTGAGGGGCTCCTCTTCTCCCTCCAGGCAAGTGGCCAGGTCACTGACGAGGGCAGACGAGGGGAGAGAAAGGACCTGCCCATCTCCTGAATGCACATCTGGCAGCCTGCCCATCCCCCACACCCACTGCTCCCCTCAGCCATTCTGCCACGTACCCTGCCTGCCACTGTCACGACACCTACGGCTGTCAGCTCTGGTCATGCTGTCACCTGCAGCTCCTGGGCCTCTTCCAGCTGCCATACTCTCACCTGCAGCCACCCCCACCCCACCATCACACCCGATTCATGCCGATCCTGCCAACCACTTGGCACAAACCAAACTCGTGCCCCTGCAGCTGGCCAGCCCTCCCAAGCAAAGACATTCACCTCTTCACATGCCCCAGCCACCCCACCCACCTCTGCCACACACCTCCCTGCCTCCAGGGTACCCCTCAGCCCTGGTCCTGGGCCTTCTCCCTCCTGGAAGCCACTTTCAGAGAACAAAGCTTTGGGGTGACCCCTGTTGGAAATCTGGGGCAAAAGCCTCCTTGGGTCACACCCAGCAGCCAACCTCTCCCAGTAACCCCCCAGCCCTGCTCCAAGCTGGGGATAGGAAAGCCGGGACCCAGGAGTGAAGGGAGGAGCAGGAAGATGGACCCAGGCTTCTGGGCACTTGGCCTTAAGTGGATCTCATGAAGTGAGTGGCCTCATTCTGAAGTCCAGAGCCAGGCAAGAGTAAAGCCACACCCCTCAACCCCGGCTGTGGAAGGCGAGGTGGCCAGGACTTAAGCACAGAGCACAGAGTAACCTGAGGCATCACTTCTCCACCAAGCCACGGAAGCCCCGGCCCAGATCAGTAGGGGTCACCTCAACTCCAGCCCCCTTCTCACAGGGCGCAGGGACAGGGCAGATCCAGGGCGGGACAAGGCTCACTGCACCCTGGCCAGATGTAAGAACTGCCCCACCTTGTCCCCCGCCCTACTGCCATGCGGTTGGGGTAGAGTGGACACCCTCAGCTCTGCTCCAGCCAGCACACAAGTCCCACGCTGGACACCGCTTCTCCACGTGTGAGCAAGCCCCACCCACCTCGGCAAAAGTTAGGGAAACCTCTGCTGCCGGAGCAGGGACGGGGAAGCCGGGTGCCTCCGCGCTCATGGCCCACAGCCCTGCTCAGAGTCCGGGACACCTCACCCTCCCGCTTCCAGCAGCGCCTGCCGGCGACCGGGACACCACCTCCCCTCAGCAGCGGCGGCCCCACCCCCAGGCCCGCAGCCCCTCGGGAAGCGGAGGCCCCGCGACCTGGTGGGTCGGCCCGCTGGGCAGGGCGGGGAGCGAGGCAAGGATGCAGACTGCACGAGGGAGGGGACAGGGCCGAGGGGCCGCCACGGGGACTCGAAGCCCGACCAGCGAGAGGTGCGGCCGCCGGGACGGCCGTGCCCGGCGCGCCGGTCTCAGCACGAGGGGAGAGGGGAGGCCGCCAGGCCACAGCCGGGGCCCCCGCGCCCCGCACTCACCCAGAAGAGCAGGTTGAAGGCGAACATGAGGTACTTGACGCTCTGCAGGCAGCCGCGCGCCATGCTGCAGCGCTTCAGCTCTAGGAGGAAGATGAAGGACAGGTCCAGGTAGAAGACCACGTACTTGTGGCCCTTGGGCGGCGTGCCGCGCGCCTGGGCCGCCTTGGCGCCGGGGTCCCCGTGCAGGCCGAGGAAGGGGCCGCCGCCGCCCGCGCCGTCCCCGGCGCCCGCGCGCCCGCACAGGCTGCTGCAGCGCCGGAAGCCCGGCTCCCCGCCCGCGGGCGACGGGCTGCGCCGGTACGTGGACTCGTCCGTGCTGGAGCGCCGCATCGCGCCGGGGACGCCGGTGGCCGCTCAGCGCCGCGCGCCCGCCGCCCCGGAACGCCCCATCCCGCCGCCCGCTCGCCCGCCCTCCCCTCCTGCTCCGGCCCCCGGCGGCGGCGGCGGCGGCGGCGGGCGCGCGGTCCGCTCGGACCCGGGCGGAGCGCCGCGGACACCTGCCCGGCCGGCCGCCGCGCCCCGCCCCCGCCGCGCCCCGCCAATCCCAGGCGGCCCCGCCCCCGCCGCGCCCCGCCAATCCCAGGCGGCCCCGCCCCGCCGCGCCCCGCCAATCCCAGGCAGCCCCCGCCCCCCGCCGCGCCCCGCCAATCCCAGGCGGCCCCGGCTCGCCCCCGCCAGGCCCCCAGCCCCACCCTCGCGAGGCGGGAGAGGAAGATGCGCGGGAAGGGCAGGGGCAGAGCTGGACAGGGCCGGGGCCAGGTGAGAGATACCCCACAAACACACGCGGGAACACGCACCAATGCACCTTGTGCCCGTGGTGCACACTGGTGCACACTAGCCATCATCTGGGTGTGCGTGCACCACAATCGAAGTCCGCCCCATGTCCCTGAAGCCCCAGCCCTACCAAAGGTGCAGGAAGAAGGGCCAGTGGTGTGGGGGAGACACCAGCATGCGGCCCAGATGCCCCCATCTGACCTGCCTGGGGGAGGGGGCCGCAGCAGGCATGATGGGCCCTGCACCCCGGGCTTGAGGCTGTGGACAAGGCCTTCTGGGTCCACCATGGTGGTCCACTAGGAGTACCCACCAGACACTGGAGTGTAACAGGGAAAGACCCAGCTCAAGGTCCCTGAGAGTTGCACAGTGAAGGGGACAAGGTGAGGAGGAATGAGGGAGAGGGGGGAATGGGGGAAAGGGGATGGGAGGGGGTCAGAGGGGAAGGGAGGGACGCCCTCTAGCAGGGCTGACCGGCTCTGGAGGCCTGGACCCTCACTTAGTGACAGATTGAGTGGAGGTGGAGGCAGCTGGTCTGCGGAGGGGCTGCAGTGGGAACCCCTGGGCGCCCCATGAGGTCTGGCGCCTCTGCCCAGCTCTGAGGACCTGGCTCGCTAGCATCAGCCCTCAGCTGCCTCCCGAGGGCTCTGTGGAGCACTGCAGCAAAGCCCCCAAGGCAGTGTCCAGTGTCCTGGTCCTCCCCGGTGTGGGGATGGACAGAAGAGCCCCCAGAGTAAAGGAAGCCGGTTACCTAGAGGTCCCTGCTCAGCCCGCATGGCTAGCCTGGGGCTTCCCATGGCCCTTTACCCTGTCCTTCCCCTGAGGGTTCTTTGGCGTGTCTGGACTCCAGGAAAGGGACAGAGTGGGGACTGTGTACTGGGATCCCAGCAGAGAAGCAGGGAGCAGAGAGCCCCCACCCAAGCCCCTGTAGAGACTACCACCTACAGCTCTGCCCAGGGAGCAAGTGGCAGTGATGACCCCTAGAGACCTCTGGTGACCCCCAGAGGCCCCTGGCTTCTTCCCCTGGCCCAACTCAGCCAGCCCCACACATCCAAGTCAAGGGTGGATACTCAGGGCCATGGGCACTGTGTCCAGCGATGTCATGCGTGCTGGAAGCATGCGCCGGTGGGCACAGGCAAGGGGAAGAGCCATGGGGGCCCAGGCAGGACCCAGGACTGACAGGGAGAAGCCCCACCCTCCCCTCCCTCAGAGAAGCCAGAAACACCACCAGTGCCACCTCACCACATACACCAACCCCACGATGATGAAGGGGTCGGCTATCAGGCAACCCCTACGAGACACCGCTGCAGCCCAGGGTCAGGTAGACTTGGCTGAGGGACAGCTGGGGCTGAGGGGGAGGGGACAGGAGTTGCCAGGCTGAGAGGGGAACCCAGGGGGTTCAAGGGCAAGAGTGGGGTCGTGCTACTCCAGGCCAGGTGGCATCCCAGGCCCAATCTATCCTGCACCCCAGGGTGGCAGAGGCTGGGAGGGAAACAGAGATGGGCTGGGACCCCCATGAGGTGCTCGAGGGTCTCAGGGCAGGCAGGAGTGAACGGGGAGCCAGTCTTGGTTCCTGTACTGAGCCCAGCACCAAGGGTGCCTTCCTAATGTCCCCCCAAATCCCAGCCACGCCCTCTCCCATCTACACCCCCGCAGGCATCACCCACGTGAGCAGATCAGGCCAATCTGGGATGACATGTCGGGAAACTGGGGGCCAGTTGGAGTGAAGACCGGGAGCACCTCTACTGTGCAGCCCGGAATTCATGCAATGGTGCCCAGGCCGGCCAGACTCGGCGAGGGGCCGGGGCAGGCCCCCGTGTCAGCGCACAGCTGGAGCACCCAACCAGGGTGCTTGGGATGCACAGGCAGGCCCCCAAGTCCAACCCCTCCCCTACAGGAGTCCCCTTCCTCCACCAGGTGGGGCCCCAACACGACATGCTCAGGAGATGGCTTCTGTCCCAGCACCAGAAGTGTCCAGCTGTCAAGACCCCTCTTCCTGGCCTGGGTGAGACCAGGGGACAGGCCCAGTGGTGCCCCTGTCACACACTGCCCAGCCAGACTATGACATACCTGGGCTTGCCAAAGAAAGAAGGCCAGGTGGTCCTCAGTGCCCCAGAAGCTGGCCAGTGGGTGGGCGAGCGCTCAGCGAGGCTGAGGCCAGCTGGAGGTCTGCAGAAGGAAAGACAGGCAGGAGGGAGGCCACTGCATCCAGCTTCCACCCTGAGCTGCACAGCAGCCACAAAAAGAGGCACGCCCCCAGAGACGGGACAAGGACAGCCCACCTCAGGTCCCTACGGGGGCAGAAGGGGCAGCCAGAGCGGGCAGGGGGTGCGCAGCCAGAGGCAGGGACCAGCCCACTGACCAGTGGCCCAAAACAGGGGAGCTTTAGAGCATGGGCTGTGTTCCCCAACTTCTCGCTCGGGCCCCCATCTGAGATGCCCAGGCAGGCCTGCAGGTCCACACGGCACAGATGCGCACACAAAAAACGCGTGTGCTCAGACACACTCACATACAGATACAGGGACACGCAGAAACAGAAACACATGCAGACACGCCACACACACAGGGACATGCAGTTGTGTGCCACCCCCCAGTGTTCCCGGCCCCCTGAGACCAGCCTGTGTCGTCTACATCCCCAAAGCACCCTGCACCCCCTACCCCAGCCCCCTCTGGCTCTGAGCAGACAGACACCCGGAGCCAGCCCGCGAGGACCCACGAGACCGTCCATCTGACATCAACGCCAATGGGGGGATTCTGTCCTCCCAGCCAACCCAAGGACTGTGGCGCAGGGAGGGCACCCCAAGCTCACCTGGGCCCAAATGAGGCATCTACCTCTCTGGGCTCTGCAAGCTCAACACCCTCCCAGACACATCCCCCTAGCCCCTCGCCCCTCAAGTCAGGGGCCTACTGCAGCCTGGGAGTGGGGTGGGTGGTCTTGCAGTAGCCAAGGGCAGGAAAGGATGCACAGAGGTCCCAAATCCCTCCCTGGCTGAGGGGCGTTCAGGTGGGAAGCCCTGGGGCAGTGTGAGCCATAGGAAACCATGGACACCCACCTGGCCAGACCAGGGTTCCACTGAAAGAGGGACCTTGCCCACAGCAGCCTGGGAGAGGGCGGTCGTCAGAGGAAGGACCCTGAGCCCCAGCAGGGCGGGGGCAGTGCAGTCCTGGCCCGGAGCTCAGACCCCTGGATCTCCTCCCACAGCACGGCAGGGGCAGCTCAGGGCGGAAAGCAGGGCCCGCCCACCCTGGCCCCCCAGGCCAGGCAGGCTGTGAGGCGGCTTTGAGGAGCAGGGAGGGCCCTGCCAACACAAACAGGCTGTGGTGTCAGCCTTCCTGCTGCGGCTTCAGCCCCAGCTGGGCCCCACTGCCCACCCCAGGCCCCCACCCTGGGGGAGGGGCACCGCAAACAGCCGGGCAGGCTGGCACACCCCTCCACCCCACACACACAGGAGCGGGGTCTGAGGGGTCTGCAAAGAGCAGGGGAGGGGCTATCTCTCTCCCACCCAAACCCGAGCCTCTGGAGGCTGGACACACCCATCTGGCCTCCCCACTTGCTCCAGGCGAGGGAAAGACAGAGTGCAGGGATGAAGGGGGTGTCCCACTGAGAGAGGTCACCAAGGGGTTCCCAGCCTCTCCTGGGCCCACTGAGGCAGGCTCCGATCTCAGTGCCTTCCCCTGTTCCTCTCCAGCACCCTCAGGTATTTCTCTGCTGGAAGTCACATGGAAGTGGGGGGTGGAGGGGACACATTTAGGACTCTGGGGGAGGACGCCTTCCCACTCACCGGGCCCCCAGAGCAGCTGCACCTCAGGTGCCCACAGTGTGAAAAAATCTTGCCCATCCCACCATGGCCGGGTGCCCTTCCAGCCACCCAGACCCCATAGAACGTTCTCGGACTGTGTGCACTAAACACGTATCCCCCAGTGTGTGTGTACCAATGAGGATTCCCAACATGTATGTTCACGGCCCCTGTGCTACAGCGCACCCAACCTGCCCCATGGCACATTCTCCGGGTGAACATGTCTGTCCTAGGCGTGGGCAGAGCCAGAGGGCACAGGTGTGGGGGGAGGCGGGGGTGCCTAGAAGAATCCAGGCCTAGAGGAGAGTCACCATCACCACCCTCCGCCACCCAAGGTCATGCCCAACCTCATGGTGGGGCTGTGGAGGGGGATCAGGACCTCCAGGTAGCCTCTGGTTCCATTCGAGTTTTGCAGATGGGGAAACTGAGGCTATGATCCAAGACCAGGGGGAACGGTCAGCTGAATCCCAGCCCATTCTCTGCCCCAGCTGGCCTGTTTCCAGGGCAATGCCCAGGGCGGGAGGGACTCAGCAGCTAAAACTTCATTCACGGGTTTCCTCTGGTCTCCTGCCCTGAAGTGACCCCTCCTCTGGCAGGAACCATGGCAAGTGGTTCCGAGCCACATGTAAGCACATGTTCCCCCTCCCTGTGCCCCCCAACCGACCATAGCAGGCTGGACATAAAACCGCACCTCACCTTCCTGGCCCCATCTCTGAACCTCCCCTCGGGCCTGAGCCACCTCCGTGCTGACACTCCACACCTGCCCCTGCTCTGCCCCAAACACACAGGTGGGGGACATGCCACCCAGGGCCTAGTCAGGGGGCAAGGCTGACCTCTGAGCTCCCCACGGTCTGAAGTTCTGGCTTGGTCAGGGTGCCAGGCCTGAGCCACAGCAGAGCCAGGCAGGAGCAAGTGCAGGGCGGGGCAGGGGCGTGTTGGGGGCTCCATGAACACTCGGGGCGCAGATGGACAGGGGCTGGGACAGGGGCAACCTCGAGTTCTCGTGGCTTCCTGGGAAATCAGGCAGTGGGGGGAGGAAGTAGGGAGGAGGAGGCGGGGGCGTGTGCACGCACACTCGGAATTCCTGGAATGTGAACTCGGCTCTGCTGGGGTGTTGGGAGGGGGGCTCGCTCCCCCAATTCTCCCAGAATAAACAACTCCTCCCGGCAGAAGCAGGGGCAGGACAGGCCCTGGGCCCCTCCTCCAGGAAGCCTTCAGCCCCCACCCACCCCTGAGGGCCCACCCTACTGACATCCCGGGTCCCACTCCCCTGCCTCCCTCACCTCCAAGGCCACCAGAAGCCTCCGCAGCTGAACCTGGGTCTGATCCCAGGTCATGGTGACTCACAGCCCCTATCCTGCCCCTCCAGCCAGGCCAGGGCAGGATGTGCGTCCACTAGGCCTGGGAGGAGGGGGTAGGGAAGGGAAGTGGCCTGGCTCGTGGCTCAGCACGTGGCTGGGAGGGGGATGGCAAATGCAGCTGCAGAGGCTGTCCAGGGCCCAGGCAAGGGTGGGGGTGCAAACCCCAAGTGGGTAGTGGTTCTGGCTGGTCCCACTCTGAACCCAAGAGACCCTTCATACCCTCCTCGCGCCTAGGGCAGGAGTCCAGCCTTTGCCCTGAGAAAGCAGTTAACTGATGCCTGTGACCCAGCATAGACCCCACCCCAAACAGATGTCCTGAGGCCAGCAAACCAGTCCGGAGTCCCCATGGGTGCCAATTTGCAACACCCACCCCAGAGCCCAGTGCCCACCCCCTCCTAGAGGCCTTCCCTGCCTCTCACTGCACTCTGGCTTCCTTCTCTCCCGTCCCCGAGGGGCACCCACGGGCGCAGCTGGAGGGGTGCTGGTGCCAGGCTCACTCCACTCCATCTCGGAGACACGAGCATCCTGTCCCTGCTTCAGTGGCCCATCATCTCCAGGGTGAGGCTGACATGCCGCCTTCAGCTGGTCCTGCAGGGACAGCCTCCAGGCCTCTGCCCAAGAGTCTCCTGTGCCAGCCCAAAGGACACCTCTTCCACGACGCCCTCCCTGACCACCCGCCCCCGTCCCGTCAGAGATGCGTTTGAGCATCCGATGCCCCAGGTGCGGGTCACACAGCACAGCGTCCCAGGCGGGACAGTCCCCTCTGCACCCCTCACAGCCCTTCCCGGGAAGGAGCGGGCCGAGCGCGGGCAGAGGCGGATCGGCGCGGTGGGAGTAGCCGTCCACCCTCCCGGCCAGCGGGGCTCGGCCGCGGGCGAGCACGGGGCACCCCAAACTTGGAAGCGGAGACCCCGGCACCCCGCGGGCAGAGCTCCAGGCGAGGGACTCCTTTCCCGGCCGGGCCAGGAGGGTCGGCGGGAAGACTCGCCAGCGGCGGCGCGCCCTCCGGGCAGCCCCTCCCGGCAGCCCCTCCCGGCCGCCCCGCCGGGACCGCCGCGCCCCCCGCCCGGCCCCCACTTGTTGCTGCGTCTCTGCTCCGGGCTCCGCGCTCCGGGATCGGACTCGAGCGCCCCGGCGCGCGGCGGGGTCCGGGCGTCCCGTCTCGGTCGCCGCGGTTGGCGCGACCCCGGCCGCCCCCCTCCGCGGCCGCCGTACCTGCGCGCGCCGCGCCGTCCGCTCCGCCACCCGCTGTCAGTCAAGCGCACGAGGAACGCGAACCTCCGCGCCGAGCCCTTAAGGCCGCGCTCGGCCGCCGTAGCCCGGGACGTACCAAGGCGGCAGGCGGGGGTGCCCGCTGCTCCCCCCGCCGACGCGCCGCCCGGGGGCGCCCCCGCCCTCCCAGCAGGTCCCCCCGCGCTGTGGACGCGCCCGGGGCGGGGTCTGCGAGGCGCCCACGCTGGCCTGCACGCCCGCGGGACCTGCCCGACCGAGCCGCCGCCATGATCATCCCTGTGCGCTGCTTCACCTGCGGCAAGATCGTCGGCAACAAGTGGGAGGCCTACCTGGGGCTGCTGCAGGCCGAGTACACCGAGGGGTGAGGCTCCGCGGCGGGCCCGGCTCTCTGAACCGCTCTCAGGCGGTCGTGGTTCCCCTCAGCCTCCTCGCTGTCCCCCTGCTCCCTAACCTCCTGTCTGCTGTGAGGCCACCGTCTGTCCTGCGAGCCTCGCTGTCTTTTAAGATGCAGGACAAACTTCCCGACCACCGGGCCCTCATCTCCAGGCTTTCAGGGCTGTGGGGATGGGATCCTTTTCCTGTGTTTGTCCCTTACCGACGCAGCTGCCACCACGCCTGTCCAAGCCTCTGACCCCCGTTGGGGCCTGACCGTGGACAGCTGTGTGTCTTTCGTTTATTGTGGGGTTTTGGGCGGCTGGCATTAGGAACTGAGCCCTTGATCTTGGCGTTACAAGGCTGCGCTCTAACCGTTGAGCTAATCGGCCAGCCTCGGTCACATTCAAAGCCCTGAGGCTGTCGTGTGCCAGTCTACCATAGACTGCGAGTGTACGTGTGCTGGGTGGACCAGGACAGTGAATGGAAGGACCGAGCAGGCCGCTAGAATGACCGGTATGGGAGTGAGTGGCTGGTCCCCCCGCAGGGATACTGTGGGTGGAAGCCTCCCCGTCTGTCCTCTGCCATAGGAGCCAACGGTGTGGCGCTTTCCTGGAGGCCTTGCGGTGACTGGGGCTAGGCTCCAGGGTAATTGAGGTTTCCTGCTGGCGTGGGAAATGGGAGAGGTGGCTCACTGGAGATGGTCTCTCTCCCTGATTTGGGTGAGCAGAGCTGAGGAAAGATCCACAGCAGCCGAGAGGGGCTTGCTCTGGCCAGGGCAAGCCACCTGCATCTGCTGGGGACACCAGGATGGAGGGAGGTCTGCAGGCCCCACTGATGCACTTTCTCACCTGGGGGAGGGAAACCGGCTAAGGGATGGGGCCCATCCCAGAGAGCCCGAGCCGTGGGAGGTCTGTGTTAGGTGAGGGGAGTCCAGTAATCAGCACCTAGATGATGGTAGTTGGCAGGGGGCTCAGTCTTATCTCACCCAAATAACGCCACAAGAAGCTGCCCCAGCCCTGGATACAAGAGCCAGAAACACGGGTAGAAGACAGGCTGGAGCTAGAGGCTGGAGCAGCTGGAATGTGGGCACACACGTGGTATGGGGGTGTGAGCCCAGGGGCTCAGGATGCTGGCTAGAGCAGGTCAGAGAGGAGGCGCCCCAGGCTGTACCCCAGGTGGGCGTGTCCAGGTTACTCCAACCAGGTCAGTGCTGGGCCTCAGCCCCTGATGCAGGTGGATCTGTCCACCTTGCCTGTACCTGGGGTGGGTGGTGGAAGGTAAGCAGGCCCAATGCCCAGAGCGGGTTGGATGTGGACTCCAGGCCTGTGAAGACTGGAAAACACAGCAGCCTCACTGCTCCTCCCCTTGATACAGGGATGCCCTGGATGCGCTGGGCCTGAAACGTTACTGCTGCCGCCGCATGCTGCTCGCCCACGTGGACCTGATCGAGAAGCTGCTCAATTATGCGCCCCTGGAGAAATAGCTGTGCTGACTACGGGCAGGGGGTGTCTTGCCCAGAACTCACGAAACAGGGGTGTCAGGGAGCTGGGAGCAGTGCCTGAGCACAGCCGTGTGGGCTTGTGTCTCCACTCTGGAAGGCAGCAGCCAGTAAAGGTCTTTGCAGAACCACCTAGAGATCCTGCTTGGCTCTGTGAGGCTCCCTGTGTGTTCCTGCACCCGTCTCATGCCTGAGGCTGCCTGGCGCAGCTCCTCCCCTTCCTTGGGGCTGGTCTCGCCTGGTCTGTCTTAGAGGCTCTTGCTTCCACTTCTCCAGTCCCAGCACTCCACTAGGATGTCAGCGTCAAGGACTAGGCCCAATCCCTCACACTGTGCCAGAGCCCACAGCAGGAGGCAGAACCCCTGCTGGCTGGACCCTAGCTAGCCCCAGTCCTAGGGCTAGTCTGTTTCCCATGGTGCCCCTTTATTATTATTATTTTTTTAAAGATGACTGGTAAGGGGATCTTAACCCTTGACTTGGTGTTGTCAGCACCACGCTCTCCCAAGTGAGCCACAGGCTGGCCCCACATGGTTCCCCTTTAAATGGCACAGTCAGTAGCCTTCCACCCCTGCTCCTCGTGCTCTCCATCAGGTGGGCGTCCCAGAGTGGTTGCCGTCCTTACAGTCTGAGAGGGAGTGCCATCCTCAAGGCAGCTGCCTCAATCTTGCGGGGTGGCGGGGGAGGGCGCTCTCCCTTTGGAGTGTGTCTGCCCATGGTCTGACAGGCACAGACAACCAATGGTGCTTGGGGGAGATCCTGGCATTCCCACCCCCTTGTTTTAGGTGCATTTCAGGCTGAGCACAGAAACCCCCATGTCCTCTCTCCCAGAATCTAAAGAACCAGATTGTCTGGGCCCTGAACAGTGTCTGCTGCGGTCACAGCTGGCTCTCTGCCCACCTGGTGCCCATTCCAGACGGTCCTGCTCCCATAACCCTTCCAGCTCCACCGAAGCCCAGCAGGCAGGGCAGACCCTGCCCCTTGGCCAGGTCCCTGCAGAGGAAGAGGGGCAGCGCTCAGCCTCCACAACCAGCCCTGAGACCCCACTGCTGGGCCAGGGGGTGGCCCTGAGGAGGCTCTGCTGACCAGCACTCAAGGCTGTGTGCAGGCTGGAAGAGCTGGCTCCAGAGGGCTCTGCTCCAACTCAGGCTGAGGCTTAGGAAGCTGCAGGCTGTCGCCCTGGGCTTTGGTGGATCCTGGTGCCCTCCAGCTGGCAGGAGGCAAGAGTGTGCTGACTGCAGGGGAGGGGGAAGCAGCTCTTCTGGGCACCTTCAGGGCTGGCCTTGGCTGCTTAGATGGGGAAGAAGATGGGGTCTGCCAGGAGTGTACATTCTGAGCTTAGGTAGAGGGTACAATGGCTGGGGCCTGGCTGCCCCTTCAGGCCCAGCACTCACCCCACCCTGGCTCCATCCCGGGTCGCACTTGCACCATGCATTGTGCCCTCTGACCCCCAGCACAGTCTGTAGGCTCCTCCATAAACACCCTACTCAGCCCTTCAGGCTTCCTCAAACCCCCCACCATCTGACCCCACCCCCTCACCGCCTGCCACAGCTCTTGCCTGGGTGTGGCCTCTCAGGCCGCCACCCCCAATATCTATTCCCCAATGCCCAGAAGGATCTTTGTAACCACAAGTGGGTCCAAGACTACACTTCTTGTGAGACCCCGCAGACCTCTAAGGTCTCCTTTGGTTTCCTCCACACAAGGGGCTCCGATCTTCAGGAATGTACTGGGTTCTTCCTGCCTGGAGGCCTGTGCTCAGCTGTCCCTGCCACTGGCCTACCCGTCCCCCCCCCCCCCAGCCCTGGGAGCTGTCTGCTCATGCCTGCCCACCTGGCTCCTGCTTTGAGTGGGTGGGTCTGTCCACCTGCTGGACGCGAGGGCCCTGAAGACAGAACCATCTGTCGTTTTTGTAAGTTCACTAGTCCACAACACGCGTTTATTGAGCACCTATTAGGTGGCAGGAGCAGCTCTAGGAATTTGGGGTACAGCAGTGAATAAAACCAATAAGTCTCCTGCCCCCGCACAGGGATGTTCTAACAGGAAAGGTGATGCACAGTGATTACATGGCATTTCAGATGCTGGTGACAGCAGTGGGAAAACAGCCGGGGCTCTGGCTGGGAGGAGTGGGCAGGGATGTAGGCCAGGGGGACCAGGGCACGTTTGGCTTCCCCTGAATGGGACAAGACCACACGTCTCTGAGGAGAGGCACCAGATACCTGAAACTCCTGGCCTGTGTACAGGCCCAGTGCCCTGCACCCCCTACCCCTACTCCACCCACCAAGGACCCTTTCAGCGGCAGTCTCTGACCTCCTTGCAGGGGGTGTCCAGGGGGCTGGGCCGGGCCAGCCGAGTTCTGCCTAAACCCAACCCCAAACTGAACACAGGCATTGAGAAGCACCCCACAACCCCACCACCCCGCTTCTAGGCCTGGGCCCCAAACAGTCCCTGACTGCTGAGGAGAGGCCTAGGACTTTGGCGTGCAGCAAAAGGCACTTGAAGCTACCTCTGGGGGTGGGGTTGGCAGAGGTCCTGGTGGTGCACAGGGCTGGGGGCCGCAGGCATGAGAGCACAACCACCTCCCTGGCAGGGAAGGGGGGCGGAGAGGAGGGAATGGAGTCCTGGGACCCCAGCCCCCCGGGTGATCAGTAGTGTCAGCTCAGTAGTCAGGTGGGAAGCTGCAGCAGAACACAGATGGGCCTCGGGCCAAGCCCAGGGCAGGGTCAGTAGTGCTCCAGCTTTAGGCTCCTGTACAGGCAGCATGTAAAGATCATGCCGAAGACCTGTGTGCAGAGCCGGTGGGCATGAGCGGGTGCCATGGGCCACCAGCCAACCATGTCCCCCACCAAGTCACCCCCAAGTCACCTGTACACAGGCAATGCCAATGCCTACAGCCCCGATGACCCTCAGGTGCTCCTGGATGAAGGTCTCCAACTTGGTGATGCAGCCGCCCTGGTGGGGTGGGGGTGGGTTGCAGAGGTTGGGCCCACTGGCTCCCACCCCACCGCAGGACCTGGTCAGCCGGGCCCTAGCCAGCTCGGCCATTCACTGGGACGCCTACTTACCTCCACCTTGTAGATGTTGGAGGCGTGGTCCCGCTGCCCACAGCCGGCCACCACTGTCTTGCAGCAGCTGTCAGGTACCACACGGCCACCTGCCTCATCCGAGCGGATCCACTCACTATCTCTCCAGTCCTGGGAGTTGTTGCTGCCACAGCAGTGGAACTGCAGTGGGAACACGGCATAGGCTGAGCCCTAGGGCCAGAGGCCCCTGCAGACCCACTGTGCACAGCCCCTGCTCCCAAGAGGCCCAGGGAGGCCTTGGGTGCATGTGCCCCTCCCAGCACCCACCTCTTGCTGCAGCTTGTCCACAGCGCTGGTCACACCTTCATGGCCCGGCTGGTGGTACCGCTTGGTCATGGTGTCCTTCAGGTTCTCCTTGAGCTCTGTGTTCAGCTGGGGGTGGGGTGGTGGGAACTTCAGCCTCAAAGCCCCAGATGTCCAAGGTGGGGCTGGGAGAGCCCAGAATGGCAGGAGAGAGGCCCGTGGAGGGCTCAGAGCAGAAAGGAAGGACTGGGGTCTGATTGTGGCTCTAGGGGGTATTGGGTGGGACTGGGAGAGTAACCAGAGTCACTGTGGGGAGGGGCAGGGAAAGTCTCCAGATCCCCTGGACACCTGCCTCTCCATGAACCCTAAGGTGGGCAGCTTGGGTGCTGCGGGCAGGTGGTCTACCCCTGCAGTCCACCCTCTCCTGTGAGACCTGGGCCCCACCTCCAAGGCTAGATGGCACAATGACCAGCGCTGGAGCGGCAGGGGGTGTCATGTGTGCATGTCTGTGTCTGTGTGTGCACACCTCACCTGCTGGTAATAGACGTAGGCCAGGACACCAGCAATGATCTCCAACAGAAAGATGATGAGCAGCAGGATGAAATACTGGGGGGCAGGAACCTGGTGAGGTGGGCGGGGCAGAGACTCCCCATCCCGGGAGGACCCCACAGAGCAGAGCCCGTGCCCCCAGCTTCCTATGGCCGCAGCGTGAAGGTTGCAGGCAGTGGCTGGGAGCTGGGGCTGGGGGCGGCCCCGCTCCTGGATGCTTTCTCATGGGGCTGCTGTCTTCCCTCAGCAGGAGCAGCCAGGATGTGGGGCCCATGGGACTGGGCAGGCAGAGAGGGGCCAGGCCCCCAGGTGAGCACCACAATGCCAGCATGCAAGGCCAACATGCATGTCACACTTGACCCCCGCCAGTCCAGGCCCTAGTGCCAGCGCCAGCCCCAGGCAGCCAGGGAAAGAGCCCCTGCCCAGGCCCCCATCCCCACCACGCCCTGCTGACCAGGCGCAGCAGGTTCCGCCGCTCCTTGAAAGTGGCACAGCAGCCCAGGACACCAGTCACCATGACAACAATGCCAGCTACCACCAGGATGTAGGCTGTGGCCAGGTAGGTGCCTGAGGCCAGCAGGCTGATGTAGTCACTCTTGAGGGCCAGCGTCCAGACGCCCACTGCCATGACAGCCAGGCCAGCCAGCTGCAGGCAATCCACACTGGTCACCATATCTAGCCCAGGGCTGAGATACAGGCCCAAGGAGGGAAGGGGAGGTGAGGGTGGGCAGGCCGCTCCTCACCCAGAAGCAACAGTTGTAGGTGAAGAGCAGGTACTTGAGGCAGACGGTGCCGCACGTCGCCTTCTTCTCGCTGAACTCACCCATCCTGGGGCTGTGAGGTGGGGCAGGGGGTCAGGTGGCCCACAGCACCCACCCCTGACTGGGAGCACACCAGGGGGACAGAAGGAGGGAACACGGGGTCTGAGCCAACCAGCTGCCCTGGGAGAAGACCTGGGAGAGAGCTTCCCTGGGAACCAGAACACTTGCCAGCTCAGCCCTGACCCCCATGCCACCAGGGCGGGGTCATGAAGGACCCCCAACTGTCACCAGCTGACTCATCCCTGCTGGCAGCTGGGGGCAGAAGCCCCAGCAGGCACCTAGGAGTGAGCTCATGCAGGCCCCTCCCGCCTCCCCATGGCATTCCCTGGGCGCCACGTCACAGGCTGGCAGGAACCTACTGCCGCCGGCACGGGGGTGGGGAGAGCAAGGGAAAGAGGCAGCAGAGGGACGGGGCTTTGCCCACCGCAGCTTGGCCCCTTGCTAAGGCTCTCTGGGCAGTTTCCTCCTCTGTCAAAGGCAGCCCTTCCTTTCCCTCCTGCCAGGTAGGGTGGAGCCCACCAGTCCGGTAGACCCACACTCTCCTCCAGATCTGAGGGTGGAGGGCACTATTCTTCCTGGAAAGGCAGGAGCCACACCAACCCCAGCAACCCCCAGGGTCACCCTGCCCCCTGGGCTGTTCTGTGATGGGGAGGGCAGGGAGGGCGTGGGGCGCAGACAGCAGCTGAGTGCCCCGGGCCATGTTTCCAGACAGGCTGCTGCCAGGGCTGGACTTTCACCGCCTGCCAGCTCTGCCCCACCCAGCACTCACCTGGCTGGCTGGGGACGGCTCCTCTGTAGGACAGGTGGACAGAAGTTCCCCAGGACACTCTGCTAGAGGGACAGGGACAATTCACAGAGCAGGCAGCACTCTGCAGGCAGAGAGGGGAGCAGCCAGGCCCAGTATTTTGGTCCTGGCTAGGGTGGGGCAGAACAGAGGACATTTCTGGACAGTCTGATCCTGGGAGGGACCTCACGCCTTCTCCAGGAGCCCCGCCCTGGGCTTTAGCTCCAGACCTGCCACTACCCCTTCCCCCACCAAACAGCAGCAGCTGCACCCTGGGGAAAAAAGAAGGTGCTGAGCTGGGTGGGAAAGGTACGGACCCTGACCAGTGAGCTCTGGGCACAAAGACTTCCAAGGATAGAACTGGACTCCTGAGCTGACGAAGTGAGGACAGACCTCTCTACCACTGAGTTGGGAAGGCATGGAACTGTACCTCTGAGCCGGGGTGGGGAAAAAGACCTCCAACACTGAGCTGGGGGTGGGGAGGGGCATGGAACTGCACCTCTGAGCCGTGGAGAGAGGGAACAGACCTCCACCATTGAGTTTGGGGTGGGGGGCATGGAACTGCACTTCTGAGCTGGGGTGCGGGGACAGACCTCCATCACTGAGCTGGGGGTGCACATACACCCTCCATGGCTGAGCTGGGGCCCAAATACATGTCCCATTCCTGAAGGGTAACACAAACCGACCCCACCCACTCAAGGATGTGCATCTGGGCCCGGCTCTGGGGTCCCAGGCCTTCTGGGGAGGCTGGTTTCAGACAGGGACCTAGCCCCCACTGCCAGCACAGAGCGACGGGCTGAGGAGTGGCCCCTCTTCCCGGGAATGCCTGGTGGGATCTAACCCTCCTGGGAAAGGGCCGGCACGGGACCCTGGACCGGCCAGAAATAGCTCCTGCGGCCTGGGACGGAGCTGCCCCACCCCCAGTCCCCTGGACCTGACCGGGCCAGTCAGGGGGATCTGGGACTCCGCTCCAGCCAGGCTCGGTGAGGAATCCCCGCGTCACCGCGATGAGGTCACCGCCGCCACCGCCCCCCGGGCAGTGGGCGGGCCAGCGGGGGAGGGAAGGGGACCGGCGTCCGGGGACAATGAGCGGGACGTTCGGGCGGCGAACTTCGGGACACCTCGTGCGAAGGGGGCCGCCAGGCCTGTCCCAGGACCCGGAAGGCTCCTCTCCCTTCCCCTGCGCCCCAGTGTCCGCCCGGCTGCCCGGCGTCCGGCTGCCCCCGGAAAGGGCCTGCGAGGGGGCTGCGGCCTCCCGGGGCCTCCCGGCGCCTGCGGCCGGAACTCCGCGACCAGGGCGCGCAGGTCCTCCGGGGCACTCGGCCCCACTAGGCCGGCCCGGCCCGGCGGCTTACTCACCCACCACGCGCCGGAGTCGCAGCTCGGGAGGAGGCGGCGGCGGCTGCGGGGGCGGCAGCTCCCAGCGCTGAGAATGCGCGACCGGCGGGCGGCGGGCGGGAGACACGCCCCGCCCCGCCCACACGAGGCCCCGCCCACGACTCGCCCCGCCCGAGGCCCCGCCCCGGCCCCGCCTTAGGCCCCGCCCCCGACCCGCAGACGCCGGGCAGGTCTGAACCGGGCGGTGCTGGCGCTGGGGCCCACCCGGGACGGCGGAGGCCTGGCGAGCTGCAGCCCCGGGGGCGCCCGCAGCCCAGCAAGGCCCACCCCGCCGGAAGCAGAGGAGCTGGGCGGGAGGCAGAGCCAGGCTGGAGGCCCTGGACTGCGGCTGTAGAGAAAATTCAAAACTAAATTCTGACCAACTAGTAAATGCCGCCGTAACTAACTGTGCTCATCGCCCGGGGCCCCCAGAGCTCAGCCGCGCCAACAAGCGCCTGCCTGCGGGCACTCGGCTTTGTCACCTGGAGCCTGCCCCGCCTGCCCTTCTAACTGGCCGGTTCGCCTAAGTCAGTGGGTGAGAAGAAACTTAAACCAGCTGCTGTCTAAGACGATCAGCTGAAGGCCCATAAAGACCCTGTCACACTCACGTTCAGGGTCCCAGGACTTCACAGCGAGAGTTCACCGGGGTCCCGCGCCTCATAAACCCTCTGACTCTCGACTCCCCGAGTGGCCGGAGACTTCCCTGCCGACTTCGTGCCCCAACCTGGCTAAGACGCGGCTCTCCTACCCCAGGAACCACCCAGGGGCTGCGGGCGTCGGCGAAGGATCCGGCGGTGCGGTGGGTGGAGAGGGGCGACTCTGCGTCCAGCGTGGGGGACAGCGTGGACGTCTCTGTGAGAGACGCCCCAGTCTGGACAGCGTGGGGCCCGGCAGTGGCCAGGGAGGAAGGACAGGGCCTGCCTCTGGGCTGGTCCCGGAAGGAAGCTGGATGGGAGTGGGGAAGGGGTAGGGGGCTTCCCACCCACCAGGCTCGTTCATTCATAGCCCCAGGTGGGCAGCTCCAGCACTACTGCAGGGGGTCCACCCAGGGCTATGTGAGGACTGGCATGGGGACGGGGTGGCAGACCAACCTGGTGCTTCCTGGTGAAACAGTGGGAAGTGTCTGCTGGCTCAGTCCCCATGGGGCTTCAGCTTTGATGGATCATGAGGGCTTAGGGCATGACCCGAGACACAGAGGACACACACATGCACGCAGGAACCCACAGCCAAAGCCCTGCAGGGCCATGAGCACATGTGTACCACTCACATGTCACACGTGTGCCATGGACACCTCACGCATGTGCTGTGTACCACACACGTGCTGGGGCTCCCAGACACATAGAAAGCCAAGGAGGACACAGTGCAGTCAATGGACTTTATTTGGCAGAGGAGGTTTTTCTGCTGGGCGGAGATGGTTAATGGGATGGGGACAGGATGAAGACTGGCAGGGGGCACAGGAGACCCTGACCACCCGCAGGTTAGTTCCTACATGTCTTCCCTCAGGCATGCCCGCTGGGTAGAGCCACATCCTGAATGGGCAGTCCCCCCCCCCAAGGACGAGTCGCCTCCAAGGGGCAGCTTCTCCAGATGACACCCAGTGAGTCACGGGAGGCTGGTCATCTAGCACTGGGAAGGTGGCCAGAGCCGTGTCTCAGAACGAGCCCAACTGCAGCAGCAGCAGCAACAGCAGCAGGTGGGCCCAGGCAGGCGGGCTGTGGCCAGAGCCTTCCTGCGGCTACTGGCCAGCCGCTGGGCCTCACAGGCATCCCTCTCATCGCGCAACCGTGCGTTCAGCTCCCTGGGGGACAGGGAGTGTGAGGACTCTCAGAAGTCTGAGGGATCTCATGATCTCAAGGAGGCAGCAACCTGGGGCGGGGAAGGCGAGCTCTGGCTCCCCTCACACCAGAAGAGGGGTGTCTAGCTGGGGCTGCAGCATGAGGGGTCGAGGGCAGACCTAAGAAATGACTTCCTCTCAGCGAGACGGGGCTTTGGCCAGGAATAATTGGGAGCTCGGAGCCCCCAAGCTCCACTGAGCCCCCTTCCTGGCACGGCCTAAGCCTCGCCGCACCTGAGCAGCTGCAGTTGCCGTAGGAGGCTGAGTTTCTCTTTCTGCATGTTCCTGGAGACCGCGACCACGTCTCTGTGGGTGGCAGGTGGTGACCCGGTTGCAGCTAGGCTCCTCGGGGCGCCCTGGGACTCCCTAGAAGACCCTCCGTCTCTCCTCCACCCCTCGGACCCTGGGTTCGCCCTGGCCCCGCCGCGCCCGCCGGGCCGGCCCCCTCCCCGGGGACACGCCTCTGGGGACGCTTCGTAGCGCCGCCCCCGGGCACCGTTGGGTCTGCTCCCGGCGGCTCCGCTCGTCGCCCTCCAGTCTGCGGAGCTGCTCCTGGGCGTCCTCCAGCTGCGCCCGCAGCGCCTCGTGGGCCCGCCACAGCTGCGCGTTCTGGTCCTGCGCCTCCAGCTGCTCCGCCGTCCGGGCCTGCAGCTGCCGCTCCAACTGGGGAGGTGTGGGGGGTGCAGACTAGCGCGGCGCGCGTGGGCGGCGGTGAGGACGGGGAGCCCGGGCCGGGCGGGCCGGCGGCCGCTCACCTCCCGCTGCCGCAGCCCCGCGCGCTCCAGCTCCTGCTCGCGGCTCTGCAGCTCCAACTCCAGGCGGCCTCTCCGCTCCTCCCGGGGGCGGTTCTGGGACGCACGGGGGCACCTGAGCCTCCGCCGGCCGCCAGGCCTTGCGAGGGAGGCACGCGGAGGGGCCGGGCTGGGACGGGGACGGGGCCGGGCCGGGGCGCGGCCCTCGGAGGCGCACCTGACCGCGCACAGGCTGGCGCCGCTCGCCGAGCTGCAGCTCCAGCTCCTCGTACAGGCCGCGCACCTCCCTCTCGTGCTCGCTCTCCCGCCTTCGGGACACCGGGGCGCGACGGCGATGAGAACCGGCAGGCGCCGCGGCCCCCGGCCCGCGCCCCGGCCCGCAGCCCTCACCGCCGCAGCGCCCGCTCCAGGCCGCGCCGCTCTCGGGCCGCCGCCTCCAGGCAGTCGGACGCGCGCAGCAGGACGTCCTCCAAAGGGCCCAGCAGCTCGGGGCGTTCGCGCTGCAGCCGGGCCCAGAGCGCCCTCACGGCCCGCTGCCTGGAGGGGCGGCCGGGGACTCAGGCGGGGGCTGCGCGCGCGTGGCCACGTGCCCGGTGCCGCCCCCCGTCCCCGCGGCCGCGGCCGCCGCCTCCTGAAATGCAAACGCTGCGGGGAATCACGCCCGGCCCCTCCCAGGGAGTCTGGAACGGCCTAGGGACCCTGCGCGGGGACAGACAGCGGGAGAGGGAACGGCTCACTCGCTCAGGACCCGGGCCACCCCCAGCTGCTCCAGCGCGGCGCAGACTCGTTCGTCGTCCTCCTCGGGAGAGCCCCCGGGGCCCTGCGCGTCGGACCAGCCCGACTCGAAGGTTTCCTCGGGAGTCCGGGAGACCGGAGGGCCCTGGGCCGCCTCCGCCCCCACAAACCTCCCTGCGGGCATGGGAGGGAGACGTTGCCAGCCTGGCCCAGCCCTGCTTGCCCCCCAGCACACATCCTGCTCCTGCCAGGGCCCAGTTTCCTGTTTTTCTTCCTGATTCTGGTCCTATCGGCCTGCGAATGGGAGGTGACAGCCGCCGGACTCCCAGTCCCGCGTGGGTTTGGCACAGGACGGGGACAGAAAGGTCAGCTGCACACACTGCACAGCAGGTGGGGGCTCCCGCGGCGTTTGCGGGTACAGACACCGGCACGTGCCCCGGAGGAAGAGGGTCCTGGGATGTCTGCGGGTGACCAGGGCCCAGGCTCACCCAGGCCAAGGCAGAACTCCCGGGCGGTGAGGAAGCCAGTGTGGGCCTGGTCTAGACTTTCAAACACGGCCTCCAGCTGTTCGGGCGTGAGGGGCAGGTCGCTCTGCAAGCCCTGGTACAGCGAGGGTGGCACGGTGAGAAGGTAAGGCCAGCCCTGGGCAGGGGCGGCCTTGCGGGCTGGGGACCCACCTGCAGGTCGTGCCGGGTGATGAAGCCCTTGGCCTCCTTGTCACACAGCAGGAACAGCTCCTGGGCCTGCTCCAGCATCGCCTGCGGCCCCGTGCAGCCCCCCTCCTTGTTCCCGTCCTGCTCCTGGGCCTCCCCAGCTCCAGGCTTCCCAGGGCTGGCCATGGGCGTGGGGGTCTCAGCGGCCCATTGGGTGCTGCGAGGCCAAGCGGAGCATCAGAAGAGATGAGAGAGGGGGACGGGAGCAGGGAGAGGGTGGGTAGAGTGTGGCTGGCGGCTCGTTCCCAGCACTGCGCTGAGGGGCCCTCCCTGCGCTGGGCGGGAAGTGGACGGACAGCAAGGCACAGGGTGGGGGTGGGAAGGGCTGCAGGCCTGGGGAGTCGCTGGGGTGGCGTGGACCAGACATTGCAGGAGGCCGGAACCCAGGGAGAGGCTGTGGCCCCGGAAGGGAGCCAGTGCAGGAGAGGAAGAGCTGGGGGGCAAACCAGGGGCCAGGCACGGAAGACCTTGTGACGAGGAGAGGTGGGCTCCTGGCAGCTGGGAGGAGAGAGCCTGGGTGAAGAAGTGGTCAGTCTGGGGGGAGCTCCCCACCTAGAGCTGGGGATCCTGCGTTGGGGCTGACCCCCTGGGAGGACCCAGTGATCCTGGCGAAGTCCTTAGCCCCTGGCCTGGCTCTGCAGCCCTGGCCTCCTGACAGCTGGCAGACGGTATAAGCTCCTCCCTTCCTGCCACCGGCCCTCAGGCCCCACGGGGGCAGGTGCCAAGTTCCAGCCTCGGGCACCAGGTATCTCTGATAGCCCTTGTCCGGAACACCCCCAGGTTCTGGGCTTAACGCCCGCTAGCACCTGGGCCTTTGTCCTCCCCCACACTTGCCCCTCCACGTCCTGGAACCTCCACGGAGCCTCCGTCCCCACCTCCTGGCTGGGACGCCCCGCCCCCTAGGCACAGCCAGCTGTCTTCCCAGAACGTCCTGACGCCGGATTTCCCCAAGCTCCTTCCTAGTGCGGGGACTCTGGGACTCTGGGACTCTCTGGCCTCAGTCCATGCCTGTGATCTTCCCCCCACCCATATACCTGGGGTGGGGCGATCACCAAAGAGGGCAGGTCAGAGGAAGCTGTAGGCGACAGGGGGGACACGACGGACCAGAGTCATCGCCCCTCAGGCCGCGCCCTCACCGGAAGCTGCGCTGCGGCTGTGCCCCGCGGAGCCCCGGGGAGCCGGGAGGACAGGGCCGGGTGGGGCCCGCCGGCCGCCCGCGCTCCCCGCCCCTCCGGAGGCCGCTTTCGTCCCCGCTGCCGGAGTCCCCGACCGACGCCCCACGGCGGGATCGCGAGCGCCACCTGCGAGCCGCGGGGCACCTGCCGCGCCAGCGCCGCCGTCCCGGAAACGCCGGCGCAGCGCCCGCCCCTGCCCCGACCGCGACTGCTGCCCTGCAGACTCCGAGACCCCGACAGCTGTCCCGCTGTCACCGCCTCCGGGCGCTGCCCTGGCGGCCGGACCCCCGGCGGGCCCGAGCTTCTGTCCCGCAGAGCCCGGGCGAGCAGTGCGGAAGCGACATCCCCCGGGGACCTGGCGGCCTTCCCGGAGCAGGGCCAAGGCTTCGGGGGGCGGCGGTGCAGACACCAGTGTCGCGCCAGCAGCCGCCCTTGCCCGGAGGACCCCGACTGAAGACGCCAGAAGCGCGCGTGGGAAAAGCCGGCAGCAAACAGACCAGATGTTTTCAGTGGGGGTCTCTAGGGCTGGGGACACTTCGCTCTGGTCTGTCTACACAGTACCGTCCCAGTTTGGGGTTTTCCGATTTTTGAATAAACGTGATACTAGAAGGTGGAATTTACCTTTGCACCATCAAGCATTAAGTGCCTGTGTGGGGGCAGAGGGAAGCCCCACTTCGGGAAGCCCCCCCAGAGCCCCTTTGGGGGCACCGCCCTGATTAGGGTTCCGCTTGGGGGAGGCCTGAGCGCAGTCCTCCTGCTGGGGGAGGAAATCCCATCTACTTCCCAAGGGTCCCCTCTCCAGCCCATCGGGCCCGGCACCCACCTGGAAGGCTGGCTTCACTGTCCTGCCCGCGGCGCTGGGAGGCCTCAGCTTCTCAAAGGAAGGGGCATGGGATCCTGCTGAACAACAGCCTGGGCATACAAGACAGGACCTTGACACCTAGAGGGGGGCGGCCCCTGGCACAGGTGCAACGGGGACCTGCCAGGCCGGCTTGCCCAGTCCCAGGTACCAGGTCCCAGGACCAACCGTTATTGTTGGCTGGGGGCTGCCACCGCAGCTGCACCACACCTTCTGGGAGGGGCAGGTGGGGACTGAACCTGGCGGGATTCCGGACAGCCAGCCAAGCCCACGGCTCCAGTACTCCTCACCACTGGGTCCTTTTTGCTGGCCTTGTTCCCGCCGGACAGAGGACACTTTCAGGAAACCATGTCTCCTCCACAACAAGGTCAAGCTCCCTTCAGCTAGGACCTCACCCTGCCTCAGTATTCCAGACCCCTTCTGACCCCTCCGATGTACTGGCAGGAGACAGGGAACTGTGGGGGTGGGGTGCCAGGAAGGCCCAGCTCAGAGCGCTGGGCCAAAGCCCAAGGTGGAGCAGAGCCCGACATTCCCAGGCCCCAGCGCTCAGCTCCAAGAACCTCACCCTCTGAAATCAGCTCCACGCCCCCACTGTGTCACTGCGTGGAGCAGACGGCAGACACCACCTTTCGTAAACATTTTAGTTTTTATTTAGCAAGGATCTTGGTCCCAGATATTTCCATTGGCTTTCAGAAAGCTGTACCCAAGGATCAGCCAACTAGGAGGCCTCAGGGCAGAGTGGGAGCACACGTGTGGGTCCTAGCCAGGGGTAGGGAAACCCAGGAGGTTCACGCGCACCTGTAGGAGAAAGCCCCAGGCCCAGCAGGCAGGCTACAGAAGCCAGGCCCAACAGTGCGACCTGTGCTGCAGAGACACGGGTCACCTGGGGTGGGGGTGGGGTGAAAGGCAGGCTCTGTTCACCAAGCCCCCCAAGCAGGGGTGCAGCAGTCACATTCAAGTAAAGTAGGCAAAGGTTGAGCTGTGGCATTTATTACATCTGCTTTGGCGAAAATAAATAATTTTCATACACTTTCTTCAGCAAAACATGAAAAGTGGGGACGGGGAGCAGGTGCAAAGTTCTCGGGAGTAACACTGCACTGACAAGGCTGGGCAGGGGCCCGCCCCGAGGGGAGGGACACTCCAGCGCAGCATGTGAGGGGTCAGTGGAGGGAGATCTGCAGCAAAGCTCCCTCTTCGCAGCCGTGTGGGCCCCGTCTCCTCACACTGGACTGGGTAACGGAGAGAGGCCGGGATCCGGTTCGCAGCCAGCCCCAGCGCCCCAATGCTTGGGGCAGGGAATCTGGAGGGCCTGGCCTTCAGCACCAGGACCCCAGGGTGCTGGGGAAAGCCAGAACTGGGGCCCTCAGCAAGGGGGCAGACCTGGCGGGTGCTGCGGGGGTGCGGGGTCCGCAGGAGGGGGACTGGTGTGCATGCGCAGAGCGTCGGGCGGGAAAGCCACATTGGTGCAGAAAAGACCCAGCAGCAGCTGACGCTGGCACTCCTCCCACTTGGCCAGCGCGTCCCCCAGCGAGAGGTTGTTGCGCACCCAGCTGGGCAGCGCTTCGCTGTAGGCTGCGCAGGACAGCGGCACCGAGGGCAGTGACTGGGCGCGGCGTAGCTCCACCTGCTCCGACAGCCTTCAGGTGGGAGAGAAAGAGAGGTTTTAGGCCGAGGGCCGGGTAGACACAGCAGTCAGGGCCGGGTCAGGCAGTCTGGGCCGCCCTGACTGCTGGCTCACCTGGCAGGCAGGTGGCTGCCCAGCTTTCTCTTGGCACGCATCACCAGGTACTGGCAGATGCTGCCTGTCTGCTCCTTCATCCACCGGATGTCCTCAGGGACGTCAGGCAGCCACTCCAGCAAGCTGTGGAGGGGGTGGGAGGCACGATTTCAGGGGCTATGGCCAGGCCCTTATGCCCACCTGTGGGGGCCCTCTCTTTGCCCTGACACGGGCACCTACCCGCCCATGCCCTGGGTGACCATCATTCACAGATGATCCCAAAGTCCTGTCCCCAGCGCCCCCTCTCCCAAGCCCCCATCCTGCACCCGCACCGGATGGTGAAGGACACAGCACTCTCCAGCGGCAGAGTGTAGGGCACCATCATGGCCGTGGCCAGACGCACAGGCAGCATGTTGGAGAGTGTGGTCAGCAGGTCCTTGGGCTCCACGCAAGCCTCCAGCAGGGCTGCAGGTGGGATAGGGTGCGGGTGGGATGCTGGCAGCAGGTCGGGGACACAGAGCCCAGGACCTCTCTGCACTTGGGCTTCCAGACATACCAGCCACTCTCCCCTACCTCCCGTCTCCCCTCTCCTCCCCTCGCCCTGGCACGCACCCTCATTGAGCCGGGCAGGCAAGTGCTCCAGGATGTGATCTTCCCTGGGCAGCTGCAAGTGACCCTCCATTCGGGCCCTCCCTGCGGCCGCGGCCTCAACGTCTTCCTCTTCGGGGGCGTGGGGGACCACAGGAGGCAGGGCTAGCAAGGGGTTGGGCTGGTTCAGGAGGCCTGCCAGGGGGAGGGGCAGTGACAAGACTGGCGCGGCTGTGGCCCCTGCCTGCCCGCAGAGGGCAGCAGCACACAAACAGCCCCATCCACCCCACGGGCCAGGGGCCGCGCACACACCGTTGCGCCGCAGGAAGCGCAGGCCGTCCCTGTAGCCCTGCTTGCACATCTCTCGCAGCACCTGCGGCAGGGGATGAGTAAATTCAAGCAGAGGGAGCCAGATATGCCCTGTTCTGCCCCCTCGAGACGGTGGCGTCATCCTTGCAACAGCACCTCTGCCCCCAACCACCGACCACCTGTATTGGATCCAGGCGGTCTGCCCCTGCAGAGGACGTGCAAGCCATGGCACCGTCCTCCAGCCCACCCCCCGCGGGCACTCAGGGAGGCCATACAGGCAGCTTTTTCCCCAGGGCTCAGGAAGGAGAGACTGTGCAGGTCACAGAGTCGCTGCGGCGGGCTCACCATGGGCTCCGGTGGGAAGAGGGCCTTGGAGAGGCGGTAGAGGTTGCGGAGGTTGAACTGGATGCTGGTGTTGGTGACCCGGAGCTCGTGAATGTTGGTGGAGCTGTCCTGTGGGCAGATATCACTCTCGCCCGAGAAGGGGGACACTGTGATGGTGTTCTTAAGCTCATAGAGCGGCAGGTTGTCTGAAATACCGCCATCCACATAGCGCTTCCGCGCCAAAACGCAGACACACAGTCACATGGTGAGGAGCCTGCAGGACGTGCCGGCCTCCCCATCCCGCCACTGAGGGCCCCCACCCAGTGGCTATTTCACTAGGGCCTTTTACCCACTGGGCACTGGCCACGGGCCGGCCAGGACACTGAGCAGCCACAGTGGGGGAAGAGGGTGGACAGCCACAGGAAGTGGGCACCTCCACCTTGCTGGGGCTGGAGCGCCTCTTGAGCAACATGGGGGAAGTGAGGCAACAGGTGGCCATGGTGGGGCGAGGGCTTAAGGTGGGGCTCAGATAGCCTTCCTCCTCTGCCTCTGCCCCTTGTCCCACAGCTCAGACAGTAGCTGACTCTTATCACCCCACGAAAGGTGCCCAAGGCAGGACCAGATAGAGATACTCACCACCCCCTGGAGGGAGGGAGGGATGAGGCCACAGTACACAGGGATGAAGGTGCTGCACACATTGGCCTGCAGGGCAGCGACACAGACGGGGTAGTGAGCAGGGGCCTTGGGGTTCATACCCCTGCCCCGCATGGCCCCACCAGGACCCACCTGGATGAGCTCATCCTTGGAGCTGAAGTGGGATATAATGACGTTCTCGCCATCTGAGACACGGGTCAGGGAGATGCCCAGACGCCCACTGGCATGCTCATGGCAGTCAGCAGGCAGGGTCTTCAGCAGACAGCCACGGATGGTCTTCACCAGGTTGAAGGAGGGGTGCAGGGGGCCTAGGAACCGCTTCCGGGCCTCCTTAGACACTTCAATGATGTTGGCACCGGCCTCACCTGGGGCAGCAGGGCCAAGCTCAGGGTCTGGCATCTGTGGGCTTAGTAATCCCCCTTCCTCCAGTGGCTCCATGCCCAGGGTCCCAAGGCAAACAGACTCCTGGCATTCTCTGGAGAATTCCCAGTGCCTGCGATGGAGCCTGGCCCACAGTTGGCACATTTGCCACCTGCCACTGGGGAGAAAGAGGCAGGCCAGCACCCTGGGATGGCAGACAGCACGGGCTGGCCAGCTGGGACCAGGACCTGCCCTCTGCCCAGTGTTTCCCAACTGCTGTCCCCATGAGTCATTGGGCCTGGTGTGATGTGGCATTCAGCCCAGGAGAGGGGATAAGGCAGAAGCTCGACTCTAATCGGTCTCAACCTTAACCCACTTGGCCAGATCCAGAGAGGGGGGCCAGACCCGCAAAGCCCAGCTCAGCCCAGCCCAGGGTTCACAGGCCTGCGGGCACTGGGCTGGAAGTAGGTGAGCCCATCTCCTTGGAAGGCAAAACGTGTCCCCCTTCAGCCAAGACCAAGCACACCGATGCTCTTTGAAGAGGAGAGGCTGGTCAGGGAAAAGTAAGGCCTTGGGGGAGGAGCTGAGGATCACACCCTCTTCCAGGACCATCACTCTGGTCCCGAATGGGTCAGTGCGAGGCCAGGGGCTCTCCTCAGCTGGTACCTGTCACATCGTGGGGGCTCCAGCTGCCTAAGACCACTTGTATGAATGAGGTTTGCTGGGGGGGCAGCAGGCAGACTGAGAGGTGTGAGGCCTCCATAACTAGAGCTGTGCTCTGCCCACTCCCATCACCCTCAGGACAAAGGCCACGGGAAGGGGTCGAGGGAGATCCTGCTGGGCAGGGCACCCGCACCACGTTGGCTGCCCAGCAGGCTGGGGGCTGGGCCGCGATTCCCAGCCCCCCAAGAACGAACGCTGTGTGCTGCAAATACCACCCACTCCCAGGCGGCAGCCCGAAGTGTGTGTGAGCGGAGGAGCCCGGCCCGGCACAGACCGCACTCCAGACACAGGGCACGGGAGTCCACAAGCACCCGCACCCCGCTGAGTGGGCAAAAACGGCGGGGGTGGGCCGCGGCCGGGGAGCCAGGCCCCCCAGGCACCGCGCGCAGGAAGAGAGAGGACAGAAGGGCGCCTGCCACGCCAGGCCCCGACCTCGGCTGGGCGCTTTCTCCAGGCGCCACAGTACCCGGATGCCCTGGGAGGCCACCCCACGCCAGGCCCCGGCCAAGGTCGCCTGGAGCTGCGGAGCCCCAAGACAGTGACCGCTGGCACCGGGTCAGTGACCCGGACGGCAGGGGCGACGTGAGCCCCCCCTGCGGCTGCCACGGTCCCGCCCACGAGCTACTTTCTCTTTCCAATGAAAAAGCTTCTGCTGCACCTGCCCGCCCCAGCCTTGGCGCCCGAGAGGCGGGCCCCGGGCGGCAGCGCCCCGAGTCCCCCCGTCCCCGCGCGCCCTGGCTGCAGAACGAGCCGGACGGCGCCCCTCCCCACCGACCCACGGCGCCCGCGGCCGCGCCGGCCCCGCTTACCCAGGCAGGCCCCGGTGACCAGCGCCGTGGCCGTGAGCGCCCCGGCCGAGGCGCCGTAGATGTGCGCGGCGTTGGCCACCAGGAAGGGCGCGTGCTCGCGGAGGCAGGAGGCCACGCCGATGTGGTAGACGCCGAGGAAGCCGCAGCCCGCGAACGAGATGTTCCACTTGGCCTCCCCGGGGAACATCGCGGCGGCGCCGGCCCGCGGCCCTCGTGCTGGGGTCCCCGCCGGCGGAGGCGGAGGCCGAGACGCTGCGCGCGGCGGCGGCGGAGGCGGCGTTTTGAGTGTGGGGCGAGCGGCGGGGCGGGGGCGGGCGGCGCGCGCGGCCCTATCCGGGCGCGCGGGGAACGGCCGCGCCCTCGGGCCCCGCCCCCGCCCCGCCCCCGCCCGCCGAAGCCACCGCCGGGCCCCACGAGCTCCCACGGGGGCGACGGCGGGGGGCACGCGGTGGCCTCGGGGTGTGGGGAGGGCCGAGCTCGGGCCGGAGCCTGGGGGTCCTACCGGCCCGGGTGCCCGCGAGGGGAGGGCCCCGGTTTCTGGGCACTCGCTGCCCCCTCCCTCCGGGGTCCACCCACGGCAGCCACACGGGACACTAAGGAGCTCTCCCCTGGGTAGGGACACACCCACGGCCCCCACCGGGACCAGCAAACGGCAGCCACACGGGTCTTGAGAACCCCAGGATCCACAGACTCTGACCCATAAACATCCAAGGCCGGATGCAAGTCACACAGACACCCCCAGCTCCACGGCCCCCGCGCCCCCGCGCCACTTACCTCGGTCTGCGCTTGGGTCCGACCCTGGCTCCTCAGGCTGCGGGGTCCACCTGGGTCTCAGGCGGGCCCCGCCGCGCCCCCGCTAATTGCCCCTGGAGGTGGAGCTCTCCTGGGTGAGGTCACCCTCCCGCCCCTTTTCCGCGTTTTTCTCCCGGACTGTGAGCCGGCCGGGCGTGGCTTGGATCCAGGATTCAGCCCTGCCTCTCACCCTACCCGCCCCTCCACCCGCAGCAAGGGGCCAGTCTAGGTTGGGGGGCGGGAGGCAGTGGGCGTCGGTCTTCCCAGGAGCACTCACTCGTTAGGCAGGAGCTCAGCCCTGGACCCAGCTGGTGCCAAGGCTGCAGAGGGTCCCAGCTGGGGCTTGGAGCTGCCCCCCACCCAGGCCCAGCCAGAGCAGGACCTCCCAGGACACGGCCATCTGGGGTTATGCTATCCAGCCCTCAGCCTCAGCACCGGCCATGTGCCTGACATGGGGACAAGAACAGGGCAGAGCAGCGGGGAAGGTCAACCCAGACCCAGCCCACTGGGGCAGGGGAGAAGGAAGCAGCGGCTGCTGTGGAGGGTGTGACTCCATCAGGATGATGAGGGGCTGTCAGTACAAACCTAGCGACTGGAGGCATCAGGGCTCGAGCGTGTAGTATGGTAGGGGTGGGGGCGGACCCCCAAGGCCGGCCTGGTAAATCCAGGGCTTGGTTCATCAGGGTAACTACTGAGGGGAAGCCAAGGACTTTAGTGTTCTCCTAACAACTTGCTCCAAGGAGAGGCCCAGGAAGGGCCAGGATGCAGGCCTTGCCTCCGTCTAGAGAACTGTCAGGCCAGTGCAGGGAGACCTCTGCCCCCATTACCACAGCTGGGTCAGGCTGTTTTGGGTACACATTCTTCCCTCCAGGCCCCTGGGAGGCTTGGGAGCCAGGAACAGGGCGGTCCTTCCTGGAATCCTGGCTGGGGCTGGGACCCCCCCCATCAGCGTGAACTCCATGGGGCGACTGGAGAAAATCCCCCACCCAGGCCAACTCCCGCTCCCATGGTGCCCTCTGGCCGACACAGCCCCCTCCGTTCAGGGTCTGAGGCTGGAACTATGAGATCCCCACCCTGAACCCTGGGTCCACTCCTCTGGGGGGCTCCTACCAGAGCACGGGGCGTCCACATCTCCTCCCTCACCCGCCGCCTGCAGCACGCTGCTTGCTGCACCCGGGCTCGGACTCCTGTGTGATCATTTCTTTCCCTCCTCCATCCACTCCCCCCACCCAGGGTTTGGGACGCCCCCATGGCTCGTCTGGCTCCATTCCCACCCTAGCCCCTGCTCCTCTGGGCAACCAGAGGGCTCTTTTACAAACGCAGTTCAGACCTCCTCATCTCAGGGCCTTCTGTGGCTCCCTGCCTCTCCTCCACACTCCACACTCACGCCCCACGCCACGGCCTCTGCTCGTCTGTCCCCCTGGCTGAGGGTGGCCTCCGCCAGCCTCTGTTACTCTATCTCCCCAGGAGAACTAAGGCAGCCACTGCAGTGTCCCCCGCTCCCAGGTGGGCCTGGCCCACAGTTAGTACACCACACACTACAGCCAAAGGACGCATTGCTGATCCTGAGCCTGGGGGAGGAGGACCAGAGCTCCTGGGGTGCCTGGCTTTGGTGGGCAGAAGCCCTGAGACTGCACAGAAACAGGGCAGGAGGCCAGATGGGGAGGGAGAGGCAGGGCTGTAACCTCTGTCCTCAGCCCCACATTCCAAGCCAGAGCCTGTGGTGAGGTGGGGGGAAGGGGACGGACCCACCCTAAAAGAACTTAGTGAGCACATGGCCCTCCAGTCACTGCCCACAAAACGCTGTCCAAATCTGCCCATCAAAACAGGGGTTGGCCCATGAGACAGCAGGGAAACCAGGCCCTGAGGAGCTAAGTAGCTGCCCAAATTGCTCAGGGGGTTAGGGTGGAGCTGTGACCAAGACTCAGGTACCACCCCGCCCCGCCCCCCAGCTGGACTCAGGTCCTGCCTTCATCTGTAAAACTCAGGGACCATCAATCTTGGCCTTAGCCAGGAACCAAGCCACCTCCCAGCAGAGCCCTGGATATCGCTCAAATCCTCCAGTTCAGATCAGCCTCTGCTGTTCACATTTCTGAAAAATGTTTTCCTGGGTGCTCCCCTAAAAGTTACGAGGATTCCACTCCCTGGGAAGGTCTTGATAGTCCTCAGGAGCCAGGAGCCTGCCTAAAGCTTAACCACACTCCAGGCCCACAGGAAGTGACCCCAGGCAGCTGGGATGACCAGACTACCCCTCCCCATGCTCATTTTGCGTGGAATATACATAAAGCAAATGTACCTCACAGGGCATGGTTTTCCAAAGCCTTGCGGTTTCAAATGTTAACCTTGCAAAGGACAGGAAATTTTCCCCAGGCTAGTCTCTGTTGTAAGATAAAGAATTGTAGCACAGCAAGGTTGCTGGCTCAGAGACAGACAGGTTACTGATTGATATGTAAAGATACTGAGAAATTGCTGTAAGAAGAGAACGTTTGCTAAAATCAAGCTTTTGTTGCAAACTGCGTTATGGAAGATCACCTTACTGAATGTTACCAGCTTCTATTGTTAAACTTGTTAAAACTGTACTTAGCAAAACCTCACCTATGTTCTCTTCCTGTAACTTCCTGGTCTGGAGAATAAATGCGGGAAGAGAACCCCAATTCGTGGTTAGTTTCCCAAATCGAAGAAATGCCTCGCTCTTGAGGGTTCTGGAGAATTAACCTCTTTTCAGGGCTTCTCACTGCTCAGAAGAGATGGGCTTTGAGTAATCTTTGGCGGCTTCGTCACCCAAGGGAAAAGGGGTGACAAATCCGTGGGAGGCAAAGCAACAATTTTGCACTAGAGAACCCCTCCCTGGACTCATTAGGCAGCTCCTCTTCCCCACCCACTTCAGCCTCATGATTGCCCCCTGCCATGGAAGCTAGGCTGAGGCAAGAGTGCAGAGGTGGCGCTCTGACAAAGTGTTCATAGGCCATTCAAGAAACACATAAAAAGACTTTATTTGAAGGGAAGCAGGAGTTTAATCAAATAGGCCAAATCCCATATCGTCGTCAGACTCTTCGGACTCCTCCTTCTTCTCAGCTTTCTTCTCCTCTACTGCAGAGAAAATAAAGGGCATAGTAAACACTGCCCACACTGCAGGACGAGACTCAGTGCAGACCCCATCTTTACCAGTAGTGACACAGTATGAGCCTCAGACCCTTGCCGAGCCACCAGGCCTCCACTTACCTGCAGGGGGAGCGGAACCAGCAGCAGGAGCTGCAGAGCCAGGGGCAGCAGAGACGGCCACAGCCCCACCAGCGGGCACACTGGCAAGCTTGCCAATACCTACAGAAAGCAGAGAGGAAATGAGACCAGAGCAGGTGGCCAGTCTGGAAGGCTGGTCCACAGGGGTGGAGACCCAGGTATACAGTGCTAGTGTCACAGGGTCCCCTGTCCTTCCAGAACACAAGGCTGCCCCACCCCCCAAACCAGAGGCTCCTTGATATTCACTGTCAGGGGCTTCTCTTCCCTTACCCTGTCCCACTGATGAGTTTTCTATGCAGGAACTCAGCTTCTAGGAATGGGATCCACAACGGCCCCCACCTCAGAGATAAGTTGGACAAACATGTTTACTAACTAGGCAAGGAATGAGTCTGCTGCCCCAGTGTCCGGCTCTTTGGCCACAGCAATGAGTCACGGACCAGGCTGTTTGCTGACTTGGCTTTGCCCTGGTCACATGCACTGGGACAGGAACGGCTGCCTCAACAGCTCAGCTTCCAAACAATTCCCATGAGCTGCAACCTGATGTCACCAGAAAACCATCTGCCCAGCCAATGGGAGCAGGAGCCTCTGGCCACGCCTGGCACCCTCAGCCTCCTCTCCGAACCCCTTCACGAAAAGCATGTGGTAAGAATTGTTTTCTCTTCTTTTTTTTTTTTTTTTTTTTAAAGATGACCGGTAAGGGGATCTTAACCCTTGACTTGGTATTGTCAGCACCACGCTCACCCAGTGAGCGAACCAGCCACCCCTATATAGGGACCTGAACCTGTGGCCTTGCTGTTATCAGCACTGCACTCTCACAAGTGAGCCACGGGCCAGCCCAAGAACTGTTTTTTTTTTTTTTGGTCGTTTTTTCGTGACCAGCACTCAGCCAGTGAGTGCACCGGCCAGTCCTATATAGGATCCGAACCCGCGGCGGGAGCGTCGCCGCGCTGCCAGCGCAGCACTCTACCGAGTGCGCCACAGGCTCGGCCCCAAGAACTGTTTTCAAGAGCCTGGTTTTCCAGAAACCAAGCTTCAGAGAAATCCTGGCAAAAAAGCTCAGGGACAGGGATAGTCAGGCTTTACAGGCGGGGTCACCAGCAGGTCCAGTGAGCACACAGTGCGCCCCCTGCCACCGGCTTCTGGGAGTGTCTAGAAGCACCCACAGCATGAGCTCACTAAAGCCCTGCTCACTCCTTCAGTGAGGCTTCCAGAGTGCTCTGGTCCACAAGCGAAACCTGGCAGGCCACAGGTTGACCAGCAGGAATTAGGATGGACCATGGAAACAAAAGCCTCCTCCGTATAAACTCACCCTGGGCAATAACGTCTTCAATGTTTTTTCCGTTCAGCTCACTGATGACCTAAACAACCACAAGCAGCAGCGATCAGAGACATGCTGTGGCACCCCTGGCTTCATCCGCTCTTTCTAGACTCAGGATAGGGCTGGTGAGGGCACTAACAGAAAACTTTTTAAACTTCCAGAGCCACACTGTCCAACAAAGCAGCCTTTAACCACCACACGTGGGTTCTTTGGATTGATCCGCGCTGTAAGCGCACTAGACACCGAAGTCCTAAGACTTGGTCGTGAGAAAAAGGCACAAAACGATTCTTGATTGTGTTAACGTGTTGCAACAACGTTTTAAGTTGAGGGAGATAAAGTGGCATTAAAATTGACCTCGCCTTGTTCAGGAACTTCAGATTACACATCTGACTCGCACTTAAATGCTACTGAACCACGCTGACCACGGCTCTCCTCACTACTTCTGCTCCTATCAGGGTCCCCAAAAGGCCACCCGGGGAAATAAAAGCCCGAAATGGCAGAGGCCTCCCCCCAAACTCTCCAGCACGCCAAGTGCACCTTCCCGAAGGCAAGAGCGGATCAGGAAGGTGGGCCGCGGGGGCAGCTACCTTGTTGAGCCGCTCATCGTCCGCCTCGATGCCCACGCTGTCCAGGATCTTCTTGATGTCCTTGGCACTGGGGGAGGAGTTGCCCCCGAGGGCAGCCAGCAGATAGGAAGCGACGTAGCGCATCCTGAGGAGGGCGGGGAGTGCGCGGCGGCGTCACCCGGCGGCCTCGCACCCCAACTCCGAGGCCGCGCGTGGATCGGCGCCGAGCCCTCGCCCCAGGCCCCAGACCCCCGTCCCACTCCCAGCACCCCAGACCCCGCACCCCCTCCCCACTCCCAGCACCCCGAACTCCGCACCCCCGTCCCACTCCCAGCACCCCGTCCTGCTCCCCGGATCCCCGCACCCCCGTCCTGCGCCCCGGGCCGGCCGTCCCACTCACTCGGCGGCGGCAGGGGACAGGCGCACGCGTGCGACCTCGGCGGCGTGGAGAAGGAAAAGGAAGGCCCGGCGCCGGGGGCGGGGCTGAGCCGCTACCCAGAAGCCTCCGGGATCGCGCAGGCGCCGAAAGGGGCGCCGGGGGCGTCCACCGATGACGACAGAGGCGGTCGCCGCGGCCGAGGCGAAGGGTGGCTCCGGGACCGGCTTCCCTTGGAGCGTGGGCCGGCGGGCGAGCGAGCCCGAAGGGGACGTCTCCTGCCGTCAGCGCCTGGCGCTCCTGGGCCGCGCGGCTCCTACACCTCCCAGCATGCAGTGCGAGCACGCAGCCATCGGGGCGAGCGTCCGGTCCCGTGATGCTCCGCGGCCGGAAGTGCGCGGGCCAGGGCGGGCCTCGCGACCCACGTGGGGCAGGGCAGGGCAGGGGGCCTGGCCAGCGGACCGCTGCCAGGTTGTGTACCCGACGCCCCAGCAACCCTTAACCCCCGCTGCCTACGAGTGGCAGAGCTCCGCGCTGGCCGTGTCGGCCCAGAACTGACCTCGGTGTTCACGTGGACATCAGCACATGTCACTCCCTCACTTTCCCCTTTTAGTCGGGGGCCCTGCTGCGCTCTGGGTCTTGAGAGGGAACAAAGCACGCTTTTGTAGTGACACACGAAGTAAAGCAGGGAATCCGAGGGAGAGGGATGGAGAAGGCCTCGGCCTGGGCAGCCTGAGAAAGCTTCCCTGAGGCGGTGACATTGAGCTGAGAGAGAAGGAGCCGGACCTGCTAAGCTCTGGGCGGCCACCAGGCCGAGGGGTCAGATGCCAGGGCTCTGTAAGGAGGAAGTGGGTCGTGCAGTCAGCCCCAGCCGCGTGGGGCTGGAACACACTGCAAACCCTCCTGCGTGTAGTGCATCGAGCGTTAACTCAGATTTCACAACTTCCCGGTGTCGCCCCTGTCACTATCCCCATTTTATGGATGAGGAAGTTGAGCACAGAAAGGTTTTCTTGCTCAGGGTCACACAGCTGGGGTAAAGGGAACACTATCCTGGCAAAGATGGAGCTGTACTGCAATCATAAGAAGCCATTCAGTGTTTCAAGCAGGGATGTGGCATTTTGTGATTTTTTTTTTTTTTTTTGGCAGTGAGCCAGCACAGAGATCGGAACCTGTGACCGTGGTGTTACCAGCACCACTCTCTCCGAAGTGAGCTAACTGGCCAGCCCCGATATTATTGTTATTTTATTTATTATTATTTTGTGTGTATGTGACTAGCCGATACAGGGATCAAACCCTGCACCTGGTGTTATCAGCACCATGCTCTAACCAACTGAGCTAACTGGCTGCCCCTTTCTTTCTTTCTTTTTCCTTGGCAAAATAACACTTTTAAAATTTTGTCATTTTAACCATTTTTAAGTGTACAATTCCATAGCATTAAGTGCATTCACGTTGTTGTACAGCCATCACCATTGTCTATCTCAGAACTCTGCCATCATCCCAAACTGAAACTGTACCCATTACACTGCCGTTTCCCCCTGCACGAGCTCCTGGCAAACACCATTCTACTTTCTGTTTCTGTGATTTTGACTACTCTAGGTACCTCGTGTGAGTGGAATCTTACAGCAATTGTCCTTTAGTGTCTGGCTTCTTTCAGCATGTTTTCGAGGTTCATCCAGTTTGTAACATGTCTAAGAAGGCTGAATATTTCTGTGGTTGTTTTTTCTTTTTTTCTGGCAGCTGGCCAGTATGGGGATCCGAACCCTTGACCTTGGTGTTACAACACTGCACTCTAAACCAGCCGAACTAACCAGCCATCCCATGGTTGGCTTTTAAAAAGATCCCCCTAGCAGGTATGGGGAAATTCAGAATGAGAGACAGGGGATGGGGGAATGGAAGCAGGCCTGGCAGGAACTTGTTCATCGTAGTGTGAGGGACAATGGTAGCTGGGGGGCGTGGGGGGCACATGATACAATGTGGAATAGAACAGGCAGAGAAGTGGATGTGTTCGTTTGTTCCTCTCCAGAGCACCTGCTCTGCTGGATGAGAATGCTGGGTGAAGAAAGCACAGGCCCCATCCAGTAGGTAGGTTACCCTCGGTGGAGGAGGCAGACAGACCCGGTCTGAAGTTCTTGGCTTTGACACTCATCAGCTACAGGGCCTTTGGCAAAATCTGATCTCAGAGCATCCTTTTCTTTTCTTTTTTTTTTGTCTTTTTCGTGACCGCTACTCAGCCAGTGAGTGGACCGGCCATTCCTATATAGGATCCGAACCCGTGGCGGGAGCGTCGCTGCGCTCCCAGCGCCGCACTCTCCCGAGTGCGCCACGGGCTCGGCCCTCAGAGCATCCTTTTCTAACCTTGGGAGATTCAGAGGAGGATTCAAGGAGGCAGCGCCAGGAAGCCTGGGCACCTGGCCCAGAGTGATGGCCCATAAAGCAGGGTCATCTGAGCCGAGGCAGGTCGGCTCTCTGCAGGGCCCGAGAGGAGGTCCCGGAAGGCTTCGCGGAGGAGGCCGTCGGGGCTGGCTGGGGCAGGGCACTCTCAGAATTCCAGCTTCTAGCAGGGGTGGGCGTAGGGCAGCGGCTGCGGCAGACCCTCGAAAGACCCCTCCGGCCCCCGCCCTGGGCTCGCACCTGGGCCTGGGAGCCGAGAACCTCTGAAAGAGCGCGTCCCATCGCGCGCAACGCCGGCCTCCCGGGGGAGGCGGGACGGCACGCACGTGTGTGAACTAACGGGCAGGGCGGGACCGGGAGGGACGCCGCGGACCCCAGCCCGGCGCAGCGGGCGCCCTTGGGGGCGGGGCCGAGGCCCGGGGGCGGGGCCCGGAGTCCGCGCCCACCCGGAAGCGCAAAGGCGGGAACCGCGCGCGAGGGTTCACGGACCGGCGCCCGGGACGGCGCCCCGCCGGGAGCGCAGGTACGCACCGGCCGCTGCTGGCCCGAGACGGCGAGGGGGTGTTTGCTGCGGAGGGGACGGGGCAGAGCGCTCTCCGGGCTGGGAGCGGCCCCCAATGCCAGCTAAGCCCGGAACGCGCCCTGCATCGCCCTCTCCAGCGGACCGGGGTGTCAACTGTAAGTGGGGTCCCCTCCCCAGGACCCCGAAGCTGCCCAATGGCTCACGCCCCGGGTGCCCCCACCTTACGTTGATTTCTCTGGCGTGCGGGGCACAATCACCCTGCGGTAGATGAGAGTCACGGGCCCTCCCGTCAAAGTCGGTGTGTGTGAAGGTTGAAGGTGGACACCTCCCCAAATCAGGGGGACATTTGGGTGACCTGATAGGTCTAAGGGTCACTGGGCCAGATTTCCAGGATACGGATGTGAAGCCTCACTGCCCACAACCCTCACCCCCACCCCAAGCGCGGCTCCCCAGGCTCTGCTGCGCCCAAGAGTCTTCCTGCCTGGTGCCCCTCCCAGCCGTGGAGGGCCCATTCCCCAACCCCATTTCCGGCGATGATCCAGGCCCCAGGGCTGCAGAGTGACCACAGGGTCTCCCCCACTCCTCCCAGCCCAGGCCCTGGGCTCTACACCAGATGGCCTGGCTCAAGGGCTATCCCCCATGCCATCCAGAGTCCCTGTTCCCCTGTTAGGGAGGAGGGGCCCAGCCCCCACTCCCACCCACTCCTCCCCCTGCCTCTGCAGCCTCCCTGGGCACTGTCTGAGCAGGCCTGCCTGGCAAGCTAGGACATGTCTGGCCCCCGAGGACAGTTGGTGGGTGATGTCTGCAGTGGCGGAGGGGCTGGAGCTCGAGGCAGCCGCTGCTGCTGCAGAAGATGCTGCAAGAGATGCTGCGGAGGCTGTGGATACAGGGCCCAAGGAACCTCCTCTCCTGGCTGGGAACCGGCTGAGTTTGGACCTGTACCCTGGGGGCTGTCACCGGCTGCTGCACCTGTGTGCTCAGCAGCCCCCTCAGCTGCTGCAGGTGGAGTTCTTGCGGCTGAGCACCCACGAAGACCCTCAGCTGCTGGAGGCCACCCTGGCCCGGGTGCCTTGGAGCCTACCACTCCTCCGTTCCCTGGTCCTCAAAGGTGAGCCCCTCCAATCCCTGATCCTGTCTGCGTCTCTAGATCTCCCTGCTTCTGCTTCTTGTTCCTCAAAGGCAAACTCCTGTCCCACCCCAGTTCCAGCCCTCCCGTCCCTGTTCCCTGGGTGTGAAACCCCAGTCCTCCTCCTGGTACCTGTCCTCAGCCCCATCACCGTCCTCAGCCCAGCCCTGTTCAACCCTCTTCTCCAAGGTGAAGCAGGCTGGGCTCCCAGACCCTGAAGCTGCCCAGTGGGGTCTCTCGCAGACCCCAGTGTGGGTGTTGTTCCTGGAGTAGGTCACGGGTGATGGCTGTCAGCTGAAATGAGCTAGTGGTCCCTGTTCCTGCCTCCTTCCATCTACCAGTGCCCCTCCAGTGTCTCTGTCTGGCTGGAGTCAGGGAGGGAGGGTCTGTGCGTCCCAAGCAGCTCCTTCTCTGGCTGTCAGGGCCAAGCTGAGACCTGGGACTCTGGCTCTGAGGGCCACATCTGCCTCTCCCCTTCTCAGGTGGGCAATGCCGGGATGCACTGGGTGCCTGCCTCCGTGGCACCTTGAACACGCTGCCTGACAGCCTGAGTGGCCTGGCCTCCCTGGCCCACCTGGACCTGAGCTTCAACAGCCTGGAGACACTGCCGGCCTGCATCCTAGAGATGCATGGCCTGGACGCTCTCCTGCTCTCTCACAACCGCCTGTCAGAGCTGCCTGAGGCCCTGGGGGCCCTCCCGGCCCTCACCTTCCTCAGTGTGACACACAATTGCCTGCAAACGCTGCCCACAGCACTAGGGGCCCTGTCCACCCTGCAGCGCCTTGATCTCTCTGAGAACCTCCTGGACACTCTGCCCCCTGAGGTTGGAGACCTCAGCAGCCTCTGTGAGCTCAGTGTGGCCTCCAATCAGCTGCAGAGCCTCCCGGCTTCCCTTGGTGAGTAGCAGCCGCACCCCCTTGGCTCACTGGGCCTGGTGGGAGTACCCCTCAGCCCCCGCCCAGGCTTCCACTCCTGCCTGGGCCCCCATAGTCTCGCTGGATTGTGGCACTGGCCCTGTCTCCTCTTCTGCAGGGGCCCCTGCACCCATAGGCTTGGCCCACCTTTGAGCCTTTGCTCCTCGTCGGTGGCCCCCTTGGGTGCCCTCCCACCTCCCTGTGTGGCTGTGTTTGAGCTCTTGGAATCTAATCACAGAATAGAAGTGGCTTTTCTGGGAGGCAGTAGCATGAATGTTCCGTCATAGGCTGACCACCCCACCCACAGCCAGGCACTCCAGACCCCTGAGGGGTCTTCTGCTGACTCTAAGCCAGCACCTGCCTGCAGTGGGGCTGCGGTCCCTGCGGCTCCTTGTTCTGCACAGCAACCTCCTGACCTCGGTGCCTGCTGGCCTGGCTCACCTCCCGCTGCTCACCCGACTCGACCTGAGGGACAACCAGCTCCGGGACGTGCCCCCTGAGCTACTAAGTGCCCCCTTTGTGCGGCTGCAGGGGAACCCCCTGGGTGAGGCCTCACCAGAGCCCCCAAGTTCCCCAGGTAGGCTCGGTGCGGGGTAGGGACAAGCCACAGATAGGATGCAGATGCCGTCACTATCCTGATGTCTCATCTGCCTCTTTCACAGGGACACTCCTGGTTCTGGAAATGCCCAGACTGTTCCTGACCTCAGATGTGGACAGGTATGGGGGGAAGGGGAGGGTTGGAGGAATATCTGTCCACCCTGTCACCCTGGCCACATTGGACACCTTGCCTGTGTCTCATGGGTCTTCTAGATTTCTTGGGGTGCAGGCTCTGACACATAATGCCCTTCTGTGTCTGACCTCACTCAGCTTCCCTGTGACCCCCCAAGGCTGTTCTGTGACCCTGGCCTGTGGCGTCCGCCTACAGTTCCCTGCGGGGGCCACAACTATCCCCATCACCATCGGCTATCAGCTGTGGCTACCAGAGCCAGGCCTCGTCCCCCTGGGTCCTCATGACTCCCTGCTCAGCGGTGTCCTAGAGCTGCGGCCCCATGGGGTGGCCTTCCAGCAGGTGCGGCCAGGGTGGGGCAGGGGGCAGGTGTGGAAGCCCCAGGCCTGGCCCCAGCCCTCACACCACCTTTGCTTGGCAGGATGTTGGCCTGTGGCTGCTCTTTGTCCCCCCACGGGCCCGGCGTTGCCGTGAGGTGGTAATCAGGACCCGGACAGACAACAACTGGAGTGACCTGGATACCCACCTGGAGGAAGAGGCACCCAAGGTAATGGCCGCCCGGGCCTGCCTGGGGGAGGCGGTGGGGAGCAGCCCGCCCTGATCCTGCCTACCCCTGCCCACCATCTCTGCCTTGACCCTGTTCCCTTCTGGCAACTCTGTCCTGATTCAGTCTCCCCACTGACCCCATGTCTCTGACTCCCTCCCTCTGTGTGCCTATACCCAGCGGCTCTGGGCTCACTGCCAGGTGCCCCACTTCTCTTGGTTCCTCGTGGTTTCGCGCCCTGTGTCTAACACCTGCCTGGTGCCACCAGAGGGGACACTGCTGTGCTCCTCAGGTCATCCTGGGGTCAAGGTCACCTTCCCCCCTGGGGCCACCGAGGAGCCTCGTCAAGTCTCCATGCAGGTATGGTCAAGGCGGCACAGGGTGGCAGGTGGTGTCTCAGTGCACAGGTGGATGCTCAGGGGGCCTGTCTACCCCAGGTGGTGCGCATGGCCAGCCGAGAGCTGCGAGCTCTCCTGGGGGAGCCGGAGACTGCAGTCAGCCCCCTGCTGTGCCTCTCACAGAGCGGCCCCCCCAGCTTCCTCCGACCAGTCACTGTGCAGCTTCCTCTGCCCCCTGGCGTCACAGGTGAGAGGTGGCCATGCAGCATCCCTTGGCCTTTGGCCACAGGGTGGAGGGACCAGTGCTTGGAGGGGGAGCCCCAGCCCAGGGTGCCTCAGCCCGCTGCCCCCTCCCATCCCCAGGCCTCAGTGTGGACCGCTCCCGCCTGCACCTGCTGTACTTGGCCCCTCCTGCAGCCACCTGGGATGACATCACAGCTCAGGTGGTACTGGAGCTCACCCACCTGTATGCTCGCTTCCAGGTCACACACTTCTCCTGGTCAGTGCCCCCCCAACTTCCTAAGTGCCCCCTCCCCAGTCTGTACAGCCCACCTCACCCTCCAGCCCTCCCAGGTACTGGCTCTGGTACACCACCAAGACCTGTGTGGGGGGCTTGGCACGGAAGGCTTGGGAGCGGCTGCGGCTGCACCGCGTGAACCTCATTGCCCTGCAGAGACGCCGGGACCCGGAGCAGGTCTTGCTGCAGTGCCTGCCCCGAAACAAGGTGGGGGGTGGGCGGGAGGGCAGCGGGTGGTGACCAGCATGTGGGGTGGGGTGCAGAGCTTTGGGTTCCCAGCTGCATGGGTGCCCTTGCAGGTGGACGCTACCCTGCGGCGGCTGCTCGAGCGGTACCGTGGTCCGGAGCCCTCCGACACCGTGGGGATGTTTGAGGGCGAGCAGTTCTTTGCAGCCTTCGAGAGGGGCATTGACGTGGATGCTGGTAGGCGTCCCTGCCCCTGGAGAGGGGGCCTGCGTTCTGCCCCTTCATCCCTCCCTGCTGAGCCATCTCCCGCTCCCCAGACCGCCCGGACTGCGTGGAGGGCAGGATCTGCTTCGTGTTCTACTCACACCTGAAGAACGTGAAAGAAGTGTACGTGACAACCACTCTGGACCGGGAGGCTCAGGCTGTGCGGGGCCAGGTAGGCCAACGGGGTCCTTCCCCCCAGCTGCGTGGGCCGAGGCCAGAGCTCTGAACCCCACCTAATCCGCCCTCAGGTGTCCTTCTACCGGGGCACGGTGCCCATGGAAGTGCCCGAGGAGGCTGAGGCCGCCCGGCGGAGGAAGGATGCGGATGCTCTGTGGATGGCCACTCTGCCCATCAAGCTGCCGGTGCGGCTGGGGGACAGGGTGAAGGGGCGGGGGCAGGATGGAGGCCTAGGCGGTGACAGGAGTAGGGGAGTGGAATCAGGAGCAGGGGCTGGGGCTCACTGCACCCCTTCCTCCTGACAGAGACTGCGGGGATCCGAGGGGCAAGGGTGGGGGGCTAGCCTCTCCCTGGCACCTCTGAACCTGGGCGATGCTGAGACCGGCTTCCTGACTCAGAGCAACCTGCTGAGCGTGGCTGGGCGCCTGGGTCCTGACTGGCCGGCTGTGGCCCTGCACCTGGGCATGCCCTACCGTGAGCTGCAGCGCATCCGACATGAGTTCCGGTGAGCCTCCTCTGCTGGTGCCTTGTGGGCCTCAGGGCCAGGCCCTGGCTGGGGAGAGGGCCCTGCTTGATGCAAGAAGTTGCATTCAGCAGAGGTGGGGGCAGGACAAACAGCAATCTGGAAAGGGAGGGTCTGGCCACAACTGGCCCAAGGAGCTGTGAACCCCTTAGAAGGGGGAGCGCAACTCTGAGTGTGGTGGGTGGTCCTGGGCAGGATCCCTCCGTCACCATTCTTCCTCTCTACAAGGGACGACCTGGACGGGCAGATCCGCCATATGCTGTTCTCCTGGGCTGAGCGCCAGGCTGGGCAGCCTGGGGCTGTAGGGCTACTGGTGCAGGCCCTGGAGCAGAGTGACCGGCAGGACGTGGCTGAAGAAGTGCGCGCCGTCTTGGAGCTCGGCCGCCGCAAGTACCAAGATGGCATCCGGCGCACGGGCTTGGCCTCCGAGGACCCCGCTCTACCTGGCTCTTTGCCTTCAGAGTCCCCAGAGCCTGGCCAGGCCTAGGCCCCAGACTTTAGGCTGGCCCCTGACATACCGTGGCCGATGGGCAGATCCCCCTACCTTCAAGCCTGTCCTGTGAATGGGGTTGGTGGTCCTCCATGGGCAACAAACCTGCACTGTTGGCTGTGCCATCTCAGCGCTCCGTCTGTTTGTTGGCGATTGGAGGGCAGGCGGGTGATCAGAGACCCAGCCCTTGCTGGGAGGGTGCCCCCGCGTGCACAGATGTCCCCACAGCCCTTGCTCCTGCTCCCTTCGTGCACCATGCCGGTGCCTCGTTAGTCCTGATCTTCCCAGGGATGGAGGGGCTGCAAGATAACAGCCTGAACGGATACAGAGTGGCAGAGCTCTGCATCTGCCCTGCCGGCCAGAGCTTGGCCAGCTCAGTCCATGCAAGCACCTACTGTCTGGCCTGGGGACCCACTCCTCTCCCAGGACACCCTCATCCACGCACTCCCTGCCACCTGCCACACACAGGGACCGGAGACCAAGGAAGGGCCCTGGCGACGCGCAGCCGGCCCTCTGCGCGCGGGACCCCCGCCCTGCCCTCCTACCGGTCCCCTCCCCAGGCTCCCGGGCGCGGGTGGGCGTGGGCTGTGGCCAGGCTGGGCGCAGTGGCCGCCGCGGCCGGGAGGGGGAGCCAGAGCCCGGCAGGACCGGGGGCGGAGCGCGCGGCGCCGAGCGGACGCGCCTCCCCGGGCCGAGGTGCAGGCGCGCGGCGGGGAGGCGGGCGCGGCGGCGGCGGAGCGCGGTGAGTGCCCGGCCGGCGGGGCTGCGGGGACGGGGTAGGGGCTGGGCCGCGGCGGCCCGGGCGGGAGGGGCGACAGCTGCCCAGACGAAGTGGCGCAGGCGGTGCCTGAACCAGCAGATGCTCCGACCCGCTGCCGCCCGGGTGTGGAGGCCGCGCTCCGCCCCGCAGTGCCGGGCGCGCTCCCCGCGCACACGTGTCCCCGCGGGGTGGGAGCTGGGGCCGGAGCCCCAGGAGGAGCAGCCAGGCTGCGGGGCCGCACAGGAGGCGCCCCCAGACGTGTGTGGACACGTGCGTGGCCTGAGTCGCAGTCGCCTCGTGGAGGTGGGGTGGGCGGCGAGGCTGGCTGAGCCCCAACAGCGAGGCAGGGGCCTGAGCCGGCCCGGAACAGGACGTGTGTCCCCCAACTCGCTTCTCCTTTGTCTGCCAGTGAGGCATGGCACGGTTGGAGACCTCTTTCCGGTCCCTCCATCACCAAGACAGAAAGCACTTCTACAAGAAGAAAGGGACTGGGGGAGGCTGAAGGGGGGCAGGTGGCTAGTCCCCACCCCTGAGCCTCACGCCTGTGGTCTTTCTTGGGGGTAGGGGAAGCTGGTGGCCTTATTTGTGGGAGACTCTATTTCTGCAGCCCTGGAAGAAGCAGTATTGTCCGGTAGGTGGTCTTTGGGCTCTCCTGCTCTCCAGCTTGCCTGCAGCCTCAGTTTACCTGCCTGGAAGGGGGGACATTAAGGGCTCATTTATCCCTGGGGCCTCAGCGGCCTGGCTGGAGCTGCCAAGTTTCTATGGCAACATTGGAGTGCAAGGGGAGGGCCCTAGACAGCTGTCCCATAGCAGGGGTGGGAATCTCAGAGTGAAGACACAAAAAGGAGGGCTTGGGGTCCAGACGGCCCCCCAGGCAAAGCCCCTGACTGTCATTCCCAGCCCAGAAACCATGCTCCTGCTGACTTCGCAGGCCTTGGCATCTCTGGGCCTGGAAAACTGCGCCCCTCTCCACTGTAGACGTCTGTCAGGAGCCTCCCCCCAATCATCTAGGTGTCCATCACCCCAGACAGGAGGTAGGGTCTGGGGAAGAAGGGTGTTGCTCAGGGAGGCAGGGCTCGCTCAGTCCCCGGAGGGCAGTGGCAGACCCCAGGGAAGGAAGAGTGAGAAGGCCCAGAGGACTCTACACCTGGGATGGGGGGATGGGGAGAGAGAGTTCGGGTGAAAGTTCAGAGGTCAGGCCGCTCCTCGGTGTGGGGGTGGTGAGGCAGAGGCTCTGAATGCTGGCTTCCGTGCCTCCTGGACCTGCCAGGTGAGCAGGGCCTGTGGGTGGCAGCCCGTGGCCTCTGAGATGCAGCCACCCCTTCCCTGCCTCTTTCAGGGGATGGGCATGCCTTCTGTGTCCCACTGTGAGGTTCCCCTGATATGCACCTGCCCCTAATAGACACAGATCCCACAGACATAGTGGGTATCAACCCATCTCCACCCCACTGTGCTGGATTCCCCACGTAGGGGCACCCAGGTGCCTGTACACAGAAAGAGCCCCATCCTCGGTACCAGGGCCCTAGCAGCTCTGGGCCCGAAAACACTGCTGGGCTCAGCCCACAGGCTGTAGACAGGAACCCACTAGGTGGCTGGAAGCATAGTGGCCAGGGGCTGGGGTCCTTGTGGGTGGGCTGCCTGGCCTTGCTGGGTTGGCCTGAGTCATACCCTCAGCCCCCTGACCCCCCTCGGGCTCCAAGGCCAGGCCCTGTCCCCCAGAAGCTGTCTCATACCTTCCATCCCTTCTCCCAAAGCTGCAGGAAGCCCCAGCTTACCCAAAGTGAAAGAGAAAGTCGCCCCCCCCAAGGCCCGCCCCCCCTGCCCCGTGGCCAATCCCCGCAGCCCCTCTCCTGCTCCCCTCCCACTTTGTCTCCTTGGTGAGCAGGCTTGCTGGAGCCCTGGAGGGGACTTGTGTGCACCTCGGGGTGAGCAGGACCCAGCAGCGGCTGGAGCAGCGGGGCTGCGGGAGGTGGGAGATGGCCGGGCCCTGGACATCTGGGGTGAAGGTCACAAGTCCTCTGAGGGACTGCGGATGTGAGCCAGCCGTGTGACCTGGGGCAGCGCTGCCGGTGTGAGCCCATGACAGCTGGCCTCCAGGAGCCTAGCGGGGAGACACAGGGGAGGCCCCCCACAGCGCAGTCTTTGTGGCTGTGTCCCCCATGGGAGGCCCCTGAATCTGATGTGGCTCCCCAGCCCTGCCCCTAGCGGGAGAGGCCCCTTCTCCCCTTACCCCTGGAGTGGACGGGGGTTGCCTTCACCCCAGCTACCCCTCCCCTCATGCCACACACAGGCCTCCAGAAGTCCGGTTGCTGCGTTCCCGTGTGTCTGGGAGTGAAGCTCCTGGGAGGGGTGGGGAGGACAAGGGTGGGCAAAGGGCTGGGAGTGGGTGGGCAGGGGCTCTGCGGGGCCAGAGTGGAGCTGCCATGGGAGCAGGGGCCGTACCTGGCCGAGTCCATCTGGGCAGCCGTGAGCTGAGCCCAGCTGGGGCATCCGGGGGTGCCAGGGAGGAGCCAGTGAGGAGACCTCAGCCCCCATCCTGAGGAGGGGAGGTGCTGGCTGCCTCAGCTCAAGCCAGGGGGACGGGCGCCATAGCCCAGTCCAGCGTCAAGGCTCCTGTGGGCTGATTGGCCCCTGCCACTTCTCCTTCCAGAGGCGCCTGGCCCTTTAAAAGCCAGAGCGCACCCCGTGTGCACGTGCACGTGAGCGTGAGCGCGTGTGCGTGTGTGAGCCTTAGGGATGGGGCCCGGTGGCAGGCTCCTTCCCTCCCCCATCCATCCCAGGACACGGTGATGGCTCCAGCCCTGGGTGGCGGTGAGGGGGCTGGTGCGGCCCGCCCTCCGCTGATTCCTTCCCCTCTTCCCTCCAGGACAGAAGTGGTGGTGGCTTTGAAATTCCTCTGGAGGTGGAGGACTGCCCCTCCCCGCTTGGCCCCACCCACCCTCGGACGGCCGCCGCTGCCTCTCCCTCTTCCCCCATCTCCACGTCCACCTCCACCACCGTCTCCGTCCACCTCTGCAGCTCCTACCTGGGTGCACTCGAGTTAAATGGCTGATAAGCAGATCAGGTCAGATGCAACCCCCACACCCCCACCGACCTGCCCCCGACCTGTGGTAGAGGAAGCGGGTCCTGACACCCCTCTGTCCACACAGCCTGCCAGCCAAGCTCATCAATGGCGGCATCGCTGGGCTGATCGGGGTCACCTGTGTGTTCCCCATTGACCTGGCCAAGACACGGCTACAGAACCAGCAGAATGGCCAGCGCATGTACTCGAGCATGTGAGTGTGCCCGGCAGGGCCGTGGGGGCAGGGCGAGACTTAGACCTCTGAGCTGTGCTCCTGTGCCCCCGCCACCAGTTTAACAAGAGGGAAAACTGAGGGCAGGGCAGGCCTGGGGGAGATCCCATCTGGGTCAGGGCTGGGGTCACTGCTGGGTTTGGGACTTGGCCTCTGTCAACCCTAGATGCTCCAGGGACCCTGGACCCAGGCCAGCCCCTGTGCTAGGCCTGGCAGGGAAGGGGCTGGCCTCCATCTGCACTCAGGAGTGTGGGGAGGGGTGGCCAGGCTGGCCCCCAGCTCACCCGCATCCCCTTGGCTGCAGGTCTGACTGCCTCATCAAGACCATCCGCTCGGAGGGCTACTTTGGCATGTACCGGGGTAAGGCTTGGGACAGGGCAGTCCTGGGTAGCACCTTCCACAGCCTCGCTGGGAGGCGGAGGCAGGGGCAGGGGCAGTGAACTGAGCCTGGGCCTGTTGTGTAAGTGTGGACCTGTCCCATGGGGGCTGGCTGCACCTCTCCTGGGGCCATTGGCCCAGCCCTGGGTACTGTGGGGAGAGACTGAGGGGCCGGGTCTCTGGTGAGGAGCAGTGCTCAGCCCCTCCTCTGGGCACCACCCCCATTGCCCACTCGATGCCAAGGCCTGTGTGGCAGCACGCGTGATCTGGGTCTCCACCGTGGTGCTGCAGTCTCCTCCCCTGCCTTTTGGGATAGGTGGGACCCTGTGCCTGGAGACTGGGAGGGGGTGGGGGGCATTACTGCAAAGCAGCTTAGGAAACAATCCCCAAGCCTGGATTTGCCCAGATGCTGTGCAGCCCTGAGCCTCGGCACTGAGTGGGGGGCTCTCCGTTGCCACACACACCTGTGTCCTCTCACCCCAGCCCCCCTGCCAGTGTAGCACCTTCTGTCCCCCAGGGATGGAGGTGTTCCCCAGGAAGGCCCACCTATGGGCTCTGAGGGTTTGGTCCCCACTACTCATTAGCACGGGGTGAAGCCTATTCCTGCCAGAGACAGATGGAGGTGGGGTGGGGTGGATCATACAAGGGAGGGAGAGCAGAGTGTGCGGGGGGGAGGCCGGGCCGCCCCACCCCACTCTATCCCTGCCTGGTCCCCGCCCCCACCTGGCACAAACCCAGCCCTAATGTGGGTGAGAGGGCAGGAGGCCGTGGCCAACAAATGCTGGGTAGGACTTTGCCAGTGGGAGGCAAGTGCCAGCCGAGAGCCTCCCCAGCCCAGGCCACTGTGCGTGTCTGTCCCCCTACCTGTCTTCCCCAGACCCCACTTGACCCCGGGTGCCTGGCTCTGTCTGACCCACTTGCTTTCCATCACGGTCTAATCCCGTGTGCCCCACAGGTGCCGCTGTGAACCTGACCCTCGTCACCCCTGAGAAAGCCATCAAGCTGGCAGCCAACGATTTCTTCCGACATCAGCTCTCTAAGGATGGGTGAGGGGCTCCAGCCTGCCTGGCTGCTGGGGGCTCAGGTTGTGACGGTCATGGACTGTGGCAAGCACCTGAGTGGGCCTTAGGCCCCAGACAAAGAAGGGAGGTCCGCCCAGCCAGCTGAGTCCCACCTGGGAGGTCCTGGGGACCTTGCCCTCCTTCAGGCCCCTTCCCGGGGCTTCCTGACCTTGTGGGCACCCCACCCCCACAGGGGAGGTGTGAGCAGATGCTGAGTCCGCAGTGCTGCTCCTTGCAGGCCAGGATTTGGGGTCCACCAATGAGCTTCCCCTCCCTGGAGGGTGGAGCTGCAAGGGTGGGCCTTTCTCGGGGCACTCAAGACCCCCAGTTCCCCATTTCTCTTTGTAGGAGGCTGGCCCCACTGCCCTTCCCAGGTCCCTGCCATGGGGCCATCTGTCCGTTGGGCTCAGTGCCTGTTGCTAGAGGGCTCGAGGTGGGGGTTGGGCTGCGTCTGCTCCACTGCTCCCGTCCCCCTTTACACCCAGGCGGAGCAGGGAGCCCCGTGTGTGGCAGGCAGTCCCCGTCTCACCCTGAGTGGTGGGGACCTCCTCCCCCTCATCGCGGCCCCACTCCCACCACGGCAGGCAGAAGCTGACCCTGCTGAGGGAGATGCTGGCTGGCTGCGGGGCTGGTACCTGCCAGGTGATCGTGACCACCCCCATGGAGATGCTGAAGATCCAGCTGCAGGACGCAGGCCGCATTGGTGAGGGCGAGTGGGAGGGACAGAGAGCTGGGGGCGGCCACAGCTGGATCCCCGTCACCTGCCCCCTGCAGGAGGAGGAGACAGCAGCCCCTTTCTCCCCAGCTGCCCAGAAGAAGGTACTGGCTGCCCAGGCCCAGCTCTCAGCCCAGGGGGGTGCCCAGACCTCAGTGGAGACGCCGGCTGCTCCCCGGCCCACGGCCACCCAGCTGACCCGCGACCTGCTGCAGAGCCGCGGCATCTCCGGCCTCTACAAGGGACTCGGGGCCACGCTGCTCAGGTGGGAGGGCGGGGAGGGCAGAAGGAGGAGGCCTGCCCCTACCCCGCCACGTCCTGGTCACCATCGCAACCCCCCCACAGGGACGTCCCCTTCTCCATTGTCTACTTCCCACTCTTTGCCAACCTGAACCAGCTGGGCCGCCCGGCGTCTGAGGAGAAGTCGCCCTTCTACGTGTCCTTCCTGGCTGGCTGTGTGGCCGGCAGTGCGGCCGCTGTGGCCGTCAACCCCTGTGATGGTCAGTGCTGGGCCTGGGCCCCAGGCTGGGGATGGGGCAGAGAGGGTGGGCTCCAGAGGTGAGGGGGGCTCCCACGCTGACCCGCACACCTCCTTGCAGTGGTGAAGACACGGCTCCAGTCGCTTCAGCGGGGCATCAATGAGGACACCTACTCGGGGATTCTGGACTGTGCCAGGTGGGCAAGATCCCATGAGGGCAGGGGGCTGGGGCCGGGGCCGCTGCCCTAGCTCTGACCCTCCCCTCCCCCACAGGAAGATCTGGCGGCACGAGGGCCCCTCGGCCTTCCTGAAGGGCGCCTACTGCCGAGCCCTGGTCATCGCCCCGCTGTTTGGCATTGCCCAGGTGGTCTACTTCCTGGGCATCGCCGAGTCCCTGCTGGGGCTGCTGCAGGACCCTCAGGCCTGAGCCCCCTGGCTGGCTAGCCCAGGGCTTCGTGAGGGAAGATCGCTCCCCAGCCCTCGCCCTGGACTGCGAGGCAGGGGAGGGGTGAAGGGTCCACGTGGGTGGCGCGCACACAGGCCCCCTGGGGGTCCTGCCTGCACAACCATTGGGATCAAGTCCTATGTAGAAAATGCAGAAATCTTTACATTCCTGAAGCCAGCCCCTGTCCCAGTCCTGTCCCAGCCTGAACACCCCCAGGGTCGGAGCTGGTCTCTGAGCTGGGGGCCCTCAGGTCTGGGGTTGGCAGGCTGGACCCTACCTCCCAGTCCATCAGCTCCTGTCTCCAAGGCTCTCCTGGTCCACAAAGGGGACCCTGCACAAACCTATTTATTGACCCTGCCAAGCCCCAGTGGCTCTACCCACGCGCCCACCCATCCGTCCTCCTGCCCACCTGACTGTCCGTCCACCCGCCCATCCGTCCTCCCCTGCTGCTCTTCCGTCTCAGCCAGGACTCGACTCTGCCTCCCCAGCCAGCCTTGCAGGGGAGTCCTGTCCCCGCTGTGGAGCTAGGAATCCGAGGTGGGGGGGTCATGCTGAACTCTGACTCCCACCTCAGGCCGGGGCCCAGATTGTATGAGGTGTGTGTGAATGTGCGTGTGCTGAGGGGAGCAGTTCGTGCCCACCAGCCCTCAGCTGGCCCGGCCCCTCCAGAATGGGGCTGTGGGTGGGGGCTGCTTCCCTTCTCCACGTGGCCATGCACCGTGTGCGCCCCAGGCTCTGCTGATCCCGTTCAGGAATTTATTTCTCCATCTCAGCTCCTCTTCTGAGACCCCCATCCCCACCTGGTCTGGGATTGTCCAGGGCCACAGGCAGGCATGGGGACCAGTATGGAGCCTGGGGACACCTGCTGTGCTTGTGGAGGGGGCAGGAGCTGACTCCCAGTCCTCCCAGGGCCCACCCTGTTCCCTGGGCTTCTACACAAGGCCTCTGACCACAGTCCAAAAGTACCCCCTCCCAGGACCCCGGACCCATCAGTACTGCCCTGTGATTGTGTTGGTGACTGATCCTGATGTGCTGGTGCTGTGTCCCCAAAACGGCCCCCTCCGCGGGGCCCCTTCCAGTGACACTACCTGGGGCTCAGGCCTGAGTCCCCCCCAGTTCACGGTTGTTCCTGGGAGCTGCCCCTCCCATTACATCTGTACCTTGGAAGCTGCTGCTGCTGCTTACAGAATTATATTTTTTTTCTTTTGAAGAGTTTTAAGAAGTAATTTTTTGTGTCTTGTCATGTGAGAGGATAAATAAATATTCTATGTAGACCCCTCCTCTCTGGAAGTCTGTTTGGGGGTGAAGTGGGGAGGGCAGCCCCTTCTTCCCATAACTGGCTCCTTTCCTTTCTCCTGCAGACCTAAGTCTACCCACCCAGTGAGGGGAACATTGGCCTGGGGGGTCGGGGATCCTGGCGGAAACCTCAGCCCGGTTTGGGGTGTGGGAGGCCCGGCCTCAGCGGCTTCCGCGCCCGACCCTAAACCGCCTGGGGCGGCGCTGGAGCCGGGCAGGGCCGCGCGATGCCCGCGCCACCCCCATGCCCACCCCGATGCCCGCGCCCATGCCCGCCCGGCCCCCATGCCCACCCGGATGCCCGCCCCGCCCCCATGCCCACCCCGATGTCGGCCCCGCCCCCATGTCCGCCCCGATGCCCGCCCCACCCCCACACCCGCGCCCATGCCCGTCCCCATGCCCACGCCGATGCCCGCCCCGCCCCCATGCCCACCCCGATGTCGGCCCCGCCCCCATGCCCGCGCCACCCCCATGCCCACCCCGATGCCCGCGCCCATGCCCGCCCCGCCCCCATGCCCGTCCCCATGCCCACGCCGATGCCCGCCCCACGCCCGCGCCCATGCCCGTCCCCATGCCCACGCCGATGCCCGCCCCACCCCCATGTCCGCAGCGATGCCCGCCCCAGCCCCATGCCCGCTCCGCCCCCATGCCCACGCCGATGCCCGCCCCATCCCCATGCCCGCCCCGCCCCCATGTCCGCCCCGATGCCCGCCCCGCCCCCGCGGGTCCTCGCGTCCTGCGCCGGGCGCGGTGCATTGTGGGAAACTCCCCGCGAGCTCTCCTGGCTCCGCAGCCGCCGCCCGCCGTCGCCCGGGAGGGAGCGAGCGAGCGCGGCGCCGCCGAGGTGGGAGGCCCGCAGCACGGCGTAAGGCGGGGACGGGGATGCTGGGTCCAGCGGGCGAGGCGGCGGTTCCCTGGCCTGGAAGGTCACCGGAGTTGTGCGGGGTCCCCTCGCTGTCCCGGGCACAGCGGCTCCGAGGAGGGGGAGGAGGCGGCCGGGGCCTAAGTGGGAACCAAAAATACCCCGGGGGTGAGGGGGAGAGCAGACCCCTGCCCCCTGCAAGCTTGACGCCCAGCAGCTGGGCCCCATCCAGAACTTCAGGGGGAAGGGGCGGCTGGGGCTCTCCCCGGGTCACCCTCATCACGCTGTGACCTTCAGGTGACCTTCAGTGTGGCCAGGCGCCTGCCTGCCCGGGGGATGGGGAACCTGAGCTGCAGCCTCCGGAACCTGCTCCCTCTCCCTGTGGGTGGAGGGATTTCCCACCCTTCCCTGGGGGAGGCAGACAGGGGGCCTCCAGGTCTTCAGGCGGAGACCAACCCAGGTCCAGGCTGGCTAGGCCCCCAGGACTCCAGCCCCCACCTGGGCATTAAGAACCTGGGCAAGGCCTTTCCTGCAGCCCAGAGCCCTATCCTCTGTCCTGACCCGCAGACCCAGATATGGCGCATGCCCACCTGAGTCTCATGCCTGGACGCTCTTTGTCCCCGGAGGCAGGCACAGCGTTGAGTTTAGCAAGGATTCCCTGCCCTTGAGCTGGGTGCTGGTGAGGCCAGGATTGGGGAGTGGGCACCAGGGGCTGTAGAGGGGCAGATGGCCCACTAGGAGGCACAGGCTCATTCCTCCCGCCTGGCTTCTCCAGCCTCCCGGGGGACACCTCAGTCTATCACATCAGGTCCTCAAGGTCCTGGGGCCTTGGGCCCGCTCCCACCCAGCAGCACCTGAGGGCCCAGACCCTGAGTTCCCGCCCTGACCTGTCCTGCTCTGCCATTTCTCCACTGGGACCCTGGTCCAAGGCCAGGTCACAGTCCAGGAGTCTCAGCGTCCACCTCTGGGCAACAGGAACGCTCTCCTGGGAAGGGTCTGCAGTCAGTTGTGGCTCCCGTCCACCGCCCCTTGAGCGAACACTTTCCCTTCCAGTTCTCAGGGCTGACCCTCACTCCCCCATCAGGGCCTCCCTACCCAGACCAGCAGGCTGGACGCAGCACATGCGTGGGCAAGATGGTTTTGCAGATGAGAAAACTGAGGCCTCTGAGGTCTCATCCAGCTCCCTCCTGCTCCCACCTGTGCACGGCCCAAAGCCCCCTGCCTCTGTGGCTGCAGGGGCTTCTCCGGGGATGGTCCAGAATGGATGGAGTCCAGATTTCAGAAGAGAAGGGTCTGAGGCCCACAGGAAGCTCCTGAGCTGGGATTCCTGGGGAGTCCAGAGGACTGGACAGGGTCTGCATGGGCACGAGGTGGTGCAGGCTGGACAGGAGGGGGCCGCGTCCCTTGCCACAGCCTCACTGTGTCTCCTTCCAGGCTCATATAATGCCCAGGGGCGAGCTGTTCTGATCCACGTGGTCCAGCCACCTGCCTGTCCCACACGCCCCCACTGAGCGCATCAGCACCACTCACCATGGAGTCCAGAGGGAAGTCAGCCAGCAGCCCCAAGCCTGACACCAAGGTACCCCAGGCCACCACTGAGGCCAAGGCTCCCCTGGCTGTGGATGGGAAAGCCCCCTTGACCAAGCCCATGAAGAAGGAAGCCCAAGCAGAGAAGCAGGAGCAGCCGGCAGCCCCTGCCCCAGCACCTGCCAAGAAGACCACGGCCAAGGCAGACCCCGCCCTTCTCAACAACCACAGCAACCTGAAGCCACCCCCCACGGCACCCACGGCACCCAGCAGTCCTGATGCGACCCCAGAGCCCAAGGGTCCTGGGGACGGGGCAGAGGAAGAGGAGACCGCCAGCAGGGGCCCAGGGGGGCATGGTCCCTGGCCTTTTGAGAACTTGACCCCCCTGCTGGTGGCTGGGGGTGTGGCTGTGGCAGCTGTGGCCCTGATTCTTGGTGTGGCCTTCCTGGCCCGGAAGAAATGATGCCTGGTGCCCAGGTGGGGGCATGGAGCCACTTCCTGTACAGACCTGGGGAAACTAGTGCATGCAGAGTTCACACGTGTTTAGCTACACATGCGCACATACGTATTCTACATATATATGAATATATGCTTCCCACGTACACACAGCAGGAGAGGGCTGGCAGAAGGAGCCGAGGCTCTGGGGTTTCCAGGGTAGGACAGGTGGAGCTCCGGCATCGGCAAGAGGGCCGAGCCTGGGCCAGGGCAGCCGGGGGAAGCCAGGAAGGAATGGACCCTGAGCGTGGCCTGCTGCCCAGCTGGACGTGTGTCCTTGTGAACGCCCTCCCGGGTGTCTGTCCCCACAGGCCCCAGTGGTCCTGGGCCTTCCTGGTAGCAGCATCCTGAGAAGCCCCCAGGGCTGGTCTCTGAAGTACGGCGGGTGGGGGGCCACTGGAATGGGTTTTGAACAGGGTCTGGCCCTCGTGGGGACATTAAAGGGCATGGCTATTTCACTCTCCCATTTCTGCTCTTTGTGTGGAGCTGGGGGGGGGTCTGTCTGGGCCCGATGTAGTGGGGCTGACCTGTGGCCCTGTGGCGGGTGTCATATAGGAAGAGCCTCGCCTCAGTGCCACCTGCACCATCATCCTGCCCTGGCTGGGTGGACAGATGGAGCCTAAAGGCTGGTCTTGAGAAGGAGGCAGGGGGAACATCGAGGACCCCACCCCACAGCTGTGCCTGCCCACTTCCCCCCTAGACGGCCCCCTCCTGCCTGCACCGAGTCCTCTAACAAGCGTATAAATGCAATAACACAGGTAGAGTAGAGCCGCTTGGCAGGTGACCATGCCCCACCGTCCACTGCCCCATGATGCCTGCAGGGAGACCCGCTGTGCAGCCCCTCCTCAGCGGATCTGATCCCAGCTTGGATCTGAGCCTAGTGGCAGGGGGCAGGCTCCCAGAAGGTGGCGGTGGGCACCGTGGGAACATGATGTGCCCTTACCTGGCAGTGGCCACAGGAACCCTGGGCCTGAGTGGAGGCTGAGTCTGAAATAAACTCTGTTGTCTAAAGGCTGGCCTGGTGTCCTCACCTGCATGAGGCTGGGAGAGGCAGGGGCTTCCCAACAGGGCGTTGGGGGGTGGGGGTAACAGATCCACAACCCCGGGCTTTCCAGGGAGGAGGTCGGGAGCCCCACGTCCCCCTGACTGGGCCCACCTGCCACCACCATGCCCTAGTACTGCTGGGCTCGTCTCACAGCCCTGCCCAGGTCCTGCCCCATCCTAGAAGACCCTACGCTGGCCTTCCTGGGAGCCCTGATCCCAGATGGACACCCGGGGGCTGCAGAATGAACCTCCAGGCCTGGGCTGCCAGCCACAGTGCACGGGGCAGGCGCAGCAGCGAGGACATGCGGGGGGAGGCCTTGCTCCTCAGGCTGACCTCCCCAGCCAAGGAGGGCCCTTCCTCAGTCCCCTCTCTGCAATGGGTCCCCCACCTCCAGAGGGGTGCAGAAGAGGCTGCGGGGAGGAGGTTTCTTCCTCTGGTCACCTCCGGTCCACAGCTCCCTGAGCCCACTTTGACCAGGTGTCCAACTGGCTGGGGCTACCTTTTTCCCAGCTGTAGGCGAGGCTCTCCAGGGTGGGCTGGAATGGAACAAGGCCCTGCTGGGCCCCAGAAGCGTTGCTTCAGCGTCTGTCATCCTGGACCTCGGGAGAGCTCGCTAACCACCTCCTACCCCAGGCTGCCTTGTGGCTGGTGAGGGGAGACACAGATCTCTTTCAGCCCTCTTGGTACTCGCCCTCCCCAGAGTGGCAGCCCCCATCTGTGTACCCACATCTAGGCCCGGACAAATCTGGATAGCCCCCAAGGGGTGAAAACACCCAAAACGGGCCCCACTGCCCTCACACAGACCACCTGAGCTACCTACCTGAGCCAGGCCATGTGGAGAGAAAGGGCCCCACCTGCAGCTTCCAGCCCACATGCCCCACAGGTGCCAGCGCTGCCACTCTGAGTGGTCACTGGGCCACCCACCCTCCTCCTGCCCTCCATGCTCCTCTCAATCTCTCCATTTGTGGCTGGTGCCTTAAAACAAATCAGCCAACCCCCCCTGACGTTACGGTGGGTGTGGGAGGGAGTGGAGGTGGCTGAGGACAGGTCTGTCATCTTTGACCACAGCCCGGCCTTTTGACTCTGTGACCTTCCACCCATGCCAATACCTTGTTATGTATCGATTCTTTATTAAAGGACATTTAGGTTGTTCCAAAATTTTTGTGACTTTAGACAGCAGGAATGGAACCCTCGTAAAGCCCTTCTGCACCTGTGGGCACAACGTTCACGCCCTTTTGTTCGTGTCACTGTGATGAGACGGGCTCGACATTAGCCACCTTTAACCATGCTTACGTGTGCAGTCAGTGTGCTGACTGTGCAGCCATCACCACCGTGCACTCCCAGGCCTTTCATCTCCCCAGAGTCAGTTTGTCTCTGCCAGACACTCCTAATTCCCCGTTCACCCTCCCCCAGCTCCTGCAACCACTACCGTACTTTTTGTCTCTATGAATCTGACCGCTCCAGGTGTGTCAGTCAGTCTCCTATTGCTGCGAACAGAATACCTGAAACTGGGTGATTGATAAGAAAATGACATTTACTTCTTACAGTTTGGGAGGCTGGGAAGGGCAAGGTCGGGGCTGCGTATCTGGTGAGGGTCTTCAGGCTGGGGGCTCTGCAGAGTCCTGTGGTGATGCAGGGTGTCACCCAGCGAGGGCTGAGCAAGAGCATGTGCTAACACACTTCTTCCTTTCCCCGTAAAGCCCCCAGTCTACTACCCAATAACCCATTAACTCATTAGCCCATTGACCCACGAGTGGATTAATCCACTCATGACGGCATAGTCCTCACTATCCAATCACCTTTCAAATGCCATGTTGGGGATGAAGCTTCACTTCAGCTTTGCAGGGGACAAACATTCAAACTTTTGCAGCAGGCACCTCGTGTGAGTGTGGTCGCACAGCCTCTGTCCTTTTGTGTCTGGCTATTTCACTCAGCATCATCTCAGAGTTCATCCACGTTGTAGCACGTGTCGGAATTTCCTTTTTAAGGCTGCATAATATTCCACTGTATGCATGGACCACACTTTATCAATTCATCTGTCGATGGGTACATGGGTTCTTCCACCTCTTAGCTATTGGGAGTCATGCTGCCGTGAACACGGGTGTACAAGTGAATGAGTCCACTTCTGTTGCTTATAACACAATAATACCTGGAACCGGGTGGTTTGTAACAAAATGAAATTTACTGCTTACAGTTTCAGAGTCTGGGAAGTCCAAAGTCCAGGGAACACATCTGGTGAAGTTCTTCTTTGGTGGTGGTGACAGTGACCCAGGGGTCCCACATGGCAGAAAATGGCAGTGCAGGTAGAGAACTTCTCATGTGCTCTTCTTTTAAAGCCCTCAGAACCATGCCCGTGACCACCATTAAACCATTAACTTAATCACCTCTTCAAGGCCCCACCTTTCAATTACCATATTAGGATTTCCCACCCTCTCAGCACTGACACCGTGGGGAACGATCTTCCAACACATTAAGTTTTGGAGGCACACAATTCAATCCACTGCAACAAGGGTCTGTTGGAAACCTTGCTCTCCGCTCTCCTCGGCTATACCCAGAGTGGAATTGCTGGATCATCTGCAGGGGGCCCAGCTTAAGTTCTACCAGGCGCCACGTGCCTGCTGCACCCACTGCCAGCGGGTCACGGGGGACGTGCTTCTCCCCCACCCTGGCTGACACAGGGTAGGGCAAAGCCCTCTGGTTCTTGCTGGTCCAAATAGGGAAAACTGGCCTCTCCTGGTCGTCCCGTTGCACTGATCCTACACGTGATTTTCACAAGATTCTTCACCACTCGGGTCTCGCCTCTTCATGTGGTTAGTCCATCTCTCTGTTGACTGGAAGGCCTTCTCCCTACTTTTTGTCAGATTTCTTTATGTATTTTGCACACTGAGCCTCTGCTGCTTTCGTGCATTGCAAACGTCTCCAGTCGGTGGCTGACGTGCCTTTCACTGTTTCTGGTGCACAGCAGTCCTGAAACCTGAGCTCATAAACATCACCATTGTCCCTTGACTACTTTTGGAATCTTGGTTGGAAGGATATCCTGCCGTCCTCCAGGGTAATATTCGTGGCATTTACTTGCACCTGGGCCTTCAATGTATCTGGAGTTCAGGTTTCTGCAGGGAGTCAGCCAGGGATCTCACAGTCCTGCTTTCCCACCAGGAGACACAATGGCCTTGGCATCAGGATGAGGACCTCCCACCGTCTCGCCTCCCAGCACAGCCTGTTCTGAGCTGTGTCTGCCTGCACCTGCCACAACGCCACACTGCGTCTGTGACTGTGGCTCTGCACTATCGCTCCAATTTTCCACATGTGCTCAGTTACTGGAGTCCCTTCCAGGGAAATGTTAGAATCAGATATCTCTGAGGCCCCATGGGATTCTGATGCTCAGGAAAAAAAATTGTCAGGACACCCAGCGCTGGGTTTATATTACTTTTATTATAGAACTACTTTTAAGGCCTAATCAAATACCAGATATAAAAAGTATTCAGTGCATAAAAGTACACACTAATGCCAAATCAGACCCACGAGGAAATCTGGAAAACAGGAAAATTCACATGGGCAGCATTGTCTCCAGGAAGAGATGTGTCCACGGACAGGGCCTCTCTGGGAGGCCCTGCCCCACAGCGAGGCCTAGGCTGTGCCACTGCAAGGAGCTACCCCGCCAGGGCTCTGCATGAACTCCCTGGAGACCCTGAGCCTTTGCTTTTTTTTTTTTTTGGCAGTTGGCTGGTACAAGGCCCTTGACCTTCGTGTCATGACACCGCTCTCTACCCAACCGAGCTAACCGGCCAGCCCGTGCCTTTGCTTTCTGAGCAGCTGCACCAGCATCTTAAGTTCCCCTGTCCTCATGTCACGAGCCAGTGACTCATGCGTGGGCTTCTTAGAGTGCGTGTGGTCATGTTACAAGGCTTTAAAACGTGTGGGCTGGGGGTCTGCTTTCTGTTTCCACTCCAGTATCCTTTCCCTCCTACCAAGAGCAGGAAGCCCCTCCTTGGGGCCCCACCCTAGAATGCATTCCTGGTGTGACTGCCAATCACCTCCCCAAGATATGGGCAGGGGCCAGGTGGAGTCTTCCAGAACTGGGCAGAGTGACTGGTCCAAGAGAGGGCAGACATGGTAGGCCACTCCCTGCTCTGGACCCTCCCTCTGGGCTGCTTCTGGAGGCTTGCTGAGAAGAGCGAGGGGCTACCTGACACCTGCCTTCCCCAGGCTCCACCAGTCTTGGCAGGAGACAAGCATGGGCTTGTGGTGGTGCAGTCAGTGCCGAGGTGACATCCCCTGGACCCACCCCTGGCACATGGGAACAGAGGCACAAGGTAAGTCCGGCTTGGCGTGCTTGAGGGGAGCCTGTTCAGTCCCCTCCTCTGGACCCTCGCAGGCACCTGCTACTCCCTGTCTTTCCAATGTCCTGGGCATTGGAGCTGCCAACTTGGGCCAGAGCCTGCTTCCTTGTCCCATCCCCCATCTCCAGCCACAAACACTAATGCCCACCCATGGGTCTGTCATCCTCTGGCTAGACCCTGCCAGCCTGGAGGCAGACAGTGGACCCAGCTGCTCTGGTCCTCCCATCAGTACTGCTGACGTCCCATCCCAAGGCGAAGGCACCCTCGTGCCCCCAGCCCACTGCCCTGGCCTCAGCAGCCTCACATTTTAAGGACTGTGAGGGTCTGCATGAAGGGGGCTGGGGTCTAAGTTTCCAGACTCCACCCAGCCCAGCCTCGGTCAAAGGAGAACCAGCCTGAGCCATGCTGGGAAGAGGGCTGCATCTAGGCCCTGGGACGTAGGCCACCTGGAGGGCTGCCTCTGGTCTCTGGGCAGTGCTCCCACCCCCACCCTGAGGACTGTCTACAGGGCAAGGAGGGCTCCCCATGACACACATGCACACCTTGATAGAACCCCATCTCCCAGTCCGAGTGCCCACATCCCAGGCTCACGTGGTAGTCAGGCTGAGCTCACAGAGGGCACTCGGGGTGACCCCACATATGCAGGGTGTTCTCAGAAAGGAAGCACTGGGTGGACAGTGCCTCTGGTGCCCACAGGCTCTGAGGGATGGTCAGGACTGTGATGGGCAGAGAAGAGCTCTGGCACTGCGGGCTGAGGTAGGTGGAGCAGCTGCAGAGGCCTGGGGAGGCTCAGGAGCACTCCAAAAATGGGGTTCAGCAAGAAAAGCAGCAGGGGCGCCCAGACACTGGAGGCCCTGAGGCACCGCCAGCCCCATGGGACAGAAGTCCCCCAGGAACGGCTTCTTCCACTCATCCTTGGATCCTGGCATAAGCAAGTTCTAGAGACAGGAAAGGAAACAACAAAACCAGGGCTGGCTGGCTCAGCTGGTCAAAGTGCAGTGTTGTAACACCAAGGTCAAGGGTCTGGATCCCTGTACTGGGCAGTCAAAAAAAAAAACAAACAAAAAACCCCTCAAAATATATAAAGAACTTTCACAACTTCATAAAAAGACAAACAGCCCAATTTAAAAATGGACAAGGGCTGGCTGGTTGGCTTAGCTGGTTAGAGCGTGGTGTTGGTAACACCAAGGTCAAAGGCTCGGATCCCTGTACTGACAGCTGCCAAAAAAAACAAAACCTCTTCATTGGTGCATGACACCATGTCCTGTGATCCTCACACACTTTGTGTCTCAGGGTCTCCAAATAAAGGCAAAACCCCAGGTTCAAGGTCATTGTCACCCACTCTGGCAGAGCCCCGGGTGCCCCCTTTACCTGCCCCCCACCAGCATCACCATCGATGCATCGCGAACCTAAGCAGCACGCAGAGGATGCCCCAGTACTCCAGGGGCAGGTCCAGGAGCTCTGCCATGAAGACCTCAGATTTGCCCCCAGCAAGGCCTTGGGAGGAGGCTCAGCAGGCAGGATGGGGAGGGGACCAGTCCAACAGGTGCAGCTCTGGATACCCCCACCCTGGGGCCATGAACCCATATCAGTGAGATCCCTCCCCCCCCGCTGCCCTGGGCCACTGACCACACACCTGTTTGGTCACGAGGCCTTCTGTGCTCTGGCCCCAGAGGAGGAGCCACCTGCCCACTGCCGCCCCCACAGCAGCGTGATCACGTAGCCCCTCCCTCACCCGCCAGGGGTGGGGGGTGTGAGAGGCAGGGGGCCAGCCCATCGGAATAGGAAGCCACTCAGGACGGGAGCAGATGTGTCAGTGCAACCCGAGGGCACATGGGGTTGGGGCTGCTGGTCAGTGGTGAGGGCTCGACCCCAATCAATGTGATAGGGCCTTGGGGGTCACCCTGTCCTGTTCTCACCACTGTAGACAGGAGAAGACACAGAGAAGCAGGCCACAGGCAGACCCACAATACGGCTGCTGTTTGGCTGCTGTCCACACCATCCCGCCGCCCCCATGCAGGCCGCCCACCCTGGACTCTGAATGTTCCGCGGGACGTGCACCCTCACAGGCTCGCCCGTGCCGGGAGCCAGTGATGCTCACGCACACGCATGCTGCCCTGGACCGGGCTCAGCTGTGGTGTGGACTGACCAGCAGGCACTCTGCAATGTCCCAAGTGAACACTAGGGTGCATGCATACACGTGCCACAGGTATCGGGGCCACCCGCTTCCTCCTCCATCCTCTTCCTTAGAAACAGAGAGAAACAACTCCCCTAAGGAGGTGACAGCAGGTGCCACCCACAGCCCAGGGAGGAGCTGGCTCAACCAGCTCCAGAGCATTGGGGATGCCTTGGTGGCAGTGCGGGTGAGGCTAGGTGAGCAGGCAGACTCTCTGCTCTAACCCTAACCCCTCCAGCTCCCAGCTTCGATGCCCACAGACGTACACTTGTGTGGGACAGGACCCTCTGCAGGCCCAGAAAGCTCCCTGCATGCGTAGGCCCAGCCTGTGGTCTGACCTCAGGATTCTGGGTCCTCAAACACCTCCACGCACCAACATGGGGCACCGGGCTCAGGTGTCCTCCTCTCCTAGACCCAACCCTCGGCCCTGCCTGTGCCAAGAGCCCCAGATCCCACGTCACTCCACCCATGAGGACCCTACAGTGGGTGAGTGCAGGGTGCTCCTGACTGTGTTTGGGGGTAGTCAGGGCCTCCTGCTTTAGGCTGGGCTGGACAGGAGGCAGAAGCCAGTGGATTGAAAGTAGTGGGTGCCCAGGGAAAGCTCCTCACCCTTAGACTCAGCCACTTCAGCTGTTCCCAACCATGGTAAAGTGTTCTTAGCTAGAGCAGAGGCTGGTGGGACCTCCATACTGGCCACCCCCTTACCCGCCAACTTGGCCCCTAGACCTCCTCTGGCCTCCCTGCTCTTTCCAGTCAGGCTTTTTTTTTTTTAGTTTTGTGACTGGTAAGGGGATCGCAACCCTCGGCTTGGTGTCATCTGCACCACGCTCAGCCAGTAAGCGCACCGGCCGTCCCTATATAGGATCCGAACCCGTGGCGGGAGCGCCGCTGCGCTCCCAGTGCCGCACTCTCTCGAGTGAGCCACGGGGTCGACCCCCAGTCAGGCTTTAAAGGACTCTCTTCTACCTGCTGAGCCCATGCAACTGCAACCTAAGGAAAAACGCTTCAAACGCAGCTTGGCCCAACGACACCCCCGATTTTCTTCACCAAACCCAGCACCCCTGAGCCACCATACTCCCAGGAGCTCAGCCAAACCCGAGGGATCCTGGGTACCCCTCTGCCTCTTCCAACTTTCCTGGATAGGCGGAACCCACCCACACTCCCCCATGCCTGCGGTTCCCCGTCCCTGGTCTCCGGGACCTCCAGGGCCCCAGCCATCTGACCAGGGACCCACGATTCCTGGCCTACCCCCAGGGTGGGTTTCCAGGGGGCTTACTCTGAACCCCAGTTACATCTCTGCTCCCACCCTTCCACTGTCCCCATGCTCTTCTCATCTCTAACAAACCGCAGTCCCCTTTCCAGGAGGTGTGTGGTCTGGCCCCCACCCCAGGACATGAGCCCCACGGGGCAGGCACTGGGCCGGGCATCCCTGTGTTGTTTCCCCAGTACCCAGAGTTAAAACAAGAATCTTAAGAGGCTACCGTTTTGAACTAACCTCCTGCACTAGGCCCAACAGACCAGACTAAAAATCTAAAAGGAGTCGCAACCGCCAAAGTTGCACATCACCAAACCCAGATTAAGATGTTTGACCTTCTGGAAAATCAGGAGCGATAACAGCCAGTTTTCCGACCAGACCAGTTTAAATCTTCAAGGGCATGACACTGAAGTTCCCTCTGCTTTAATCCTAGCACAGAACCTGACGCTAAGTAGATGGTCACTCTCCCGTCCTCGTCTGTCTGTCCGCTCCTGGCAAGGACAGGACCTGAAATGACCATCTGCGTGTCCGATGTCTTCAGCCCGCTTTGTGTCCAGAGGGTCGCGCTCCCCCGCTCAGCTCCTCGGAACCCTCGCTCTACCCCTGGACGGTGGGCAGCCGAGTTCAGAGTCGCGGCCTTCACACTCCGTCTGTCGTCCTACGTCCTCCGGCAGGGTCGAAGCGGGCCAGGGGCCTGCTCGTGCGGCGGCGGCACCGGCCGGGGCGGACCCTCGAGCCTCCCTCCTGCGGCCCTGCGCCAAGCTCAGACGGCTGCGGGCCCTGAGGAGCCGGTGCAGCGCACGGTGACCGCGACCCTGACACGGGTACCCGTGCCCAGCGCCGCTCGCAGCCCCGCCCCCGAGCCGCCGCGGCACTTGACCCGAGGCTGCCCGTCCGCGCACCCCGCCCCTCAGCGCGCACGCCCCGCCCCTCAGCACGCACGCCCCGCCCTCACACAGCCGCCCCGCCCCTCAGCACGCACACCCCGCCCTCACACAGCCGCCCCGCCCCTCAGCACGCACGCCCCGCCCTCACACAGCCGCCCCGCCCCTCAGCACGCACGCCCCGCCCTCACACAGCTGCCCCGCCCCTCAGCAGGCTCGCACCGCGCACGCGCAGACAGAGCCGGGCCCGCCGCGCCATGGCGTCCGAGCGGCTTCCGAGCCGGCCCGCCTGCCTCCTCGTGGCCAGCGGTGCCACCGAAGGTGAGCCGCGGCCCAGGCAGCGAGTCCTTCCTCTCTCCCTCGGGGCAGCTGCTGCTCGGCACCATCTCGAGCCCTCGTCCCCGTCACGGCGGGATCAGCCCGGGGTCACGCCGCGGGGAGGTGGGGCCGGGGTCTCCCGCCGGAAGTCCGGCCCGGGAGTGTGGCCGGAGACCGGGGTCTCGCGCCGGAAGTCCGCGCCTCGACGTGGGCCTGGGGGTCGTGGGTCCGCGGGCTGCCGCTGCTCACCGGCGGCCCTGGTGGGAGCAGGCAGGGCGAGGAAGGGTCGCGCCGGGCCGGCCGTCCTCGGGGAAGCACGGTGAGGACGCGGGGTGGGGACAGTGCTTCGGGAGGGGGCTGAGGGCGGTGTGGTATGTGGACATCTTCCGGTGAGTGTGTTAATTGGTAAGAGAGAGTACAGATGAAAGTGAGGTGGAGAAGTTGGGTTCTACGTTTTAAAAAACGTAGAAGGATGTGTATTACACCACCTAAAGAGATGCAGCGGTCGCGGTGGGCAGGGCCGTGTGCTTTTCCTGGCGGGACCCCCGTCCCTGGCAGCCTGGAACCTTCTGGATTGGGTGTGTGGTCGAGTTGTTTTTTGAAAGGGCCTTTGATGGACAGAAGGGAGCTGGGAACACCGTGGTGGGAGGGGCAGAATCCTGTAGCCCTTGTGAGGAGAGGGAGCGTGAGTGTCCCCCCTGGGGGTGTGCGGAGGAGCCAGGACATACCCTACTGTCCGGGACACTCTTGCCGCAGCCCCACCTCCATGGGGACAGGCTCTGCTCACTGCCGCCCTTCCCTGGCTGAGCTCGGGGTGTGGGCGTGGGGGCCTCTGTCTCTGATGGGTCAGGGAGTGGGTGAGCTGAGTGTGTGGGAACCTGACACTTATGTTTACTTTCCGGAAAGGCCTCTAGTGGCCATGTGTGAGGGTGGGGTGAGGCTTGGGCGGAGGGTGGGGGTAGGGTAGGGACAGTTGAGGTGGGCTGGGTTCTGTCCCTAATTCTGGCTGGGGGATGGGAGGTGGAGGGGCCAGGCTGGGGTGAGAGCCCACCCTGGGGGTGCAGGGCCACTGGTTGGCTTACACCCTCTGACCTTCTGTCTTCTGGACCCAAATGGTGGCAGCCCCAGCCCCAGGGCTGGGGGAAGTGGGCTGCAGGATTGGGGAGAGGGGCTGCTCCTCGGGGTGGTTCTGAGACCAGGAGCAGCCCGGGGAGTCTGGGCAGCTCCCTGCCTCCTGCCTCTGGGGTGGGCACTTTTGTTGTCATGTCCACGCCCACCAGGGACTTTCTCCTTCAGGTGTGTCTGCCCAGTCCTTCCTCCACTGCTTCACGCTGGCCAGTGCTGCCTTCAACCTGCAGGTAGCCACCCCAGGGGTAAGTCCAGCCACCCCCACCCCACACACACTGGAAGCTCAGGGTCCCCACTTCTCTAGGGGCAAGGCAGATGGCTTGGGGTGGGGGGGGTCTGTAGCCAAGCCCCAGTAGCTTCCTTAAGTCCTGGGCTCTGACCCCACTCTTCCCGTGGGTCTGCGAGCAGCAGATGAGGCTAGGCCCAGCGTGAGGACGTGCACGGATGTTTCCACTGGAGGAATTCTCGACCCTCTGGCATGGGGCCCAGGAGTGTCAGACGTAGATAGGTCACAGCAAGGATGGCTTTTGTGTGTATCCCTTTGCACATTTCCAGGTCACCTCCAAGGTGGGTGGGATAATTGCTGCTGCTTTATAGGCAGGGGATTGAGGACTAGGAGGGAGTGGGGGTGTGGGGGAGCCTGCGGCTAGACCTCGGGGTGTGCCGATATGGATGTGGGATGGCGCTGGGCTCACACAGGGGTCTGGCCCACTGGTCCCTCCTCAGCTGTGGTCCTTTGTGCCTGGCCCTGCCTGGTGGCTGCTGGGACAGGCTCGTCTTTATGGCACAGTGGCCGCAGGAGGCCTCTGCCCGGGGATGCCGTGAGCGTGTCTGGGCAGTCAGTGCCTTTGTGGCCCAAGGGGCTGCCATGGGGTTACAGATCTCAGTGTTTCCAGTCTCCTGTGAGCCGTCAGCAGGGACATCCTGTCGCTGACACTCGGCCTTCGGGCTCTGCTCCTCCAGGGGAAGGCTATGGACTTCGTGGACGTGACCGAGAGCAGTGCGCGCTGGGTGCAGGACTTCCGCCTCAAGGCCTACGCCAGCCCCGCCAAGCTTGAGTCCATCGATGGTGGGCCGGGACCGCTCCCCACCTGAGGACATACCCCTCCCCTGGGACAGGGCGCCTGAGACCTTGGGGGTTCAGGGGTTTCACATGGGTTTTGGGGTTTCAGTGTGCTCCTTAGTTCTGCTCTGAAGCCACCCTGCGGCTTCCTGCAAAGCTGTGACCATTCAAGGCTGCCCCTCATCCCACATCCTAGGCTCCTGAGTTCCCAAGCTCTTCTGAGGAAGAGAGGGGGTGGACCTGGAGACTGGGGAGTCGGGCTGGCCCATTGGAATCCTGCGGGGCCCTCGGGAGTGCAGACCATGTAGAAGTGCCAGGTGATACCACCTGGCAAGAGCAGAGAGGAGACCAGCTGGTCCCTGTGGAGGGTCAGCCCTGGCTGTGCCTTTGGGCCTTGTTCCGCAGGGGCCATTGCTCTGCGATTGAAGCATGGTCTGTGGTCTTCACACAGGTGCCCGGTACCACGCCCTCCTGATCCCCAGCTGCCCTGGGGCCCTGGCCGACCTGGCCAGCAGCGGGTCGCTGGCCCGTATCCTGCAGCACTTCCACTCCGAGAGCAGTAGGTGACCCCTGGGACTCAGGGGCCAGGGTGGACATGCACATTCACAAGAAGTGCGTCTCCAGTGGAGGAGAGGAGGGAAGATGCTTGGGGAGGGGTGGGGTTGTGGACCTCTGCTCAGGCCACCACAGTGGCTGTGTGGGGAGGACCGAGGGCAGTAAATGTTGGGTCATTTCACGAGCCAGACAGGGAAGGTGTAGAGAGCCTCAAAGATTCTGACCACTCTGCCGTCCACACGCACCAGGGAGGGACCACCCCTTTGTGCTCATCTGGTCACTGCCCTGATGACCTCTATGGTGGCTCTCGAGGGAGCTGGTGGCTGTGCCTTCATGGCCCCTCCACGGCAGGGAGGCATGGTGCTGGCCTGGTGCCTGGTGGGCAAGTGCGGGGCTTGAGACTGCAGGGGCTGGGAAGAAGGCTGCCCTGGCCAGGGCAGGGCTGTGATGCACATGGGCGGGGCTCACACAGGGCACAGTGTTCTTTGTCAGGGGAGTGGGGCCTTCCGCCCCAGCTGGGCCTGGACAGGCAGCAATTGTCCATGGCCACCCTAGCCGTGGGGACGGTGCCAGGCAGCCATTGGGGAGGAGCCAGGCCACCGAGGGCCGTTGCCATGGCTCTGCTGTGCAGCTGGAGCCGGTGTCAAGGGGAGCGGTGGCTGTGTCATGTCCTGGGGTTTGGTGAACAGACCTGGAGCAGCTTTGGGACTCTCTTCGCTGTGCATGTTTCTCAGGCACCAAAACCTGAGGGGATTTGGGCCCTAAGCCAGAGCCTAGTTTGGAAGCAACAGCTCAGGGTTTGTCCCAAGAGAGAAGGGTGGCTTGCAGGGCGCTCCATGGTGGGGTAGGGGTGGTCCAGAGCCTCAGGCCCGCCTTGCGGTGTTGCTTTCAGAGCCCATCTGTGCTGTCGGCCATGGCGTTGCTGCCCTGTGCTGTGCCACCAGCGAGGACAGGTCCTGGGTGTTCCGTGGCTACAGTCTGACTGGGGTGAGTACCTCGCAGGCAGAGGCCAGGGTCCTGGGTCAAGTACCACCTGGAGCAGATTCCCTTGGCACCGGGGCCGTTGGCACCATCTCCCTGCTGTCCCCATATCTCCAAGGCTACTTTGTTCTCTTGAATTGAGAGCATGTATCTCGTGACTCGGGGCACCTGGGACCAGAGCTGTCTGTCAAGCATAGGCCTATGAAAGCAGTGGCGGAGGCATGGGCAGGCTGGGGGCCCTCTTTTGTTTTTCTTTTGGTGGCTGATCAGTACAGGGGATTTGGGCCCTAAGCCAGAGCCTACTCTTGAAGCACCAGTTCAAGATGTGTCCTGAGGGAAGAGGGTGGCCTGCAGTAATAGGGATTGGGGACCTTCTCAGACATGCCCATGGGTGGAGGTGACTGTTGTTGCCCAGACAGGCATTGTGGAGGGCTCTGTCCCCCGAGGCTGGCAGTCCTCTGTGCCGCCTGCTCTGCCCCTTGACAGCCTGGGACGAGGACGGGGACTCCACAGCCTTCGCATGTGCCAAGTGGTGCTAAGAGCCTGGTGAGGCATTTCCTTGGGGACATTAGCCCCTACAGATGTGAGGCCTGAGGGCAGCGAAGTGTGGACTGTGTGGGAGCAGCAGGTGCAGAGGCTGAGGTGGGGATGGCCGCGAGCCTGCTGCCCTGGGGACGCCAGCTTTCACTGCAGGAAAGTGGGAGGCTGGTAGGTGAGGCTCCCCACTCGGATTTGACCTGCCTGGCCCCTGGGGCCAGCCTCTGGGACAGGGCGGGAGCTGGGCAGGGTGGGCGGGCTTGGCTCAGGGGCTCCTCCTGCAGCCCTCTGTGTACGAGCTCGTCAGGGCACCCGGCTTCGCTCGCCTGCCACTCATCGTGGAGGACTTCGTGAAGGACTCAGGCGCCTGCTTCAGCGGTGAGCCTGGGAGGTGCCCCCCACTCACAGGAGACAGGGTGAGGGCTGCCTGCTGCAGCCTGGGGGGAGCCAGCCAGGCCAGCCTCCTGGGTGTGTCTTTCGTCCCCCATGGTCAGTGGCTCAGACCCAGGCAGGCTGACCTACCTGCTGACTGCAAGAGCCCACCTGGAGCTCAGGACCCCTCTCCGTGGGTGGGCTGGGACTTGGGGCACCGGCTGAAGCCTGTGCCCTCGCGGCTCCTCAGCCAGCGAGCCTGACGCTGTGCATGTTGTGCTGGACCGCCACCTGGTCACGGGCCAGAACGCCAACTCCACTGTCCCCGCTGTGCAGAACCTGCTTTTCCTCTGCGGCAGCCGGTGAGGACTCCGGGGTAGGGGCTGCGGGTGGTTCCTGCCTCGTGACCTGCCCTTGTGCTGGTGCCCAAGCCTTGACCAAGTGACCGTCCATAGGAAATGAGCCTGCTGGGTGGACACAGCTGCCTCGAGACAGCCCAGGCATCCCCAGAGGCAGCTGGACTGCAGCCTCCTTCCTCCTGACGAGAGGCCCTTGATGACAACCCGGCCTGGCCCCGTGGGGTTGTTGGAGGCTCCAGGAATCAGCCCTAAGGGTGTCAGCGCTCATGGAGGGGCCAAGCCCCGTGATTCCCAGCATCTCCTCCTCTGGTGGGAATGGAGACCAGGGCCCTGGGTGCCAAGGGCACCATGCTGGCTGCTCAGTGGTCCTCTGGAATTCCGAGTTGAGTGTTCCAGAGAGAACTGGTTGGAGTGCTGAGAACACTCACAGGCCCTGCTGTGGCCTGCCCTCTGCCTGCCCATCCCATTAGCCTTGGTTGGGTGCAAGGACCAGCTGGCTGGAGCTTGTGCATGACTTCTTGCCTGGCCAGAAGTGACTGGAATATTCTGGTAACCACAGCCCCCAGCCCATAAGCTGGCTGGTACTGGCTGCACTTTCCTGCTGAAGAAATCTGCCCTAATTTAACCCTTGCCTGCTGCGTGGTTTCAGAACCTCATGGAGGCCCCATATAAGCACTGGGGGTGGTACTGGGGGCACCTTGGGGTGGACACAGCGATGTTACCCCATCCCATCTACGTACTGGGAGAAATACGTTTAGTGGGAAATGTCACTTGCACCGCCGTGTCTTAACCACAAGAGAGTACTGCTTCTGGGTTGCAGCAGCCACTGCTGTGAAGAGCAGACACGGCTGCTGGCCCGTAGGAGGCGCTGGCACAGGTGGCAGTGAGTCCTTGCCTCTCAGGCCTTGGACAGGCCTTTGCTGGGGCCCGAGGTGGCTGTCGGGCCAGTTGGCACCTGCCCTGGGCTGCAGCCCTCTGGCGAGCTGCCCATTGGCCCCAGAGTATGGCCTCCCGGGAGGCTCAGGCTCGCTTGTCCCCTACCCCCTAGTTTGAATCTCCCTTTCTCCTACCCTCCTCCCCATCTTGGCTTGACTGACAACCACGGCCATTCCCTGACACCAGCATGGCTCCCGGTGCCAGTGAGCCCCTTCGTGATCATAAAACTGTTCAGTGAGGAAAATTCAGAACCAAGTGGAAGAAGGAAACAAGGCAGCCCCATCCCACCCTGAAGGCCGTGTCCTTCCAGCCTCGCGTGTCTGCAGACCAGCTCAGGAAGGAGCTTGCTCAGCACTGCTGTGGGGCCTTGGTCTGTCCCGGTCTTCCCTTATCACGGTGTGGTGTGGACATCTCTGGATGGAAACTTATTTTTTAAAAAATTAAGATCATGGGGCCGAGCCCGTGGCGTACTTGGTAGAGTGCTGCGCTGGGAGCGCGGCAACGCTCCCGCCGCAGGTTCGGATCCTATATAAGAATGACTGGTGCACTCACTGGCTGAGTGCCGGTCACGAAAAAACGACAAAAAAAAAAAAAAAAAAAAAAATTAAGATCATGCTTTAATGTCTTAGTCCGTCAGGCTGATACAACAAAATACCGTAAACTAGATGGCTTATAAACAACAGAAATTTATTTCTCATGGTCCTGGAGCCTAGAAGCCCAAGATCAAGGCACCAGTAGATATGGTGTCAGGAGAGGGCTGCTTCTTGGTTCATGGGAGGCTGTCTTCTCCTCACCATGTCCTCATGTGGTGGAAGGGGTGAAGGGGGTCTGTCTTGGGGCCTCTCCATAAGGACTAATCCCATTTGTGGTGGCTCCACCCTCATGACCTACTTACTTCCCAAAGGTCCCACCTCCTAATTCCATCACTTGGGGGTCAGGTTTCAGCATAAAAGGATTTGGGGGACATACTCAGACCTCAGCAGGGGAGATCATGAAGGACTCACAAAGCAGTTGTGAGCCCCTCCGAGGGGCCGGGTCAGTGCTTGAGTGCAGAGCTCCAGGCCAAAGCGCCTGTGGCTTTGAAGTGGTGAGGTGGGCTCTGACAAGGGGCCTGCCCCCCAGGCGGGGGAAGAGGAGATCAGGGGGACAGAGACCCCTGAAAGGCAGCAGCAGGGTGGGCAAGGATTTCCCCTTATGCCCACGTGTTTTAAAACAAGACTCCTCGTCTACTCAAGAGAAATAGAAACAGCCTCATAGAAATGGTACATGACGTCCACAGCAGTATTCACAATACTGAATGGGTGAATTGTAGTTTCTGTGCAATGGAATGTTATTACCAATAGTTTTAGTATTGATACTAGCAGTGGAGTGTCCTTTAATAATGGGTAATGCTGATTCCACAGAGTGGAGTATTATTTGGCCATAGAAGGAATGACGTTCTGATAGGTTGTACAACATGAGTGGGTCTTCAAGACATCAGGTCTCAGCATGAGGGTCTCAGGCAGTGGCCTGGTGGTCGTCTGCAGGTGGGGGTAGGGGCAGACGGGCATGCACAACTGACATGTACCAAGGTTGTTGATTCTTACCACAAGTGGGTAGGCTTTGTGAGTTATAGCCACAAAGTCCTCTGGCACCCAGAGCTGGCCTCCATCCCTGCAGACGCTGGTGCTGTCGAGGTTGGGAGCCAGAGACCCTTGACATCCCCTCAGGACAAAGCCCACTGAGCAGCTCAGGGTGAGAGGCCCGGGCTCCTGTGGGAAGCCTTGGTTCACCCCTGCTGAGGGCGAGGGGGCCCAGCGGAGGCAGGGTGTGTGCAGAAGGCTCTGCCCACTATGCTCTGGGGTACCCCAGCCTCAAAAAGCGTTACCCCAGCAGGCCTCGGTGTGATCTGGGCCTGAGAGTGGTGGGGAGCCCTGTGCAGGCCTTGGCCAAGAGGCAGTGGCAGGTTAGCTAGACTGAGCCGGGGGGCAGGAGGTGCCATCCCCGCCTGCTGCTCTGCCCCAGGGCTGCCCCACTCAGCACCCTGCACAGGGGGCCAGGGCAGGCAGATGCCTGGGTCTGAGGTGGAACAGCTCTTGGTGGGTTTGGGGAGAAGCTGGAGCTACCTCCTGTGAGCCAGAACTGCTCCTGCATTTGGGGAGGGGGCTGGGACACCACTCCAGACCCTCCCAGGTACTCCAGACCCAGCAAATGGGGGACTCAAGGTGGACGTGAGGCTGAGGGGCACCCAAGAATGCCCTGGAGCAGGGCGGGGGGGGGGCCTGCTGGCCTCTAGGGGGCCTGGGGCACTCCATGTCCACACCTGGGAGGCTGGGCAGATGAGGGACCTGGAGCCCCCATGCCCCAGGAAGTCTGACCTTGACTGTGTATCCCTCCCTCACCCGCCCTGTAGTGTCTCTAGAACAGAGGCTACCCCGTGGACCTTCCACCACCTCCAGCAAGCCTTTCCCAGTTCAGCCTGTGGCACACAGAGTTCTGGGGCAATAAAAGTGTCTTTGCAAAGTGGGCCATGCCTCACCCTCTGGGTTTCAGACTGGCATGTGTGTGTGCTGTGCTGTTCCCACAAGGGGGCGCCACTACCCTACACAGGAACCTGGGTCCTGTGGGAGGCCCTGCCTGGGGCCGCTTGTCTCTCCAACAGGCATTGCACCTGTCCACCCTCTGCCCCCAACTCCACCAGTGCACCCTACAAGCCTGGGTGTGTCAGGGATGCCAGCCACAGAGCAAATGCCCAGAAGATCCCCACCTTCAAAGCCAAAGGCCTCCTGGCCTGGGTTTCCAGGTTGCAGCCCAGTGGTGGGGTGGGCAGTATTCATGCTAAGACAAAGCCTGTAACTGCCTGGTCACCCTGACAGGGCCCTCATGGGGGCTCTTGACCCCCACTTCCCAGTCCCAATCCAGGTCACAGCCAACAGCTGGGGCGGCTGATGCTGAGGGGATGGAGACAGCAAAATGACACGGAGCACAAGAAAAGTGACTGCTTTAATACATTAGGCAAAATTTTACATAAAATCAGGAATCCATGATCTGTCCCCTGCTCCAACGGGTAAAAACAATGCAAGACTCGTCACAAGCTGTGTGCAATCAGGCCCCAACGTGAAGACAGCACGGGTGTGCTCCAGCCTCAGGTACTGCGCTACTTCCCATTCTCTGCACTGAACATGCGCTCCTGGAAACAAGCATGGGATGAGAGCCACATGGTCGGCCCTGCGTGCAGAGGCCTGGGACAGGCCTCGGGACTGCACCACAAGTGGTCATCACACAGGCCAGAGAGGAGCCAGGACCCACTGAGTTCCAGGAACACCACTGGGCTCCAAGTGCCCTGTCCCAGGCAGGCCCCTCGCTGGGCAGCACAGAAACAAGGCCTGTGGCTGCCCACACAGAGCACTCACCGTCAGCATCCGCTCCAGCTTCACGGCATCGGCAGCAAACTTTCGGATCCCGTCGGAGAGCTTTTCCACGGCCATCTGGTCCTCGTTGTGCAGCCAGCGGAAGGCCTTCTCATCCAGGTGGATCTTCTCCAGGTCACTGGCCTGGGCTGAGGGAGATGTGCACCACTGCCAACCACGCCCACCCCAACCCCCCAGGCTCAGAGCTGTCCCTGGGCCTTTGTGCCTGGCATCTCCCACCAGGGCCAGCCTTTAGCCCCACAAGACTCATGTTGGAGGTGGGACTTGGGCCTGGAGCAACACAGCCAATGATCTGAGCAAGATGCATTAGGAGAACCAAGCCCTCTGCCCAGCCTCCCCTGTCTCCTGAGCAAGCTTGCCCCTTGGATGGCAGGATCCTCAGTATCACCCCAGGGGGCAGGGTGGCAGGGCTATGCCAGCCTCACCTACGCAGTGACCAAAGCCAGGCACCAGGCCTTACCCGCTGTAGCTGAGAGCACAGGTGCCAGCTTGGCGTTGTCCTTGAGCAGCTCCCCCAGGAGCTTGGGCGAGATGGTGAGGAAGTCGCAGCCCGCCAGTGCCTTGATCTGGCCTGTGTTGCGGAAGGAGGCGCCCATGACAATGGTCTTATAGCCAAACTTCTTGTAGTAGTTGTAGATTTTGGTGACGCTCTTCACCCCTGGAAGGAAAGCAAGCCGTGTCCAAGATGGTGCAGGCAGAGCTGCCCACCATGCCCACTCTCCCAGCGCCCCCCACTGCAAGACCCTAAGCCGCCATCCCAGCCTGACCCCACACCAACCCTGCGCCTCTGCATGACCCCGCACTAACCCCATGCCTCCAGCTCGGCTCTGATGCCGGCAGATCCCACTTGGGGAAGTGGCATGCCTCATCAGAGGCTCTTCCTGCCTCTGAGCTGCACCCCTTACTCCGTTACCTCAAAGGGCAGCTCACCAGGGTCCTCCAGGGGCTCGTATGACTTCCTGCCCGTGTTTGCCACGTGCCAATCAAGGATGCGCCCCACGAAGGGGGAGATGAGTGTCACGCCCGCCTCGGCGCAGGCCACGGCCTGGGCGAAGGAGAAGAGCAGCGTCATGTTGCAGTGGATGCCATGCTGCTCCTCGAGCTCCCTGCAGGGACAGGCACGTGAGCACAGCCAGGGGCACCCACCCTGGGCCAAAGGCTGCTCCGACACTTGCTCTGTTAACCCACAAAGGTGCTCATGATTTCTTAACTGAAACGGCAGGAACAGGGTCATCCTGTTGTTAAGAAAAAATCTGGAACTCTCAGCAGGGCTTTATCTGGGTAGTGGGCTGCAAGTGAGTGGAATTTTGTCATACCCACGTCACACATCAGGGACAAAGGCAAGAGCCGTCCTGAGTGCCACACACCTGGGACTGCCCAGAAGCGCCTGGTTCTCACCTCATCACAGAACTCGCCGGGCTCGGCTCCCTGGCTTAAATCATGGAGTCATCTGACCACAGTCCCATCCCTGTCCTGTGCCACCCTAGCCATTCCTGGGGCCACTGGCAGCGAGCCCATGATGCACTGGCCTCTCCTGAAAGGAGCCCCTTGGCCACACTGGGCTCCCTGCCTGATGCCCAGCCCAGTCCACTGTGGACGTCCTAGGGTTGATCCCCACGGACAGAGCAGTGCCCACACTCTGCCATGTGGCCAGAGCATGGGCTGCCACAGCCAAACCTCCCCTCAGGCCCCTCCAGCCACAAGTTTCCTCCCCAGGGGCCAGCTTCAGAGGTGCCTCTGCCACGGGGCCACACGGGTGTTCAAGTGCAGCTGCAGAGCTGACACCATACTAGGGGACCGTGGATAGCACTGCTGAGGTGGAAAACAGTCTGCAGCAGCCCCACTGGCCAAGCACCGCACTACTGCGTCACACAGCAACTCACTCCTACGCACACACCCACAAGAAACGAAAACATACAGCCATAAGAAAGAATGCAGCATCGACACGTGCAACCACACGGGTGAACCTTGAACACATGAAGCTCAGTGAAAGAAGCCAGACACAAAAAGCCACATACTATAATTCCCTTTACGTGAGGTGTCCAGGACAGGCCAGTCCACACAGTCAGCAGATCAGTGGCTGCAGGCAGGGTGTGGCAGTAGGACATGCTAACACGCTAACACACGCACACGCACACAAAACACCTCAGTGACACAAGTTACTCAAGCATAGCTAGTGCTGGCCACTTCTGGGTGAGAACATCAGAGGAATTTTACTTTGTTTTTTATATTTTCTATTTCTTCTGTCTCGGCATGTATTTTATATAACAATAGTTTACTTTTTAAAAAACCATGTAAATTTAGGCCAGCATTGATCAGGACAGAGGACTGAGAGACAAGACCTGCAGGTGTTAACTGGAGGCTTTCCTTTCTGCTGCATGGGCTAGGATGGCACTTCCTGGGAAAGCCTCTGTAGCCAAAGGCCAGCAAGCAGAGGCAGGCCCTGGAGCAGAGGATAGACCTGGCAGCGGCCGAGCTGTAGGCTGCTATCCCCCTGTCTGACCATCCCCAGGACAAGAGGGTCAAAGTCATCTGATGCCTTGCGGACCCTGCTCCCAGAACAAGGCAGAATCTCTGACAGCTCCCTCCTCGTGGGGGACACTTACTTTCCAGCCTGGATTCCTTCCCAGGTTGATGATAACTTTATAAGAATTCTGTCCTTGCTGATTCCAGCTTCCTTGTACAGCTCAATGAGGCGCCTGGCTCGTGCCACCATTGCATCCTTATCAAAGGAGAGCCTGTGAAAGCAAGGGAGCACATTCCCCTCAGCGACACCCCTCACATCAGCAGGACACCCGCCAAGGAAGAGCATGTTGGTTGTGGGGTGCCTGGCTGAGTCAGGTTGAGCACCGTAAGCAAGGACCCCAATCCCCCCCCGCCACCGTGCCCTAGCTTGAGGTGTGCAGAATGACTCGGGAGCAATTCAGAACCCAACCTCACAACCATAGTTCCTTAGCACGATCCATAGGCTGGGATTTTTATACAAAAACACAAGCTGGAGATCAGCAGCGAAACAGGGAGCTCCAAGTCATCAGTACCGACTGTGGGAGAGTTCGGAGAGGAAGGAACCTCATCCCAGGCACTCTTCACACCCCCACGGAAACCAGGGGCGGGACACCTGCTCATGCTGCCTCTCTGCTGTGGGAGGAAGCATCCCTACCTCGCATCCACTTCCGTGGACACACGGCCAGGAATCTTCTTCAGTATTTCTGCTCCGAACAGCACAAAAAGTTTGTCAATAGCATTTTTAATCTGGTCCTCTTGTGACCTGAGATTCAAAGGAAGAAAAACTAGGTTAGAAGTTTGTGAGGATTATTTTTTTCTATTTTGGCAGCTGGTGGGTACAGGGATCGAACCCTGGGCGTTGGTGTTATCAGCACCAGCTCTAACCAACGGAGCTGACCAACCAGCCCCTCCTGAGGTTTAAGTGCACAACATTCTTTTTTTTTTTTTTTTAACTTATTTGTCAGTTTTATTTTTATTATTTACATATTTATTTTTATTGGAACACAGTTGATTGTACATATCTGTGGAGTACAGCCGTGAATACCAATGCCTGTGTGCAATATGTGATGCTCAAATCTGGATAATTAGTATATTCAACATTACAAAATCTCATCAATTTTTGTGGCCCTTTATCCTCCTTTTTTTTTTTTTTTTTTTCCGTGACCGGCGCTCAGCCAGGGAGTGCACCACTCATCCTTATATAGGATCTGAACCCGCGGCGGCGGGAGCGTCGCCGCGCTGCTAGCGCAGCACGCAACCGAGTGCGCCACGGGCTCAGCCCCTTTTATCCTCCTTTATCCCTCTTCCTCTCCCACTAAGTGCACAAGAGCCTATAAAAGAAATTACTCCTTTGCTAAATTTCCTCTCCCTATGTTTTTTTCTTTGAAAACATTTCATTGTGTTGAAATACAAGCTTTGCATCTTAACCATTTTTCTATGTGTAGTGGCATTTAAGTTCATTCAGCGTAGTGGCATTAAGTACACACACGATGCTGTGCAACCATCCACCTCCAGAACTCTTTTTGTCATCCCAAACTGGATGCCTCTATCTTTTGGCACTTGCAAAAAATTATCTTTCAATCTCTTTGAAGTTGCCTGGGCAGGTCACAGGTGAAGTGCATGATGCTGTTCCAAAATGAACCCCTATTCGAAGGCCCTCACCAGTCCACTGCAGCCAAAGCTCGCGGGTATAACTCATGGTTGGCCAGATGCAGGAGTAGGCCCCATCTGGTGTCACCCACCCAGCAAAGGCACCACCATCATCTAATTCCAGGAGCGCTGAGGCCTCGCTGATGACACGGGGGGTGCACCACCACCACAACAGGAGGAAAAGGGAAGCTAGCTAAAATGGGGGAGGGTGTGCACAGGGCACAGCAGGAGCCAGATGCAGTGTCCAGAGTGCCTATCACCATAGTCATAGACCTGACCGAAGTAGGCAACAGGAAGGGGCACGCTCCACATGGGCCCACACTGCCTGCTGCCTCCTCAGCTGTGCACTGTCACCCTGAAGAGAATTTAAAATGACAGCTAGTAAATGCACATCCAAGGACATGAAGAGTAGGTGTGTTGCCTGGGTGAGGGAGCGGGAACCTGCTGCAGAAGGTGCCAGAATCCAGTGACAGCTGCATCACTGCATAAATCTACCAAAACCCACTGGACTGAGCACTGAGATGGTGAATTTTACTCCAATAAAGCCATTAAAAAAAATAGTGAAATGACAGAAGGCAGACCAATGGTTGCCAGAGCTGGGGAGACTGATTACAAAAGGGGAGGAGGAACTTGTGGGGTGCTGCAAATGTTCTGCGTCTTGACTGGGGGGGTGTTTATAAGGATGTACACATTGACAAGACTCTCTGAACTACACATACAATGGGTGCAGTGTACTCCGTGCAAACACCACTTTCTTAAACAAAAAGGACAGCTTTCCTTCCTTGAGTTCAAGACATTTGAGAACTAAATTTCAGTTAGGGAGGGAAACAAGGCAAGCAGATGAGCACAGGAGCCTGGTTGGGACCCCCAGGCTGCGGGCACTCACCCATCCAGCTTCCTGCCGTAGGCGATGGCCTCCTCCACCAGCTCCTGGTAGGCGGGCATCTGTGCCGCAGCCAGGATCAGAGATGGGTTGGTGGTGGCGTCCTGGGGCTTGAACTCATCGATGGCTGGGGAAGTAATTTTTGAAAGCAGGAAGTAAGTGCGGTGCTTGCCTCCACCAGACATCCATGGGCCCCTGTAAGCCCCAAGGACATCAGCAGAGCTGACAGTGTTTCCAAAGTAGGGTGCAGCCACACCCCCTCACACCTCCATGGCAGAAGGTTGGCCAAGAGGAGGCCGTTTGCACAATGACAAAACACCAACCAAGGCTACATGCCTAAAGATCACATATGCCCCTGCAAGAGCTGAATGACAGAGAACACAGGCTTCCTGCAGCCAAACCGCCACAAGAGGCGCTGGTTCCAAGTCAGTGACAGTGACTGCTTGCTGCTTCTTTAAACTTCTCCAGTAGCCGACCCAGGAATTCCAAGAAGCCAGCGGGGCTGAACCTGCGTCTCGCTGACCAGGCTGTCCACATGGAAGGGGGATGTGAAGGGCTGGCAAACAGGCACAACATTCATCAAACTGCCCATCGTTTCAGATCAGTGGTTCAGTAAGTTATCTGGCAAATTAGTATTTTCAAATGTATTTTGATGACAGAACTATAGAGATAGAGAACCCATCAGGGGTTGCCGGGGCATGGCGGCCCTCAGGAGCACAGGGGGCTGTGACAGGGACCACTCTGCATCCTGACTGTTGTGGTGGTTACACGATCTACACGTTACGAAACTGCCATATAGACCCTCCACCCCAATGCCACCTGGAAAGGGGGGAGCCCTGAGCAGGTCTGCAGTCTGCAACAGTACAAGTGCCCACTTCCTGGTTTGGACACCATGCCATGGTCACGTAAGATGTCACCACTGGGGGACGCCGGGTGAAGGGTTCATGGGACTGTATGGGCTAATTTTGTAACTTCTGTGAGTCCATAATTATTTCAAAATAACAAGTTAAGAAAAAGTGCTCTGGCATGGTGCTGGTATGCGAGTGCCAGAGTCCACTGAAAACAGCGCATCTCATTGTATAATATCACCCCTTGATAAAGCTGGCTTTCGGTAAACTGCTTCCACCACAATTAAAAACAAAACCAAGACCCATCAAGTTCAACAGATGGGGGTCAGGCTCCAGGGACCCTAAAACTGAACATGAAATGGAGGGGGGTATTGTTCTGGGAAGAGCATCCACAGCTTCGATTACATTTTCAAAAAGGCCTGCGACCCCTGCCCCCCACGGAGTTAAGAACTTTCACTTCACAGGGCCCGTGGCTCACTCGGGAGAGCGTGGTACTGACAACACCAAGTCCAGGGTTAAGATCCCCTTACCGCTCATCTTTAAAAAAATAAAAAAGAACTTTCACTTCACAAAATATAGATCATAAACCTGATGCACTATTTACAACTACACAACATTTATGAATATAAACTATTCACAAATGCGTTTTTAATAAAATTAATATTCATTAAGAAAATAAAAATGTCAGCAGTTGGGTTTAGAGACTTCTTTAAAAAGAAAAAAAAAGGCACAAAAAGCACTGCCCAGGTCCCTTCCTGGTACCGGCCTTGGGAAAACCCAGGTTATGGGCCTCACATTGCCAGAAGGTGTAGTGGAGGTGACATCAGCACCATCTGCTCTTGCTGGTGGGCAGCCAGCAGGGAACACCGCGGACAAGGGCTCTGTCCACTAAGCGAACATTGCAAATTTTTCTGAGCGCTAAGAAGGGAAAGAGCCGAGGAGCAGAAACACGTACAGCCACTTTCCCAACACTCTCTTATAGTTGTCTTTCCAAAAAGGTCTGGACTGCAAGGGGCAGGGTGAGAAGGACCTCACAGCCCCAGCTCGGGATGCCCACAGCACGGAGGGCTTCCACAGGCCCGGGGTCTTGTCCGAGGGGGCGGCGCACGCTGCCAGTGTGCCAGGCCAGCGGCCAAACGTGCCTCGTCACCCTCCTAGGCTCTGCTAGATCAACAATGCCCTTACTCAGTTACCCAAGAGGAACGAAAGCCTGTTTCTCAAGTCACCGTGAGAAAGCAGAAAAGAGGAAGCGACTTCCGCATTAGGTGCCCGCAGCACCCATATCCACGGGGCACTTCATGATTTTCCGGAAAGTCTAGTTTGTTCCCAGCAAAGCATAGAGACGAGGCTCGTCTGCTCTGCACTGCAAAGGACAGAAGAGCTAAGAATAAACAGTATAACCCTCCTTTCCTTCCCTGTATTTTCCGAGCTCTCTCCTACCCACACCTCAAGCCCAGGACAGTCTAAAGTAACTGCCCTTCGCTTTGGCTTTTACCCACCGGCTCAGAGGCCGGCTGGTGGCTGTCCAGTCCGGCCGGGACCCTGCCACAAACGGTCGCTGGCTAGCGGCGGCCGTGCCACTGGGCGACAGGAGGAGCGCGTGTGCCACAGGTGTGCAGAGCAGGTAGTGCCGTTCCCAGTCCCTGGGCTCTGCGGACAAAGGCTGGCCCGGCACTAGCTCAGGCCCTGCCCCGCTGTCATCGCCCGCGGGCAGGACCGCACCGTGCAGCGCCGCCGGCCGCGCCGCGGTCTCGCCGCCACTCCACGCGCCTGGGGCGCAGCGGACCCCGGCCCCGCTGCCCTCCCCTCACCTCTGACCCCGGCCCCGCTGCCCTCCCCTCACCTCTGACCCAGGCCCCGCAGGCCTCCCCTCTCACCTCTGACCCCTGCCCCGCAGGCCTCCCCTCACCTCTGACCCAGGCTCCGCAGGCCTCCCCTCTCACCTCTGACCCCTGCCCCGCAGGCCTCCCCTCACCTCTGACCCCGGCCCCGCTGCCCTCCCCTCACCTCTGACCCAGGCCCCGCAGGCCTCCCCTCACCTCTGACCCAGGCCCCGCAGGCCTCCCCTCTCACCTCTGACCCCGGCCCCGCTGCCCTCCCCTCACCTCCGACCCAGGCCCCGCAGGCCTCCCCTCTCACCGCTGACCCCGGCCCCACAATCGACCCCCCTCGCCCCCGGCCCCGGCCGCGCCACAGGGTCCGCGTCCCGGAATTGGGGGCGCCGGCGGAAGGCGCGTGTGCCCGGGCCGCGCGCCCGCCTCACCGTGGAAGTCGCCCGTGTCGGCCACCACGGTGGTGAGCTGCTTGAGCTGGTCCAGCGTGGACTCCATCCTCTGGCGCTTCACGGGGGAGCCGGACATGGCGAGGCCCGGGCGGCGGCGGCAGCGGCAGCGGCAGCGGCGGCAGCGGCGGCCCACAATGCCCCGCGGGCGCTGGCCAATCGGAGAGCGGCGCGGGAGAGCGCGGCCCCGGGCCCCTCCGCGCCGGGACGAGACCCCGCCCCTGGAGACGAAGCCCCGCCCCAAGACAAGACCACTTCCCGGAGGCGAAGTCCCGCCCCAAGATAAGGCCACGCCCCCGGAGACGAAGCCCAGCTTGGGCCGGGCGCAGCCGCGCGGGGATCATGGCGCGGGTTATGGCAGGTGGAATCTCCCCGAGTACGGCGCAGCCCTGGCAGGAGGGTCCCAAGCGCGATCGCCCGTTAGAACGACGAGGAGAAGGCGAGCGGGTGGCCTGATCCCGAGGCCGCGCCCTGGGCTGCAGCCCCCCGCCTGCACACAGAGTCCCCAGACGCTCCCGGGACACACCTGGGAGCGGCGCCGTCTAGGAGCGGTGCTGCCCGCAGCCGTGCGCCCCCTGCCCGCGATGCCACCCCAGTGGCTCCTGGGAAGGGACCGCTGAGGGTGCGAGAGGCAGGGAGCGGGTGGCTGTGGTTTTGTTTTCTCTGCACAGAGGCAGAGCCATGAGGACTGGTCTGTGCTTCCTTGTCTGGAATCCGCTTCTGGGAATCGGTCTCCAATAAGCAGCACCACGTTCAGAAGGGGTCCAGAGGGCTCTTTGTACAAAGTCAGCCGCAGGAAACAGAAACGCCGGGTTTTATGGCTTTGTCTTTCTGTTAATGTTATTATTGATTCGTAGGAATTGTTTACACGTTATGGATTGAGTCTTTTGTCAGATGTGTACGTGTTGCAGAATTTTCTCTCACTCATTTTTTTAAAAAAATTTTATTGAGTCATAATTGATTATACATGTTTTGGGGGTTCAACGTTGAGATATGTTGGTCAAATCAATATCACTAGCATATATATTGTTACAAATCATAATTATTCTTTATGCCCCTTGTCCAAGCTCTCCCCATCCCCCTCTCCCTCCCTCTAATTACCCTAGATTTCTTCTCTCCTTCTGAAAGAGTAATGGTTACTCTGTTGATTTGTTGCCTAGATGATCTGTCCAATGCTGAGAGGTGTGATCAGGTCCCCCAATGTTATCATACAGCAGATGCTTCTTCCGTCACTCTGAAATGGGCTTTGTGGAGAGAGACATCCTCTTCTTTTCTTTATCTCTGCTGGTGACTCTGCTTGTTTCAATGCACTCCAGTGGCTGGTGGACCATCTGTGTAGTGGCTGTGGCATATTCCTGGCAGCCGTGGTTACTGTGGTGGCTGTGGTGGGCCACCCACGTGGAGGTGATGTTTTGGGCATGCTCCTTGGTGCTGGCAGTGTACCAGGTTGTGGGGGGGTCCAGTCCCCGACTCCATACCTCAGGTCCCTGGGCAGCCCCACTCCCACTCTTTTTTTTAACAATAACTTTAATGAGAAGTATTAAATTTTGATTAAGTTCAATTTATAATTTTTATTTGATGGTTAGTGCTTTCTTTTTGTATCTTCTCTAAGAAATCTTTGCTTAATCCAAAGTGACAACCTGTGGTTTCTTCTAGAGGTGTTTTGGTTTTAGCTTTTATGAGTCTTTGAGGCACCTAAGATTGACTTTTGTTTGTTTTAGGAGGCAGAGGTGGAGGTCATTTTTCTCCCCTTGTTCCAGAATCTGTTGTTTCCTGTCTCCACTGAAATGCAAAAATAAGGAGTGTGCTTCCCAGAAGAACATGGGCACTATCAGGGAAATGCAAGTTCAAACCACAATGAGGTGCCTCTGTACTCACTCAAATGGCAAAAATAAAAATGCTGAGACCGTGTCTGGTGAGGATGCGGAGCAACAGGGATTCTCACGCACTGCTGGCAGGAAAGCAAAATGGAGCAGAATGAACCGTGGAAAACAGTTCTGTGGTTTCTAATAAACTTAGGCACATCATTACCATGTCAACCGGTAATTCCTCTCCTCAGATAAAAACATGTCCACGAAAAGATTTGCATGTGGATATTCATAGCAGCTTTATTGATAAAAGCTCCAAACTGGAAACAGCCCAAATGTCCATCAGCAGGAGGAGGGATAAACGCACAGAGGCCCCTCCATGTGGCAGAGGACTGCGCAGCAGTCCAAAGGAACAGAGAACAGATGTGTGTGTCACCCTAAAAAAAATTAGAAGAGACATCTCCAAGTATCTTCAGTTTATTCAGGAATAGAAAATAGGATCGTAATCTGGAATGCAAGCCCCTGGGAGCATTTGAACCGCCTCTTCTCTGGCCTCACCCCACACCCACTGAGCCACAAGCTCCTGGACAAGCCTCCGGTGGTTCCAGTGCTCGCCACCATTGACAACACCGTGCCATGTCTATATGGGGTCGTGGGTACTCAGTGTACGCATTTGCCAAAACTCTTTCAACTGTGCATTTTGCTGCACGTAAATTTTACCTCCGAAAAGAAGGAAAAAAGTCAGCAAGTCAGAAGCTCCACTTGATTGGTGCTCACTCACCGTTGGTCCTGCGCGTGGGTGGACGATGTCACAGGGACAGAGAGACGTCCGCAGGATTAGGGGCAAATCTGTGTGGGCAGGCACAGGGCCCCACAGGGCCAGGCGGGCAGCTCAGTCCCCTTTTACGCATTTTCCCTGCGTGACCCAAGGTGTGCCACAAAGGCCCCCGGGAGGGGAGGGGAGAGATATGAGACTCGAGGAAGGCGTTGGCTTGTTTGGAGGCCCAAGGGACACCCCCACCTTGTGTGCAGCATGAGGCTGCCTACCCCCGGGTCCCTGACTCTGTCTCTGCACAGCTTCTTTTCCCGCCCCTCCCGTCACCTCAATGTCCTGCAGGGTCCTCAGCATGTTTTAGGTCTGTGTGGGGTGAGAAAGCCGGCAGGTGTATGTGTCCCGTGCCGTCCCACCTGCAGAAGTGAGGAAGGAAGGGAGGGGATCCTCCTGGGCAGTGGCTGCAGGGGCCGGGTCCTCGGTCACTCTTAGAGACTTGCCTGACTGGGAGAGGGAGGTGCCCACTGACTTTGCAACTGAACTTCCCGCTGACTCGGGGAGCTGCCCCGTTGTTCCTTTTTCTTCCAACTGTCTTGTATGCAGCCTTGGGTGGGGGAAGGTGAGACTCGCTTCAACTTCCTGTCACACACACACTTAAAACTTCCTGAAAACCCCCCACAGCAACCGTGTGCAGTGTTTCTGGGACGTACACATGTTATAAAAATATAAATGTGCCCATCAGAATGATAAACCCCAAATTCAGAACAGCAATAACTGTCGGGGAGTAGGCGTGAGACAGGCTGGGGATGAACCAAACTGACTCCATTTTCCCTGCAGAGGACACTGTCATTTTTCCACTGCTCAGTCATGGGACCCCCAGGGCACATGATTAGGCTGTGGCCCACCGTGATAAGATAAACTGAGATAAGAAGCGGGCAGATGTTCAATGACTTGCAAACCCCCTTCCCCAAGGCTTGTTCTTTGTTTAAAACATCATTATCCACCCATTCTGTCTCTGCCTGTGATTGTAAAAACTAAATTACAGGTTGACCTTGACACCCCTTTGGGAGTTGCATGCACAACACTCCTGGAAGTGACTCCTGCACAACCAGGGAAGACATCAGAGGTCGTCGAGACAAGATGCTGACATCACTTGAGGGAAGACTTGCCGTTAAGAACCCGCGCCACCGGCCCTCGAGAGACAGAGACAGCTTCTCTACTGTTTTCTCCCTTATGCGTAAGTCTGTCTCTTCTTAATAACGCGGTGCTTGCCTTAAATTCTGCTGGATACTCTGTACATTTTGATGACATTGTGACCCAACAGCCTAATTCAGTAACAGGTGGGGATATGACGGTGGGGTCCTTGGGGGTTTGACTTCTTGGGTTGGGGGGTATTTGGCTGTTCACGGTGCTGCTGTGCTTTACCTGTTAATCTTTCACACTCTTCCTTTTTCTTTTTTTTTTGTGGTTTGCCAGTGTGGGGATCCGAACCCTCGACCTTGGTGTTACAATGCTGCGCTCTAACCACGGAACAAACCCGCCAGCCCATCCCTCTTTTTTATTTATATATTTACTCCCTTTTAGATCCACTCCGTGTCCTTAAATAACTCTTCGAAGTCCCGTTGTTTGCACGCGGTCTTGTGCAAGGGACATTGTTTCCAGTACCCGATTCTTCCCTCCTCGTGCCTGCGTTCCCTGATCCGCGGCCTGCCTCGCACGTGGCCTCTTTCCTCCGTTCCACGCAGCGCGTTTCTGTACATTATTTCTGCTCCCCGCGTAGCTCCCTGTGGCGTTCGCTGCGTGGCTGCTGCGGTGCCGTCCCAGGCCTGCCTTGTCCTCGCCTGTCTCTGGTGACCGAGTTTGCACTCCCGCCACGGGACTCGCTGGGCCTGTGGCCTCTCCTCTGCGAACTCAGCCTGTGCCTGTTTTCTGCCAGGCTTGCCGGCTTTTTCCCGTCAATTTGCAGGAGTTCCCTGTACATTCCACATCATCGATTCTCAAACTGTTGGGCCTCAGGAGTCTTTTGAACTCTAAAGATGTATCCAACGCCCCAAAGAACTTTTGTCTGAGTGAGCGTCATCTACCAGTGTTTACAGTATAAGAACGTAGGCTGGCCGCTTAGTGCAGCTGGTCAGAGCTCAGCCCTGTATCACCGAGGTCACGGGTTTATATCCCTGTACTGGCCACTGCAAAAAGAAAAAAAAAAAAAAAAAGAACATAAAACTATGAAAATTTGAAGATATGCATGTATTCGTTCCTTTTAAAATAACACTAGCAGGCCATCACAGGACACCATCGACAGGGCCCAGCTCACCGGCTGCGTGACCTACCAGGAACCCTCCCAGGACGATGAGGTTTCAAGTGCCTTGTCTGCTTTGGGAACTTCTTGAAAGTCATTGCCCAGGACTTGTAGTCAGACAGCTCAGCCAGGCTCGGAGTCTCCAGACTCACTTCAAACCCTTTATGTGTCCTTCAATCCTGAATAAATTATGTCTTCAACTTGCCGAATCCAAATCAAGCCTCCAAAAGACCCTCGTTACGCAGGAGCCCCAAAGCTCGCACACACCCCAGCGTGGCCCCCTGCCCCTCAGGCCCCGCGAAGACTGCAGGCAGGTGCGCCACTCCCTGCGGTGAGCAACTCAGCCCGTTTAGCTGCAACGACAACGTGCTGTTGGTGGCACTTACGGGAGCTAGGATTTAACACTTAAAGTGCATATTTTTCTGAAAGATAATTACATTTTTTAAAAACAAAAGTCAGTGAGGGGAGCAGCGTTAGGACCTACTGCTGCAGGTCTCCTCGATGGCAGGTCCCTGGCAGCTGGTCCCTGCACTGCCTCGGTCACCAGGACACTTGCTTTGGGTGAAGTAGGTGAAGAAAATCCAGCTTCTCCCAGGTCTGTGCTGGGGAAAGGGACGAGCACTTTAACAGGCGTTTTGGGTGACCGGGGCCTTCTGTGAGTGGCTCTTTGGCCTGTGGTAGTGGTGTGACGTCCTGCACTGGTCGTCTGCATCCACCGACGTCACCGCCGAGCTCCTCAGGTCATCGGGCCTCCAGGTCAGGTTCCAAAATTCTACCTGCCACTCGCAGGTGGATTTGTTTCAGCAACGAAGACGTTGGTTGTGTTCACTTTGCTCATTCTGGGAAAAACGTCTGCCAAGCGCCCGGGTCTGAACAAGCACCCCACATTGGCAACGTGTCCTTCAAGTCACCCGGCGAGGGTGGCCAGTGCAGCCCCAGCTGCGGCATCGCCCGGAGCTCCTCCTGGGACGCCGGACACCCGCGTGCAGCACACCCGATGCTCGCGCGCCCGGCCGAGACGGGATTGCGCTAAAATTGTGACGTGTGCTGGTCTGCCCAGGACATCCCGACTGACCTGTCCCCTCTTGCCCCGTGGGTGGATGGTGGGGAGGCAGAGGACGGGCGGGTGGCGATCAGAATCCTGAAAGATGCAATAGCAAATGCCGTAATGCCAGATGGTGAAATCCAAAAAGATCAAAATCCCTGTAGTCTAAAATCCCCAAAATCACAATCCAAAAAGATCAAAATCCTGAAAATATAATTCTGAAAAAAAAATTTTTTTTTAAATTATTTGAGACATGTATTTACATGACAAACATAAAAACACGACAGAACTCTTCCTAGGCCACTTAACACAATAAAGTCAGCGGTGACGACATATGTATTTTTGCGAGCAGAAACAGGTATGCTAAGGACAGTAACACAGGTATGACAGCTGTGAGCAGATGAACCGTATTCATAAAGAAACAGGCAAAAGCAAGACGTATAAACACACGCCGCTGTGGCTGGTAACTGTGCACCCAGTTCCGTAACTGCCATCGTCTGAAACACCGTGATGACAACCTGAGAAGCCGCGATGCGTCACACCAATGTGCAGCCTCCCTAAGAGCCGAGGCCGCCACAGGTTCTACCTTTCACAAATGCAGATGGACAGAAAGGGCATTTCTTTGTTTATTGAGGAAGTTTCAACGTTTGTACATATGCACAAGAGCTTGCACGTGAAGTTGGCCTCGTGACAATGCACTTTCACAGAGTCTAACGTGCAAAAACTGCATAAAACACATGAAGACTCTGAAAGCCTTTACACAGTGTGTAGCTCCAGTACTGGAGACGATGCAGAGACTAAACACACAGCACAGCGAGTTGTAAGAAAATAATGATGACGGTTTAGAATAGTGGGGAAAAAACTTAAAAAAAAATGTTAAAAAGAATACTCGAGGGCCGAGCCCGTGGCGCACTCAGGAGAGTGCGGCGCTGGGAGCGCAGCGACGCTCCCGCCGCGGGTTTGGATCCTATATAGGAATGGCCGGTGCACTCACTGGCTGAGTACCGGTCATGAAAAAGACAAAAAAAAAAAAAAAAGAATACTCGATATATGACAAAGTGTGTCACAGAGACAGGTGGGGGCGACTGTACAGAGGTGGGCCGCAAGAGCGGGCGACTTCCGCCATCACCTGCACATTCTGATGCCTCGGTCGGTCAGTAGCTGCTCTTCTTCTCTCAGGGCCTGGCTGTCCCCGGGGTATGTTTGCTTCCTTCTCTACGTGGTGCTGCTGCTGTTGAAACTCTCCTGGGATTCAACACAGTGACGCGAGTGTCCCCTGTTAGGTTTTCCCGTCTTCTGTGCCATCTTTGTGCTATTTCAACATCCAGGATTTTAGTATTTCAGGATTGTGATTTTCAGGATTTTACATTAGGGATTTAGGGACTTTTGATCCTTAGGGATTTTGATCTTTTGGGATCTCAACGTCAGGGATTATGGCTCCAATCCCAGGAGGACCTGCCCAGTCAGGCCATGCTCGTGTCTGTGCAAGCACGTGCACGTGTACGAGGACAGTGACCTTGGATGAGTTTCCTGGGGCTGCCATCACAGCACCACAGAGCGGACGGTTTAAACCACAGGAACTTATTGTGTCACGGCTCTGGAGGCTGGGAAGCTGGGATCTTGGAGCCGCAGGCCTGGTTCCTTCTGCGGCTGTGAGCAGGATCCGTCCCAGGCTCTTTCCAGATGCTGGTGGCTGCTGCCGGCCTGGGTGTTCCTTGGCTTGTAGAAGCTTCACCCCGATCTCTGCCTTCATTTTAACATGGTGTTCTCTCCATGTGTCTGTCTCCAAATTTTCCCTTTTGATTTGTTAGGGCTCACCCTACTCCAGCATGACCTCCTCTTACCTAATTACATCTACAATGACCCTATTTCCAAATCAGGTCACATTCTGAGGTGCTGGGATTTAGGAATCCAACATATAGGTTTGGGATGGAACACAATTCAACCACAGAACGCTTCTCAGCCTTGTTATGAAAATAGTTTAGAGCTCTTGGCCCCCTGAAAGGGTCTTGGTCCCCCAGGGACCCCTGGACTCCGTCTGGAGAGCTGCTGTGCCGGGCACCTGCTCCGTTTGGTTTTAGCATCGCAAGGGTCTTCCATGGCTCCATGCCAGCCCGTCAGCCATCTGTGTGGACTTTGTAGAATGCAAGTCCTTAGTTTTGACAAAATCAAGTTCGTCCACTCCTCTCTGAAATTCTGTGCAGAAAGCTCCTGCGGTTGACCGCAAAGCTGTCCTCTTCATTTTCTCCTGTGAGACCTGCCAGTTCTGTCACTGTCACGTTACACGGAGTGTTCTGAGGCTCATTCACTTTTGTGAGGGCCAGTAGGGACCCTTTTTATGTTTCTCCACCTACAGAGCCACTTTCTCAGCACCACCCTCACCTGTGACTGCTTTCCCTGCTGGTCTGGGGGGCGACCACTGACAGTCAAGTGCCATCTCCCCAGGTAACGGGTGCGCCCTGTGCTGGGGCCAAGGAAAGTTCTCACCACCTGTGTCATCCCATCAACCTCCTGGTAGATCAACTATTTTGTAATATGTTTTTTTAAAAAGAAAGAGCAAAATTCTTTCCTAAGTGGCGTGGGAAGCCCCTTGTGTCTGCCTGGCCTGAGCAAGAAGGGGTGGCCAAGGCCAGCTGTGGGGGGAGCAGGGGAATAAAAGACACAAAGAGACACTTGTCCCCAAGACACAGACGGGCCTTGTTTGTGGAGATATTTGCTGGTGGCACAGACTGGTGGCCACTGGCGGTCCCACCAGCTTGAGGGGTCCTGGGCTGGCAGCTCGAACCACCCTCCCTGAGGTGTGAGGTTTGAAGCTCAGGCCTTCCTCCATGCCCAGTGTGGACACCCCCCCCCGACCGTGGTCAGACCCCACAGCCCAGGCCCCACCAGGGCTGGCACCACCCGACCCTCCCTGTTTCCTGCTGACCTGTCTGGCAGGCATTGGTGGGGGCAGGGGGTGAGTGACTAAGGGCACTGTGATAGGCATTCCTGGGTTTTGTCTTTGGTTCCTGGTTTCTCAAGCAGGGACTCTTATTTCCTCAAGCCCTTCTGTCTCCGAGCTGGCCATAAAGAAATTCTCCGACCTACCTTAATCTGATTGGGGTCATACTGGGAATGGGGTCAGATTCTCATTCCAGAAGGGCTTCCCCCATGCCCTGGAGGAAGGAGGCTGCACAGAGCGGCCGAGAAGAGCCTGAGCAGACGCCTCGCTGGGCTTCCCCGTCCAGGCTGTTAGCGTTGGGACAGACCCTTGTCCACTCACACTTCTACACACTCGCCCACGCTTCCGTCCTGCCTACGCAATGAAGCTTCCATAAAAACCCAAGAGAACTGGGCTCGGGGGGCTTCCGGAGGGCTGAACAGTGGAGGTTCCTGGAGGGTGGTGCCCGGGGAGGGCATGGAAGCTCTGCGCCCGTCCCCACACCTCGCCCTGTGTGTCTCTTCATCTGTGTCCACTGTAATATCCTGTATGTAAACCAGTGAACAGAAGCATGTCCCTGAGTTCCGTGAGCTGCTCTAGCAAATTAATCAAATCTGAGGAGTGGGCCACGGCACCCTGATTTATGGCTGGTTGGTCCGAAGCATGGGCAAAATCACCTGAAGCTTGCGACTGGCACTGGAAGTGGCTGGGGCAGTCGTGGTGACTGAGGCTTCTGCCTGTGGGATCTGACGCTACTACTGGGTAGATCATGTCAAAATTGATTTGAATTAGAGGACACCCAGCTGCTGTCTGCTGCAGACTGCTTGCTGGTGGGGAGAAACCCCCCACATTTGGCCGCAGAGGTCTTCTGTGTTGACTGTTGCTGAGTAGGAATATAGGAAAAACACCCTGGTTTGTTTATTCCTGTATACAGAGACGTGCACCTTGAAATCAGGCAAGATCGCACTGGAGCTGCAGCCACCGCCCACAGCTCTGGGGCCTTGGGCAGGCGGCCTGGCCCTGCTGTGCCTCCTTCCTCGTCCATGCCTGCCTCCTGGGGCTGCGGAGGCCACCGGATGCAGAAGGGCAGTGCTCAGTGCATGACGGTTATGATTTGTCAACCCTTAATCTGCACGCTCTGGATAGTGACACCCTCAGAGCAGAAGGTGGATTCCTCACACTTGGGAAGGGTGGCCAAGGCGGGGGACACCCATGGCCGGCTGGCCCTGCTGCTGTGTGACCTTGGGAAAATGGTGTCAGTGGCCCCTTCCTGCTTTTTTTTTTTTTAAGTTTAAGTTTTTAATTTAAACCACCTTCTGCAAAAGCAAAGGGATGGAAGACCAGTACATTGGTCATCATTTGATGCGAGTAAAGAAGGCGAGCGAAGGGCCGGGGGTACGCTATTCTGGCCCGTGTACAGAGGTATGACCCAAACCAGTGCCGTGGTCCCTGGTGCCTGCGTGGTGGTCCGGGTTCTCTTTGTCTTCACAGCCAATTGGAAGCAGGTTCACATCAGGGTTATGGAGTAGAGTATGGTTGTCGTCTCCCCAGGGAAGGGCTTGGACCCGACGTGGGGCTGGGGGTAGGCGATGAATTCAGGTCTCTCGCGCTCTCCGTGGTGTGGCTTTAGGAAAACATTCAGCACGCTCCGTCCCACCCCGGGAGCGCGACAAGTAGGTGAGGGCCTTCCACATGCGAGCTGAGCCCTCCTTGCCATGGGTGCCACTCAACATAGGCCGCCCTTCTGTGGGAGGGACCGACCCAGCAGCCGAGAAACTCGGGATCGCCCCCACCGCCACCATTTTTGACCTGGACCTCCCCCTTCCTGCTCTTGAAGGGTCCCAGGAGTTAGTGGGAAGCCCCCTGGAGAAACAGCAACAACTTCATGGAACTCAGAAGCCTGAGCAGACAGGTGGATCCAGGGCACCATGGAACCAGCAGCTCCTGGGGAGTGCGCTCTGCTTGGGGCCTGGGGTCTGAGGTCGGCGGGCTGAGGGGCCTGGGACTTGGGGCCGCCTCTGCTGTCCAGGAAGCAGAATGGGGACAGAGCAGGTGGCAGCCTGTGGGTGGGAATGGGACTGGGGGAAGACGGTGAGGAAGCAGTGGGGAGGGGGGCGGGAGGAAATAAGGTCGATGGAGGTGGGGCCCCAAGGAGCTTAGTGGCCCAGCCCGGAGGCACAATCTGGAAATCCAGACCACCCTGATGAAGGCCCAGCACTGCTGGTAGGGGCAGGTGGGAGAGGGAGGGAGTGGCCAGGACTGGGGGCAGTCCCTGCCCACCTCCAGGGTCAAGGATCTCTGGGCCAGCAGAGGCCCCTTCTGGAGCAGGTGGAACCCGTGTGCCCATCCCTGCACCTGTCCCACCCCTGGTAGTTCCTAGTTCCTGACTCACTAGATCCGAGGGCGCCCCCACCCCTCCCCTTTTCCTCGTGGGACTACCTCCCGATCTGTGGGGTCTTATCCGAGAAGGAGGGTGGACCCTGTTGTCCCTGCTGGTCAAGGGGCAGTGGCCGTCAAGTCTGCTCAGAGGGCACCAGACACCCCCAGCTCCCTTGGCCAGGCACTGCTGGAAAGGCTTGGCCCAGTGTGGCCCATGTGAGCTGGGAGTCTGGGAGTGGGGGTCTCCAGAGGCCTGGGGACCAGGCTTGGCTCAGTGTCAGACCAGCCCAGGGACACACGCTCCCCAGCCCCACCCCACCAGCCCCAACCTCCTTCCTGCTGTCACCATTGCCCACCAGGCTGAGACCCCAGGATTGGGCCCTCGGATACTCCACCCCAGAGTTGGGTCCACCAGCTGCTTTGGGGACACACAGGCCGACGACTCCCTCCCGGTCCGGTGCTAGGGCTCCCCCTGGCGGCCACCTACGGCAACACGCAGTGCTGCCAGCAGAGGGCGCCAAAGGCCTCCTCCAAGGTAGGGCTCAGGTGAGTTCAGGTGGACACTGGACCGTGTCAGGTGCTCCTCGCAGAGAGGGTGAAGGTGCGGTCACTGATGCCGCCTCAGGGGACTGTCAGCTGGGTTTTGTGGGCCCCACGCCCTCTTCTTGGGCGCTCAATCGGCTTGGGGCTAAGCTCTCCAAATCCGGTTTTGGCCAGGCTCCTGTGACTCACACCCCTTCCTGGCTTGCCCCCAGCTCTGGCTCCCCAGCACTCCCACTTAGGTACGTGTCCAGCAAGGGCCACAGCGAGAGGCAAGGGCAGGGAACTTCTCTCAGCCCTTCGCCTCCCAGGAATGTTCTCGGGTCCTCTCCAATGGGTGTGGGGGGAGACGATCTCCTGGTCTCCCGCCAGGCTCAGTGAGTGAGCAACCTGCCTTTGAACGTCCACAGCCCGGCCTGATCGTGGCCTGTCCTCTGCCCGACAACCCTTAGGAAAGGCATAGTTTGGGGAAGGGGGTGTTCCAGGACCCGCCCCTGCCCACAGAGACACACAGCTGCTAAGGGACTTGATTTAATGACAGCCTTGGCTCCTCCACCGCCTCTCATCTTTGGGGTGTGACTCTCAGTCCAAGGCTGTGGGACCCACAGCTTGGCTAGCTTGAGACTTGGGTAGAGAAAGTTCCTGTCCTGGGTTCCGTAGGGTGGGGTGGGGAGTATCTGAAATCAGTACTAGTGTCCAGTCCATCCTCGGTCCTTGAAAGGGTGAAGGGATACACAGCACGTGCCTGGGGCTCCTCCCCAGGCGGCCCTCAGAAGCAGCACTCTGGGTTGGTGCAGGTCACCAGCCTGGCCAGCACGGAGCCCCAGCCCATCCTGGGGTGTGGGGGAGCAGTCGGGTGCAGGTGGATGTCGAAGCAGGTGGAGATGGGGGTCAGCGTCATGGGGTCTGGGAGGCCAGAAGAGGCCCCACCCACCTCCAGGGGAATTCTGTGGCCTCGGGGGTGCGGGGAGCAGGCGGATGAGGGGCTGGCATCGCCAGGCCGCAGGATTGGCTGAGGTCGACCTTGGTGTGGGCAGGTGGGTGTGGGCTGGGGTGGCAGAGAGGCCCCCTGCAGTGTCGCTGGGCCTGAGGGCAGGCCGCGTGGCCCCGGCAGGTGAGCCGTCCCCCCAGCACCACACCCCTCCACGCCCTTGGTACAAAATACATACGCATGTAAAAGTAACGCTCCGTGCACTGCGGCTGGGCCCGAGCAGGTGCGGTCCCCACCTGGGCCGGGCACCCTCGCGCGGCCGGGTCTAGCTGTTTTCTTCCCTTCTCTGGTTCTTGGAGTGAAACTTGCTCATGAGCTCCTCCAGCTCCGACCCGCTCTGCTGCTTCTAGGGAGGGGGCGGCAGCCTCAGCCTGGGCCGGGGCCGCGGCGCGCAGGGGCCGGGCGCAGGGGGCGGCCTCACCTCCAGGACGGCCTTCTGCACGGTGAGCTGGCTGTACACGCGCGCGCCCTCCTCCCCGCACACCTTCCGCAGCTCGTCCTTGTTCAGCGAGAAGAGCTGCGGCCCGGTCAGGATGCCCAGGCTCTCCACGACCCTGGAGGGCCGGGGACAGGCGGGCGTCAGGGCGGCGGCCCCGGGTCCTCGAGCTCCGCCGCCCGCGCCCGCGCCCCGCGCCGCTCACCGTGAGCTGAAGGCCTTGGCTTCCAGCCAGGCGCGGACCTCGCCGGGGCCCGACTCGTAGGTGAGCGGCCGGTGCACGTGCTGGCTGCGCCCCACGCGGAACTGCCGCTGCGGCTGCGCCTTGATGTGGCTGATCTTGCGCAGGAGCTCGTCGTTGACCTCGTCCATGTGCTGCATCAGCTCTGCGGGGACCCCGCCGCTCAGACCCGCCCCGCCCCCAGCCCCGCCCCCACCGCTCACCTGCCCCGCCCCGCCCCCAGCCCTCGCCCCGCCCCCGCCGCTCGGACCCGCCCCGCCCCCAGTCCTCGCCCCTCCCACGCCGCTCAGACCCGCCCCGCCCCCAGCCCCGCCCCCACCGCTCACCTGCCCCGCCCCGCCCCGCCCCCAGCCCTCGCCCCGACCCCGCCGCTCAGACCCGCCCCGCCCCCAGCCCTCGCCGCTCAGACCCGCCCCGCCCCCAGCCCTCGCCGCTCAGACCCGCCCCGCCCCCAGCCCTCGCCCCGCCCCCGCCACTCAGACCCGCCCCGCCCCGGCCCCGCCCCGGCCCGCGGCAGGAGCCGCCCCTCACCGTCTTTATTTCCCGCGAAGCTCGCGGGCAGCTTGTGGGTCGGGCTGGCGGGACCCCAGTATTTCTGACCGGCCTGCGGGGTGTGGGGAAGAGGCGGCGGGTGTTGGGGGCGCCGTCAGCCTCCGCTCGTCCCCCCACCCGCCGGGGCCCCCACGGCCCGAGGACCAGCCTTTCCTTCCCGGCCCAGGCCCCGGGCGCCCCACACGCCCCGGCCTCTCCGGCCGCACCGTGGGACGGAACAGGCCCCTGCCCCAGGCTCACCTGCTCCGGGGGCGCGCCGGCGTCCTCGGGCCGAGCCTCGTCCAGGATGTTGCAGGGCACGTAGCCGGCCTGGCCGCTGCGGTTACGCAGTTTCCACCACTGCCGGCCGTCCTCCAGCACCTGCCGGGGGCGCCGTCAGGCCGCCACCGCCCCGGCCACCCACCCTCCAGCCACTGGCACCAGGCGAACCCCATCTACAGACAGCCCGGGGAGCGCTAGGTTTCCCCCGAGCCCAGCCCTCCCTCAGTCCTCCGGGCGCCCGGCCCCACCCTTCCATCCTAGGCCTGCCCCTGCACGGCCTTAGCGGGGTCCTGGAGCCTCTTAACCTGATTGTGGATGTAGACCACCCTCCTGCCACCCCCGACCTGCTCCACTTTCTGTCCCCCAGGTGATGGCCTGGATTCAGGCTTGGTACAGAGACAGCCGGTGTGCGGGGGCTCCTGAGGTGGGTGCGAGTGACAAGCCCCTGCCAGGTTCCACTGGAGGGTCCCCCACTTGGCACAGAGACTGCCCACCCCCCAGCCTGGGCCCAGTCATCACAGGGGTCCCTGCATCCCCTTGGGGATCCCCAAGACAGGGAGGCCTCTCAGCTAGGCTGTGCTGGGGGTTGGGGAGGCCCAGCCTGTGGATCCAGATCAGAGCCCAGGGGTAAGGACCCTGGGGAAAGGGGCCAGCCGGCCCAGCCATGTCCTGGGGTCACACAGCTGGGCCTCCAGCCCACTGCCCCGACCTTCCATGGGCAGCCCCTCCTTTGAGGCCCTTCCCCTACTCCCCTCCCCTTGGCAGCCTTACCCCCGGCCCCCCACTCACTTCTAGGACCTCATCCTTGAGCACTGACAGCTCGTTGGCATTGCGGGCTGTGAAGTCGTAGAGAATCTTGACGTACTTAGCCATGGCTGGCGTTGGCTGGTAGCCCCTGCGTGGAACAGGAGGTGCTGAGGCTCAGGGCAGGCTGAGGTCTCCTCTTGGGCTGGGCAGGGACTGCGGGGCAGCAGCTTTCCAGGTTCACGGCTGCGTCCGTTCTGCTTTCGAGGTCGCAGCGGAAAGGCTGCGGCTCATCAGCCAGGAATGGGAACTGCGGCAGCCCCAGAGCGTTGGGGCCCCGCGCGGAGGTGGGGCGGGTGGGAGGCGGGCGGGGTGTGGGGCCTGTGGCACCACAGGGCTGGCCCCAGCCCAGGCCACCTCCGGGGTCACCAGCCCAGCTCCCCAGGTGAACTGGAGCCAGGTATGTGCCCGGACAGGGTCACGGCTTCCCCCAGCTGACCAAGGATGGCCGGGATTTTTCCAGAGCCACAGTCTCTCTGGGTACTGAAGCAGTTCATGCATGTACAGCGGGGGACTGCCCACAAGCTCCTCTCTTGGGGCTGGGCCCACACCCCGCAGGGACATGGGGGCCAGCTCTGGTTGGGAGGTCCTGGCTTCAGCACACAGCAGGCCTGTGGCTGCCACCCAGGCTGGGACATTTCTCCTGCTCAACCTGGCCCTGATCTTAGGGCTACTCTCTGTCCAGGAGCACCGGGGAGATGAGGGGGCAGGGGCCTGAGGCAGCTCCTGGAGCCCGGGCTGGGGGCTGTCAGGACTGGGCCAGGGTGCAGGTCAGGGACTGGAAATCTGAGGGTGCGAAAGTGTCTTAATAGTCGTCTTAGGCAGGGATTGTGGGTGCCAGTGTGTGTCTAAAATATGGATATCCAGCCCCTCCCCTCCAGAAACCAAATCCTGGTGTCTAGCAGGGTAATGAACTCCCCAGGAAGATCCTGGGCCAGGAGTGAGAACGGAAGGAAGGAAGGGAGGCAAGGGAGGATGGGGACCCCCTAGTCCCCTGGGCTTGTGCTCTGTCCACTGTGGAAACGGTGTAGGGGGGCAGGGCAGGGAGGCTGCACTGCCCAGACCCCTCTCCGGCTCTGTCAGAGGCTGGCCTAAATCAGTCCCAAAAGCCCCAACAAGTGGCAGCATTTGACGAAACCATTTAAGTTGGATGGTTTGATAACTGTCTAACCTTCATTCTAAAACGTAAACGTGGAGGCCTGGAAAAAGCTGATGCATTAAGGTAGTGAGTTTCTGTGTGACTTTTGAAATTTTTTCTTCGATCATATACTAATATAAACGTAAAATGAAATTCTGCTTCTAATTTGGAAAGTGGTATTTTGAACCACTTGAACAAAGCCTTTCTGGTCACCACCTGGTGGCAGCATGCCTGCACTGGAGCATCTGTGCTTTGAAGGTGGGCGTCACATTGTCACTTCGAGGGGCTCACCTGTGAGTATGTGGGGAGCTGACAGGCGCTCCGGCGTCCCCCGGGGCTGTGAGCTCAGAAGTGAGGCTGTGCTTTGGGGAGTGCCGAACAGTTGGTCGGCCCACTGGAGTTGGCTGTAGGGAAAGTGGGTTTGGGGCAGAGGCTGGGCAAAAGGGTGGGGACAGGTTGGGTCCCAGGACAAGGGAGCACAGGACAGGGGCCGTGGGGCTGCCTCAGCTGGCAGGGGTTGGGGGAAGCCTGAGCCGTGGCTGCAGGGGCAGCAAGGGTGGTGGGCAGAGGTGGGCTGGATAGCCAGCAGGAGTGGACAGGTGGATGGCCAGGCCGGGGTGGGAGCCAGGACTGCTGGTGCTCTGACCTGGTCACTGAGGGAGGATGCCAGCCCCTCCACCTCCCAGGGAGCCTCCTGCAGCACGTCCAGGGGTGGCTCCCAGCCGCTGTGGAACTTGGGCACGTAGAAGGGTACTTGTGGCTCCCGTGGCCACTCAGAGCTGGGTGGGGGAACACCTGTGGATCAGCTGTGCCCCCCCTCGCCAGAACTGCCCACCCAGGACCCCCATCCTGGTCCACGCCCTGTACCCCACGTCATTCTGCTCTGCTCCTCCCTGCCCTGCCCTGCCCTACCGGGGCCGCGTCCAGGTCTCCCCCAGCAACTCCCACAGTGACATCTCCTTGGGGACCAGGTGGCCACGCAGGAAGCTCACAGCATCACAGGAGAGCAGGGGGCTGGAGACGGAGCGCGCGATGTTTGGGCCACCACAGGTGTTGATGATCTGGGGCACAGTGGGGTTCAGAGGGGGCCCCACCACCAGACCCCAGCCCACTGCCCAGCCACCTTCAGCAGGGCCACTGGCCCTTGGGACTCTGGTGCCCTGGGAGGGTGGACCCCAGCCCGGGGCGGGCTGCCCGAGATATGCACTGCTTCCCACCCGCAGACCCTGCAGCCCCCGCCCAACCCAGGCACCAGGTCCAGAGGCCCAAAGAGGAAGTGCAGGAGCTCAGCCGCGCTGGGGTTCTGGATGTGCTTCTGCAGCTTCGCCTGGGGGGAGAGTGAGCAGACGGCAGGCAGACGGCAGGGGCGCCCCGCACCCGCCGCCCTCGCCGCAGCACAGGCGGACGCACCAGCAGGTTGATGGCCAGCTTGGTTTTCTGGAAGCAGTCAACGAACTCGCCCTCGGACGGGGGCCGTGCCCGCAGCGTGAGGACTCCCTCTGGGGGAGGGACAGGGCAGCCCAGTGGGTCCTGCTGTCTGTCCCACGCCGGCCACCCGCCTGCCCGACCTTCCCCCAGCTCAGGGGCGCCCGCCCGCCTGCCCTGCCGCACCTGCCGGCCCCTTCTTCCCCCTCTTCTTGCCCTTCTTCCGCTGGTTCAGCTGCTTGAAGGCCTCGGCCGCCTTCTGTAGCCTGGCCACGAACCACTCAATGTCATCCAGGGCGCAGTTGAGAATTTGCTGGGGTCACAGAGGCAGGGGGGAGCCTCAGACACTCCACCTGCTGCAGGGACAGCCCTGCACCCAGGGGAGGGGCTGCCCGCCAGGCCCGGGTACCCACCGTCTCCTTCTCTATCTTCTGAGCCAGCACGGCCCGCGGCTCCTCGTCCTGTGACTCCCGACAGCGGTAGCCTGAGGGGCAGAGCAGCTGCGGACCGAGGCCACCCCACGGGCCCCACGCGGAGCCCCCGCCCGGCCCCTTGGCCTACCTGGCTCTCCGAGCAGCGGGCCCACGCGGTTCCTGGCCTGAGGGGAGTCCTCACCGTGGCTCTGGAAGGGGATGGGGGCTGGGCCCTGGGGAGGGGGCAGGATCGACAGCCGCTGCCGGATCTTCTCCTGGTGCCCCCTGGGGGGTGAGGACGGCCCTGCTCAGCCCGGCTGCGGCCCTGCTGCGGGGCTGACCCCTCTCCGCCCAGCCTGCAGCCCCCCATCCTGCCCTGGGACATCACTCCCCTGACCCCCCCACCGTACTTCAGGGTCTGCGGCCGCATCTTCTTGCCCAGCCGGCAGTCGGCCAGCGCGCTCTCGATGTCCTCGTGCACCAGCTCTGCCTGGGGGGACAGGGCGTCAGGCCAGACGACAACCGCGCCCTGGATGACATCGCGTGGCTCGTGGCCAGGCCCACCTCGGTGCCCCACTCACCTCCACCTCATCGCAGTGGAAGAAGTGGATGTCCGGCCTGCTCTGCTCTGCGTCCTGGCACACGAGCAGCAGCACCGACGGGTAGCGCAGCTGGTCGAGCACTGTCTGGCTGTGCTGCACCGTCGGCAGGGGGAAGTTCTCCAGCTCCTCCTGCACACAGGGCGGTCGGGCTCAGACACGGAGGTCGGCTACAGCCACAGCATGGAACGCACCACAGATGTGGCTCCAAAACTGGGCATGGCTTGTGGGCCCAGCATGTGGGGTTTGTACCACGGACACAGATAATACGTAACTCACAGACACGAAAAGGGACCTGGCCCGGACATGGCCCAAAGACACAGACAGACACCAACAGGGAATGGCCACAGCTGTGGACATGCCTGGAGCACAGACCCCTTGGACACAGCTGGGCCCTGGCTCCAGTACAGCTGGTGGACAAGTGCTCCTGACCAGGACATAGCCCTGGACACACGCTGGGCAGCAGCCAGCAGCCCCAGCAGTGTGGAGCAAAGCTGGCCTAGGCAGCCCACAGCTCCCCTGGAGTCTTGGCTCCATCTGGCCCTCCCTGACCACCCTTTTCCTGTCCTCAGATGGAAAATGCCCACCCCTACAGAGAGGTCTGGTTGCACACCTGGGCCAAAGCAGAGGGCAGACGCCGCCTCCCCAGCCCACTCCCGCTCCAGGCCATACCTGAGACTCAATATCCAGCAGCCGCACGGACTGGTCGTTCACCTGCAGCAACATCTCCTGGGTCCAGATCTTCTCCTTGGAGCTCAGCTGCACCAGCTTCCGGATGGCGTCATCCACAGACCCAATGGCTTCGCTCTTGTCCATGATGAATGTGGCCAAGTGCTGGGGGAGCAGGTGGTCACTGCTGGGCAAAGCCTCCTCGTGTCAGGAGCCCGGGCCACAGCCTGGGTCCCGAGGGGGCCACTGTCCCATCTCAGGTGGGGGAGTCTCCATTCAGCCTTGGTGGAGGTCTATGGGGGACCGTGGTCAAGCCTTGATAAAACCCTCAAAAAAATTTCCAACTGCTTTGCAGCCTACACCCCTATCCCCACCGCACCCCATCTCCTGGCCACCACTGGCCTTTGTGCTCACTGTCCCTGGTCTTCCCTAGCTCTCTCTTCCTTCTGAGACACCGCCATCCCTGGCTGCCTGGCCCCCACATCCCTGACTTGCCCTGTTTTCATCTTTCATGATCCGCATCGTGCTGTGTGTGATGCATTCTCGGTCTGTTGTCTGTTGTGCTCACTGCCTGGTGGCAGAAGTTCTGGCCACTGGGTTTGCAGCTGTCTCCCAGTGCCCAGGACAGTGCAGAGGACACAGCAGGCCCTCCGTGGACGTGTGCGAATGAGCGTTCGTGGGGATCCCTGGCCAGTCCAACTCCCCCCGCCCTGTGCCTCTACCACTGGTCTCTGTCTCTTCAAGCCCAGCTCAGGCCGCCTCCTCCAGCCAGGCTCTCTAGTGTCTGCCTCAGTCTTGCAAACACCTGCTGATTCAGTAAACGACGCTGGGACATCTGGATAAACACCGACCTAAACTCCAGGACAGTCAGAGACTCAACTGTGACACACAAAACCATAAAACCACTAGAAGAAAATACTAGACGATTCTGATAATCTTAGAAAGGCTTTTTCCACAGGGTGATTCTCCTACACAAGAAAGAAAATCCAGATGCTCAAAAGACCAATACATTTGACTTAACAAAAAAATTAAAAATTCATGCCTGAAGGGCCGAGCCCGTGGCGCACTCGGGAGAGTGCGGCGCTGGGAGCGGGCGACGCTCCTGCCGCGGGTTCGGATCCTATATGGGAATGGCCGGTGCACTCACTGGCTGAGTGCCGGTCACGAAATAAAAAAAAGACAAAAAAAAAAAAAAAAAAAAAATTCATGCCTGAAAAAAAATACCATATACAAACAAACAAAAAACCAAGAAAGTGGGAAAAACATAGGTAATAGATATGATGGAGGACTAATATTCTTAATATAGAAAAACACCAACATGTATCACAATGATAGCACTCACTTTGTTAACGGTTCTGTCTTGTTAAATATAATAATTAAGGACACCAAAAATAAATGAATGAGTAAATTAATGAATATGTAAATAAGTAAAAGATTGACACCCACCAGAAAAAGTGGCAAATGATACGAGCAGAGAGTCTACAGAAAAATACATGTAACTAACTTTTTTTTTTTTTTTTAAAGATGACCGGTGAGGGGATCTTAACCCTTGACTTGGTGTTGTCAGCACCACGTTCACCCAAGCGAGCAAACCGGCCATCCCTATATAGGATCCGAACCTGTGGCCTTCATGTTATCAGCACCGCACTCTACCGAGTGAGCCACAGGCCGGCCCTATAACTAACTTTTTAATGTAGAAAATTGTATGCAATATCATTAAATAAAAGAATTGCAGACTGAAACTCTGAGACTATTATTTTGGTAGTGAATCAGCAATTGAATTTTTGACCTATTCTATTCACTAATGCTAAAATCCCTTGTGGGTGACACTTACGGGTTAAGATATGCAGAAATGGAAACTCTCATCCAGCACCTGTCCAGCCTCTCTGGGGAGAAGTTGCTGACACCCACCAAGGTGCACGCATGTTCCTGTCCCAATTCTGCTGTAGGTAACCCATGCACGTGCAAAATGAGGCACAGGTACAAGGTTGCTCACTGCAGAACTATTTGTAATAGTAAAAACTGGACCCAGCCTATGTGCTCATCAACAGGTTGAGGAATAAGTGGCAGAAACACGCAGTGAAGTGTCAGGCAGCTCTGTGGTCTGCAGGAGGCAGGGTTAAACCAGAAATGCACACTGTCAGCAAAGCACAGCACAGCCAACCACACTGCTGGGCCCTAACCAGTCTCAGGAAACTTAAAATGGTTGAAACCATAGAATATGTTCTCTGACCATAATGGAATTAAAGTAGAGACCAATAGTAAAATGACAGGGCCGGCCTGTGGCTCACTGGGGAGAATGTGGTGCTGACAACACCCAGGCCACGGGTTCAGATCCCGTACAGGAAAGAGAAATTAGTCACATAATGGGTCACAAGGAAAATCAGAAAATATTCTGAACTGCATGATAATGAAAACATACATACAGAAAATGAAAGTGAGGAGGAAACATGCAAATCACAATTTGTGGGATATAACTAAGGCAATGATTTGAGGAAAACTTATGGTTTTCAATGAATATGTTAGAAAAAAAGACTTAAGATCAATGAGCTAAGCTTTCACCTCAAGAAGCTAGAAAAAGACAATCAGATAAAATCCAAAGTAAGTGGAAGGAAAGAAATTAAGAGCAGAAACCCACAAACTAGTAAACAGACAATCAATACAGAAAAACCAATGAAGCCCAAAGTTGGTTCTGAAAAGGCTGATAAATTAATAATTATTAATAATGTTAATTTTATTAATAAAATCAATAAGATTAATAAAGTTGATAACCCCCTAGGAAGACTGATCCAGAAAACACAAACTCTCAAAAACCAGAAGGAAAGAGTGGACATCACTACAGATCTTACAGGCATGAAAAGGGAAAGAGTCATAAACCTTCCCACAAAGAAAACTCTGTACTCAGACGGCCTCACTGGTGAATCCTAACAGATATTCAAGGAAGAAATAATAACAAGTTTTCACAAACTTTTTCTGAAACAGAGGAGGAGGAGACACTTGTCCACCTGTTTCATAAGGCCAGAGTAACCCTGACACCAAAACCTGTCAAGAGCATTATAAGAGAAGAAAATTACAGACCAACATCTCTAATGGACATCGATGCAAAAAGTCCTTGACAAAGTGTAGCAGATTAGTCCATCAACACATAAAAACGGGGAGACACCATAAATACCTGAGGATTATCCAAGAAATGCAAGGTTGATTCAACATTCAAAAAAATCAATCAATGTGATTCACTACATTAGCAGCAGTGAATAAATCTCAATGGAGTCAGAAAAAGCATTCGACACAATTCAACACCCTTCATGATAAAAACTCAGCAGACAAAGAATGTAAAAGAACTTCCTCACTCCAGTAAAGGGTGTCTAGGAACACGCGCAGCACACGAACACCGGCTGCTCTCTCCTTCAGCTGAACACGAGGTCGGAGTCCACTCCCATCCCTTCACTCGTCCTTGTATTGGTGGCCCCGGCCAGGACAGCGGTGCAAGAAAACAAGCAAGCAGCATAAAAATAAGCAGCAAAAAACCATCTTTATTTTCAGGCAATATGATTGCATACATGGAAAACCCAGTGGGTCTACAAGCAAATCACTAGAAAAAATATGCAAATTTAGCAAGGTCTTAGGACAATAGATCACCATACAAAATTCAATTGTTCTTCTATACGTTAGCAACAGACACTTGGAAAATGGAATATAAAAACAATATCATTTACAAGAGTGTATAAAAATCAGATACCTGAGGAATAATTTAACCAAAAATAGGTAGACTTCTATGACGAAAACCCCAAAATTAAAGAAGACCTAATAAAAGGAGAAACAAACTGTATTAGGGGATAGAAAGAAAGACGGTATTAAGATGTCAGGCCTCCCTAAACTGATTCATAGATTGGACTCAATGCTAATCAAAATTCTAGCAGCCTTTTTTGGGGGGTAGAAATGGATAATTTGATTCTAAAATACATACAAAAGTCCAAAGAACTGAGGATAGTCAGGAAAATATTGAAGAAAAAGAGTGAAGTTGAAGGACTCAAACCACCTGATTTCAGGACTGACGATAAAACTACAAGGAGTGGAACAGTACAGCAGGTCAGTGAGGCAGAGTCCAGAAACAGCCCCATCTGTGCCCAACCAGCCCATCTCTCACAAAGGCATCAGGATAATTCCACGGGGGAAGGAAAGTCTTTTCATTGTAACTGGACATTGACATGGGGAAGACATGAACCTGAGCCCTGCCTCACACCACGTGCAAAAATGAATTTACAATGGATACGTAAATGCGGAAACTTGCACTATGGAGCATCCAAAAGAAAACACAGGAAGAACTCAGAGCCCCAGTCAGGGGGCTTTGTCTCAGGAGACCAGGAAACCATAAAACCATAAAATAAAAAAGTGGATACAATCGGACGTCATCAGAATGAAACACTTCTGCTCTTTGGAAGACAGCTAGGCAATGAACTGACAAGCCAATGATTAAGAGGTGTTTCTAGTCCGACACCTGGCCGCACACATAAGGAGCTTGTGCTGACGTGTGTGAACAGAGACCCTGCGGAAGTTTCCAGTTTCCTTGTCTGGAAGGAAGGGAAGCCCCACCCACTCCCCCAGCCAGCGGGAAAGGTCCTCAGTAGCCAGAGCCTTTCACAATCGCCTGGCCGAGCCGGGCCAGCGTGGGCCAAAGTCCAGGAGGTGGGCTGGGAGGCCCCGGGTGATTCCTCACCGGGTAGGCAAAGCCCCACCCCTGAGAAGGAAAGCGACCCTCCATGCCCTGTCCCCTCAACATAGCTGGCATCAGTCACTGAGATGGTGGGGAGGCTCCGCCTGGTCACCCCAACTCAGCAGGCTCGGGAGCCTTAGGGACTCCCATGATTCTTTGGACCCGTTCTGTAGACAAGGAAACTGAGGTTCAGAGAACAGCGACGCCTGGCCTCTGCGGGCGTGGAGCCCCGCGTGGGGTGGGAAGACAAGAGCCACCAGCGAGCAGGTGGGCCACGATGGGGGCTGCGGAGCAGGAGGACCCTAGATTCAGGTCCCCCTTACCTCCCCACAGGCGTGGACCACAGAGAGGAACCCGGCCAGCTCCCAGGCAAGGAAGGCCATTTAAAACACATACTTCCTGGGCCGAGCCAGTGGCGCACTCAGTAGAGTGCTACGCTGGGAGCGCGGTGACCCAGTGCCGGTCACGAAAAAACGACAAAAAAAAAAAAAAAAAAAAAAAAAACCCCACGTACTTCCTGAGTTCCAAGTGTGAATTAAAACTGAGACTCAGGCCTGCGAGCCTCCCAGCCGGGCCGCGCTCAATAAAGGGCATCTCTGTTCGCCCTCTTCCTCCTAATCTGGTTCTTTGTTTTGGGGCCAGGATGACAATTTCCTTCCACGGGCTCGTCCCACCTAGGGCTGACAGCACCAGGGTGTATCCCCAGCCACCAGCGCCTGCTCCCCAGGGCGGGGCTCCCTGTCCCCACGACTGGAGGGAGGCTGAGCCCAGGACAGGAGTGGGGCAATTCCCACTCTGGCCTCCCCCTGCTGCTGTGGGTGTCAGAGCCTGGGCTGGCCACATCTCCCTGGGCCTCAGTTTCCCCACCTTCCCGTGGATCTTGGAGCACGGAGTTGGGATGCCGTGCAGAGGGGGTGCTCCCCGGGGGCTGGGGCTCACCTGGACATGGTACTGGGAGGTCTCGTGCATGATGATGTTGGAGTTGGAGTACTTCTTCCTCTGCTCTGCACGGGAGACACCGTCACTCACCCCAGGAGGGCGGGACCCAGGGGGGTGCCCCGGGGAGGATGCAGGGGTGTGAAATGCCATTGAGGCCCATCCTGGGGATAACGAACACCCGCAGGAAGCCCTCTCCCTCTCCCAGGAGAGACCCCCAGCGATGCCCCCAGTGGGGAGGGGGCAGCCTGTGACTGGGAGTCTCCATCCTGACGGGGGACACAGGAGGCTTGGCCCCACCCCCGTGCCCATCTTCCTAGGGGAAGGGTCCAGGCCAAAGTGTTCCCCATCCTAAGAGCTGCCAGATAAAATCTCCTTGCCCTTTCCAGGGGCTTCTTGCTCTCCAGTCCTAAAGCACAGATGAGGAGTGTGGATGAGCTGGCAGGGGAGGGGGCGTGCCTGGGGGGAGTGGGGACTAGCCAGGCCCCCCCCTCCTGGAGCAGACACCTGGCAACTCTGTCCCGCCCGAACCCCTGCCCCCTCTGCGATCAGGTTGCAGCGTGGAGCGCAGCGGAATCAATATTGATGCTCCCTAAATTATTCGTAAAGGCCTCTCCCCTTACTGCTGTGGGGAAGAAGGGAGTGTTCAGCGGCCAGGAGCTGGGGAGGGACCTCGGAGCTGCAGGTGGGTCCGAGTCCAGAGGCCTCCTTCGGGTGCCCAGGGCTGATCTGAGTCTCCTACCAGGCTGCAGCTCCCTGGGTCAGGCCAGGGACAGCCATGGGGCAGCAAGAGGGCTGTCCCCATTAGGGGCATGCCTCCCTGCTCCTCCCCTGCTGGGTCCAACCTGTCCTCAAACCTCACTCACCAAACAGGTCCTTGGCGCTCATCTTGGCCACACTGCCAGACCGGCCCAGGCTGCCACTGCAGGGGAGGGGCAGGTGAGGGCAGGGCCCATGCCACACCCCTCCCTGGGACTGCTCACTGGGCGGGGGTGTGGGTGGGCGGTGGGCGGGATGGGGCTCACTTGGTGGCACCCGGGCAGCAGCTCACGGACCCCAGCTGGCTCATGGTGTCCTTGTTGGCAGCCAGCGACGGGGAGGGCGGACCTCAGTGTGGCCGAAGTCTGGGGTTCAGTTCCTGGCCTGTACCTGAGTGGACAGAGGAGCCGAGCTGACACCCCCTCCTGGCCTAGCCAGTGGCCTCGCTACTCCAAGGTCAGGGCCTGGGTTTCTTCCTCCTCCCACACCAGATCCAGGAACTGGAGCCCACTAACCTGGCCAGATTCCTCAGGGTGCCTGGGCAGGGGGTCATCAGGGAGCAGAGCCCCCTTCCCTGTGTTCCAAGTGAGGCCCCATCATGCCCCAGACCCTAAGCCACTTGTAGGGACCCCCAGAGGCTGTCTAGGGGAGGAAGTGCAAACAGAGGGCACAGAATGTTCAATGGCCCTGAGGCGGGTGGGGCACAGAGCCCACAGCGAAACCTGGTCTCAGCCCACCACTCCTACTCCACCCCAGGACTACGCCCCAAGGGGCTCCTGCACACGTATGAACAGGTGGCCACACGTGCCAGCCCCCTTCGGACCCCAGTAAGGAGGCCAGCTGCTGGCTCCCTCTTGGGCCTGGGAGGCCTGAGCAGGGAAGCGGCTGCAAGGGCAGGAATCCTGGGGTCCTGGGTACCCGAAGGCAGTCTGGGCGGTGCAGTCTCTCCTCATCCTGATGGGAGATGGCTGGGCAGCCCAGAACAGGACCTTTGGCAGCAGGGGCCGGGTGCGAGGGAGGTGTTGGGTGGGTGGGTGTGAGGTGGGGGCTCAAAGGAGTCTCCCTGAGGCTGGGAGCCCAAACCAGAGGCACCAGCACTTGGCACTACTGACGAGAGGGTGGTCACCAGTGGGGGATGACCGCTCTCCTGGACAAGGCCTCTCCTGGGGCAGAATCCCTAGAGACTTTCTCTGGCCCCAGCCCTCATCTCTCCCCAGCTGCATTGTGGAGAACCTGAGGCCTGGCTGCTGGAGTGGACAGTGTCTGATTTGGTCTGGACCCTGGTACCTTCCCTGGAGTGAGGGTGAGAGCTTAGTGCCCCTGGGCCAGGCTGACTTGTTCAGTGCAGGCTTTGTCCCATGGGGACCTCCAGTGCTGGGCTGCCCCATGTCCCTGGAAGGGCAGGTGGACAGGCATCCTGGCTGTCCTGTGGCTCTGCGGCCAGCTCCCCAAGGGGAATCCATGGGGCTCTGGATCCACCCAGTCTGCCTCCTGCCAAATGTCACCAGCAAGGCCTTCCTGCTGAGGCTTCAGTGTCTGGGTCTGCCAGGGTGGGGGTCACCAGCCAGGTCTGCTAGTATGGAGGGAGAGGGAGCAGGCCTGAGGCACCCAAAGACTTTCTGGTTTGACCAGCTCCTGCCTAGATGGAGGGCTCCTGGGAGGCGTGAGGGGCATGGCCACTGCTGCCACCCCTTCCACATGCCACCACGGGTCCTAGCTCCCCAGAGGAGCCTGGCCAGATCCCTCAGTCCATCTATCCATGGAGAATGTGTGGAATGTTTGTGACCTCAGTGGGTGAGTCTGAGTGTTTGCTTAATGGGATTCCTGGCGGGCTCAGCCAAGGGTGCCAGCACGTGTACCCAGGTACACACACACCTGGGCGAAACACAAACCTGTCCTTGCAGACCCAGGCCTGCGGGCACACACAGACACACGCAGGTTGTGACACGTGGCCCTTCCCCTTGGAGAAGCCTAGGCTAAAAACACTGTGGCCTTCAGCCACCTGGGGCAGGGTGGGGGCCTCAGGCCCAGGCAGGGGCCAGGCAGGGGGTGTTCAGGCACAGGCATCTGGGTCATGGAGTGCCTGTGGAAGGGGCCACCTGCAGGCCCTTGGGAGGCCACTCCCACGGGGGCTTTTCAGCAGACTGGGGCAGGACACTATGTAACCACTGGGCCATGGGGTTGGGCTGCCTGACCCAGGCATCCAAGGGCTTTGAAGGCACTAGCTGCACTTTTTTTTTTTTTTTTTAAAGATGACTGGTAAGGGGATCTTAACGCTTGACTTGGTGTTGTCAGCACCACACTCTCCAAAGTGAGCTAACCAGCCATCCCTAAATAGGGATCTGAACCCGTGGCCTTGGTGTTATCAGCACCACACTCTCCTGAGTGAGCCATGGGTCAGCCCTGCACTTTGGTTTTACTGAGGTCATTTTCTGGGTGTGAAGGGAGGTCTGAGCTTGGCGCCTGGTTGTTCAGCGGGTCATGGGGCAGTGCCGGGGGAAGAGGCCCCAGCAGGGCAGGCAGGGCAGAGAGACTGGCTCCTAGTGCAAATTCCACCTCCACACACTGAGTGACCTCGGTGAGGCACAGCTTAGTCACAGGACTCTTGGCTGCCCTTGTGGGAGCTGGGTGGGGCCCTGAATTGGGGAGACCCCCTCAGGCTCTGGTTGTGACCTGGTCTGGGAGCTGTGGTCTGGGGGAAAGCCCCGTCCCTGTCCCCGTAGCAGGGAGGGATAAACCTGGGAAGCTGCAGTGGGGAGGGGGTAGGTGCGCTTGGGGAGACCAAGGCAGGCAGAGAGGGCCAAAAAGGGCTGGGCCCACAAGGTGTGGGTTCTAGGCAGGGCCCAGGACAGACCTGGGCACAGGGTGGGACCTCGGAGGGGGCAGGGCTGCACACAGGGGTGGGGACAGAGGTGGTCTGCCCTGTCACCAGGGACACCCCATGCAAAGGGGCAGCCCCGGCCAGCCTGGCACAGGGACTGGGAACCTGGACGGCTGCAGGTCGGAGGCCCTAGGCCTCTACCAGCCCACCTGCGGGATCTGGCCCGAGCAGGGCTCCTGCAGCCCCACCCCCGGCCTCCCTCTCACCAGCCTGATGCCTGCCTGGCCCTGGATTTCCTTCTGGGCTCGGACTCCCAGGAAGTGCCTCCTGAGCTGTGACCTACAGAGAGTCTGCAAGCTGCGCACATCTCCAGGGTCAGGTCCTCAGGAGGCCACAGCCTGTCCCCGGGGGTGGGAGCACCCCCTCACCACCTCTCGAAGCCCCAGGGCTGGGAGAGGGCCGGCCGGAGCGGGTGAGTCATGGACCCCTGCCTTAAAAATATTCCACAGACCCCGCCGCCCGGGACCGACAGGGCAGGCGGGGCGCAGCGGCCCCGGTCCTCGGCCTGGCTCCAGGGGAGGCAGCGGCCCCGCGTCCCGCGCCCGGCCCCGGAGCCCCGGCCCAGAGCCCGGGGTCCCATCGCCACCTGGGGAAACCGAGGCCCGGGCGGGTGAGCTCCCCGCCGCAGCGCTCACCTGCTGCGCCGCGCGTCCCCCAGGCGGCCGTCCGTCCGTCCGTCCGTCCGCACGTCTGTTGGCGCCTCGGCCGCAGCGCTCGGTCTCCCGCGGTCGGCGGGACGCTCGGCGGGGCCGGGCCGGGGCGGGCCCGGGATAGGAGGAACCTGAGCGACAGGTTCAGAGTCACCAAGGGCGGGCGGGCCCGCGAGGGGCGGGGGGCGGGGGGCCCCGGACGCCCCGCCCCGCCGGCCCGGCCCCAGCTCCGCCCGCAGCGGGTCCGCCCCGGGGGCCCCCCACACCCGCCTCGGGCCCTGGACGCGCAGGGTGGGGCCCCGAGCTCGTCCTTGCACGGGCCATCCCGGCAGGGGCAGCCCTGGTTGGTGCCCCAGGAACCGGCTCTGGGGAGGTCAGGGGCCCCCCCTCGTCAGCTGCTCCATCTGTTCCCAGGAACGCTGGGCAGAGGCTTCAGTCTGTGCGTGGATGTGAGCAGTCGGCCCCTGGCCCGGAGCTCCCCAGATGGGGGACTCCCTCCTGCGCACGCCAGGAGCTTCCAAAGCCCCCTCGTCCTCTGGACACCCAGCCCAGCCTGGCCACCCCCTGAGGAATGGGGTGTCAGGTGGGAGGGTGGGGGCCCCTGTGGCCTCGGCTGTCCCTGTGTGCTGTCTCTGGGTAGCCCTCTCCTTGCAGCGGGCCCCTCCTTAGGCTGCATGCATCAGGCCATCTGGTTCTGCCCTCCTCCTGACCCCTGCCCACCCCAGCTGCTCTGACCTCTCAGAACACGGCCAGCGCACAGCAGACAGACAGTGCAGGTGACATTGTCTGGTAAGTGAGCAGGAGGTGGAGGAGGGGGCAGAGAGCAGGCCTGGGCCATGGCCGGGCACCCCCAGGCAGGGACCTAAATTCCTCGCCTGTTGTACCTGAGGTGGGGGCAGCGGAAATGGGTGCTGTCTGTGAGGCAGGGGTCACAGGGCCGTGGTCCCAGAAGGGCAGGGCCACTGGTGTGTTTGCCCTGGGCTGGCATGGAGCACTTGCTGGGGGCTGCTGGGGAGGAAGGTGCTCTGCCCCCACTGCCCTTTCCTGCAGCAAGGCCACCAGCCCCGCCTGTACTCTGGCGCACCCGTGAGCTTGCTGGAGGGGTGGCAGGAACTGGCCCAGCACCTGCTCCAGGCCTGGGCAAGGCCTGGCTTCCTGGTTTATGGCCTTTGTGTGCGATTTCACAAAACCTGCAGATCCTGCTCAGCCCATAGCTGTGCCCCGAACCAGCGCTTAGCCTTGTGGGGAGGGGAAGGCACACACACCTGAGACCTCGCCCTTCCTGGAGGCACAGCAGGGACTGCGCAGAGTGGGAAACATGCATCGCAGGGGTGCATGGCTGGGGGGTACCTCTCCATTCCTAAAATTGTGCTCATCGATCAGATCGTGAGTACTGAGCTCGGGTGGGTCAGAAGTGGCTGCTGTGTCCCTCTGGCTGCCTGGAGCCACGGTGTCCCCTATGGAACAGGTGACCACCACCTTTGTGCAGCCAGCGAGATCGGGTTGTCAAAGGTGCGTGGTTCAGATCTATAAAGTGTGAGGGCAGCAGGCTTCCCCCCAGGTCTGCAGGGCAGGCTAGCCATGTCCCCAGGCAGTGAGAGCACCAGACCACCCTCCCCAAGTCCAGGCGGTGAGTGCCCAGGGCTACAGGGATGCTGGCGAGGGAGCGGCCCGAAGTGCTCTGGAGCACCAGGCCCTTCCCATACTGGCATGGGGGTCTGCGGCTCAGGCACAAGTAGCTGGAAAGCAGGTTCTCAAGGTTGTCCTGCAGTGGGCTCCAGGGGCCGCAGGTCAAAGAAGTCATCCAAGGAGCAACTGGAGTTCCCACTCACTCCCACGAGAAGAGGCCACCGAGGGTGCTCCGTGGCTGCTGCTCCTGCTGAGGCACTTGGAGGATGGCGGCAGGCCCGGGTTGGGTGACGCAGCCTGCGGGGGGGGGGGGGGGCATGCTCCTTTGTACTGAAGAAGAACCCTGGGGGAGGTGGGTGGCCATGATTAGGAGAAATTCGTGGAGATATACACACTTCTTTATTAAATAAAATACAGTGAAGAGAAGATATCTAGGTATTTGAACATGCTATTCCAAACACAGAAAATGCACAACAGAAACAAGTGACAGAAACCTATTGTAAAGCATCAGCACAGACACTTTAGGGAGCACTTACAGCAAATCTGTGAATGGGAAAAAAAATCACAAGATAGAATTTGTTTAGCACTAAGCACAAATGTTACTCAAGTTTTAACTGAATCTGTTCTCCAAGGACTGTGGCTGAGGTGAAAACACCCCACACACTAGAGCCGGCTGGTTTGCATTTACTCTTCTGGAAATTAGTGCACACCATTTCCTCCAGGGCCTGCCTGACCCTGAGCCAGGATCCAAGGGGCACTGAGAGGCACCCGGCACACAGCGCCCACCCCTGTTGCAGCTCTGGCCCCTCAGGAGAGCACCTTCTTGAGGGCACAGATGTCCCATCCTGGTGCAGGGCCTGGCAAGAGCGGACTGGGCTCTCGAAACATGAATCAGGACCAGTGTGGACGGTGTGGGATGCCAAGAAATGCCATGCAACAAGTGGGCGATAGAACAGAAAACATGTGGGTCCTGACTGGCTCCCATGGGGACTAACTGGTGGCCTACGTTCCTGCAGAAACTGCCAGGAAGCCGATTCTCTGGGGGTGGTGACGGCGTGGAGCTGCTGGGCTGCCTGCTGGCTGGTGTGACTGCTGGAAGCTCCTTTCTGAAGGGCTTTATCTTCCCTCTCAGCCTAGGGGTCAGGGCCGGCCAGGCCGATACCAGGTCCCCACTGACAGGCCTATGTGGATGCCCCCGCCCCACCCTGCGGCTGTTCCCAACACCTGGGCCCCAAGCAGTTTGTTCTGTCCTCATTCCTAGCCCCCCACCCCTGCCAAAACAGATCTGTAAACCATCCGAAACCATCTGTGGCAAATCAGTTAGGACAAACGCCTTCCCATTCTGCAGTGGGGGAGGTGACAGTGGAGGCTGGGCCCTGCGTGGGGCTGTCCTGGGCCATGTCTACCTGACGAAGGAGGCAATGGCGACCACCTGCAGGACAGCCTCCAGGCTGTGGAGTGCCAGGAGCGTGGCGCTGAGGGCCGAGTCTGCCCACAGCACCAGAGTCTGCCAGAGCAGGAAGTGCACAGAAAGGAGGATGCTGCCCACAGTGAGAGCCAGGCTGGCAGCCAGAGGTACCTCGGCCTCTGTCAGGTTTCCCTTTGTGCCTGGAGGACCGAACAAACATGGTGAGTGAGGTGGGGGCTGCAGGGCATGCTGGGACCCACCACCCACCCAGGATCCATGGCCTGTGGTGCCCGGGGAGGGTGGCTGCTGAGGACCAATATGAGCTCATTGCAGCCACGATCCTCCAGCACACAGCCCACCGCGGCCACCACCTGGGACTTGGAAGTGCCAGAGAGCAAAGGGCAGGGTGGGGTGCGCTCCTCCCTGAGAGAAGCCTCTGCAGTGGAGCACATGGCTGGATCTCAGTCTGGGTCAGCTGTGCTGGTTGGGGACAGTCTGGTATGTAAAACAATCCTAAGAGTATCTGCCACCTTTCCTAATTCCAAGTGGGACTGAAGGGATTTTGTTAAAACTTCCAAAAATATTTCACTCTGGGTTAAGGCCAGTTCTGGAAAATTTCACAGATACTCATAAAAAACAAAACTACATGTTTGACAAACAAATGGAAAGTGCCAAGCCCCAGTTGCCCCCAGCTGCCCCAGGAGCCCTGAGAGCCTGCAGTGTGACATGTCCTTGGGGCCCTAACAGCCCCTACGGGGCAAGGCAGGCCCAAGGCCCCTTGAAGGGCTGGCCAAGAACCAAGTCTCTGTCCAAGTGCAGCATGTGCACCCTCCTGGGGCAGGCTGCCCAAGCTCCAGCACCGCGGGTGTGCAGGCACGGCGGCCTGAGCCCCTCTGCGTAAGATTGACGGCTGAGGAAACTCGCTTACACCCACCCAGTGGAGTCCGAGGTCTGATAACAAGAGCAAGGGCAGGGGCCCAACCTCCATGTGTGCCTCGGTTTCCTCACCGTACATCAGGTATCACAAGGGGCGTGTGTGTCCCAAGGGGTCTTAGACCAGAGCCCAGCAGGTGCAAGGTGCCCTGGAAGTGCCGCTGCCACATCCCCAGTGGCAGGGCAACAAGCACAGTGCCACTCTACAGGAGAAACAGATGTGCTGCGTGCATGCGCCTGTGACCGTGAGCATAGGAGCGGGAAGGGCCAGGACTGCAGGCCTGGACCCTCGCTGCTCACAGCAGGCAGCTCTGGGAAAGGGGTTTTCCACGTTTTATTTCTGTTCTCCTTGAGTCTTGTGCAAGAACATGACCTTGAATGAACTGTGTGGTTAAAGAAAGGAGTTGGCTAAGAGAGGGCACGTGAAGTGGTCACAAATTTGGGGCTCCCGGAGCTGGACTGGGGGCACCTGACAGAACTTGCCATGTCTTCTCTGCAGGTGGCTGAGGCCAACTGGAAGGACGGGGTGCTGGGGAACAGTTTGGAGCTCCAGGTTTGATGGCTAGGCTGGGTTTCCCATGTTACCTAGTGGCCAGGGGCTATGCTTCCAAACTAGAAGTGTCTCTCCCGAGGGTGCCACCAGTTGTCTGTCTCTGGGACAAAGTTTCTGAATAAACGATTAATACTTAATGACACTGTCAGGCAACACCTGCCAAGCAACTGGCTGAGCAGTGTGGATAAAAATGTCTCCAATAACCATATTACAAAATGGCTAATATTTAAAGGTTCAGAACACTTAAGATAGCAACTCTGTTATCACCAGTACTTTGCAGTTTTGAGTCAACTCACCCAAGTATAACCGAACTGCTTCCAGAATTGCCATCAGAAACAGCAGCGTCAGGTCGAGGAGCAGGTGGTTGCAAGGGTAGCTGAACACTTGACCTAGAGAACACGGCACAGACCAGACGCGAGTTACTTGAGGCGGCAGCAGCAACTCTTCAGCAAGCCTTCCGTTCGTGACTTACTTTTATAAATAATCATCAGGAGCGTGGCGAGGAAATACAGGGCGTAGTACGTCCCACTGAGGTAAAACAGCATTTGAAGAGGAACCGACGAGAGCTGCTAAGTGGTTAAGGATCCTCTAGCTCAGTGGGCTTGTGGGCCCCTACCCAGGTGGCCAAGCAAGAGGGGCTGGTCTGCCATCTGCTCGGTAGCTGCAAACATGCAGATCCAGCTTAGGCTCTGGCAGATGGGCACGCACAGGTGGCCATGGAGAACTGGCCACTGGCTCCTGCCCATCTGGGGCTTCCATCTCGACCTTTGTTCCTGATGTGGTCATGTGAGCTGGCAGGGCCCCCAGGGGGCATGAGGGTGAGGCTGGGACCCTTCCTCCCATCCCCGACAGAGCAGGGTTTGAGTGACTGCAGGCAGGACTGGCAGGAGGACGGCTTCCACATGCCAGTGCTCCTGGGTGATGTCACCCTGACCATGGTGGCCCCCATTATGAGTTAGAGAGAAAAAAATGACTTTCTCATTTCCTTCAGAAAAAATACATTTCTCTCTGTTTGGGGGCAGTTAAATACCCACTAGTGATTTCCTGAGCTCTGTACACACCATGTTTGTTTACACTAAAATGAGTCTATGGCCATCCAAAGTGAAGGGTTTTCATCTTGCTGCCTCCGTGGCCGGTGGGCGGCAGGTGGAGCTCAGCGCTTAGCTAGTTCGGCAGCTTCCTGGGTGCGCCTGTGGCGGGAAGGGGCTGGGCAGGTGGGTGATGGAGCCTGCATGCCCCCCTTAGAGGAAGTTAGACCAACTCTCTAAATCTGTCAGGGAACACCCCTCCCTCTTAAAAGTGGAATTACTAATCAGAGCTTATGGAAAAGGTAGGGGTGGGGTGTAAAGGAACAAAAGTGGGCCCAGCGCTGACTGCACTGGTCCAGCAACTTGGCCCTCTGAGGCCGGCTGGCGAGTGGGGGGTGCCGCAGAAGGATACCACCGTGGAGGAACCTCTCCCTGGAATGAGAAAGGGTCCATCAGTGAGGCTGAGTCCCACCAGGATGCTTTCCCAAGCCCAGCTCCACCTTGGTAGGAACCATCTCTGTTTTATTCTCCTTTGATTTCACATTTACAGAAAACAGGGAACATTTATTGTGGGCCTGTGGCTATTACTGCTCCATCACCTCTATATCCGTCCCTTCGAGGAGGATATGACAATTTCTGCCTTTCAGACCTAGGCTGGAGACAGCGTGTGCCTGGGGTACAGCGGAGCTAGACTGAAGCTTGGTCTACTCCCAGGGCCAGATCCTACACGCTACATCTGAGAGACAGAAACGTCCCCAAAATGTAACCAAATGGCAGCTTTTCTCGTCTTTTGTGGTTTCTGAATATTTGCCAGACATATGTAGTTAGATAAAAATCTTTTCTGATTTGGGTTATACCTTTTTTCATAAATAGACATCTGCTTTCCTCTGGCATTTTATTTATTGCCCCAAATATCACTCCAAAAATAAGAATGTTCTAAACCAGCTGTCTAGTGTTCTTTCATTGTGCAATCTCTTGAAGCTCTTCTCACCCTACTACTGGCATGTTTTCCGGGTTTTTGCATGGAAGATCCCTCTGACTCATCCTGGGATCGAACATAGCCTGGGTTAGATTTCCTGTCTGGAGAGAGGCTCATGCTAGTTGCACATTTATGATATGTGCATGTCTCTGCATGTGCATACTCACCAATAAAAATTTAGAATTTGTCAAAAACCTCCTGTAAGGGGAGGCTTGAGCTATATTGCTGGGCAGCCAGTAGGACAGCAACCGGAACCCACCTTCTCTGTTCCTTTCCTCTTTAGTCCCAGGGTGGGAAAGAAAGAAGCTCTTGGCCTTGGTGAGTTTTTGTGGGTGATCCCACAACTTATTGGGCAGATTTGGGGCCCTCACTGCCAGAGTTTGTGGAATCTCACAGGGCAAGAGTCTTAAACTGGTAAACACAGGACATTAGTCACAGAGACTCCGAACTGGGCTTTGTGCCAAGAGCAAGAAGCCAGGAGTGGGGCGAGCAGTGGCACCGCCTTACGGGCATGCTCTTAAACCCGCTCTCTTCTTCTCCAGGCTGAACTAGACTACCCAGACACCTGCCATTACTCAGGTCAATTCCATGTTAATTGGGGTTTTCCTCCCTCCTGATCCTTCTCTTAAAGGTTAGCTTTGTGAACATTTCAAATGTATCTACTAGTTGCCCATTGTTATAGACTGAAATTGTGGGGCAGAGGGGAAAATGCTGCATAAAAACCTTTAGCGATATAGCCTTTAAATAATTAATATGAAGGACGGCTGTGCTCAGGTATGCAGTTGTGACAATTTCAGATCTCTGCGAGCTCCTTCTGACACTGGATGCAGCCTCAGCTTTCAGGACTAACACTTCTTAGTCAATGATTTACTATAGTCACACTGTGTCACCCAGACGTTAAATGCAGACTAGGAGAGCGCAGACGTTCCCCCGAGGTGACAGACAGGCGTGTGCACAGAAACCCCGACTACCAGGGGACGCGCACAGACAGGGTCGGGATGCGGAATGCTCTGCGCAGGGCGCGGGACAGCAGGGACCGACGCCGCTCCGCACTGCTGCAGGCCTGCCCCGTCAGAGGGGACAGGGTCGGCGCGACAGTCGGGGCCGGAGCCGCCCCCGGGCCCTGGGCGCCCGGAGAGCACCGCACGCTGCAGAGCCCTCTCCCACCCCCGCGCCTTCCTTTTTTTCACGAACGTGGTACCCAGGCAATGAGAGCGGGTCGCAGGCGGGGTGGGTGACAAGCCTGCCGTGCGCGCCACGTGCGGCCAGCTGTCCGACCTCCTCCCGCTGGGCAGTCCGGGCCCGGGTACTACAGCCCGGGGAGCCTCCCGCGGACTAACGGGAGCCTCCGAGCCGGGCGGAGACGCGGGCCGGCCCCGTCAGCTCCCCGGGGCTCCCCGGCGCTCACCTCGCCGCGCCGCCATCTTGCCGCCCCGCCCGCCGGGTCCGCCGCGATCCCGGCAGCCTCTCGGGCCCGCGCCGCGCGCGCCTTCGGCCATTTCCGCTCCTGCTGCCGAAGGGGCCCGACCGCGCCGCGTGCCGGGGGCGGACGTCCGAGCCGCGGCGGGGCCCGAGCGGCGGGTCCGACAGCACTCGGGCGCCTTCGGACCAGAGGAGGCGGAGGCCGGGGCTCGGAAGGGCTCGGGCTCGGGGGCGCTCGGCCGAGCTCGGCTCCGCCTCGGGCCGACCCGGCTCCCGCCGGCGACGAGGCCGTCTGCGCGGGCTCAACTGCGTCGGAGGCTGGCGAGAGTCTTCCCGGAGCCGGTCGGCCCTGTCGGCCGGACACCGCAGCCGCCTCGGCCTCCGCGACGGGGCGCGGGGCTGCGGCCGAGCCGCTCGGAGGCGCTCCTGCGGCCTCGGGCCCGTTCGGGCTGACTCGGCTTCTGGCTTCGGGCACCTTCGGGCCTCCTCGCCTCCAGACTCTCGGCCCGGCTCGGCCGGCCTCTTCGGGCCCCGCTTCGGGCCCGGAGCCCGGCGCCTCGGGCGGGCTCGGCGGAGTCCGGATGGAGGACTCGGACTCGGCGGCCAAGCAGCTGGGCCTGGCCGAGGCGGCGGCGGTGGCGGCCGCGGCCGCTGTGGCGGCGGCGGCCGCGGCCGCGGCGGGAGGCGAGGCGGAGGAGCCGGTGCTGGGCCGGGACGAGGACTCGGAGGAGGACGCGGACTCGGAGGCGGAGCGCGAGACGCGGCGGGTCACGGCCGTGGCGGTGATGGCGGCCGAGCCCGGGCACATGGACATGGGAGCCGACGCCCTGCCCAGCCCTGAAGAGGCCGCCGCCGCCGCCGCCTTCGCAGGCAAGTGCGCCCACCGGCCTCGCGCCTCTCCGCGCACCGGCCCCGCCCCACCTGCCCCTGCCACACGCACTGTCCGCGCCACCGTTTCGCCCGCAACCTGCTCTGCACCTGCCTGGCTCCACCTGCCCTGCACACTTGCCACTGGCACTGCCCGCGCCACCAGTTCGCCTCCCACCTGCCTTGCGTCTGCCTTGCACCTGCCGCGCACCTGCCCGGCTCCACCTGTCCCGCACTCTTGCCACACACACTGTCTGCGTCACCGATTCGCCCCTCACCTGCACTGCACCTGCCCTGCATCTGCCGGCCCCCACCTGCCCCGCACCTGCCCCGCACCTGCCCCGCACACTTGCCACACACCCCTGCCCTGCGCTACCGGTTCGCCCCTCAACTGCACTGCACCTGCCCCATACCTGTCCCGCACCTGCCCGTCCCTACCTACCCCACACACTGGCCACACCCCCCTGCCCTGCACCACCGGTTCCCCCGTCACCTGCAGTGCACCTGCCACGCACCTGCCCATCCCCATCTGCTCTGCACCTGCCCCGCACCTGCCCCCCACACTTGCCACACGTACCTGCCTCATGCCACCAGTTCACCCCTCACCTGCCCTGCACGTCATCGCTGTGACCTGTGCATGCCCCTTCCCCCACCCCTTCCATACCAGCTTTGCCCTACCCTCTACACATTTACTCCTAACTCCCTTCTTGTGCCAGCACCGCCCCCCTCCTGCTCGTCACTCTTTGCCTCTTCTGCAACCTTCTCAACACCTGCCTCCTGCCTTTTCTGTCCTCTCCTGTCTTCTCCTCTGTCCATCCTGTCTGGGAGGAGCCTGAGGGCGGTGGGCATGTTTGGTCACCCAGAAAGCCCCAAGTGCAAGGGCCAGGTCAGGTATGACTTGAGCGCTGAGGAGCAAGAGAGTCCTCAGCCTGCAAGGGCTAGCAGCCTTCCAGAGCCGGGAACATCAGAGGTCAGCGTGGCTTTGTGGTGGCAGGAAGGGCCCGCATCGCACTGTGGACCCGGGACACACCTGTGCAGGCTTCCCTCCCAGTCTGCCCTCTTTTCCTGTTGCCTTTTCCTCGGTGGATCCTTGCAGCCATGGGTTGTCAGCCCACGTCATTGGTTGTGCTGCCCATACAGTGTTCTCATTCTCAGGTTTCATAACACACGAGGCATCTGGCCATGCCCGCAAAAGCCCTTTAAAGGTGTTGCCTCCCCAGACTGCCACCCTGCAGCCATCCTGTGTCCCAGCTCACGTGTGACTGGATGGTAGAGACTTTCTCACGCTTTGTACCCTCTTCCCAGGTCGAGCTACTGAGTGTTCCAGGAACACTTGGGATTGAGTGTTCAGACTCTAGGAGGAGCATTGTGAGGCACTTTGCCCACTGGGAGCTTTGCAGGTTTTGGAACTGGGCACATCAGAGCTGTTGTGTAGTTGCTCTGGGTGTTTTTGCAGACCCACTGGGCCTGGGTGAAGGGGCCAGCAGTCTGGGTTCTGCCCCAGCTGTGTGCCTCTGGCTAGTGGTCTGTTGAGCTGCTCACAAAAGTGAGGGGGGGCCTTATGGCTCTTTGAGGTCCAGTTTTCATTGCTGAACTCTGGTTTGACATTGGGGTTTGGGGCCATGAAGTCGTACCTCGGGCTTTGTCTTTCTGCATGTGCTCTCTGAACGCAGAAAAGAAATGTGATGCCACCCGCCATGACGTCAGAGAAACATGTTGACATGCATTTTTCCTGCAAAATCTTTTAGTTGTGTTTTGATGTGTTAAAGCATGTCAGAATTTTTATTATGACGTACTGAAGTCAGGTAATTTCCAGGTTTAGGTAACTCAGCAGGACAAGCTGCCCACCAGAGGCCGCCTTTGAGCAGATGCTGCTTGAGCTGTCTTTAGGCTCTGTGTTCAGACATATGCTTTCAGTGTGAGCAGCCTGGCCCACCCTGCTGGGCCTTGCTGTGTCAGTGCTGGCTGAGAGGCAAGGGTGAGCCAGCTGCGCTCCTGGTGGCCTGGGAGACAGACAGGTGAACAGGAGCTTTCAGTGCAGTTCAGTGAGTGCTGGTTAATGGTGTGGGCAAGACTAATTAGCCAGTATCTTTTGAGCCCCTTCCTATGCCAGAGACAGCACTGGGCACAGGACAATCTAGAATGCTGGGTGACAGGGCACTTGTCCAGCCCAGGAGCATCAGGGAAAGGCTTGGCAGAGGTTGGAGGGAGGTGTGAAGGGCATTGGTGGCCGGGGCTTTGTGGCCTATCTGGGGTAACAGGCAGCAGGAGGTGGGGTGCAGCAGCCCTTCCTGGAGCCCATCCTGGGTGCAGTCGCTGCTGGAAAGGCCTGTCTGCATGCTGAGGGGCAACATTCCATGCTGTAGGGGTGACACGGGTGGCACTGAGGGGCACAGGCAGGTTGGACATGCTTTTGTGGAGGAAGAAGAGCTGGGGAAAGCATCAGAGACCAGGGCTGGGATAGTGAGCATGAGGCTGCGGTCACCCAACAGTGGTGGCCTAAACCGCGGCCATTGAGGACCCAGGAGGGAAGAGAAGAAGCAAGACTGGAGCATGCTCTGTGTTGGCCAGACAGCAGGAATCTAGCTGGGTGTGGGGCTCGTCTGATCCGTAGGCTTTGCAGCTCTTTGCAAAAGGAGGAAGAAGCCAAAAGGTGGTTTGGCAGAGCCATGGCTGGCTCAGGGTGTGGGGGGCGGGCTTGTCGTGGGTGGGTTTTGCTGTGAGTAAGTGGCTTTGTTGGGGAAGGATAGATTTCCTCTCTTTTTCCTAGAAGAACGAGATGATTTAGACTATGGACTTAGAAATGTTGCTTGAGCATTTTTTATAAAACTGTTAAGACTTTCACTGTTGAAACGGCTTTGTTTGAGGCACCCGTGGGAGGCTGCTTGTGAGTGGTCTGGCTTTTATCATGCATTAAGGTAGGTTCCTTCTGTTGCAGAGGTGACCACGGTAACGGTGGCCAATGTGGGGTCCTCTGCGGACAATGTCTTCACGACGTCAGTGGCGAACGCGGCGTCTATCTCAGGACACGTTCTGGTAAGCTGCACTGAGGGTTGTAGCCCCAGTGTGGCCAGCACCACACTGGGCACCTTGGGCTTCTCTACATTGCCCCCAGGTGGGTGACTCCCGTCCCCGAGACCCTCCTAGGGTTCAGCCTGCAGTGTGAGGGTCTGCTCTGTTCCCAAGCCACAAAGGTGCGCATGCGACTCACTCTGCTCTCGGGAGCGTCAGGGCTGTGCTGCCGTGTGAGGAATTAGAGCCTTGGAAGGCCAGGTGAAGACTTCTGATTTGAACCGAGGGGTCTTTTCCTCACTTGACTTCTCTGACAAGGGAAAGTGTGTAGTAAGTGTGGCTTCTGTGAAGGGGTAGCGTGGGAGCACTGGGAAGAGCCTGCCGAGCAGTGCGGTCAGGGTGACACGCCTGCCTGCGCCCGAGGGGTGGGAACTCCCAGCTTCCTGTCTGGTTCCGGCTGCTCTTTCTGTTCGTATAGCCCCACGGACACTTGGGAAGAATCCCCCCAGTGTCCCTTCTCTTGGCATTTACAGCCCTTCTCCCCGTGTTCATTGTGCGTGTGTTGCTGCCATCCTCTTAAGACAAGCTACTGAAAACCAGTTGTTCCTCAAATACTGTTCGTGCCACATCCAGAGCCCTTTTGTGACTATGTTGCATCGGGCTATTTCGTATCTGAGGCCTTCGGTGATTCTGGGCACAGTCTGGCTAGCCAAGGCAGACAGCATTGTCAGCAGGTGGCAGGTGCCGGGGGTGGGTGCAGCCTCCAGAAGGGGGCTGCCCTGGGAGCACGGCCAGGCCGCAGCAGTCTTTTCAGCCCCGATCGCGCACCTGGGACACTGTGGGTCTGGAGGCAAAGTTGTCGTTATTAGAATAGCAAGAGCCCTCACTCTCGGTTACAGTAGTGGCAGCACAGCGGTAAGAAACTTGGTTTATGTCCGATGGGTGGTCAGAGTGCTCGCAGTCCAACCGGTGCTTCCAGTCAGCTCTCCTTCCTGGCGGCAGTCTGTGTTCCTTCTCATTTTCTGGGAGGGACTGATGCCCGAGGCTCTGCATGTGCCCAGAACGTGCTGGTGCTGGGGGGCTGGGGACAGTGCTTAGCACTGGCTCTGAGGGCAGGGCTGGCCTTTTCATCCAGACAAGGAGGATCCAGAGCCTAGTATGTCCTGTGTGGAAACTGACAAGTAAAAGTTCTCAAATACCTATGTATTACCACTTCTTTTCATGAGAAAAACACTGTGATTCTTTACCCAACAGTCCCTTTGTGTAGGAGGGAGCTTCAGACCTTTAGTCACTCACAACAGCACAGACACTCTTCTGAGGAACCCAGGGCTAGGTGCATGCATGTTGGGGGGCCTCTCATTCCATGATCAACTTCCCCTCAAGTCCCCTGATTTGAAGGTGATGTTTTCAGGTGCAAGAAGAGGTTTTCTTCTCAGTTTGCCTCGGTTTTATGCTCTTAGCATGAAAACATGAGAGCGTCCCAGAGTGCTGGAGTTGGATGGGTTCCTCTGCATCTCTAGTTTGCCTGTTAGCTGTCTGAACAGAGCCTTGAGGCCCAGAGTTCTCTGGACGACGTGGCCGAGGTGGGGCCCAAGCTCCAGCAAGGATGGGTGGGAGCAGGGTCTCTGGCCATTTGTGAGGGGTCTGTGCAGCTGGCAAGGCAAGTTCCGGGGCTGGCACTGAGGAAGTGAGCAGTGGTCACGCAGCATTCAGCCAACATGGAAATGTGGTTTATGAGGTCCTGGTCTCCACTGGCTGTCTGTGAAGAGCTCTGGATGGGACATGGCAGGAGAGGGGAGTCCTGCAGTAGGCCTTGGCTGTGAGTATTGATGTGGTCTTTTGGAGACCCTCCCTAAGACCTGTGCCCTTGTGGGAGCTGCTCAGGTGTCAGGGTGTCTCCTGCCTGTAGGGCCTTTACTGAGCACGTTTGTTCTTTTGCTTTGACAAGTGACTGCGGGCACTGCGCTCAGGCCACGCAGGCCCTGGCGCTGCCTTTTCTTGTTCTTGGCTTTGTTTTCAAGTCTTTTAGAGACATCTTTGGAGGAGACATGGGTGCCTGGGTGGTCATCCCCTTCTTGTGGTAAATGGCAGGAGCCTTGCTGTAGGGCCATGTCCTGTCCTCGGAGGTGACTTACGGAGGCCTTCTTTCTTCTAGTCTGGCAGGACAGCCCTTCAGATTGGGGACAGCCTGAACACCGAAAAAGCCACGCTGATTGTTGTCCACACAGACGGGAGCATCGTGGAGACCACTGGCCTGAAGGGCCCAGCAGCCCCCCTCACCCCAGGTATCCATGATGCCTGTTCCCCAGGCCTGCAGCAGAACATGTCTGAGAGTGTCTGGGATTCATTCTGGGTAGTTATTTACTTATTTATGTGGTGAATTTGGAATATCAAATATTACATTGAAGTAGAAAAAGTGGAATTTTCCAGACTGAGGAAAAGAGTTCCCACAGTTGAAGGGGCTGTCCGTGAACCCTGGGAGAAGGTGCTGTTAGCAGTGAGCTGGGCATTTTATGCGTCTCTAGGCATGTCACAGCACCTCTCATCTTCATGGTCTTTCTTTGCCCAAGGTCCTCAGTCTCCTCCAACTCCTCCTGCTTCTGGCCAAGACAAAAGTGGAACCAAGTATAACTGGGACCCGTCTGTGTACGACAGTGAGCTGCCCGTGCGGTGCCGGAACATCAGTGGCACCCTGTACAAGAGCAGGCTTGGCTCAGGTGAGGGTGGCACTGGGCCCGCCCCGCGGCCACTGCTGCTTTGGATTGGAAGGTGTTGTTCCCCCACGATAAACGCGGGGCCAGGGGAGACTATAATGGCACATAAAACTAGGAGACAGAAGTTGCGTGTGTCAGCCACTGGGAACTGGAGCCAAGGCAGTGGAGAGACACCAGGTGGGGCAGGCATGAGAACAACTTAGGGGGTAAATTGAGAAACCACGGGATGGGGGAGGCACGCCTAGAACTCCTTCCCCAAGGTCCCCAAGTTGCTGGTCAGCTTGGGACCTGTGGACTCTGTAAGCGGCTGATGCTTCTGTGGGACATGGCTGGGCTTGCAGTGAATGTGGGCAGGGAGTGGAGAGGTCAAATAGGCGGTCAGAGGCACAACCTGCAATGTGGGTTCCTGGTGGAGATTTGTCCCGGCAGCTGTCAGGGCAAGCCTGGGAGTGGGTTAGTTCACACAGGCCAGGAGGGGGGCTCTGGTGTTTGTGCAGCCAGGGAGGAGCCAGAGGGAGGCAGAAAAGGAGAGGGAGGTGGGAGAGAGGCCTGGCCTGGGGCGGGCGGGCCAGCTAGGTTCCCTGAGATTGCTGCCCTCGTTTCAGGAGGCCGGGGGCGGTGCATCAAGCAGGGGGAGAACTGGTACAGCCCGACCGAGTTCGAAGCCATGGCTGGCAGAGCCAGCAGCAAAGACTGGAAGAGGAGCATCCGCTACGCAGGCAGGCCCCTTCAGTGCCTCATCCAGGTGCGGAGATGCACACTGTCCCTGAGCCTCAGCATAGAGCTCAGAGGTGGCACACATGCTGAACTCAGAAGGATCTGAGCCAGGGCACTCTGAGGCACCAGCCGGTGGGCAGAACACAGGACACGGGGCAAACCGTGCACTCACCAGCTGTGGGACTCGGGCAGTTCCTTCCTTCTCTGTCTTTCAGTTCCCTCCCTGATATTTCAGACGGGGATGACAGGGTTGATGACCCCATGGGATTGGTGTGAAGTGTGCGTGCGGCATGGAACAAGCACAGAAAAGGGGAATGTCAAATACGTAAAAGATAAAATTGGCCGGCTGGTTAGCCCGGTTGGTTACAGCATGGTGTGGATAACACCAAGGTCAAGGGTTCAGGTCCCTGTACTGGCCAGCCATGAAAAAAAAAAAAAAGAAATAGTAGAAGTCTGGATCATAGCTTCTGTTTGAGCACATGCGACTTGAAAGACACCGGCCTTCTCTCTACTCCAGTTCACTCATCAGGAAACAGGACTTCTAATTCCTATCCAGTTTAGCTCCTTGGGTGTTGTTAATGACAACGCCTGTAGAGTCTTCCACTTCCTATAAGGAAAGAGGTAGGTCCTGCCACCAGTGATAACACTGCAAGGAAGAGAGGGTTGTGGTAATTACTGTGTTCTATTTCTCAGAATTTTGATCTTTTATTTGAAATCTTCTAGTATTGAATGACCGACATTTAAGGGCTGGCTTTCTAATGCATCGTGGTACTTGTCATGTTTCAGGATGGGATTTTAAACCCGCATGCTGCCTCTTGCACCTGTGCCGCCTGTTGTGATGACATGACTTTGGTAAGTTGCCAGGAAGCCAGACAAGCTCGGCTGAGTGAGGGCAGCTGAGTGAGCACTGTGGCCCTCTGCCCTGCAGAGATACTGTCCTCGCCTCTCCTGGGGCTGTCGTCTCTGTGTCCCTGGCACATCCCTGGGGTTCCCGATGCTTTGACTGGGCACGTGCTTGGTCCCTGAGTGGCTGCTCAAAGAACATAAAGGAGACTTTCTTAAGTAACAGAAAGCTCCGATAACATCACCATCTTAATGCCCAAACCAAACACAAACACTTTCTTTAATGGCTGTAACAGATGTGTATGTGCCATTTTGTATTCTGTGTTTTTTAACATTACGTTATAAAAATTCTACACTAAACCTGTTCACGTACAGAGCTTTTAATGTCTTTTGAGATACTCCCTTATCCTAAATTATTAACTGCTTAAAAGACAAAATCATTTTCATTGATTTCTGTATAGCTTTCAAAAGTGTGATACTAATTCTAATTTGTAATGTATGAACATACCTTTTCATTTTAACTTTCCTTAATGTTGAATATTATTATCTTAAAATATCTTAAAATTAATTTAGAAGCTATTTAATGAGATCTCCTAATTTTAATTTGATTATTACTCTGGTTAATTACTGGAAGAAAAGAAAGAAAATTTATTTGGAAAGACCATGTTCTTAGGGTGAAACACTAAATATTCCAAAATTGTCTAGTTCATGTATAGATTTAGTATGATTCTAGTGGAAAAACCAATTTTGTGAAAATAAAATAATTTTAAAGTTTATTTGGAAAAACTAGGTGAGACTCTCAGATCTTGCAGGGGTAAAGAGCAGTGAGAGGGGATTAGCTCCTCTAGGAGGTTTAGAATACATGGTGGAATCATTTACAGTTGCTCCTGAACACTGAAATACTTAGGGGTAAGTCTGATAAAACATGCACAGGATTTGTATACTGAAACTAGAAAATGCTGATGAAAGAAATCAGACAAGGCCTAAATTCTTCAAGAGGCATACTATGTCCATGGATAGGAAGACAGCATATTAAAGATGTTAATTTCCCCTAAATTGATCTATAGGTTTAACACAATTGCTATCAATATCCCAGCAGGATTCTTTGTGGATACAGACAAGCCGATTCTAAAATTTATGTGGAAAGGCAAATGAAATAAAATAGCCAAAAGAGTTTGGAAAAAGAAGCCTAGAATTGGTGGAGCCACACTACAAGGTTTCAAGACTTACTGTATTGCTGCAGGAATCAAGACAGTGTGGCATTGGCAGAGGGAGAGACCAGAGATCTCAGGAACAGACAAGAGCAGACCAATGTAGACTGACAATAGGCTTTTCAACAAATGGTGTTAGAACAATCGGACATTCGTAGGTAAAGAAGTAAACTTTGACTTAGACTTCACGCTTTATACAATAATGAATTCAAAAGGGATCATAGATCTCAATGTAAAGGTAAAACTATAACATTTTTAGAAGAAACACATGGGGAGATCTACATGATCTAGGGTTAAAGCTAGGGGTTCATAGACATGAAACTAAAGCACAGTCCATGAAACAAAATTGATAAGCTGGGCTCCATCAGATTTTTAAACTTCTGGCTTCTATTTCTTGAATGGAGTGGGAGCTCCATGGACCTGCTCTGCAGAGAAACACAGTCAGCCTTCAGCATCTGTGAGTTCCACATCTGCAGATTCAGCGAACTGCAGGTTGAAAATATGAGGGAAAGAGAAAAAAAAGCCCAATAAAAAATAACATGGGCTGGCCAGTTAGCTCACTTGGGAGAGTGTGATGCTGATAATCCCCTCCCAGCCAGCCACCAAAAAATGACAATGGTCAAAAACAACGCAACAAGAAGAAATAATGCAAATGAAAAATACAGAACAGCTACTTCCATCGCACTTACATTGTATGAGGGCGCTTCAAAACGTTCGCGGAAAAGTGGAATTAAAAAAGATAATATGAGTCCTTCCATGAACTTTCTGAAAACCGTTCATATTAGGTATTGTAAGTAATCTAAATGGTTTAAAGTGTATGGAGGATATGCATAGGTTCCATGCAAATCTTACGCCATTTTATATCAGGGACCTGAGCATCCACGGATTCTGGTATCCACAGTGGGGGGGTGGAACCAATCCCCCGTGGATTCCGAGGGACAACATCCCTCGGATGAAAATTTTGGTGGTAACTGGTGAAAATTTTGAACAACCAACCACTGAGGTCTCTGGAACTTGTCCTGGGGCATACGACAAATGAAGAAACATCCTTCCAACAGATGCACCAAGTCTCGGGAAGAGCAGGGAAGTCGAAGCATTTGAAACAGCCTGCTCCCTGCCTCCCTTCTCTCCCACTGTGAAGGAGTGGTGCTTCTGGGGGGCTTTGGCCCAGAGCTCAGGCTCTCCTATCCTCAGCTCCCAGTCAAGGACTATGGTGTCTCCCTGGAGGGGCCGGCTGCCAGCATTTCCCACCCCAGCTCTGAGCTGCAATAGCTTCTGGGTGAGTGTGACACAGGCTGCCTTCGCACAGCCTCCTAGAGGGCAGGGGCTGTGCTCAGGTGCCCTCACCCAGCTCACACCAATGGTGGAGGCCCCGTGCTCAGGAAGGCCAGCTGGGAGGAGCAGAGGCGACTGCCTGGCCAGGCCAGGCAAGGAACAAAGAGGAGGCTGGCAGTTCATCAGAGCCTCGAGCTGGCTGGTGGCCTGCCAGGTCACTGGAGAGTGACGGCACAGAAGAACCCACCTGAGCCAGAACAGGCCTCCTAGATTTGCCTCCAAAGCCACCTCTGTAAAGAAGCCCTCATTTAATTGGCTCAGAAGTAGAGAAATTTTCATGTCAGGGCATTGTCGAGAACAGTGGGGCCCAACAGCTGGCTGTACCAACCAAGGCAACAGCTGGACAGCGAGGCCAAGGAGTCAAGGAAGGAGATGGCTGCAGCCATGAGCCCTGCTGGGACCGAGGCTGTGCACCACAGGGGAAGGGGACCTCAGTAAAGTCATGCAGCCGAGCCCCAGAGAGGGGATCAGTGCTCACTCGCTGCAATACCGTGTCACCTGGACTGTTTGGTTGTCAGCAAATATTGTAAGACATGCCACGAAACAGGAAGGTGTGAACCATGCACAAGAAAAAAGCAGACAACAGAGTCTGCTTGTGAGAGGGCCCAGATACTGGGTTTAATAGAAAAAGGCTTCAAAGTGGACGGCATGAAAATGTCCAGAGAACTGAAGAATCCGTGGAGTGTTGGGCCTGGGTGCTGTGGCGTCCACAGCAGGTTGGCCACGGCCACCCTCGGGCTTCCTTCTGCCTTCTCCAATCCCAGCACTTCACTTGACCAGCCTTAAAAACTAAATGAAAAGAATTGACGGAAGATGTGGCGACAGACTCTCCTGAAGTGACGGGCTGGCCAGTCAGCTCAGCAGGTTAGTGCTGACAACACCCACGACAGGGGTTTGGATCTCCTACAGGCCAGCGGCCAAAAAACGGGAACAAAACGAAAAAGATAGAAGTTATAAAACAGAATTAAGTGGAATTCTGGGATTGAAAAGTAGAACGAGAAACCCACGAGCGGCTCAACAGATTTGAGCTGGTGGGAGAACCGGTGTGAGCCTGTGTCAGGTGCCCGAGTGTGGTGCTGGCTGCGAGGGTGGGGTGGGCCGCCGTGCCGGGGTGAGCAGTGTGCCGCAGGAGGGGTGGGTCCCCGGCGGCCCTCTGAGCCTGGGGCTTTTTCCACAGGGGAGTCTCATGATTCCTGCAGCCCTCTCTGTGGTTGCTGGTCGGTTCAGCTTTTCTGTCTCACCAGCTGTGCTCAGTGCCTGCCCCGTCCGCCAGGTCGTTCCCCTCTCGCTCGAGGCTGAGCCTCTTTCGTTCCTGTCTCTGGTCCCCGTCCGTTTTCTGTCTAGCAGTCCCTGAAGCTCTGCTGCATTGGTGGTGCTCATCTTGTTCTGTGGCACTGTTATTCTTGAGCTCTCTGAAAGTGTCCTTCCTGTCGTTGTAAGGAATTGGGGCCTGAGGAGGGTGGGACTTCTGAGCGAGCTTCCCATTGGACGCAGTCTCACCGTGTGACTTGTACAGGCAGAAGAAAGCGCTGTCATTTAATGAGTAGAAAGCACGTGGCCCTCTGTCCGACCTTGCCTTTCTCCCCCAGAGTGGTCCAGTCAGGCTCTTCGTGCCTTACAAAAGGCGCAAGAAGGAGAACGAAGTGCCCACAGCCCCCGTGAAGAAGGACCCCTCGAAGAACATCACGCTGCTTCCAGCGACAGCTGCTGCCACCTGTGAGTGTTGGTAAAAGGCTTCATGCTGAGAGGGATCCCCACTGGTCACGCTGGACTGTGGTTTTCGTTTCTCAAGTGCGCATGGTAGGGCCGGGAGGGTGCGATGCCCACCTGCGCCTTCCTCTCCTGACCGGGCTCCCGGGCAGGGAGGGGCCCTGTGCTCAGCTCTGCCTTCCGTCCCCCGAGACTGGGGCATGCTGGTGCCGAGCACCTGCCGGGTGGCGGCACCCACTCAGTGACATCTCCTTAGCAAGTGCCCAGTAAGTGCTTCTGATGGGGGGCAGGGGCTGCTGAAGCCCTTGTAGCTGGGGATATGGCGGGTATTTACTGGTTGGCCCAGCCTCCCGGGCTTCTTCAGAGAGGTCGTTGGTATTCACACCTTCCTAATTAAGATTCCTTTCATTTTTAGTTTTAGCAGCTTTCAGAGAACTCTCCTGTTATGTGTAAAACTGGCACTGTTGTCTGGGAAGGGGGGATTTGGGGAGTGGAGAAAAAGACCTGGCTTTTTTTCAAACCACAAAATGGATGGAAAAGATGCAGGGGTGGGGAGAGGTAGTGACAGGAGGCTGCGGTGTAGCGGTGGCCTTTGTCAGGCAACACACTTCGGAATGTTATGCATCTGTGGAACATGCCTCTCGAGAGCACCTGTGGCTCACTCACCCGAGTCCGTGAGTGGGCAGTGGGGGCGCGTCTGGTAGAGGCAGCATCTCGTGGCCAGTCGCCAGGCAGGCGGGAGCAGCAGAAATGCTGTGGGCACACAGGCCGTTTTTATCTTCAACTTGGCCGAGTCTTTTTCTTAGTTCAAACTGCAGAGTATTTTTTGTTATTTTTAGTGTTCTTTTACTTTCATCTTCTGCCAGGCAGCACGTTCACGTGGCTCGTGACTCACACTGCAGTAACGGTGGTGGGTCTGCCATCCTGTCCTGCCTGCTCTTCTACCCACAGACACCCCATTGCGGCTTTCCTGCATTTCCTTCTGCGTGTTTGGGGACGAGTACTGTGGTCTTTCTGGACCCTGTGCCCTCGCAGGGAGCGGTGCCTGCAGCCAGCTCAGGCAAGCTCCGGGCCTGCGTGCACCTGGCCATTTTGCCTAACGTGCGCTTCTGCCTTTCCAGTCACCGTGACCCCCTCGGGACAGATCACTACCTCTGGGGCACTGACCTTTGACCGTGCGTCCACTGTGGAGGCCACCGCTGTCATATCGGAGAGCCCGGCCCAGGGTGACGTCTTTGCGGGAGCCACGGGTGAGTTTTCTCAGCCCCTGCCTGATGCTGACTGTTACATTGGTCACTGCTGCACGGGCTTTGCAGGCTGCCTGGCACCTTGGGCGGGACCTTGAATAGGGGCGTGCATTGGTGGGGGCAGTGCGGGTGCTGTCAGGGAAGTGTGGCTGGTTTGGGGGTGGGAGGTGATTATCTGTGACAGACCATGTGACCGGCAAAGCTGGAAATGCTTCCGGTTTGCTGAGTCCTGCTTCAGGCTACGGCAGAATCTGAGCCGTCTGTGTAGTTGTGTTCTAGGGGCACGTCAGGGAAGTGAATGGAACAGGCAGAATTAATTTTTGTAGTATATTCTATTTTGCCCACAATATCCTAGTTCCTACCATGTCAACAATTCAGATTCACCATATTTCAGGGCCTCAATAGCCACATGTGGTGAGAAGCTGCTGTACTGAATGAAAGTTAGATTTAAAATCTATGGTGCCAAATCTGGATCCCAAGACTGTCTGATCACTTTTCTCTCAACAGTGCAGGAGGCTGGTGTGCAGCCTCCCTGCAGGGTCGGCCACCCCGAGCCTCACTACCCCAGCTACCAGGACGGCTGCCAGATTGCACCATTTCCAGAAGCTGCGCTGCCAACATCACACCCCAAAATAGGTAAGTTTGAAAGAGTGCATGCACATATGGGTTATTGTCTATAGAACTGCTTTTAATGAAAGAATTTTTAAGTGAAATTAGGGTTTATTTTGGTTTGTTTGTTTGTTTTCCTGCTTACGCACTAGATCAGGGACTGACAAAGTATGGCCCACTGCACGTGTTTGTAAATAAAGTTTTATTGGAACAGGGCCGTGCCCATTGATCTGTGTGTTGCGGGTGGCTGCTTTTGTTACAACAGCAGACTACTCCCAAGGGGACTGAATGGCCTGCAAAGCCTGAGGCATGTGCTGCCAGGCCCTCCTGGGGAAGAGCGCATTTACAGTCTGTCTCCCCATCAGATGGACCCTACCCCACAGCAGGGTGTTGGTCTCGCTGGAGTTGGCCCAGGGCACTCAGTGGTGAAAGAATGAAAGTCCCAATGTGTGCATCACATGCAGCCTAAATCTCAAAAGGGACGTGGCTCTGTCCCTGCATCTTGGCTCTGGCTTTTCAGTTAGCTGTGCTTGTTGTTGCCAGTACGGGGATCCAAGCCCTTGGCCCTGGTGTTATCAGCACCAGCTGTAACTAACCGAACCGGCTGTCCAGCCCTAACTACACGTTGGGTACATCTCCATGTCCTCAGGCTTTCGTAAAGGGCGCACACGATCAGTAAGTTGCTGACTGAGCCTTGCCCTGTGGTGGACATCTGCGATCCTCACGCTTGTGCTGGTGCTGACAGTGCGGCATGACACTTGTCCACAGGTTCTGAGGGCTCCGCCATATTCACATTTGCTGTTTCACATTCTGCCTTTTGCCTGTTTAAATTCTTCCATCCTCAAAGCCCACCTCAGGTTCTACCTCCCTCTCTAAACCCCACCTTCATCTGCAGTCCCTGGGGCCTCAGGGTGACATCTCAGCCAGGCCCCGCACTGTGTTTTCCCAAGACCTTAGTGAATCTCTGCTGGGGGGTGGGGGCGCTGTCCTGTCCTGGCCAGGGCTGTCCTCAGGGGCTCGTGCGCTGCTCTGCAAGGCACTCAGCTGGCAGGAGGCCCTTGGGTGTACAAAAAGTGCAGCTATAGCACGAGGAGCTTCTCCCCGAGCTGTTTGAGAGTGCGCTGCCGACACTGCCTGGGGTGCTTTAGTGCGTTCTTCTCAAACATAAGGACACCGTCAAAATCAGGAAGTGAACAGGGACTCATCCTGCCATTCGGAGTCTCCAGTCATTTTGTGTCTCTTTAGTCTCCCTCAGGCTCAGCCTTCACACCCTTGACGATTTTGGAGGTCACAGGAGCGTTGTTTAAGGAACTCCCTCCCCTTGGATTTGCAGTGTTGGCCCATGAACTCGGGTGGTATGTCTGTCAGTTGGGCACAGATGTGGGGATGGGGCTGCTCATGGCCCTCGTGACACATGAGTTCTTCTGTCCTCTCCCTGCTGAATTTGGCCTGACCCCTGGCCGGGGTGGTGCTGGCCAAAGCTCTACACTGTGACACCGCCCTTTGCCTCTGGTCAGTAGGTGCCTGTGGGAGATAAGGGGAGGCTGCGGAGACCTGTGCTTCCTCGTCAACGCTTGCCGTGCCTTGTGAGTGTGGACTGAGCGTTTCCTATGTCACTCAGGGCTGTGGTCACTGCTCCTGCTCAAGTTGCCCCAGACGTGGCCAGTGGTAGCTCTGACCGCCCACTGCTCTCAGCATAGCCAGACACTTGCAGCTTATCTCAGGTTTCTGTTCCTCCTGGAGTCTGGCCATCTTAGTGGCAACGGCGTTTCTGGCCCTGGTCGCAGTGGGCTGGGGCCATCTGTTCCCAGCTTCTGCGTTGACCGTGTCTGTCTCAGCCCATGTCCAATGGGAGCTTGAAAAGGGCCTTAATGGAAGAACTTACACCAAGAAATGGGCAAGTGCTACATATCAGGGCTTGTTTCCTGAGGGCGAGAGGTGACACTGAGTCATCTGTGCACCAGGCCCTCCCAGTGGGTAGAGGTAGGGAAGGAGTGTGTGTCCTCACACATACGTGCACACACGTGTTCATCTGTGATCTGGATCTCTCTGCATGTGTAGAAAGCCACCAGCTCCCAGCAGAGTCTAGTTCTAGTACAAAACCACAGGGCTCGCTCTGGTTCCCTCTCTTTCCACTTCTGTAACTTTTTTCTCTAGCTGAGAGATACCTGACTGCCATTACTATGAACAGATCCCCCTGCGTGTGGCCGCACATCCAGGAGGACTTTCTGCATGGGCAGATGTGAAGGCAGGAGGCCTGAATCCTCTGTCTACTTTCCTGTTTAGATTTGACCTGGGGCCACGTCCCTCCTGGTGTGTCTTTGTGGCTGATTCTATAAGTGTTTGGTGGCCGCCCTGCACCTGGTGATGTTTCGCCTGGGGTCTGTGTGTCTCACTTGTGAACACGCAGCTTTCAGCCTTGTGTCTGGTGTGGTTAGGCCTCAGCAGGTGCTTTTTGGTGACCGTGTTAGGACTTTTAAAGTGTGGAGCTGGGATGGGACAGAATGTCTTTCCGTTTCTGGGGTGTGTTAGGAAGATGCCTGGCAGCAACTTATGCCTGTTTATCACCTTATCCCCTGCTTTCTCACACTTGATGAGAGTTTTCAATGGAGGCCTTTTTGAAGCTAGGACATGTGTTAATTCCTGCTTTATTTTGCTTTCCAAACATTCTAGTGCTGACCTCCCTGCCTGCCCTGGCCGTCCCACCCTCCACACCCACCAAAGCTGTGTCCCCCACGGTGGTCAACGGGCTGGACATGTCAGAACAGCGGAACTGGTTGTACCTGGAAGAGATGGTCAATTCTCTGCTCAATACGGCGCAGCAACTGAAGACAGTGTTTGAACAAGTCAAACAGGCCAGCTCCTACCGAGAAGCTGCCATGACCCAGGCCAAACTTCAGGCTGACGCTGAGCGGAAAGAGGTATGTAGGTACGAGCACAGGGACCGGGAAGCTACCGCGTGCTCCTCCCATGCCCTCACTGGCTCTGCGGCTGGTGTGGGATGTCTGCATTACTTGTAAAGCCACTGCCCTCCTTTCTGGGAAATCATTCACAAACGAAGCTTTTCTCATAGAGAAGTGATAGCTGGTGAGTGGTGTCCTGATCTTTAAGATGGACGGCACTCCTCCGACAGCCAGGAGAGACACAGGTGGAAGTAGACTTTACCAGGTCCTGGGGCACACGGCACTCCCAGAGGCTGCACATGGAGGTCAGGGAGCACGTGGGGGGGCATGGGGGCCAATGCCTTAGTGGGTCCAGGATGCTGTCCAAGCAGGCTTCCCGAGAGGAGTTTCTACTGGTGGGTTTAGAGCAGGCAGGCACGATCTCCACGAGGTCACGCTGGGCTGAGAGGTGGTCGTTGCAGCCTATCTGTGCCATCCATGAGGGGTGTGGGGTCAGCAGGACCCGTCCAGCGGGCTGCACCTCGCTGTCCCTAAGGGAGGTGGTCACCAGGAGGCGGCTGTCTAAGTCAGGTGTTTGGATCGACCACATTGAGGAACTGGGAGGAGGTGAGGAACTGGGGACTGTGTCGAGGTGGCTGAGCCCTGCTTCTGGTGTGGGAAAGTCCAGCTTGTATTCAAAACAGGTGTCAAGGCAATGTGAAATGACAAACTTTCACTGCAGAAGGTGTTTTTATTTATTGTAAATAAGATTGGTTTATTTCAAAGGGAAAAAAATTCGTATACACCAGCCACTATTTTTGAACACTCACCTTTTATAGATATTATTTAAATTTTCAGGTTGTTTTCACATAGTGACATGTGTCTTGTATGTTAAATTTGGAAAGCGTCACTTGGGTGTCTTTGTGAAGGCTCCACCTTGTCCTGGTATTTGGGCTCTTTCCATCTGCTGTCATATCGCGCCACTGAGGGAAATGTCCTGGGTATTCCACACCCGGCTTCCAGCACATTCTTGAGAAGTTGGATTCTGCGTCCGCAACGTTGTCTTTCAGCTTCCTCTCACCACAGGACAAGTGAAAGTCCCTTGCATCCCTTGGGCTTCTTTTTGTACGTGGTCTTTATTTTTTTTTTTTTTTTATTTTTTTATTTTTTTTTTTATTTTTTTTTTTAAAAGATGACCGGTAAGGGGATCTTAACCCTTGATTTGGTGTTGTCAGCACCACACTCAGCCAGTGAGCAAACCGGCCATCCGTATATGGGATCCGAACCCGGGGCCTTGGTGTTATCAGCACCGCACTCTCCCGAGTGAGCCACGGGCCGGCCCTGTACGTGGTCTTTAGATTGCTGTAGGGAATACAGGGCCCAGTGGGGCCAACATTCATATGCCAAAGATAAATCGCTGGGGAGTAGGTTGTGGTCGTATGTCACTTCTCATAGCTTAAACCCAGCATGAGAAACTGCGCATTGCAAGGGACTGAGGATGAGAAATGAGGGGTGGGGGTGTTCTGCTCGGCACAGGCAGAGGGCCCTTTGTGGAGGGGCTTGAGGCTGCAGTAGGCAGTGATGAGTTTGCTAACGTCAGCTTTTTCAGTTACGGGAAATGTGGGCTTTGGTTTGTAAACAAATGTCAAAATGATTTTTTTCCCACCAAATCTATATAAGAAACTTTCTCTTTCATTTATTCTTACTTCTTATAGACCAGAGGAAAGAAGTGCTTTTCAGGTTCTTAGCTTTCTAACTGGTATCTTAATATGTGATTAACTTGTCGTCAAGGAAGAAAAGTGTTTCTCTATGCCTGAAGACAGATAATCTAAAAATGCTCTTGGGCTGGCCGGTCAGCTCGGTTGGTTAGAGCAGGTCCGTACAACACCATGATGTCACAGGCTTGGGTCCCGTAGTGGCCAGCTATCCAAAAAAATCTTTTAAAAAAAGTACAAGCCATACTGATACATACTCACTGCTGAAATTTATGGAAAACAAAAGCTTAAGGGCAAAAAATAGAAAACCCAGGATTTGCTTAATCTGGTGTGGTTACACAACAGATACGGAAATGACTGTCATAAAGGAAGAGGCCCCAAGAAATGGAGGGCAGGGCCGCCATACGGGCCACAGGGGAGCGCCAGGCTGGTCGGGAGGCAGAGGGAGAGAGGGCTAACGTGGGCATAGGCCTCCACTGTGGCTTCTGTGGGAAGGCTCAGGTCTGGCCGGTGTGAGTGTCTTTGGCGGGCTCTGGGTGCAGGGGCCGTCACTGGTTGTCTGCTGTCTGTGTCTGGGGTGATGACAGGTGCATAGTGGCCGGGAGTAAAGGAGGTAGGTGGGTGTGTGAGCTCTGGATGGGTTGGTTTGCACTGAAAGGTGAGCTGGCAGGAGAGGAGTTTTCTCTCTTGAGGAACTGGCTGACCAAAGGAGGGGCTGTCCGTCCAGGGCCAGCCCAGCCCCAGATGTCCTAATGTCAAAACAGAAGTAAAAACAGGCTTGCTCAGCCTAGCTTCCTGCATCTGTCAGTTAGTTTTCACCCAACGTGGAGGATGTCCCGTCACTGTTTGTTACACACTTTTTATGTCGTCGTCTTGCTCTCCTCCTGCAGTGACATGATTTGCCTGCTTGGTGGTCTCCCGCAGGGCAGCTCCAGCTAAAACGACCAGAGCCTCCTGCTGAGGTGTCATGTCCTCGCCCTGGGTGGAGAGCCCTCCTGGCCCCTTTCTCCTGTTTAGTCTGGCACCTCCTGATCCAGTGCACAGGGTGTGGACAGCTGTGTCCATCAGGTCGGCCAGAATGCCTGGTGCTGCTGGGCTGGCTGATGTCCCCACCCTGAAAGGCCGGGCTTTGGATTTTATTTGTAATTTTAGGTATTTCTAAGAAGGAAATGTGGCATGAAATCCCTTTATCCTTAAAATCCCCTGTTTGGTGGAAGAACGCTAAGCCTTTTAGCTAGAGAGGCTCACTCCTCGCACCTCTGAAAGCACCGTCGCATTTCATCATCCTGTGCTTTTGAGAGTGTCTGGAACGCCATGTGCCGTGGCCGGGCTTCCCTTTCTCCCAGGCCGTACATGAGACCTGTTGTTCTAATCACCACCACCCAACAGCCGAGTATGTGACCTGGAGGGAGCCTGGTGAGTGGCCTCCGTCTTCACGCAGCATCCACATGGCGGAGATGCCACTTGTGCGGTGCGGACACACTTAGTGTCATTTTCTTTCTTTTTTTTTGTTGTGGCGTAATCAAACTTTTATAATTTATGAAAAAAATCTAGTTCTAAACAATTGGAAATAGAGATAAATTAATTTCTTACAAGGCAAAAATATTAGGGATTTAAGTAATGCTGAGGCGTTATTGTGTTGTGTGTACCTGTTGAACATCTGGAACTTACTCAGGCTCTTTCTGTCTAAGGCAGTGGCAGAAATGTTCTGCTATTTGTTTCCTTGAGATTTCCTAAATAACCGAGCTCTGACCTTAGGGAAGCCATGCTAGCAGACAGAGCCATGTCCTCTTTGCATAGAGTGGCAGGCAGAGTCCAGCGGACAGACAGTTGCAGGAATCACTGCCGAGGAGCTGCAGGAGAAGAAAGATCAAAGCCTGCTGTTTGCTCAGGCTGGTCTTGGTGCGTCTTGAGACTGTATGGGGTTTCATGAGCATTGCAGTCTAGAGGAGACCATCAGGTTCCTCTTGAGCACTGGAGGCTGATGGTGTGAACTTCAGCCTTGGCCCATCTGGTGTTAGAACAACAGAACCAGCAACCTGCTGGCCACAGGTGGGGCCTCCAGGTGGTGGCTGCTCCCGAGTCAGGCTCGGGGCACTGGGTGTGGTGTCCACCCTCCGGTGCTGCTTGGCTGGTGGACATGGTTAGAGGTGTGGAAGGCACTTGTGGCTGCCCTGCGCTTCGGGGATGCCCAGTTCACAGTCGCGGCACACTTGGTGCTGTGCACCTCTGGCCTTTCCAGCAAAGGTGATGATCGCTCTGACAGTTGTGGCAACATGGTGACCACGGCACCCGGATAGGAGCATAGCTGCTGGGTTCTTGTGAAATGGTGGCTCCTTGGAGAGTCTGCCCTCCAGGGATCTCCTGGGGCATGGACGCATAAGTCCCAAAAGGAGGGGCCTCTGCACACATATCCCTCCAACATGCTGACAGCCATGAGGCAGCCTTGCGGAGTCTGGGGGATGTTGGCGTGACGAGGGGTGCGGCGGGAGGGTGGCTTGTGATGGAGGGCGCGTGCTCTCTTTTCACCTGTTCAAAGCCCTGCTGGCGCTCTGCTGAGAGATGCAGTGTAATATGAGTGTCTGAATGTCGGTAGAATTAACATGAATTCCCACTCCCTGAGCCCTTGCCACTGGAGAACAGCAAGACGTTTTTATGCCGTTATGATGTCATTTGAAGTACAACTTCTGTCTGTGTATAATGTGGGGAGAAAGTCAGAGTTTGAAAAGCAAACACTGCTCACTGTCTTTGAATGGAATGATCCTGTTGGGACCCTTTTCACATCGGGGGTGGAGGAATAAGAGAGAAGGTTGACAGAGCCTCACTTGCAAGCTCCCATGAGAGTCGCACACACCTCGCTGCAGAGGGACAGAGGGCCCGAGACCGCCAGCTTTGACCTGTTACTCATGTTTGGAATTTTTAAAAAATCAAATTTAGTCCAGCTGAAACTATTAACTATTAAGGGAATTTTTGCCAATTCTAATCATGGAAAATTTGCATTCATGTGTATGTAATTAGTTCTGCAGAGATTAAACAAGGCAGAAGAGCAAATGCCCTTGGCCGTCAAGGGTACAGTGTCCAGCAGAAGCCAGCAAAGTGGCCAGAGGGTCTTGGGCCAGCTGCCGCAGCCCCTGGCCTGAGGCCGGCCACTCTGTGCGGGCCTGCCCCCTGATGCTCTGGCCTGTCTGCATTTCCTTGCACTCTTTCCGCCTTTCTCTGGTCTTCACTTCCTGTCTAAGAGTTGAGCGTAGCATAGCACAGAAGTGCACAGGAGGAAGAGGAACGTAGGAGTTCAGACACCTCACGATGTTGCCCACTCCTGGAAAGCCTGGCAGCGGCTCTGTGCTGAGTCTAGATGGGACGTAGGGACCCCAGGGGGCAGACGGATGCCACGCGCCCCACGCTAGAGCTGCAGGTGCCCAAAGTGGCGTGCCGGGAGGGACTCTCCTTGTTCCCATGACATTTCCTTGAAATTCAGGCACAGGGATTTTTTTTTTCTTTTTTTTAAAGATGACTGGTAAGGGGATCGTAACCCTTGCTTGGTGTTGTCAGCACCACGCTCACCCAGTGAGCCAAGGGCCGGCCCCAACACAGCGGTTCTGATAATAAGGGCTTTCCCTTTCTTTTTCTGCAGTGTGAACCTAATGTTCTGTGAGCCAGACTGGCCCAGCCAGACCACGACAGGAGAGTCACCCTGTGCTTTATCAAAGTTGGGTCCCAAAGCCAGGCTGACCTCTAGCAGGGGAGCTAGTGTCATCTCAGGGAACTCTGAGCCAACTGTGGCGTAGTCTGTGCAGCTGCCTGTCCCCAGGTTCCCCCAGGGAGCTCTTTGGAGCACCTGCCCAGGCACTAGGATGGCCCAGAAACGCTGCCCCTGGACTCTACGAAGGGGCCTTTAGCAGGCCGTGCCATTGGGGCTTGTGTGGTGGGAAGGGAGGACTATGGGGCAGGACCTGGGATGGGGAGGAGGCAGTGCCAATCGGGGCAGGTGTGGGCTCTGGAATCTCAAGAGTTCTTAAGGCTGTGCCTTGTCCCTCCTTACCTTGACCAGCCAGACCCGGCCCTCCTATCAGCCTTCAGTCCAGTGGGCTTGTGGGTTTAATCTTCTCTGGTGCTGCCTCAGTGATCTGTTCTACGGTGGTTTCATAGAAACGACAACTCTGGCCCCAGTGCAAAAAGGTGCTGTTAGACTAATCCTTTGATCTACTTATGCATTCGGTTCAGCTTTCAGATAAACCCACTGATACTTTGAGGTTTCCTCTTATTTCAATTGCTTCCTCTAGGGCTTGACCCTCAGAAAACAATGCTGTCTAATTTGCATTTCCCTCGTATTTAGACAAGGCACGTGCTGCTGCCTAAACAGAACTGTCGCAGCTCTGAACCCTGAGGCTGAACACTAACCCTCAGCACTCATGCCTGCAGCTGGGTGGGGCCGGGAGCATGGGGCTCGGGCAGCCAGAATCATCCATGGACATGGACGGTGACGATGCGCAGCCCCTCTCGAGGGAGGCTCTCACAGTGTTCGCAGCACCTGAATCAGCTGTGAGGAAAATGCCCGGAAGATACACGACCCTCCCTGCAGCTCCACACTGGCCTCACCCCGGGGCACTCTGGGGAGTAGCGTCTGTTGTTTCTGCTGCAGCAGCATCACAGCCGGTTATTTCAGCAAGCACAGTGGGGCTTATCAGCAGAGCAAGTATAGACCTGGGGACCCGGTGCATTATTGGCCCATTGAAAACCCACATGGACACTGAGACCCTCTAATCCTTCCTGTTTGCTGTGTGCAGCTTAGCAGGTTTACCAGCCAGAGTCACATCAGTCCTGCCCCTGTGCTGCAGTGCTGGCACCTCCGCGGACAGCATTTAAGGGGCTGCAGACAGCCTGTGGAGGGCCATTGTCATAGCACCGCAGCTCGCCAGACCCACCGGGAGGACGTGAGTGGTCAGAGCAGCCCCTGGAGGCCCATGTTGACTGGACGTCTCCAGACACTTCTGTTTGGGCTTTGGGGTGTTTCTGAGTACCCTGTGGACTGTTTGTCTCTATCTCGTTCATGCATCCCTGCAACTCAGTGAGTGGGGGTGTCACTTGCGTGCACACAGACACCCTTGCGTGCATGCACATGTGCAAACACACATGCACAGACAGGCACACGCAGGTCATAGGCACAGACACAGGCACGCAGAAACACATGCACAGGTACCGACATACATGAGCAGACATGGGCACACACAGACACACATGCACAGATACAGGCACACACATACACACACTTATGGACACCCTAAATGCTCTTAACAGATGGGAAAACTGGGGCTCAAGGTCTCGGGGCCTTGCCTGAGGCCTCACAGCTGTTAGATGCTGGAGCTGGTTTGGCCTGAGCCTCACCCAAAGCTCAGGCTGTGGTGTTTGTTTCGTGACTCTCTGTCCACTTCACCAGACCGCACAAAGAAAGAAAGCATGCTTTCGAAATACCAACGTTGACCAGACTCAGCATGCATTCAACACATTCACGTTCCTGGGAGTTGTCTTCCAGGAGGAGATTCTCTTGGACGCAGATGGTGCCCTGCTTTCCTTTGGGGCCTCTGCTTCCCGTCGTCCTGTGGGGCAGCAGCCCCTGCCCTGTGGCAGGTCACGCAGGGGTGGGTAGAGGCCAGGATGCAGGTTGTGCAGTGACCAGAAGCCTCAGAGGGATTCCAGACAGAAGCAGGGCCACCACACGCACTCCAGAGGACAGAAGGCCAGATGGGCTTCAGGCAGTTCTTGCAGACTGGTGAGTGCTGGGTGGTCCTCCAAGACATCACTCAGCTGTTGCAAAGCATGGAAGTCAGAGACCAGAGGGTCAGATTCCTTTTCAAGACGGTTGGTTTTCTTGGCAGCTGAGCTGCCTCCCACCACAGCCTGGTGCCCACCCGTGCGTGCCTACGTTTTCAAGTCAGACTTTGGTTTATTTGTAGACAGGAAAACAAACATGATATTAAATTTACTCCTTGATAGTGAAAGAATTAAGGGGCATTTTATAGGTGCTTCTGTGGTCTTATTATTCTTGGCTGGTTCTTTCTGGAGCAGCCGCTTTGTTGTTACCTGTATGTAATACACAGTTTGTGTAATTTTAAAACAATAACAATGAGAACAGCGCGTGTGATGCCTCAGGCTCTTCTCCCAGGTGGTTCCAGGCATACAGCTGTTGCATGGCTGTCGTGACGTGTACTATGCTATGTGCTGTGCACGTGGACAGTCCCCTCTGGTTTCTGCTGCCTGCGGGGGTGGCCGGCTTGCAAGCTGGGATCCCAGACAGGGTGTCGGCTGGTGGTCCTCCTGCCCTTGCCCACCTGCTGTCCAGAGACTGAACATGCCAGTGTTCCGAATTGCTCAGCAGCCAGCTGCGTGGGGCCTCACGTCCCTGCTCCTGCGCTGACCCCACGCCCCATGGGGCCAGCATGTGTTCCCTCCACTGAGGTGCTGCCGTGACAGTCTGTCATGTGTCATCTGAGGCCCATCTGTGAAAAACTGCTTTGCTTTAGTCCTGTGATCTTCCGTAGGTTTCTGGAAAGCACAAACAGGCCTGTAGAGGCCTTCCCTGCAGCATAGACATGGCATTTTAGGCTAACCTTCTGCAGTAAACACAAACTCTCCTGGGATGATGAAAGGTGGTTTTTAAAATAAACCTATTTTGGGATAATGTTGGGTTTACAGAAAGTTGCAAAGTCAGTACAGAGGTTCTCCTCTGCCCCTCACGCCAGGGCACAATTGCCACGCCTGAGGAGCCACCACCGGGCCTCCCTGCAAACCCAGACCTCATTGTGGTTTTGTTGTCGGTGTCCTCTTCCTGCTCCAGGACCCTGTCCAGGGCACCGTGTGGCGTCTGAGTGGTGTCTCCCCAGTGCCCTCTGCCAGTGACGGTTGCTCAGCCTCTCCTTGTTTCCCGTGACCTGCAGTTCTGGGGACTGTCCGGGTAGTGTGTCAGATGCTCCAACCTGGGCTGGTATGATGTTCTCTCGTGGTGAGACAGGATGGCAGCTTTTGGGAGGAGGACCGTATCCTACCTCACCACATCCTGGTGGGGTCCCTCACACCCAGATGACATCACAGGTAACCTGGACCTTCCTCACCTGGGTCAAGAGAGTTAGTTTCTGAGTGCATCCATGGTGACGGAGGGTCCTCTTGGACAGGGGAGGATCTAGGTAAAGTTTTGGAAATCTTATGGGAGATTTGTCTCCTGCCCCCCATTTATTTATCCAATGGCTTGTTCGTATCAGGACGGCTCATTTGTGTTCTGTGCTCTGGGCCATGATCCAGCACTGCTGTTTTGTGTGCAGACTGTCACTCTGTCCAGCTGGCTCCCGGGTCCTGCTGACCTTCCCCCAGCCTTGCGCATGTACGTCTGGGCGCTTCCTGACTTCCTGGCATGACAGGACCCTCCAGGCTCGCCTGTATGTTCCCTGCCCCAGCCCTGGAGTCAGCCCTGGGTCCTGCACTGGAGAATGGTCTTAGAGACCAAGATCCACACTGGGTGTGCTCATGACGGTTGGGGCGTTGAGGCCTCTAGGCTCAGGTTATGGATGCTTATGTTCAGACAGATCTATGGCTGCCTCTGTCTGTCTGTATCTAGGCATTAAGTAAACACAAGTTTATGCTAATGTGTCTGACTCTAATTCAGTACCACAGGCCCCTTCTGGCCTTCCTAAAAGGTTATCTTTAATTAAAAAAATAATTTTTCCAAGAGTACACTGAGATTTGCCATCACATATTGTACACAAGTACTGATAGTCAGCTCTGTACCCCACAAATATTTATAATCAATTATGTTTCAATGAACAAAATAATATATATGTGAATACAGGAGTAAATGTGGATGTAAATGTGGAAAGAAGGGCTCACTGAGGACAGCCCAGTGGTGGCGTGCTTGCTGCAGCAGGAGGGCCCGAGCCACGAGGTCCTGCGTCTTGCCGTGCCTTCCTCGTGGCCAGCTGTCCGTGCACTTCAGGGGCGCAGATCGAATGCTTGCTGCATTCCAGAACTGGGCCGGGAGCGCGGATAGTGGAGGTCCTTTCTGGGGAGTGTGGTCTGCAGGGACTGTCAGGGGTGGGGCCGCTCCCCAGGATGGTGACTTGGCTCATGAGGCGAGTGGGCTCGGCGTGTTCAGCTGCCGTTCCCACTGCGGCCTCTAGTCTGCAGGGCTGGGGCTGGGGCCATCCAGAAGGTCCAACTGGGCTGGACTGGGGTCTGGCTGAGCTGAGTCCCACCAGGCAGGGCCATGCGAGGAGCCGCTTGCTGCACGACCTTGTCTACTCTGGACAGGGTGAGAGCTGCAAAGTCTTTGCTGTCCCTGGAGGAGATTCTCTGCGTGGTACTTTTTTTTTTTTAATGTTAGTCGTAGTAAAGACGGCATTCTGCAAGGAAGCGAGTTGGAATTCAGAACAGAGACCTGGAGGTAGTTTGCTGTGTTTTGCACATACAAGAAAAACAGTGTTGAAGTTGGGATTAAATAGTATTATAAACAGGAGTGTTTGACGCATTTTGTGTGCTGGTCACAGCAGACTCTGCCCACTGTGCTGCTAGCAGAACCCCCCATACCCCGTGGTCCGTGAAGGGGATGTTCTTGGCGGCACGGGGGTCATGGGCTCTGAGGCCCCCCAGCCTGCTGCAGCCCTGTCTGGACCTGGTGATCATCTCCACCTCGGGGATGTTTATGGACAGTGGAGCTCACGATCGTCAAACACCTTAATTACTCATGCCACAAAAACTAATCACTGACAAGTTTATCTATGTGCAGTACCTCAGTTGTTTAAAAAGAAAAACCAATAACGCAGTTTAAGGGAGAAGTACACAAAATGACTGGTGTGTCGTATCACTTCAATAGACCACATAAACTAGCTCAGAAAGGTGGGTACGAGTGTAGGATGGGGGGCCGCAGGGGCAGTTACGGACTCGCTGACCATCACTGCGCCGTGGCTCCGGGTGGCACAGCTGAGCCTGCTCTGACCGGCCTGCGTGCCCCAGGTCTGGAAGGCCAGCGTTACCGAGTACTGAGGATCACGTCACTCCTAAGTTTGGTTTTCTGAACTGACTCAGCTGAGATGAAATTCTGTGGAGTCTGGAGTGTAGGACAGACCACATTGAGACCAGGGGGAGGAGCTGGTTCTGGATGTGACGGGGACACATGTTCTGGGCCGTGCTGGGGATGTGGGGAGTAAGCTTTAGTATCCAGTGGGAGACCGCTGTATCCCATGTGCACCTGCATTTCTCTGTCCCCTCGAGTCTCAGGGTGGCTGTTTCTCGGAGTTGGCACCTTCTGTGCCACTGACCAGTGTCTTGTGTCCCTCTTGCAGCAGTCCTGCATCAACTGCGGCCGGGAGGCCATGAGCGAGTGCACAGGCTGCCACAAGGTCAACTACTGCTCCACGTTCTGCCAGCGCAAGGTAGCATCCCTCAGCTGTGGGTCCCCGGGTGCCCTCTGCCATCCCCTCCCTGCTGCCGGGTGTGCTCCGCCCCTGGGCTGTGCAGAAGCTGAGGCCTCCTTCCCCCACGTTCCTCGCTCCCCCATTCATCCTGCTCCTCCAGGGGGTCGGGGCAGGGGTGGCCTCCTCATGTCGCAAGCTCCGTGCCGGCTCCTTTAGGACACTGAAGAAGTCACACGTGCGTGTGTGTGTGTGTGTGTGTGTGTGTGTGTGTGTGCCGTGGCCAGGTCATGCTCCTGTGTGAGGCCCCGTGGGCAGCAGCTGGGTGTTCTGAGGGGACGGTGACCTTTGACCTTGCCACAGTCAGTGTGTCCCAGCCAGGACTCCTCATCACAGAGCTTTGGGAGAGGACTGTTTTCAGTTTCTGTTTCCATTTTTCAGCCACTGGTTCTGAGGAAATGAAAGAGAGTGTCTTCTAGACCAGCAGATGCTGCTTGAGGTTTCCACAACTTTTTCTACCCTCACTCAGGGTACTTTGGACACTTAGTTGTCTTATTACTTTTAGTTAACAAGGACAAATCTTCCTGTGAAGCTGTCAGTCCCCAGTATCCTAGGGAGCATCCCGAGGCGGTGTCCCTGTGAGGTGCCCGTCCTGGGCTGCGGGGGCCACTCACCCCAGGGATTGCTCTTGACGTGCTGTTTCTGTCCCTCAGCATCCTGGATCGGGTGACTCTTTCTGCAGGATGCTAGACATCTTTCCCCACCAGTTACTTTTAGAGCTGTAAGAACAGCATGTCCTGAGAGCAGAGGCCGTGTCTGTCAGTCCTGTGTGTCTGTGCTGAGGGAAGTCTTCATGTGGCAGACACTGGACCGACTTCTGTGGACTGGGGCTTGCAGGAGGGATTTCAGACCTTGGTCTTGTGACTTATCCACAGACACCCATAGCAGTGTCTCCTGTTATTTACATAGTATTTTTCCAAAGGACACATGTTTTAAAAGATAACGACTTACCCTATCCTTTTTTCATCCAGCGTGCTCTTTGCTTTGAGAGGTCTGGTGTCACAGAGGGCGGGAGGCAGGGATCCCTCGGCAGCCTGTCTGAGAGCGGCGGACGGCTGCTGAGTCGTGGCCGCGGATCGATTCGGCCCCTCCCTCAGCTTCCTCCCCATGCAAGTTCTAACCACTAGACAGGAAACCTGAAGGGCGACTTCTCAGGGACAGTCTGTTCCTTGGTGGCCAGGAGTGTGGTCGGTCTGCTGTGGCAGTGCTGACAGTGGGACTCATGTCCCGCCATGTTATTGTCTCTACTGTGTGCATATTTGAAGCTCTCCACACTGTCTTGGGAGGATGAATAAGAAGGCAAGTCTGGCCATGAACAGGCCCTGGCTTCCTCTACAGGGCTCAGCTGTAGCTGGGGATAGACCTCCCCCGGGCAGGGGGCTTGTGCCTTGGTGGCATTCTGAAGCACTGCTCCATTCTTAACAGAAGTCCTTACGAGAAGTCCACGTGTCTGAAGGAGATGGGGTGGGCGGTCATGAAGGCCCAGTCTATGTGGGGTGTGGGTGCATGCCCCACCAGGGTCTGCACACGCCTCAGAGAGGGTCTCACAGAGACACGGGGAGGAGACAAGACAACGAGGAAAAGAAATGTCCTCACGCTACAGGGCCCCCGGCACTGTCCTGTCCCCGCAAGTGCATCCTGGAGAAGCAAGACCACGTTCCCCGAAGCTCCAGCTCCTCCCCAGGGTACTCGAGACTGAGGAAATAGAAGCAGAAATGTGTTTTTCCCCAGAAGTTTCATTAACAAGCTTTTGCCCTGAGAAAAGAGCATCCGGGGTTGTTTCTCTCCACTTTGGGACGCTGCGACATGTGCCGAGGGCTGCTGGACGAAGAGCTGAAAGCGTGTACTCCCCAGGGAGGCGAGCTGCCGTGGGCTGGCTGTCGATCTGGAGGCGGGCACTGGAGCGTGAACCTTCACAGGAAGGGTCCGTGGGCTTGTGTCTTGGTAGAGTCCTTTCAGCCCGGGAGCGTCTCTTCTGAACGTGATCTACGGGCTCGCACCTCACTTAGGGCTCAGGCAGGGTAACCGCCAGGTATAATCTCGTTGGCAAAGACTCTGTTTCTTACGTTGATCGTGTGAAGTTTGTCTGCTGACGTGCAGTGTGGATGAAGACGAACACTCTAGTTCTGTTTAAATTGACATAAAGTCAGGTTCAAAACTGTGTTTCTCATATTGCAGTAGAATGAGCACTAGACAGGTCTAAAAAGACAGCCCAGGCTGCGCAGGGTGAACGGTAAGTGCTGACCTACGTCTTGTGGTCCCGTCCGACATCCCTAACCATCCTCTGTGCTACTGAAAGCCCTGGGAAAGGCAGTTGACACCACTGACCTCACAGGTCGCACACAGCTCTGACCTGTTTCTGCTTCTGACTTGCACAGAGCATGTTTTCTTTCCAAGCCCATGTGAGGAGGGTGTGTGTGCACTTTACATCTTTGTTGAGGTATGATTTTTGGTAAACTTACAGTGTCGTGCAGACATCACGATTCAGTTTTAGAATTTTCCGTCACCCCAAAAAATTCCTGTGCCCCTTTACAGTAACTCCCATCCCCCACCCCAAGCCTCTGGCCACCACGCATCTGCTTGCTGTCTCCTAGATTTGCCTTTTCTGGACTTTTCACGTATCATGAACTTCCAGGACATGGTCTCTCGTGGCTGGCGGCTTTCACTTGCCACATGTTCAAGGTCCCTCCACATTGCGGCATGTATCAGAGCTTCATTCCTCTTCATGGCTGTCAAGGTTCCTCTGTGCGATGGACCCGGTGTGTTTACCCATTCGTCAGCTGATGGACATCTGCTCCCAGGACTGCCTGGGCCGCGTCTACTTTCCCACCGTGGCGCCAGGTCTTTCTCCTAACCTTTAGCTATGGAAAATTCGAAAGTGCACAGAACTAAGATAGTCTGAGAAAGTCCCCGCCCCTCGTCCAGGGCTGGCTGTGTTCAGCACCCGCCCTGGTTCACTCTCTTGTGACTTTGGGTTGAGGCTATTTTAAAGCAAGCCCCAGATGTCATGCTTTTCACCTATGAGTCCTGTGGCATTTTAAGTCAGATTTGGACCGTTTCTCCCCTGGAGTTCTTAGTCACTGTTTTTAAATGTGTGATACTGGGTTTTGTCATGGCTGTTTCTGGTGTTTTCACTGTTAGTTTTCTATGAATTTAGCTAGTTTCCTTCCATTTTTCAAAAACTAAAAGACTAATTTTTAATTCTGGTTTTTCAGTTAATGATGATGTAAGCATTTTTATAAAACTCAGAATTTAAGATTGTAAAAGTTGGGCTGGCCAGTTGGCTCAGTTGTTTAGAGCACGCCTTGTAACACCAAAGTCGAGGGTGCAGACCCCCAGACCGCCCGGCACCCGAACAAAGAAAGACTGTGAAAGTCGACCTCAGGCATTTGCCGTTTTGCTCAAAGAACTTGACAGAAGCTTCTCTCTTGCTGAGTTGGTCCTGGCTTGGCCTTCTCCCTCCGTCTGTGAGAACCCCCTGCAGGGGCGCACTCGTGTCCGGGGAGAGGCGTCCAGAGCAGCAGCTGAGTGGGGGCAGCTCCTGCCAGAGTCTGGGCAGAGGCTGCGACTGGTCACCCATGGGCCGAGCACAGCCCAGCGTGGAGGCTGTGGAGGTGACGGGAGGGCGGCACCTGCACTTGACCCTCACCCCATCGGCAGTTTGCTGATGCGCACTTCAGAACTGTAGAGTTATAGTCTGTCTTCAGATTAAAATTTTATTCTTTTGATATAATTATGATTTCAATTTTTCATTTTTATTAGAAAAATAAGGCATGCTTGTCACAGAAGATTTAGGAAGGAAAACCTAGGACAGCTTGACGATTATCAGCTGGAGTTCTGTCATCCAGGGAATAAGCCATTACCGTTTGGACATATCTGTTCCTGTTCCTTTGTGTGTGTGTGCACATATGTGTTATATCATCTTTACCAAACCCCATGTGTACAGGGTTACATCTAACAGTGACGTCATCCTGTATTCCTACCCCATTCAGCCTCCTCCAGAGCCCTGTTTTGTGCCAGGAGGTGGCTCAGCCTCACGTGGAGTCAGGCCCACCCTGGTGTTGGCCCCGTGTTCTCCTCTGTAAAGCCAGCGGCAGCAGCTGCCCTCACACTGGGGTGTGGAGGGTGGGGACAGGGCTGGAGTCTCCCTCTTGCGCCACAGCCACCAAGCCCCCGCACAGACACGGGCTGCATCCAGTTTTGCTTTCTCATCTTTGCAGTCACAATAACACTGAGGACACCAAAATTGTATGCAAATGTTTTTCTGCATGTGTGATTATTACTTTTTTAAAATTCCTAACAGCAAAACAACTGCGTCAGGTAGTACAAACATATTCTGGAGTCTGTTTTTATGCTCATGCTGGTTTGTCCTCTGCTTTTTGATTTAATCCCTTAACCCTGAATGTCGGGGGGCCGGAGGCAGTGTGTGCTGGATTAGGAGCAGAAACCACCAGGAGGCGGGAACACTCTTGCAGCACCCACCACTTGCAGCTCACACAGGGCTGCAGCCTCGTGGGGTGCAGGACCCCAGGGACTGCCTTGGGGATCCCACCCAGGCCCTGCTGTGGGTGCTCCTTGCTGTGTAATGAGGTGGCAGCATCCCTGCCAGCCCTCCTGCTAACACGGGTGTGTCTTTCATTTCAGGATTGGAAAGACCACCAGCACATGTGTGGCCAGTCAGCAGCTGTCACCGTCCAGGCGGACGAAGTGCACGTTGCTGACAGCGTGATAGAGAAAGTCACTGTGTGAGGGGCCGCGCCGGCCACAGTGGGAGCCAGGCCTCTGCACTGCCCTGAGGCTGTTGCAGGTCGAAGACCCCCTTGGACACTTTGTGGGGGGACATGGAGGAGAAGTGGCATTGCGGGAAGGTGGAGAGACTTGCCGGCTACATTACTAACAAACTCCTGAACTGTGCCCTTGGACATGGACTCCTCCCCCCTGGAAACCCAGAGCAAGGCTAGTGGCCTCGTAAGGACGGGCCGCCCTGCAGCGGCCAGGGAGATGCCGGCCAGAGAGACGCCAGCCGGGGCCGCCCGCCCTCTCGGTGCTCTTTTCTATCCCTTGGATCATGAGCATCCAGTCTTGCCCACAGGTGCGCCCTGTGCAGTGACACATGTACATACGTGTTATGTCTGACGCCTGTACATACATGTCGTGTCTGTCAGTAAAGTTGTAAATAGTCTCTCTGTCCGCACCTGGATGGCAATTCCAGCTTCAACATCCCAAAGCGCCCAAGTGGTTCTCAGACAAGTCTTCGCGGGGCATTCTGTTTTATCCTCATGGTGCAGGCAGGAGGGCTTTCTGCCATGCCAGGAGCTGCAGCTGCCCCAGGCGTGAGAGCCTCAGGGCATCTGCTGCTGCCATTTCTGGCCAGCATGTGATGAGAGCCTATTTGTAACCCCAAAAGGAACAGTTCTCAGGAGAACTTTGAGGCACTCAGAGGTGAGGCTAGGCCTCCGCAGCCCCTTCCGACGTTCTCTGCTGAGCTCACAGGCCCTTCCTGTGCCCAGACTGTCCCCAGTGAGTGGGCTGGGAGGCCCCAGAGGCAGCTCATCTTGTGCTCGGGTGGCCGGTACCCAGGGCTTCCACAAGGCAGAGTCCGCATGGTCTCTTCATTTCTGTCCACTCAGTCCTTTCTCATTGCCTGGGCCCTGCCGGCTGCTGTCCCCCAGGAGTAGGATGGAGGAGGGTCAGTGTGTTCCTGCTGTCAGGAGGTTCAGAGGCTCCTCTGCACCAGGGGGAGAAGGCGCAGGTTCAGCGATGTCGGACACAGGCGGGACACGCCGTGGGCGCTGGAGTGAGCTTGGCAGCGCCCGCCAAGTGTCAGGACGAATTTACAAACTTTAAGTGATTCAGACGCTCGCTCCTAAAGCACTGTTTCTGTGAGGTGAGAGTGTCTGCCAAGTTCACACCACTGGGTGTGAGAAAATTCCCCTCGCCCTGCACCCTCTCCTGCTCCAGAAGGCAGACGAGCTTCAGGGGCGACCAAAATCCCTGATGGGAAGAGGGCGTGAGCTGGGGAGCCCAGGAGGTGCCCCCGGTTCTGTGGGGACCTGGTTTATTTCTGCCCAAGTCCCACTGTGCCTCAGCTGGTTTGAACTGGCTCTCTTTTACTTAGTTCAACAAGGATTTGTAAAGTCCCTGCCCTCCCAGGGCCACACCGTCCTGCTGGCATTTCACAAACGCCTGTTTCATCTTCCCGTCTGGCTGGTGAGCCTGATGATGCTGGTGCCGCTTCACAGAAAAACAGAGGCCAGAGAAGACCACGTACCTGCTAGACGCTGTCCCTCACCATGCATCGTCCTTCCTCTGAGACAGGGTGCACATGGCGGTGGCAGAGGAGGCTTCTGCTTCTGTGGGGACTTGCTCAGTGCTCAGCCCTATCCAGACAGCTGGGCCATGGAGAGGACTCGGTGAGGTTCCTGGGGCACTGTTCTGGCTGCAGCAGGGCTGGGCCTGCCGCCCTGGGATCTGCCAGCATAAAGGTGGCAGGAAAGTAAGGACCAAAGGGGGGCTGGCAAAGGGACCTGCACCTCAAAGAGAATTGCCCAGCCCTGAAAATGCCAAGGTTGCTGCTGATGGCAGTACAGCCTGCAGGGAGAGGCCAGAGTGCCCACGCCGTAGCGAGAGTCACCATGACCACCCCAACCCAAGAGCAGTGGACACCATCCGGCCTCCCAGGACCAAGCTCTGCAGGAATGGGGTGGGGGTGTTTCTTGGAATTGTGGGGACAACTTACTTTTCTCCTCTTCTTTAAAATGAAGCCTGAGGACTGCAGGTTTGCTTGGGTCATTTCCAGATGGCGGGACTCATGGGCCCCAAGGGTTTGTGGCAGTCTCCGGAGCCCCCCAGTGTGAGTCCCATCTCCAAGGGCTTGTGCGGCTCATCTGGGTCTGTGGAGCTTTTCCACGGTGCTCAGCAAGGGCCCGGCACATTTGGGGTGCCTCCAGTCACCCAGGGCAAAGCTCAGGGGAGCCCCTACTCCAACTCTCATAGGGTGTCAGACCCTGTGTGGGCCTGGGGACTTGTGTCCCTTGTCCAGTCCCAGTCCAGTGGGAAGACAGACAGGAACCCACTATGACTCGGGTGGTTCCCTGTGGGTAAGACTCTCCTTGAGGAGGTGACAGGGCTCAGGCTGGTCCCGGGAGGTGGTCAGGGGAGGCTTCCTGTAGGAGGTGGTGGCTGAGGCCATGAGGAGGAGGGCATGAGCACCCAGACAGGGGAGGGGTAACAGCAGCTTGGTGGCGCTGGGGGCAGCCCCCTTTCTGCATGGAATAACCATAGAACTCACAGCCTATCATTCCTCTGTGCAGAAGAGGGCTTGGCACCTTGCGCAGCTGACACAGGAAAGCTCTTGCCAGCAGGACTGTAGGGCGCAAGGCCCTGCATTTCTCCTGTGACCTGGCGCTGCTGTCCAGGGTGCTATCCTGGGATGGAGGGGCTCAAGAGACGCCCCCTCCTCTCCCAAGGTCAGGGGGCTGTGCTGGGGTTGGGCAGCTGAGCAGCCCCAGCACAGGGGCAGCTTGGGTCACTCTGTCTGGCTTTGGACCTGGGCACCTCCTTCCTGCTCCCAACCCCTGGGCCTGGCCACTCGGGCAAACCTGGCCAGAGGTTGGCTAAGCGCCCTGTGGACCTGAGCTCCCTTAGGGAGCTGCCTTCTGCCCCACCTACCGCCCGAGCCCTTCCCCAAGGGGCTTTGGGTGTCTTCTGGCCAGGGGCTGGCAGTAAGCTGTTCTCTGACCCCAAGCCAGCTTCCAAGATGGTGGTGGTGGGGTGCTCAGCTGGGTTTTGCAGGGACAGCACAGCCTGGACGGGCAGGAGCTGGCCTGGCCGCTGACTGGCCCACATGGTTGTCTTCCCATTGGGGCCTGGGCAGCCCCAGGAAACTGCCCCCACGCCCACCTCCAGGGCAAGCGAGTCTCCTCTCCCTGCAGGACAGTCGTCCACACTCTTGCTTCCTGGGGAGGAGACACTGAGCCCAGGGCTGCTGTGGTTCTGGACGCTCCCTGGACGGAGCTGATGAGACCTCCGCAGAGCTTCTCCCGCTCGCCCTGCTCCGGCAGCCGGCAGCCGGCCTGGAGGGGTCTGCTGTCTGGGTTCCTCAGAGGGAAGGCAGGGGTTAAGCGGCTGGAGGGGCATCCGTGGGGGTCCTGGGCTCCCTCCTGGGCAGAAGCCCCTCCTCTCCCCCCCCCACCCCAGCACCCTTCACAGCGGGCGTTGAGAAAGGAATTTGCTTAATTACACGCGTGCGAGGAACCGAAGCCGCCGCCTCCCCTGGCTGGGGTCCCCTCGCTCCGAGGCAGGCGGCAGGCGGCCCCCGGCCGGGTCAGCAGCAGGGGCGCAGGGCCTTGCGGAAGACGCTGCGGAACTCGGCGTTGAAGACCGTGTAGATGACGGGGTTGAGGGCGCTGTTGACGTAGCCCAGCCAGGTGACGGCGCTGACCAGCCGCGCGGGCACGAAGCAGGCGGGACACAGCGCCCGCGTGATGTGCACCACGAAGAAGGGCGTCCAGCACACCAGGAAGGCCCCTGCGGGCGCGGGCGCGGGCGCCGTGAGCCGAGCCGGGCCGCCCCGCGAGGCCCCAGCCCTGCCCGCGGGGAGCCCCCGCCCGCCCGCGTCCGCGCGGGGACAGGGACGCACCGACCACCACCGGCAGGACCCTCATGGCCTTGCGCTCACGGCCGGTGATCTTGGCGCGCCTCCTCCTGCGGGCCTGCGGCGGGGCCGGGGGCTGGACGGCGTCGGGGGGCGGCGGGGCCGGGGGCTGGACGGCGTCGGGGGGCGGCGGGCCGGGGCCGCTGGGCCGACGGGGCGCCGGGCCGTGCAGCTTGGCGCGCCGGGCCGTCTCCCAGCGCCGCAGGCCGCGGAACGTGGCCCAGTAGAGCAGCAGCATGAGCGGGCAGGGCAGGAAGAAGGAGCACACGGACGAGTAGACCACGTAGTCGCGGTCCTCCAGGCGGCACACGGCCGGGTCGCGGCCGCGCACGTCGTTGAGGCCGCACAGCACCGGCGCCGCCACCGCCGCCGACAGCAGCCACGTGGCGCCGATGAGCAGCAGCTGGCGATGGCCCCCGCCCTGGCGGTTGTAGCGCAGCGGCACGGCCACGGCCACGAACCTGCGGGGACGCGGGGGGCGGTGACGGGGGCGCGGGGGACGGTGACGGGGGCGCGGGGGCGGTGAAGGCGGGCGCGGGGGACGGTGACGGGGGCGCGGGGGACGGTGACGGGGGCGCGGGGGACGGTGACGGGGGGCGCGGGGGGCGGTGAAGGCGGGCGCGGGGGACGGTGACGGGGGGCGCGGGGGGCGGCGACGGGGGGCGCGGGGGCGGTGACGGGGGCGCGGGGGGCGGTGACGGGGGCGCGGGGGACGGTGACGGGGGGCGCGGGGGGCGGTGAAGGCGGGCGCGGGGGACGGTGACGGGGGGCGCGGGGGGCGGTGAAGGCGGGCGCGGGGGGCGGTGACGGGGGCGCGGGGGACGGTGACGGGGGCGCGGGGGCGGTGAAGGCGGGCGCGGGGGCGGTGAAGGCGGGCGCGGGGGGCGGTGACGGGGGGCGCGGGGGGCGGTGACGGGGGGCGCGGGGGCGGTGAAGGCGGGCGCGGGGGCGGTGAAGGCGGGCGCGGGGGGCGGTGACGGGGGGCGCGGGGGGCGGTGACGGGGGCGCGGGGGACGGTGACGGGGGCGCGGGGGACGGTGACGGGGGGCGCGGGGGCGGTGAAGGCGGGCGCGGGGGGCGGTGACGGGGGGCGCGGGGGCGGTGAAGGCGGGCGCGGGGGGCGGTGACGGGGGGCGCGGGGGGCGGTGACGGGGGCGCGGGGGGCGGTGAAGGCGGGCGCGGGGGACGGTGACGGGGGCGCGGGGGACGGTGGCGGGGACGCGGGGGGCGGTGACGGGGGCGCGGGGGGCGGTGACGGGGGGCGCGGGAGACGGTGACGGGGGCGCGGGGGACGGTGACGGGGGCGCGGGGGACGGTGGCGGGGACGCGGGGGGCGGTGACGGCGGGCGCGGGGGACGGTGAGAGCGGCCGCGGTCGCGCGGGGCCCACCTGTCCACGCTGATGGCGCACAGGTTGAAGATGGAGGCGGTGCACAGCATGACGTCCATGGCCATGAGCGCGTCGCAGAGGCCGGGGCTCAGCAGCCACACGCCGCCCTGGACCTGGGTGCCACCCCGAGGGAGAGACACAAGACCCGCTGAGGTTCCCCCAGCCCTCGCGGCCACCGGCGTCTGGCTTTCTGACCCCACGTTCTCGGGACGGGGCTGAGTGTCAGCGGGGAATGGAGTCGGACGTGAGCCAGAGGCAGCTGGGCGCGCCCTGCCCCGACCCACCGTCCCGCTGTCCTCAGCCCCAGGGGTGTGTGGGGGGAGGTCCGATGTCATCAGATTCCGGGGAACCCCAGCCCCAAGGCTGAGGTGGCCTGTCTCGTTAAACTCTGTCACTGTCGCAGGACTTTGGACAAGTTGCACTTCACTTGCTTCCTCATCTGTGCGATGAGGTGGTGAAGTATCCACATCATAACTGTCCTGAGGACGCGTGAGTTTTAAAGCTATAAAGGCCTCGGCACGGTGCTCCCGTAGGGTCCCGCATGGGGGTGTCCCTTCTCAAGGACAAAGGAGCAGACAGCCACCCGCACTGTAAATCCCTTCCCGCTGATCGGGACGATTAGGAGCTTAAGAGTCATCACTGTGACGTCTGCCTGCGGCTGGGGAGGACCGGAGGCCACGCGCGTCCTTGCGCGGCTGACCTCTGCCCCTCCCGGCCAGGACTCACCGTGTTTACCTTAGAAACCCTTCCCCCACCGTCCGGGACACAACGGTGTCTCCAGCCCAGCCCTAAGCCGCTTTTCTCTGGCCAAACCTCGGAGCAGTGAGGTTGACCCACTCAGGGCCAGACCGGGTCTGGGTGGAGGTTCCAGGGCCCGGGGCTCTCTGCGGGGACTCTGGCCCCCGCCCCGCCGCGCCCCTCCGCTGTCCCGCCCAGGCGTCCCGTCCCTCCACCCGCGCTTCCTGCGCGCAGCTCCCGGCGGCTGAGCGGCTGCAGCTGCCGGCCCCTTCCGTGGGGTGCGCTGCCCTGTGGACCGGCGTGTGCATGGTCGCGCGTGGCTGTGGCCGCTGCAGTGATGCGCGTGTCTGTGCCCCGGGGGTAGCCAGGGGCTGAGCCTACATCTGCCTGTCTGTCCAGCTGGCTCCTCTGAGGGGTGGCATCTAGCTGGGGACTGGCTGGGCTGGGCTGGGCTGGCAAAGTCGCCTGTTCCTGAGATCCCTGGCTCTAAGGACAGAGGCATCTCTTGGGCAGTAGATGTCAAAACAGCCGGAGAGGGGGAGGGGAGGAGGGAAAGAGCGGGAGGGGGAGGATGTGAGGTGGCGGGAGAGAGCCGGGCCGAGGGGAGCAGCGCGGGGCCCCTGCACGCGCCCGGGCTGGAGGCTTGGAGAAGGGTCGTCGGCGGGGACGGGGACGGGGCCCGGGGACGAAGGAGCAGGTGAGGGGTGCGCGTGCGGTCCGGACGCGGGCTCACCTCGGAGTAGACGAACAGCGGGAGCACGAGCAGGGCGAGCAGGAGGTCGGCGGCCGCCAGGCTCACGATGAAGTAGTTGGTGGGCGTCTGCAGGGCGCGCTCCGAGGCCACGCTCACGCACACGAGCGAGTTCCCCGCGAGCACCGCTCCGATGAGCAGCACGCCCCCCACCAGCGCCGCCGCGCCCGGCCCCGACAGCCCCGCAGCCGGCCCCGGGTCCGCCGCGCCCGGCCCGCGCCCAGCCAGCAGCCCGCCCGCGTCCGCGGCACTGCGGTTCCCCATGGCGCACCGGCCCCACGGGCCCCGGCCGGCGCCGAGCACCGCGGACAGCGCCGGCCGCGCGCCCCACAGCCCCCAGCGCCGGCAGCCCCGCCCCCAGGCCCGCAGACACGCCCCCAACCCAACAGCCCCGCCCGAAACCCCGCCCACAGCCCCGCAGCCCCGCCCCTAGACCTGCAGCCCCGCCCACAGGCCCGCAGACACGCCCCTACCCAACAGCCCCGCCCGCAGCCCCGCCCCCAGGTCCGCAGCCCCGCCCCTAGACCGGCAGCCCCGCCCCGCAGACCCGGCAGCCCCTCCCCCAGCTCCCCTCTCCCCCACCAGTCTTGGACTTTTGAGCTCGGCCCAGACAGATGGGAATTAAGCTCCGTGACTGTCATCGCTCCGCGCGGCGCAGGGTCGGGGGGCACGCGCGGGTCAGCACCCCGAGAAGCCACCGGGGGAAGAGGGGTCGCCAGACCTGAGCGCGAGGCGTGCGAGCACAGACACTGGCGCTGGCGCTCCCGGCCCGGAGGCGCTCGGGCCCCGCGTGCGCCCCACTGAGCGTCCCGCTGAGCGTCCCTTGTCCCAGGACGCTCCCGGACCCACCTGGGCCCACCCTGCGACCCAGCATCGCGCGCGCCCCACAGTCGCCCTGACGCCCTGCGACACCCCACCCACCCGCACGGCAGGCTCTGGGCCTCGGTCCCCGCGACCACCTCGGCCTGGCCCGCTGTGGGGGGTCACCCGCGTGGCGGCCCCTCGAGCTGGGCCGGGCCTTCCTCCCTGCCCCCCGTCCCCCTCCACCGCCTCCGAGCCTCGGATTCCTCGCCCGTGAAATAGTGGGGACCTCACCGAGTCTTACACGAAATGTACACGAGGAAAGTGATAAGAACGCCCCCTTCCAAGCGCTCCCTTCTTCCCCAGGCCGAGTCTGGGGCCACCCTGGGCCCACAGCCCCAGCTGCCAACACAGGATCGCGGGCGCACCGGAGGCGGCGGGGGCGGGAGGGTCCCAGAGCCACGCAGGGGAGACTGCCATGGAGACTCACGCCAAACATTAAGAGGTGGCCAGAGAAGGCAGAGAGGACAGTCCCCGGCAGGTTATAAAAGTGCGTGAAGTACACGGAGAAAGTATTAGGATTTTCTTTATGGGCAATAAAATCAGGTGACACGTGGCCTGAGAGTTTCTGTAGCCGTCATCAAGGACCCTCTGCGGACGCAGCCTGGGCATCATTCTCACTTCCGGCACCCCCACCCAGGGAGGGCAGGGAAATTCAGGATGGGCTCAGAGCATAGGGTTGTTGCCAGGAACCAAGGACCCTGATTTCAAAGACCTCAGGGGACATAGAGGCCAGCTTGCCTGGTTGACAGTGTGAGAATTAGACAGAAGACAAGGACTCTGAGAAGACACAGACAGACATCACAGTGACACCCATGAGAACAAAGTCACACAAGGCAGTAAGGGAAGGTGTGTGCAAGAGGGAGGTGCAGAGAGGCCCCAGGCACAAGTTGCACCCGCACCTGAATCCCTCTCGTGCAGATCTGTAAGGACAGGCAGGTCTTTCCTCCCTCAGAGCCTTGAGCAAGAGAACTCACAACATAAGTGACTGGGGCAGAGGAAGTTTCTTCTCTCATGAGGCAGAAGTCCAGGGCAGGGATGGCCTTGGGACCTTAGGCTGGGCACCCAGTGGAGAGTCCAGCCCAGCCTCCAATCTGCTGGAGCCCCTTCGGGCCACCCAGATGTCGGCCGCCATTAAGACGGTGGAAAGGCAAGCCAGATCGCGAAAGCGAGTATCAGTGTAAATCTCTGATGAAGGATGCAGACCTAGAATATATAAAGAGCTCTGTCAGATCAACAAGAAAAGACAGACAACCCAATTCTAACCAAGGCAAAGGTCTTAAACAGGCAACTTACAAAAGGGGGCATCCTGATGATAAATTTGCCTACAAGAAAGGTCCTTGACAGCATTAGCTATCAGGGAAGTGACAAGAAAAATCACAGTGACATGCCACTGCACACTGAAATGGAAAAACGTTGCCGGACACATGATTTGCAAATATTCGTTCCCATTCTGTGGCTTGTCTTTTCATTCTCCTAACAGTATAGTTGAGTTGATTTTTTAATGTATAAGGTATGTGTGGAGGTCCTTTTGTTGTTGTTGTTTTTGAAAAGACTATGCTTTTTCCATTGAATCACTTTTGAACTTTTGTCAAAAATCAACTAATCTGGGGCCCGCCCGTGGCTCACTTGGGAAAGTGTGGCGCTGGCAACACCAAGTCAAGGGTTAAGATCCCCCTACCGGTCATCTTTAAAAACAAACGAACAAATAAATAATCGATTGATCGTGTTTGTGTGGGATTATTTCTTGACTCTGTTCTGTTCCAGTATCTATGTGACTTTCTTTCAGCTCTTTCAGCAGTAACACACTGTCCTGATCACTGCAGCTTTAGAGTAAGTCATGAAATCCGGTAGTATGAGTTCTCTAACTTTGTTCTTTTACAAAATTATTCTGGCTACTCTAGTTCCTTTGTCTTTGTGTACAAATTTTAGAATCAGCTTATCTACATCTACAAAAAAAAGTCCGGCTGAGAATTTGATTGGGATTGTGTTAAAACTATACAACTATTTGGGGAAAACTGACATCTTAACAATATTGAGTCTTCCAATCCATGAACATGTACATCTCTCCACTTCTTTAGATCTTCTTTGATGGTTTTCATCAGTGTTTTGTGGTTCCCAACACACAGATCCTGCACGTATTTTGCAAGATATGCCTGAGTATTACGTGTTTTCTGGTGCTGTTGTAAATGGAGCTTTAAATGCTTTTGGTTTCCCATTGTTAATTGCCAGCATGTGGAAATGCAATTTTCATGTGTGGACATTATATCATTAGGTACTGCTAAACTCACTTTTTTACGTATGGCTAGATTCAGTGCGGTGATACTTGCTGAGAATTTTTGTGTTTGTATTCGTGACAGACACCGGTCTTTATTTTCTTATGCTGTTTCTGTCTGGTTTTGACACCAGGATGGTGCTTGTTTTGTGAGGTGAGTTGGGATGTGTTCCCTTCTCTTCCATTTTCTGGAATAGACTGTGCGGAATTGGTATTAATTCTTCCTAAAGTGTTGGGATAATTTGCCAGTGAAGACATCTGGGCCTGGAGTTTTCTCTATTGGACAGATTTTAACTATGAAGTCAATTTCTTCAATCCATGCAGGACCGGTCAGGTTATCTGCTTCCTATTGAGTGAACTTGGTAGTTTATCTTCCAAAGAATTCATCTGTTTTATGTTAGTTTCCAAATTTATGGGCATGGAGTTGTTTATAATGTTCTCTTATTATCCTTTTTATACCTGAAAGGTCTGTGGTGATAACACCTCTTTCAGTCCTTATATTGGTAAATTGTGTTTTTCTTTTTTTCTTGGTCAGTCTTGTCAGAGGTTTATTAATTTTACTGATCTTCTCAAATAACCAGCTTTTGGTTTCATTAATTTTTGTATAGTTTTCTTTCTTTTTTTTTTTTTTTTTCAGTTTCATTGTTTCCTCTCTTCTTCTCGCTTTGTGCTTAATTTGTGCTTCTTTTCCTGGTTTCTAAAGGCCATTTATTTGGGATCGTTCTAGTTTTCTAACATAAGCACCTAATGCTATAAATTCATAGCATTAACTGCTTAATTTGAAAATAAGAAAATTCTTAAATCAATGTAAAACATTATATTAACTATTTATTTATTTATTTTTGGTGGCTGGCTCACACAGGAATCGAACTCTGAAACCTTGGCGTTATCAGCATCATGCTCTCACCGACTGAGGCTACCCAGCCAGCCCTCCATATTAACAATTTAAAGAAGAAAAAAAGATAAAGCTTTTAGCATCTAGGAATGGAAGGGAACTCCCTCAACCTGATAAAGCTCACTGCAGGGTGACTGTAGTTAACAATAATTTATTGTAAAGAGGATTTTGAATTTTTTTGTTTGCATTTTAGTTTTTAAAAATCATTTTACTGTTGGCTGGTATGGGGATACAAACCCTTGACCTTGACCCTTTACCAACACCATGTTCTATCGAGGATTTTGAATGTTTTCAGCACAAAGGATTGAGGTCATGAATATGCTAATTGCACTGATTTGATCATTACTCATTGTATACATGTATTGAAATATCACATTGTGCCCTATAAGTATATGCAACTATTAAGTGTCCATTAAACATGATATTAACAAAACAAAACAAAAATCCTATACCTAACATCACATTTAATGATGAGAGACTGAATCCCTGAAATCAAAAACAAGGCAAATATGTCCGCTCTCACAACTTTTATTCAACATTGTATTGCCATTGTAGCTAGTGCAAACAGGCAATAAAAATACCTAAATAAAAGACATCCAGATTACAAAGCAAGAAGCACAACTGTCCTTAATCACAGATGACATGATTGTCCCCATAAAACCCAAAGCAATCTACAAAAACCTCCTAGAACTAACAAGTAAGTTTAGTGAGCTTGCAGGGTACAAGGTCAATGCACAAAAACCAGTTGTATTTCTATATGCCAGCAATGAACAACTGGGAGCCAAAATTACAAACACGATACCATTTATAATTGCTAAAAAAATATGTGAAAAAATTAGGTATCAATCTAACAAAAAAATGTACAAGATCTACACTGAAAACTACAAAACACTGATGAAATAAACCAAAGAAAGCCTAAATAAATGGTTAGGCATACCTTGTTTATGAATTGGAAGACTCCATATAGTAAAGATGTCAATTCTCCCCAAACTGTTTAATGTAATTACAGTCAAAATTCCAGCAGGATTTCTCATAGATATAAACAAGTTGATTTTAAAGCTTATGTGAAAAGGAAAGAGAAATAGGATAGCTGAAACAATTTTGAGAAAGAATAAAGTTGGAGAAATCATAACTGATTTTAAGAATCACTGTATAGTTAGAGTAATCAAGACAGTGTGGTACTGATGGAGGGATACAGCATAGAGCTGAGGAACAGAACAGAATCCAGAAACAGATCCACACCACCTGATTTTTCACAACCATGCGAAAGGTGTGGAAAGGAGAAAAGACAGTCTTTGCAGCAAAGAGTGCTGAGATAGTTGAACATTCACATGCAAAACTCCAAAAGACAAAAACCTTGATCTAAACCTCACATTTTATATAAACACTAACTCGAAATAACACAGATTTAAATGTAAAACCTAAAGCTATAAAAATTTTGGAAGAAAATATGGGAGAAAATATTTACAACCTGGGATTAGGCAAAGAGCTTTTGGACATGACACCAAGAGCAGTATCTACCAATGAAAAATCAAAGAAGCTGGACTTCATCAAAACTGAAACTTTCCTGCAACGGGATGGAAGAGTATTAGCCAGTCATATATCCAGCAAATGGCTAGTATACAAAATATATAAAGAACTCTCAAAACTCAGTAATAATAATATCACAAGAAAGAAAACTGCACACAAATATCCCTTATAAATATAGACGCAAAAATTCTGAACACAATACGAGCAAACAGAATCCAGCATCAATTTTAAAAAGATTATAAACCCTGACCCAGTGGGATTTATCCCAGGAATGCAAGGGTGATTCAAGAGATGAATCTCAATCAACGTAATACACCAACCACATTAATAGAATGAGGGGAAAAAACCACATGATCTCTCGACCAATGCAGAAAAAGCATTTGACAAAATCAAACCCCCTTTACCAATGAAAAGAGTCAAAAAACTAGGAATAGAAAGAACCTTCCTCAACATGATAAAGACCATGCATGAAAAACAAACAGCTAGCATCATAGCCAAGGGCAAAAACTGGACACTTGCCCCCCAAGATCAGGAACAAGACAAGCATGCCCACTTTCGCTGCTTTCAGTCAATATTGTTCTGGAAGTTCTAGCCAAAGCAAGGAGGCAAGAAAAAGAAATAAAAGGCATCCAAAACTAGAAAGGAAAAAGTAAAACTATTTCTATTTGTAGATGACATAATCTTATGCATAGAAAATCTTACCAAAAAAGAAAAGTCTGTCAGACCCTAACAATCAAATTCAGCAAAGTTGCAGGATATAAGATTAACATATTAAAATCAGTTACATTTCTTTTTTTTTTTTTTTTTTTTTTTTTTTTTTTTTTTGTCGTTTTTTCGTGACCGGCACTCAGCCAGTGAGTTCACCGGTCAGTCCTATATGGGATCCGAACCCGCGGCGGGAGCGTCGCCGCGCTCCCAGCGCAGCACTCTACCAAGTGCGCCACGGGCTCGGCCCCAGTTACATTTCTATATACTCACAACAATCTGAAAAAAAAATCAAGAAATTATTCCATTTGTAATAGCATCAAAAAGAATAAGATACGCAGAAATAAATGTAACCAAGAAAGTGAAAGACTTATACACTGAAAAGCACAAAACATTGCTGAAAGAAATTAAAGACTTAAATAAGTAGATCCACTGTTCGTGGGCTGGAAGACTTAATTTTTTGAAGATGGCATGGAGGGCTTAGTGGGAAATTGGTAAAGGTAAATTGATCTATAAATTTGGTACAATCTTGTCAAAATCCCAACAGCTTTTATTTATTTTTTTTGCATAAATGGAAAGACCAATTCTAACATTTATGGGAAATTGTAAAGGACCTCAAATAACCAAAACAATCTTAAAAAAGAAAAAAAAGAAAAGAAAACCCACAACTCCCCCCAAAAAACCCCACAAAAGTATTTCAAAATTTAAAAACTTATGATAAAGCTTCAGGAATCAAAACAGTGTGGTACTGGCATGAGGACAGACATATAGCTCAATGGGATAGAACTGAGAGTCCCGATATAAACCTGTACAACTGTGACCAAGTGATCTTCAGCAAGGTTCCAAGACTGTTCAATGGGATAAAAGCGTCTCCTCAACAAATGGTTCTGGGACAGCTGGATATTCACAGGTAAAAGAATAACATTGGACCCCTACCTCACACCATATACAAAATTAACTCAACATGGATCAAAAATGTAAATATAAAACCTAAAACTGTAAAATTCTTAGAAGAAAATTTAAGGGCAAATCTTCATAACCTTGAATTTGCCAGTGGTTTCTTAAATAACACAAAAAGCACAAGCAACAGTGACAACCAAAAACAGACATTGGAGTTGATAAAAATTCAAGTCTTTTGTGCATCAAAGGACAATACCAAGAAAGTGAGAAAAAAAAAAACCCATTGAATGGGGGAAAATACTTATAAATGACATGACTGAGAAAGGTGTAACATCCAGAATATGTAAAGAGCTCCTACAACTCAACAACAAAAAAGACACCTCAGCTTGAAAATGGGCAAAGGACGTGGACAGAACATAACAAGTGCTGGCGAGGACGTTGGCAAATCAGAACCCTCATCTCTGCAGCGCTGCTGGGGGAGAACCACAGCTGCCATGGAGAAGTGTGGTGTTTCCTCCAAGTATCAAAAGCAGAATTACTATATGACCAGCAATTCCACTCCTGACTGTACCCCCAAAAGAATGAGAACGGGGTCTCAAGGAGCCACTTACACACTCCTGTTCACAGCAGCATCACTCACAGTAGCCAAAAGGTGGAAGCCACCCACGTGTCATCAAAGGACGAATTTACAGACAAATGTGGTCTAGCCATACAACGGGACATAATCCAGCAATTAAAAGAATGGAAATTCTGACCCAGGCCACGGCCAGGATGAACCTTGAGGACATGGTGAGATAAGCCAGGTAACGGAGGGCAGATACTGCCTGGTTCCCTGTACGTGACGGGAAACCTACCCAGAGGAGTCAGATTCGGGGAGATGGGAAGTGGGTGCCAGGGCTGGGGGGACCGGCAGGGAATGGGTGGCTCAGTCCACGCCATGGCGGGGTCTTGAAAAGAATAGCTTGGGCTGCCCTGTCCAAGTTGGCAAGGCCCCGGCTACCAGCACTTGCTTTCACTGTAAGGATCTCTGCCTCCGCATAGTGGGGCTGCTTTTCCTTTCTCTTTTGATGTTTTTTTTTTTTTTTTTTTTTTTTTTTTAAAGATGACCGGTAAGGGGATCTTAACCCTTGACTTGGTGTTGTCAGCACCACACTCAGCCAGTGAGCGAACCGGCCATCCGTATATGGGATCCGAACCCGGGGCCTTGGTGTTATCAGCACCTCACTCTCCCGAGTGAGCCACGGGCCGGCCCTCTCTTTTGATGTTTTGGTCAGCATGGCAGTTTCCTGAGTTTCCAAAAGATGCAAAAAATGACACACAAACAATTGTTGTCATAAAATTAGATTATCGGGGCCTGCCCGTGGTTCACTCAGGAGAGTGTGGTGCTGATAAAATTAGATTATCTCACAAAAGATCCGGGAAGATGGAACAATTCCAAATTGTCCCTTTTGAGTCAATTTATTACACCAACGGATGTTTTAAAAACACCTTATGAATAGCCACGAGCAATTGTTTTTACTGCAGAAATTAATAAACAATAGAAATCCCCATCCTCTTCCCACCATCTGGGTAAATGGTTATATGGATTATAAAATGGGAAAAGGAAAAGTTTGGTGCCCTCCTAGGGGACATCCTAAATATGACTTAAGTTGGCAAACGTCGTTTACAGGGGATTACATTAATGGTAACAGAATGGTTGGAATTAATAGAAAAAGATATTATAGGAAGAATTAACTTTATGAGAAAGAATGCGTAGAAACCCTGTTACTCATTGGTGTCCTAAGTTAAATAAAAACATCTTAGTAAGATATTGGGACAAAAACATACGATGCACAACTTTCCCTCCTAAAGATAAAGATCATAGATGGAATTTTGAATGCCCCTGGTTTTGTGAGGGACGGTGCTGTGCACTTTGACACTTTACACTGGGCCACACGGCCGCTCTATTAAGTACACGCATGATACAGCTGTTCAAATATCCTTTATTGTGGGCCGGCCCGTGGCTCACTCGGGAGAGTGCGGTGCTGATAACACCAAGGCCACGGGTTCGGATCCTAGAAAGAAAAAAACCCCACAAATATCCTTTATTCCTTTTCCAAATAAACAATAGGTTCATGCTTCTAGAAATATAAGAATCATTAAATTTTTAGTTGATTATAAGTTTAATTGTTAGATTTATAAGTTTTAAATATAATTGTTAGAATTCTCTCCTGTAGTACTTAAAAGTTAAAAGTACATATAAGGTCTGTTGAACCAACGGAGGCTTGCTGGTGGTAGCAAGGTCAAGGTTAGTACAGGGCGAGAAGAAGAGAAACTTGCGACGGTGGGAAACGTCAAGCACGGCGGGCCGCGGGCTCATCGGCCTCGGCAGAGACAATGGCCAGAACGACCCGCGGACCCCCGAGGTGTATTGAACGCTGTGGTTATTAATTTTACGAGAACTGACGTGATTTTAAGAAAAGTTTCCGTTTAACTATTGGTTTAATCATTTTAAAGGTTTATGTAGTTAAAATGCCCACATTGATCCCCCCGTGTTGCGTAACAAATGAACGTGCTGTTTTCAGTCTGGAGGCTGCTTCGGCTGCGACAGTGCGACAGTGCGACAGTGGTGACAGCCCGCGGGTGAGAACGTGCTTCGCGGGACCGGGGTCTCCGGCTGTGCTCGCTCTTTCCGCCGGCTGCTCACCCCTCTTTCAAGGACCCCCGAGTCGACCGGAGCTGGCCTCCGGCAAATGGGGACTTGGCGTGTCGTGGGGACAGAGCTCCTGTGCGGGAGGTGGAAAGGCTCCGGAGGTGGGTGGCGGTGACGGCTGCGCAGCAGTGTGACTTAAACGGTGAACACGCGCACACGGGGACACACGGCGACACACGGGACACAGCACAGCTCCTGGATCAGGGTGGTCCCCGCGGCTCGTGCAGCGGCAGCCGCCGTAAGCCACCCAGGTCCCACAGCCACGCCTCTCGAGGGTCGCCTGGGGCTCGGGTCACCTCCTCCTTCCCAGGCACCCGTGCCGCTCCTGTCCCCGCCGCCTGCTCGCGGCCGCCGTCGAGCTGGGACGTCCCTCTTCGCCCCCAGAGCCCTCCCCGGGCGTCGCCCCAGCCCGCCGAGGGGCGCCACCGCGGCGGTGGGGGCGGGAGGCCGGGCCGGGCGACAGCTGGGGGGGCGGCCCTGACCTTCCCGAGCCGGGGCGCGGCCGGGGCTGCGCGGAGCCGGGGCGGTGCCGAGCCCCCGCCGGGCGCCGCTATAAAGGGGCCGCGCGGGTGTCGGGCGGCGGCTGCGAGCGCTCAGCACCGCCCCGGCCCGGCCATGGCCCCGCGGCCCCTGCTGCTGCTGCTGCTGCTGCTGCTGCTCGGGGGCTCCGCCGCGCGCTCCGCACCCCGCAGGTGAGCCGCCGCCCCGCGCCCGCGCCCACCTGCTCCCCCGCGTGGCCCTGACCCCCGGCCCCGCCACCCCCTCCCCAGGGCCCGGCGACACTCGGACGGGACGTTCACGAGCGAGCTCAGTCGCCTGCGGGAGGCCGCGCAGCTGCAGCGGCTGCTCCAGAGCCTGGTGGGCAAGCGCAGGTGAGGGGCCGCCCCGCGGGGACACGGCCAAAGGGGTCACGGCCGCGGGGGACACGGCCAAAGGGGTCACGACCGCGGGGGCACGGCCAAGGGGGACACGGCCAAAGGGGACACGGCCGCGGGGGCACGGCCAAGGGGGACACGGCCAAAGGGGTCACGGCCGCGGGGGACACGGCCAAAGGGGTCACGGCCGCGGGGGACACGGCCAAAGGGGTCACGACCGCGGGGGCACGGCCAAGGGGGACACGGCCAAAGGGGACACGGCCGCGGGGGCACGGCCAAGGGGGACACGGTCAAAGGGGTCACGGCCGCGGGGGACACGGCCAAAGGGGTCACGACCGCGGGGGCACGGCCAAGGGGGACACGGCCAAAGGGGACACGGCCGCGGGGGCACGGCCAAGGGGGACACTGCCAAAGGGGTCACGGCCAAGGGGGACACGGCCAAGGAGGACACGGCCAAGGGGGACATGGCCAAAGGGGACACGGCCAAGGCGGATATGGCCAAAGGGGGACACGGCCAAAGGGGGACACGGCCAAGGGGGACACAGCCAAGGGAGCACGGCCAAGGAGGCACGGCCGCAGGGGGCACGGCCACGGGTGACACGGCCGCGGGGGCATGGCCAAGGGGGACACGGCCAAAGGGGACACAGCCAAGAGAGCACGGCCAAGGGAGCACGGCCGCGGGGGCGGGGCAGGCCGGGCACGCTGCCCCCACCCGAGACGTCCCCCGCCGACTCCAGGACTAACTCTGATCTGGGGCCGGGGCAGCGCGCAGGACGCGGGGAATGGCACCGGCCGGGTCCCTGGCGCCGAGCGGCGGCTCTGCCTGCTGTGGTCGGACGTGCCCGTCCCGCGGGCCCGGTGAGCATCGCCCGCCCAGGACCCCCTCCAGATCCGCCCTCCCGCCTCCCGGGGCCCCGGGGTCAGCACGGGTGACCAGAGGAGGCCGTTTGGCTAGGTGGGCTGGGACCTAACGTGCTGGTCTCTGCAGGATGCCCCTGAGGACCCTTCCGGACCTGGCCTGGTCTATCTCGCTGCCTCCTGAGCCGACGTCTGAGGTCACGGTTTCCGATCCAGCCAGCACCACTGCCCAAGGGTCCCGGGGGGCCCAATGACCCTGAGGAGGAAGGACCCTCCCCACCACTGAGTGGACAGCGAGGGGGCTGGGGGGAGAAGGGCAAGGGGTTGACCTTAGCACCAATAAAGGAGGCGTTCAGACCCTGGCCCCGTGTGTGCGCCTTCTCAGCACAACCGCGGCTGTCGTGCACAGTGGGGCTGTCAGATGGCAGCAGGGCCTCATCCATCGATTCTAGGACCGTGACCACACCCAGCTGCCCTTTAAACTGGGAGGCCCGGCCACCCCCTTCATATCTCCTGCCCCCAGACCCAGCTCCCCTGAGCCCTGCCCCACCCCTTGTCCACCTAGCAAACATTTAGGGGCTCAGGGGCAGCTCAGGACGGACTGGTTCCTGTCCCAGGGGCCATGTGGTCAGTGTTTGTCGGGGGGACAAGGAGGCTTAGGCTGGGCAGGAAAAGGTGACAGGTGGGGGGTGCCACCCAGGATTCCACTCCAGAGTGGGAGAACTTGGTGTGGTCTTGGCTCCCATATGTCCCGGTTGTGTGGCCTCAGATGAGAGGCTTGACCACTCAGAACCTGTGAAGCAGGGACGGCAATGACACCCACGAGGGCAGAGGGGTTGCAGGATCACGTGGGCACACTGCAGGGTCAGGAAATTGAGGCAGTGTTATGCAGTCTCCAAAAAGAGAGACCAGGAGCTTCAGGGAAGGTGTTTCAGGCACAGGGAGTGGCAGGTGCAAAGGCCCAGGGGGCAGCGGGCTCCACTCCCCCATCACAGCAACCCCTTTCCTTCCTCCTGACCCTACCCAGTGGCCTCTCCCCAGCTGCTGGAGGTTTGGGGGGCCAAAGAAAGGTCAAGGCAGGTGGGGGCCTGCACTGAGGAGCCTCACCAGGAGCCCCTTCTGTCAGGCACTGGGGTCCCCCAGGAGCTCCCAGCTGCCCGCACAGCCGTCTCCTTCACCATGGTGCTGCCCAGCTAGCTCCACCCAGGGAAGCCAACTTGTTTTCAGGGCAGGCAGGGGGGTCCCCAGGACACAAAGAGCCTTTTCCTGCAGGACTTAGATGATGGGTGCAGGGAGAGAGGTGGACTTGGAAGGGAACACGTGGGGTCTGAAACTCAAGGAGTAGCCCTGGGAACTTTGCCCTAAGGAGATTCTAGAAAAAGAGCCAGCAGAGGAGCAGCCTCATTAGGGGGTGGGTGCGGCACACCCAGAAACCAAGGGCTGGGCCCCTTCCCAGCCCCGAATCCCCCAGCCTCTACCCTCAAGCCCCTGCCCATGCCCCAGCGTCCCCCACCCCCCAGCATCTAGCCCAGGCCATGACAACCAGGGCACCTCTCAAGCTCCTTTCCACCCTGTGTTTTGGTGTCTGGGGCTGAGCCCCCAGTTGACCCCTGCACATGGCCCAGCTCGGGTCAAATGACCACCCTATGTCCTGCTCCTGATGTGGGCTGGGCCCTGCCGGCCGGCAGGAGCCCCCTTGGTGGAAGTCGTTGTAAAGGATCATAAAGCAGGGCGGTGCCTGGCAGGGGCGAAGGTCGAGGAGGGAGGATCTGCGCCAGTCCTGGACGCAGACCGGCTCGGACCCTCCCGCCAGGTGACGGCCGCCAATATGGGGGCTTGGGCCCTTCTGTGGCCTCTCCTGCTGCTGCTGCTCATCGAGCTGCTGGGTCAACTCCCGGGGGCCCAGGCCCAGGGTACATGCTGGACAGAGGCAGGTGGGGGGCAGACGTGGCTGGGGGCTGGGAGGCACCAACTCTCCCCTCCGGCCTTCCAGCCTGCACCGTGAGTGAGAACTTCTTTGAGGTCGAGGAGAACACGAATCTCACCGAGCCCCTGGTGAACATCTCCACCCCGGAGGGCTATCAGGTGACCCTCGGGTCCTCGTCCACACCCTTTGCGTTTCTGATCCTGAGGAACCAGCTGTTTCTCAATGTGATTCCTGATTATGAGGTGCGGGAGACAGGTCGGGGTGGGGCGTGCCCGCTGCGGCACATGTGCCGCTTCCACACTCCCTCCCTGGAGAAGGGCTCTCTGGGGATTTTCGGATCACAATTTCTCCAGAGGCTCTAAGGGCTCTGTGCCCCCAAGACAGCAACTGACCCCTCTTGGGCCAAGCACGAGGCTGTGCCTGGCCCCAATGGGGCAGGGCCATTAGGGGATTAAGCCGCCCAGCCCCGATGCCCTCAGGACCTCCTGCCCACAACAGGGACCCTGGGCAAGCACCTGCCCCTCCTGGCCTCCAACCCCACACCTGTGGATGGGACAGTGTGCTGTGGCCATAGGGCAGGTGGCTCCCAACACCCATCTGCCCCCAGGAGAACTCGATACTGCAGGCTGAGCTGGAGTGCAAGCGGGGGGAAACGCTGGTGAGTCCTGCCCGTCCCCGGGACCCCCCAACCCCCCCCATGTCAGGCCACCCAGGGCTTGGGCCTCAGGTGATCTACTGTGCCGGGTCCAGGGCCACTCTTGGGTGACTTCACTCAGTGTGTGTTTTTAAGCATCCCCCCTGCGCTGCTGACGCCCACACTCCCTCCAGCCCAGACTCTGCCCTGAGCTGCAGACGCACTGACAACTGCCCAACAGACACCTCCAACGTGCCAGGCGTGCCCCACACTCCCCCATGCCCCGCCGCAGGGGAGGCGTCTTCACCCATCGCTTGGCCTGCTCAGTTCTTGCTCCCGACCCACATCCCCCCCTCAGCAAATGTGCTGGCTCTGCCTCGGGTAGACCCGGATCCTGACCTCCATGTCCCACCAGGGCCTCGACCACCTGCTTCTCCTCTCTGGAACCTTCCAACTGATCCTCTTGCTCCCCTCCTGCCCCTGCCCGCCCATCCCCCTCTCTGCATGGCAGAGCAGCTGGACCCCGAGCCCCCCTCCCCAACACCACAGCACGACATCCACGATGCCCCAGCGCGTGCCTCTAAAGGACCCTTCTTTCTGGGACGTAGCTGTTGTACCAACATCACACCCCAGAAAAGCAGTAGCTGCCACCACCCTCTGACATCCGGAGCGCTGCCTCTGCCCGCGGCCGCAGAGGCGTCTGGCACAGCTGCTCGAGTCGGGATCCAAGCCAGGTCCACAGCCTGCAAATGGCTGACGATTCTCTCAAGTTTCTGTTCGTCTTCAGGGTCCCCTTCTCTCTTTTTACTTGGAAATTTGTTCTTTTTTTTTTTTTTTAATACAAACTTTCTTATTTATTTTTATTATTTTTTTTACCATTAGCATGTTCATTATTACATATCATGATTTGGAGATTTGTTCTTGAAGAGCCTCGATTGCTCCGCGGTTCTCCCACTTGAGGTTGTGCTGGGTGCTTCCCGGGGACCGGTGCTGTCTTTCTCGCTGTACCCAAGTCCCCTTTCACGTCCTGTCTGTAAGTCCCCGCCAGCGCAGGAGTCCGCAGGGTTGGTCTCTTACGATCACGTCCTGGCACCTAGAACTGAGACCCCACTCGCTGGGCGCTCACCAACGCCATTCAGTGAGGGGGCGCCATCGGGGACATCTGCACAGCCGGACGATGACCCCCTCCCCAGGTGACCCAGCTGAGGGTGTTCGTGTCTGTGCTGGATGTCAACGACAACCCCCCAGTGTTCCCCTTCACCACTAAGGAGAAGGCCGTGGAGGAGGTAAGTTGGGGGAGGCCAGGGCCGTCTGGGCTGGGGTCTGGGGACTGCGAGTCCAGGCTGAGGGGCCTGAGGACAGAGAACTAGTGACCCACCCTCCTCTGCCCCCAGGACACCAAGGTGAACTCTACCGTCATCCCTGAGGAGGAACTGGAGGCCGAGGACCGCGACAAGGACGACATCCTGTTCTATACCCTCCAGGAAGTGACCCCGGTCAGTGCCGCCGCGACCCTGGCCCCGCACTGGCCCGCACAGGCCTCCCTGTCCTCCCAGGGTCTCACACTGTGCCCTCCCCTCCCCAGGGCATCAGGGACTTCTTCTCCCTGGTGGGTGCAAACCGCCCCACCCTGAGGCTGGACCAGCGTCTGGACTTCTACAAGTGGCCGAGCGTGACCTTCCTGCTGCTGGTGCGGGTGAGCAGGTCACTCTGGCTCTGAGCCCTGGACACGGGAGGCCCCAACCGCGCTGCCCCAGGGCCTGATCCGGCAGGGGCCGGCTGTTCTAGGACACTCGGGAGGAGAACGCAGAGCCCAGCCACACGGCCACGGCCACCGTGCTCCTGGAGGTGCTGCCCGCCGACCTGCGGCCCCCTTGGTTCCTGCCCTGCTCCTACTCGGATGATCACGTCTGCATCGAAGCCCAGTACCATGGGGCTGTGCCCACGGGACAGCAACTGGTAATGGGGAAGGGAGGGCAAAGGCCACCCAGGGTCAGGCTCCAGTCTAAGCTAGGGCAGATGCACCAGCCCCATGTCCCTCCTGCTCCACTGTCCCTGCAGCTGCACCCCCTCATCCTGCGTCCCGGGCCCGTCTACGCTGTGGATGGAGACCGAGGCATCAATCAGCGCATCCTCTACAGCATTTTAACAGGTGACTGAGGACCAGCCCTCGGCCCCACACACTAGACCCCACCCCGAGCCTCACCTTGCGTTGAGGAAGCCCCAGGGGGACCTGCCACGTGGGCAGAGCCAGCTGGGAGCTTGGGCCTCAGCGGGAGGGGACCAGGGGCTGAAACTCCCACCCATCCTCCCAGGAAACGTGAACAACACATTCGACATCGGTGCAGACACAGGCAACCTCACCATGAAAAGTAGTGTCCCCAGCCCCATGACCTTCCTTCTGGTGGTGAAGGTGGGTGTCAACACAGGGTGGCCGGGCAGGGGTCCCCTGGCCAGGTCCTCACTGATCCTTCCCAAGCCCCCGGCTGTAGCACCAGCTTGACCTTTAAGCACCCGCTGGTCACTGCTGCTTCTGCCACCCCCCAGGGCGAGCAGGCCGACTTTGCCCGCTATTCGGTTACTCAAGTGACGGTGGAGGCCCGCGCTGCCAACGGGAGCCTGCCCCACTTCCCCCAGAGCCTGTACCACGGCACCGTGGGGCTTGGCTCCGGAGCAGGCGTGGCAGTCAAGGACGCAGATGACCCCTCTCAGCCGCTGAGGATCCAGGCTCAGGACCCAGAGTTCCCGGTACGTGACACCGCTGGTCCCTGGGTCTGCTTGGGTTTGGGGTGGACGCTGAAGGCAGCCCTTGCCCAGGGCTCACCGTGGCCATGTCTAGGACCTCAACTCTGCCATCACGTATCACGTCACCAACCACTCATACTTCTGGATGAGCGGGGAGACCATGCTGACTGCCACGACCCTGACAAGAGCAGAAGTCTTCTATGCAGAGGTGAAGGGCGGGGCAGGGCTCCCTGAGAGTGGGGCTTAAAGAGGGGCCTAGGAGGGACGAGCCCCCCTCCTTGCCCCAGGTTGAGGCCAAGAACACAGTGACCTCGGGCACAGCAACCACAGTTGTCGAGATACAAATTTCAGAGCAGGAGGCCCCCTCCACAGGTGAGCCTCCGGGGATCCCCCAAATGAGCCCCTTTGGGGTCCCCCCGGGCAGGGTGGCTCCTTCCATGGGGTTGGTAGGCTGGGAACAGAAGCAAGCCCAATGCTGTCCCTGGCCCCCAGGGCCCCCCACATCCCCAGAGGCTGGAGGAGCAACTGGGCCCACGAGGAGCACCATTTCGGAAGCCCCCAGACCCCCAGGGCCTTCTCAGGGACCCTCCATGACTGCCTCTGGCGGGGGCACTGGCCCTCACCCACCCTCAGGCACAACTTTGAGGACACCTGCGTTGCCCACCCCTGGGGGGCCCCCCAGTTCAGGAAACAGCACCTCCCCTCCACCAGCCACACCAGGTGGGGGCTCAGCACAGACGCAGAAGCCAGGAACCTCTCAGCCGATGCTCCCTGGTTCCAGCAGGAGTCCCCCGCCCTCAGGTAGCACCCCACCCCTTTTCCTGGAGCGCTTGCTGACTCAGGACGCCGGGTGATCTGGGGAAATGCTGTACAGGACAGGGTCTGCCTCGGGCTGACCTGGCCCGGCCATGCTGACCGTGAAATCCCAAGGAGGGAGGCTGTTCTGATCAGACCGAGACAGTTCCAGGTGTGGGGGGGGGGCAGGAAAGAGGCCAGATGTGGGATCTCGCAAACCCCACAATTCTCAGGGCCATTCACCCCACTGGTTCCCAGTGCCCTTGTGCCCTTCCATTGCACGTCCTGCCTGGTGTTGGCAGCAATGGCCTGTTCCTCTTCCTGCGTTCAGCAGCCTGGCCTCCCCAGGGGTCCCACGGGCTCTTGCTGGGACACACAGCTCTGTAGTGCCCGCTCCCCAGAACCTTGGCTCAGAAGATGGCTCAGGCCTGGCCTGTCCTCAGGGTGTCCCAAGCCCAGCGTAAGTCAGCATGGGAAATGCTTGGCGTGTTCTAGTGGCAAGTGGGCGATGGTGTCTTTGGCAGGGATGCCGGCAGAAGGCCTTGCCCAGGACCGGCGCTTCTCAGTGGTGGACATGGCGCTCCTGGGCGGGGTGCTGGGTGCGCTGCTGCTGTTGGCCATCGCTGGGCTCACGGTCCTGGTCCACGAGCACTACTGCCACCAGCTCGGGTGCTGCTCCCGCAAAGCTCCTCTGGTGAGGCCCTCAGCAGGGCGGGCCAAGTGCGAGAGCAGAGGCTGCACAGGGGGGCTGGAGAGCGAGGGGAGGACAGGCGAGGACAGGCACCAGGGGCGGGGGACGGGCCGGGGGCAGGACAAGGCCAGGCCGAGAGAAGGCGAGCTGGCCTGGCGGGGAGTCAGAGCCCTCGACCCCCCATCCCAGGTCGACAGCGAGGCCTTCCAGACCCACGACGAGGCCAACTGGGCACCGGCCCCCAGCCCGGAGCCCGGCCCCGAGTCCACGGAGGCACCGCCCGCACCCGCGCAGCCCCCGCCCCCCACCCGTGCCCTTGGACCTCCCGCGGCGGCCCAGGCTGGGGACAGCCCCGCGGCCGTGCGGTCCATCCTGACCAAGGAGCGGCGGCCCGAGGGCGGCTACAAGGCCGTGTGGTTCGGCGAGAACATCGGGGCCGAGGCCGACGTGGTCGTCCTCAACGCGCCCACCCGGCACGCGGACGGCGCCAGCGACCCAGGAGGCGAGGGCAGCGGCGACAAGGACTCGGGCCAGGGCGGGGGTCCCCACGAAGTGCCCGGCGCGCGGGCCCGAGACTACATCTAGCGCGGCCCCGCCGCCCCCCGCCGACCCCCGGCCGGCAGCTCTCGGCACCCCCCACCGCACAAAATAAAGTGGCTCCTCCGAATCCGGACCCGAGGCGCCGGGCGTGCGAGCGAGCCCAGGCGGGGGGGCTCCGTCCCCGCGGGCCCCTCGGCGCACGCGCGGCCTGGCCGGGCCGTCCTCCCCCCGCGCGGCGACACTTCCCGTAAACCACCTGGGCCGGCTGGCGGCCGGAAGTCCCTCCTGAGCGCAGCCGGGGACCCCGCGCCGGGGCCTCAGCTCCCCGCCCCCAGGCTCGCAGGGGGTCGGCCACAGCCGCCTTCCGAAGTCCGGAGGCCTGGGGGGACAGTGAACGCCCCGGGCGCCGGCGCGGGGACACACGGGGAGGGCGGCGCGTCCGGCTGCGGCGCGAGGAGCCCCCCCAGGGGGGAGGGGACAGGCCTCCTGCACGTGCGCCACTTGCGCGCCCCCCGGGCTGCACTTCCGTCCCGACGGCCCTCGCCCTGCCTCTCGTGGGTCCCCGGCATTTGTCCTAATGACAAGGGGCCATGAATTCCTTTCCAAACGTTTTCGAGTTCTCGTCCACACGATTCGCTCGTTAACGATCCGCACGGTGCGGCCGCCGCTCTGACGACGCCCCCCCGCAGCCACCCACCTGCGCGCAGAATAAGGGTCCGGTTTTGTGTGGGGTCCCCGGCCCACCCCACCACGCCCCGTCCCCAGCGCGCAGGGGTCTTCCCTGAGGGCCCGGCGGGGACACTCGACCGGACGCCCCGCCCCCGCCCCCGCCCCCCACGCGCCGAGCACGTGACTCTGCCGCCCCGGGAGCCCTCGGGCCCCGCCCCTCCAGGCCCCGCCCCCGGCCCCGCCGCTATAAATGTGCCGGCTGCGTCCTCCTCCGGGAGAGGAAACTTCCCGTCCCGGCGGCTCCGGCTCCCAGGTATGCGGGGCGCGGGGGCGCTGGAGCCCGCGCTCGCTCCAGAGTGGGCGGGGAGGGCAGAGCGAAGGCACGGGGCGGCCGAAGTGGAGGCCGGGAGGGAGGGTCCCGCGGGGTCGGGGAGGCGCCTGCTGGTTGGGTTTCGTTTCTCCGGCGCGCGGTTTCGTTTTCCCCGAGGCCGCCCCCACCCGGCCATTCCGCCTGTCTCCGCAGGGTCCAGCCTGCGACTGCCTGTCCAGGCCCGGACGCTGGCCCAACACTTGTGACTTCACGTGTGCGCGCGGCCACATCTGAAGTCACACTTACAGCCACCTTTGCCAAAGAATACACTTAGGCAACGTCAGTGGCTGCACACGCTCAATCCACATCTGTGACCCCCAACACCTGTGACACCTGGGTCACACCTGTGACACCTGGCCGCACTACCTGTGGCCACAGCCTGACACCTGCAGTGACACACGTGTCCTCACCACCTCACCTGTCACAACGCCCGAGCTCCACCTGTGACCGCAGCCCCTCACTGCCCGGACAGTCCTTACAAAGGAAGCATGGCCTTGGCTCCTGAGAGGTGAGAGCCAGGCCGCCCATCCAGATGTCCGTGCCCATTCCCCTTGCCGCCGGGCCCTGACACCGTGGCACTTGCCTGCAGGGGTGCCCCGCGCGTGCTGTTTGGAAAGTGGCTTCTGAGTGAGATCAGCAGCGGCCGCTACCAGGGGCTGCGGTGGCTGGACCAGGCCCACACGTGCTTCCGCGTGCCCTGGAAGCATTTCGGGCGCAAGGACCTGAGCGAGGCTGACGCGCGCATCTTCAAGGTGGGACCCCAGCTCCGCCCCGATGGGGGGACCTGACCAGGACCCGGAAGACCCTGCCCCGGTACCCACATCTTCTGTCCCCCACCCCAGGCCTGGGCGGTGGCCCGCGGCAGGTGGCCACCCAGCAGCAATAGAGGTGATCGGCCACCCCTGGAAGCTGCGGAGCGTGCAGGCTGGAAAACCAACTTCCGCTGCGCTCTGCGCAGCACGCAGCTTTTCAAGATGCTTCAAGACAATTCGGGGGACCCCACCGACCCGCACAAGGTGTACGCGCTCAGCCCAGAGCTGGTGTGCAGAGGTGAGGAGCACCTGGGGCCAGGGAAGCAGGTGGATCCGGGCAGAGAAAAGCCCTGCAGGGGGCGCTGGGGCTCTGTTCGCTGGCTGGGTCACATCTGTGGTTTTAGAACATCAGGCCCAGGGCTCTTGGAGCTCTGCCCCACCGCCCCACCTAGACCACAGTCCTGGGCTGGGCGTGGTGCTAGGTTGTTGTGGGGGCAGGGAAGGGAGTTTCAGCAAGGATGCTGTTGGAGGCTATTGGGACAAGTGAACCGGAGGGACTACTCAGGTATTCACAGCCAGGTCTCTCCTGAGGTCCTAATGCATCCCCCAACTCCATTCTCCTTCAGAAGGCCCAGGCATGGACCAGGGGGAGGAAGAGGCCCTCAAACATGCCCCACCCACACAGGTACAGTCTCTCCTCACCTTGCTCCCAGGCGCCACTTCCCACCAGGGCTGGGGAGCTGCTCAGGGTGACACTGTCTTCCCTGCAGGGCTGGCCTCTGAGTCCATTCCTGGCAGGAGGAGATGTTGAGCCTCCAGCCCTGAGACCTTTTCCTGCCGATGACAGCGAGGCCCAGGACCTCTTGCTGCAGGCTGTGCAGCAGAGTCATCTAGGGGACCATCTGCTGGAAGCTGCCTGGAGTGGGGAACTGGTCCCCCTACAGGCTCCTGGTGAGAGGCAGGAGGGGCTGGCCCTGAGCCAGGGCTGTGGTGGGAGTGAGGGGTCTCTGCCTTGCAGGGGAATGTGCCTAGCGAGAAGCAGGCAGGACAGCAGAACCCTTTGGGGGCGGGATAGGGGGGTATTGCACCAGAACTGACTCTTGCAAAGTGGGGTACCAGAAGCAGGGCTGCAGGCCCCAGGGGTGGGACTAGGCACCAGGGCAGGGACAGTCCTGCAGGAGCGTGTTGGACTGCTGAGCCAGTTCTCCTGCTCACTGTGGTCCTGTCCTCAGGCCCTGGGCTCCCCACTGGGGAGCTGTATTCCACATGGGAAGTGGAGGCTGCCCCCAGGCCCAGGCCCCAGCACCCAGTCCTGATGACAGGTGAGAGGGGCTGGGGCCCATGGTGGAGTAAGGGGGTGGGCACATGGTGCCAGCTCAGATTTTGTTCCCCAGATGCAGGCCAGGGGCCAGCCCCCACGCCCCCGTACCAGGGAGAGCCCCACATGGCACCCGCCGCTAGCACCTGCACCCCAGTGGGAGGTGAGTGCCCTGGAGGGTGGGAGTGGGGGAGGCCCTTCCCATCCATCTCCACTGCTCACAGCTTGGTCTGCGCATAGAGCCCGGCCTGCATACCCTGGACGTGACCATCATGTACAAGGGCCGCACGGTGCTGCAGGAGGTGGTGAGGTTCCCAAGCTGTGTGCTTCTGTATGGAACCCCCAGCCTGGCTGTCCAGGCCACAGAGCCTCAGCACGTGGTGTTCCCCAGCCCTGCGGAGCTCCCTGACCAGAAGCAGCTGCGCTACACGGAGGAGCTGCTGCGGCATGTGGCCCCCGGCCTGCAGTTGGAGCTGCGGGGGCTGGGGCTGTGGGCCCGGCGCATGGGCAAGTGCAAGGTGTACTGGGAGGTGGGCGGCCCCTTGGGCACCGCCAGCCCCTCCACTCCTGCCTCCCTGCTGGAGCGGAACCTCGATACTCCCATTTTTGACTTCGGCACCTTCTTCCAAGGTTAGTGAGACCCCTGCCTAGAAGGCTGTGCCCAGGTGGGCCCTGGAAGCACCTGCTACCCTGTGCTCACTTGCGCCTCCTCCTGCAGAGCTCAGAGAATTCCAGGCACGGCAGCGCCGGGGCTCCCCACACTATACTATCTACCTGGGCTTTGGGCAGGACCTGGCATCTGGGAGGCCCAAGGAGAAGAGCCTGATCCTGGTGAAGGTAGAGACTGGAGCCCTGGTGAGGGGAAGGCCCCACAGCCTGGCTAACCTGACAGTCATTCTCCCCGCAGCTGGAGCCCTGGCTGTGCCGGGTGTACCTGGAGGGTGTGCAGCGTGAAGGTGTGTCCTCCCTGGACAGCAGCAGCCTCAGCCTCTGCCTGTCCAGCACCAACAGTCTCTTTGAGGACCTTGAGCATCTTCTCATGGAGCTGGAGCAGCCTGCCTAGGGCCAAACCCTAGCCCGTCCCCAGACAATAAAAAGAATGCAAACCACCAGTGCTGGCGTCCTGACTGAGTGGGCTGAGGGGGGCAGGGTGGAGATGGTCCAGGCCTCAGCTTTGGGGACTGTCAGGCTCCTTTGCCGGCAGCACGCTGGCTGGACATGGCAGGGGCCTCACACCCAAGTGTATGGAGACATCCCCTGCACACTCTCCTGTCTTCACGATGGAGAGACTCAAACCACATGCTTTAGAGTCACAAAACTGCTCAAAGAGGGCAAAAGCCCTTGAGACAGCAGGCGTCAGAGAGGGCAGCTCCTGCCAGGTGTGCTGGGGAGGGGAGCATTGCCTGGGACTCCCCCAGCCCCATGAAGAGCCAACTCTGTCTGTGTTCAGCTCCTGTCCCCAGTCTCCAGGACCCGCCAACACTGCCCCCCGCCTTGCTGGAGGCAGCTGAGTTGAGCACAAACTCTAGCAACTATTCCCAGCAACACAACTGGGAGACAACACGAGGCGAACTCCCAGTTCAGAGACACGGGTGGGGGGGGCCGCTGCGAGAACGGTCAAGAAGCCACCCGACACCAGAGGGTCCCGCTGACCACTAAAGGCTTCACCTTTCAAGTATTGAGTCAACCGACAAGCTTCTAAAGATAATCCGTTTTTGATAAATTAGAACACAATGGAAACTATCTATAATATACATATAAAAAAGTTCAGTTTTCAACTGTGAACAAGCAAGTGCACAAGCCAGGAGTCACCACAGGAACCCTGAAGGGAGGAGCACTGGTGTCCCCAGTTTTCTGCCACTCCTGGCAGAGCCACTTGGGGACACAAATGCCAGCAGCCACTTGACCTCAGCCCTCGGCCGCCTGGGCCTCCTGGGCCTCCTGGGCCGCCTGGGCCTCCTGGGCCGCCTGGGCCTCCTGCGTGGGCAGCTCCTCCCCAGGCTCAGCCTTCTTGTGCCTGCGCATGTGCCTGTACTTGTCCACGTAGGCCTTCACCAGGTTGGCCACCTTCACGGGGTTGATCTCACCGCTCTTGCTGTGGCAGATCTGCAGAAACAGTTGCAGCCACCTAGACTTCCTTTCACATCCAGACATGCAGACTCCTCGCCCTGCCCTCCCACTGTAGGACCCTGGGCCATGTGGAGACAGAATGCAGCAGGCCCCCTACAAGGGTCACAGGCTGGAGGGAAGCACGGACAGAACTCAGATCCTGGGCGTCAGCCATCGATACAGATAGCCCCGCTTGTCTCTCAGGGCCTTGTCTCCCACCTCTAGGCTGGGTGTGTACTGGGCGAGTGTAGATGTCACCTATTATCTTAGTCTATTTAACACGCAACAGAAACTTCCACGTGTCTCATGGACACTGTGTGCTCTTCCTGAACATCTAATGGGTCTAACGTGAGGACTGACCCGAGCCCTGCAGCCACTATGTGGCAAGGCTGCCCCCCAGACGTCTGTTGACAAGAAGCGGTGCTGAGTGCCACACGTGTGGTGACCAGCCCCTGCGTACGGCACCGCGCTGCTCACCTTCTGCACGGCCTTACGCAGGATGTCCTTGTACTCGTCCTTGGTCACCTCCCTCTTCTGGTAGAAGGGCTTGATGGCCAGCTTCACCTCCTCCACAGCCCTCTCCTGCATGTGCAGCTTCTTCATGTACTAGGACGAAAGACAACATGTGTGACCCTGCCGGGTGGGACAACCAGGGCAGAGGCCTGGAGGGCCCTTTGGCGAGAAGCACCGGGGCCCTGGAACATCTTCTCAGCCCCAGGAGCAGCAGGGGCGGAGCTGCCTGCTCTCCACTGTCCTGACCGGGGCCCACCCACGCTGCTCTGTCCCTAAACTCAGCCTGAGAACATCAGTTTCAAAGCGGGATGAGAGCTGGGAGCCAGAGGGCAGGACTCACCTCCTCCTTTCTGGTCTTCTCTGCGGCTGCCCTGGGAGTGGCGGCCCTCTCCTCCAAGCTGTTGGCAGTGGCGGCTTGGCCGGCAGGCTCTGAGGCTGAAGTCAGGACAGTGGGCACTGGGGCCGGGCTCTGGGCCACCCCGCAGCCCGCCAGCGGAAGGCTCCCCTGCAGGATACACTGGACGATGGGCTGGCTGACTGGCACACAAGGCGGGATGCTCGTGGGCTGAGCCGGGGTGGGAGGCATGCTGGGCTTGTAAACCTGGGAAGAACAGCCTCACTGAGTGCAGAGCCCCAATGCCGGCAGCCCCAGGGCTCAGCGCTCCCTGTTCCTGAAGCATGATGGGGGGCGTGTGAGGCCTCTGCGCAGCCGCCACGACCCAGACACCCACCTGAGGGGCACCTGCGGCTGGGACCCCCAGCTCCAGAAGCACATGGCTGGGAGGAGGCGCCTGCTTGACCACAGCACAGCCCTCATCCTCCACTTCCCAGGGCTTCTGCGGCCTATGTGGTGGCGTCCCATGCGGTGGCGTCCCTGAGGGGAAAGACAGGAGGTAGGTGCTCAACGGCCACCTGCAGACCTGCTCCTGAGGAGTGGTCCTCCAGGGAGTGGAGCCCAACCTTGGGAGCCAGGGGGATGGGCCACCTCCCTGTCCCTCCCCAACCCCGACATCAACCACATGGGAGGCACACAAGTGGTCCCAGACAGCCCTGGAAGCATCCTCGCAGTGGCCAAGACCCCTACTCACTTGGGACTCTGTCCTGGGCCAGGGCACTGCCCTGCGACTCTTGGAGGTTCCATGTGACTCTCTTCACGAGGGCTCTGGACCGCAGCAGGGGGGTCTGTGATCCTGCCTCCTCAGGCCTGGCCACCTCCTGTGCCCTCCCACTCACAGAGGGGCCGTCCTCCTTTCCCATGGGCACTGTTGTGGTCTCGGCCACATCCTGCCTGAGTGTGTGCTGTTCTTGGGTGCCTTCTGCCTGGGCTAGGGGCAGCAAAGTGTCTTCACTGTGGATTAGTGACACCTCCGTCTGGATGACAGGCATGGCCAGGCTGGCCTCATGCAGCTGGCTGGCAGGGGGCAACGCGGGGACTGGCAGGAAGTCTCGCTCTGGGGAGGAATCTGTGCTTTCAGGAGAAGGTGGTGAGCTCATGTCATCAAGCTGGATGAAGACAGCCTCGTTGGAGAGGTCCTCAAAGATGTGGCCTGCCTCCACGGACGCACCGTAGTCCAGGTCCTCAGCCTCACATTTGGCTGGCCCCTCCAGGACAGAGGGAACCTGTAAGGCTGCCTCGTCAGCCACAGCCACCTCTGGCGAGGTGCCCGCTTCTGTGGAGGCCGGTGGCCTGGCCGGGTGGTCTCTGTCCCACCTTGGCTCCCCCTGCAGGGAAGGGTGTGGGGAAGCCTCCCTCACAGCCCTCTTCCTCTCTGGGGAGCGAGACCGGGGCTGCAGCTGCTTGTCACGAGAACGTGGCCGCCAGGACTCCCGTCCCCTGTGCTCTGAGCTCAGGGACCGGGATCTCCACTTCCTGCTCTCTCTGGGCCTGGCCGCACCCTCCTTGTCCAGCCGCTCACGGCTCCGCCCGCGCTGGTGCTTGTGCCTCCGGACCCTCTCCAGGCTGTGGGGAGAGCACTCCCTGCCCCGAGACCTGGGCCCCGACCGATGCGTCTTCTTCCTCCTGCTCTCGCAGTGCTCGTGGGGGGAGCTGCCGGGGCTCCCTGAGCGTGAACGGGGCGCCCTCCAGCCGCGGCCGCAGGAGCCCCGCCTCCGCTCCTTGCTCCTGCCCTTGGCCTTCTCCCTCTTGGCTCTCTCGCGGCTGCTGGAGCGGTCGCTGGAAGACCTCCGGCTCCTGGCCTTGGACCGGTGCCTCTTGGTGTGGTGCTCACCCACCGATGGCGACACTGACCGCGAGCTTCTGTCCCTGGAGCCAGAGCGGGACCCAGAGCGCGTCCCGCGGTGCTCCCTGGCTGCCCTCTTCCTCTTGGCTCTCTTCCTGCCATGGGAGCTGGAAGTGGAGCGGGACCGGGTTGGGGACGGCAGTTCCACAACCCTGTGGGTGGCTGCCCGTGGCACACCTGGGCTGGGTGGGGCGTCTGGCTCCAGCACAGTCACACAGGTCACCGTCCTCTCAGAACCAAAGAAGATGCCGTGGGATACCCTGTCTTCATCGTCCCAGGGCTCTGGTGGGGACAGGTCCTGCGCCCGGGCGGCAGTGCCACAGCTCTCTGCCGGCTCCTCCTCACCTAGCCCCTCTCGCTCGACGTCAGAGGCGCCCTCGGCGGCCCCCTCACCCTGGAGCCTGACCGTGCCAGAGGAAGACCCGCGAGAGGGCTCAGGCTCTGTCCCAAAGACACCCTCCACCGTGTAGGAGGTAACGCAGCGCACAGCCTGGAACGTTGGTGCCTTGGGGCTGCTGATGGAGATGGTGCGTGTGATCTCAGAGGGCAGGAGGCCGGGGCCGAGACTTTCGGGGCTGCTGCTGGGGGGGCTCGAATCGGAGCCAGTGGGGTCAAAGGGGTCGTAGATCTCACTTTTGAGCTGCTTTGTCTTTCTGATGGAGAAGAGGGCTGAGGGGCCGTCCTTCCTCTGCAGCTTGCTGTCCACAGGCCGGAACGTGTTACAAAAGCCGGGGCTGCACAGCCTGCCAGGATGTGCTGTGTTTCCAGGAATATTGATCCTGAAGCTCTCGAAAGTCGACCCAATACTCTTCCCTCTTGAGGGTCCCAGCGGGGCCAGGCTGCTATGGGAGCTGGGGGCTGGGGGCTGGGGACCACCCACATGTGTGCTGGGCTCCTGTGGGCCCCTGCTGCGGGGCTCACGCTCAGCCTGGACTCCTCGGCCTGGCTGCCCAGGCCCGCCCCTGCCTGTCAGTCGGCTGATGCAGGCGCTGGGGATCTGGACGCTCTGCCCACGGGCTGGGGCTGCATCTTGCCCGCAGCTGCCTCTTTGGATCTTTGGTATCCTGGGCAGCTCAGAGATGGCGGCTCTTCTGGGAGCTGGTTTCAGGGGATGTCCTGGGACAGTACCTTTAGGTGGAGAGTTGGAAGAGCTGCTGGCGATCTTTGACAAAGTGGTGCCAGGAGGCAAAGTGTGCTTGGCGACACCATTGAGCCGTGGGCTGTCACTCTGTCCTAGGCCGGGCCTGCTCCGGCTGCACAAGTTCTCAGCCTGGCCTGACCCAGGGGTTGCTGATGCATCCAGCCTCACGGGTGCCCCTGGCATGCGGGCAGGGATGCAGGATGTGGCCGGCCTGCCCTCGCAGCTCAGCTCCACACTCTGTGGCCTGTTTCCTGACAGGCGCTTGGACAGGCTCCCTGGTGATGCTCCAGGCTGTGGGCAGGCCCTGGACCTGGGCCCTTCCCCTCTTGATGGACCAACTGAGTTTCGCTGAAAAGAAACTGGAGCTAAAAAACAAAAATCCAATGGCAATCATTTCCCACCCACTTCCAAAACGTGGTACTGACAACACCAAGGCCACGGGTTCAGATCCCTATATAGGGGTGGCCGGTTGCTCACTTGGGAGAGCGTGGTGCTGACGACACCAAGACAAGGGTTGAGATCCCCTTACCGGTCATCTTTAAAAAAAACAAAAACAAAAACAAAAGTCGATGATTTGTTCAACTTTTATCAGACTGACTTTCTCTTACATCATGCATCTTAAATCCCCCGTTTGCTGTGGAGTGGACACGTCTGTGCCATATCCACGCCTGAGGAGCTGTGGGAGGGGCTGGGTGCCACCCAGGCCCCCCTGTGCCTTGTGTTTCTCCAGGGCTCAGCTGCTGAGGCAGGTGTGCTTTCTCTTTTGCTTTCACGGTGACACTATTTGTGAATCAGAAAGTACCCATGCCAGTTACCAACACTTCACAAGGGTTGGGGTGGCATGGGGGTGCTGCCTGACTTGCTGGCACCCCGTCCTCCACTGGTGGAGATGCCTCGAACCCTGCCAGGACCTACAGAATTTGCCAGAGGGAGCACATGATTGCTTCTGGGGGAAGTGTGTCTCCATTTCCAAAACCGTAGAAGAAGGGGCAGTGTCCCATGGGCGGTATGCGTCACCTCACCTGCCCTCTTGGCGCTGAGGGAGCCGTCCCGGTGGATGATGATGTCGGCACTGCTCATCATCAGGAGGCTCTGGTCCGACAGGATGCTCCCCAGCAGGTCGGGGACAGGGGCCTCGTCTGCATCCAGCACCGGCGCCACAACAGGGAGCTGCCTCCTGAGGGCACAGATGCAGGGCGGGGCTGCCACTGCTGCCTACTGACCCACAGCTGGGAGTGTCAAAAGAGCCCGGACTAGGCAGGTGCCCAGCAGGGCAGGGGGGCCGGGCCCTGGCTGCTGTCCTGAGAAGAGGCCTCTGCAGGGCCTTCTGCAGGAAGGAGGGAGCCCCCCCAGCAGCTCCCACTACAGGGAAACCAGGGGTCTGGGAGACGTGACCTCCGTTGCTGCTGCCGCCCCGACCCCCCGACCCACAGGCAGGAGGTAGCATATGAGCATCTCTACCCATTTTGTTGGTTTAGTTTTTTTTTTTAAGATTAGGCTGTCGTTAGGGCCGAGGGGTGACTGGCCCTGACGATAGCCTGATTCCCCAGGGCTGCAATTCCCTTTCCAAAGACCTGCCCCTTTGCGGGTGGGCTCTAAGGCCATTGTGGGCAGGAGGAGGCCTCAGCAGCTGTGGCCGGCAGCTCCCCAGCCCTGGTATGCACCTGGCTGCAGCCCTCCTTCACGCAGAACAGGCTTCACGGTGCAGAAGCAGAGGGCCACAGAGAGTGCCAGGCCTACAATGGCCCAACTGCGACCCCCGCCCCTGCCCTTGTCCATCCCAGAAGACCCTGCTCTCACGCACCTGGAGAGCCCCACGGAGACGGGCCTGGCCACGGGTTGGTGAGACTGCAGGGCCGACCGGGACAGAGCCCTCCTCTTGGCACTCAGAGAGGAAGGAGGGTTTGTGGAAAGTTCTTCACTGCTAGGGGGAGGACACAGGCCAAAGGGCGCAGGTGACCCCAAGCCCCAA